>NC_092872.1:316835113-317510467 GCF_028372415.1 Notamacropus eugenii | reverse complement strand
AAATAAAAGCACCAAGGAATATTGTTTTCAAATTCTAGAGCTCTCAAGTAAAGGATAAAACACTACAGACAGCCAAAAAGAAACGATTCAAATACTGAGGAGCTACAGTCAGGATCACACAGGACCTTGCAACGTCTACATTAAAAGACTGAAGGAACTGGAATATGATATTCCATAAGGCAAAGAAGCTGGGACTAAAATGAAGGATCAATTAACCAGGAAAGCTGAGCATAATATTACAGGCAAGGAAACAGACACTCAAGGAAATAAGGGATTTCCAGACCTTCCTGATAAAAAGTCTAGAACTCAATAGAAAATTCCATCTTTAAACGAAGGTCTCAGGATAGGCATAAAAAGGTAAACAGGAGAAAAGAAAAATTTGTTAATCAATATAGGCAAACTGTTTACATCCCTATAAGGGAATATGATGCTGGTTAATCTTGAGAATTGTATATTTATTATGAAATATAAAAGGGATATACATAGATAGAGGGAGCTGTTATAAAGTAAATGTGATCATAATAACGTGATTTAAGGGTGCGAAGAGATTGTAACAAGAGATGTGAAAAGGAGGAGGCAGAAAATGGTAAAACACATCACAGGAAGAGGCACAAGATGAAATTGAAATAGAGGGAAACAGGGAAGGGAGATGAGCATTCTTTGAGAGGTACTCTCATCTGATTTGGTTCAAGCAGGGAACAACAAACATAATTAAGTATAAAATCTAACAAGCTCTATAGGCAGTAGGAGTGGAAGGGGAAAAGAAAGGAGAGAGAAAGCTAAAATGGAGGGAAGAGCTAGTAAGGGTAAAGGAGAGAAAAGGGGGAGGGCTGAAAGAAGTAAAGGAAGATTGAAGAAGGTGGTGGTCAAAAATTAAAACTCTGTTGTGGAGGGTAAGGGAAAAGGGAGAATGAAAAGCACAAAAGGTGGGAAAGAGGATGGCAGGAAAGACACAGATAGTGATCATAACTGTGAATGTAAATGGGATGAAGTCTCCCAAAAAATGGAGCCGGAGAGCAAGAATGGATTAAAAACCAGAATCCAACAACACGTGGTTTACAAGAAACATATCTGAAACAGGGCGATACACACAAGGTAAAGATAAAAGGTTTCATCAGAATATATTGTGCTTCAATTGAAGTAAAAGAACAGGGTTACTAATCCTAATCTCAGACAAAACAAAAGCAGAAATAGATTTAATGAAAAGAGATAAGGAAGGAAACTATATCTTGCTAATAGGCACCATAGACAATGAAGCAATGTCATCACTAAGCATATATGCTCCAAATGGTGTAGCATCCAAATTCTTAGAGGAGATGTTAAGGTCTTACTGGAAGAAATAGAGAGCAAAACTATACTAGTGAGGGACCTCAACCTCTCCCTCTCTGAAAATGATAAATCTAACTTCAAAATAAACAAGGAAGAAGATAAGAAGGTGAATAAGAGTCTGGATAAGGTATATGACAGATCTCTGGAGAAAATTGAGTGGGAATAGCAAGGAATATACATTTTTCTCAGTGATACATGACACATATGCAAAAATTGACCATGTGCTAGAGAAGAAAAACTTCGTAATCGAGTACAGAAAGGCACAGATAGTCAATGCATCCTTCTCAGATCATAATGCAATAGAAATTATATGTAATAAAAGACCATGGAAAGATAGGCCAAAAATTAATTGGAAACTAAATAATCTAATCTTAAAGAAAGAGTGGGTTAAACAACAAATTATAGAAACAATCAGCAACTTCATTCAAGACAATAACAATAATGACACAACCTACTACATCTTATGGGATACTGTAAAAGGCGTTCTTAGGGGAAGTTTTATATCTTTGAATCCTTAAATGAATAAAATAGAGAAAGAGGAGATAAATGAACTGGGCATGCACCTGAAAAAATAACAAGAAAAAAGAACAAATTGAAAATCCCCAAGTAAATATCAAATTACAAATACTGAAAACCAAAGGAGAGATTAATAAAAATGAAATTAAGAAAACTATTGAATTAATAAATAAAACTAAGAGTTGGCTTTATGTAAAAACCAATCAAATTGATACATCTTTGGTCAATTTGATTTAAAAAAGAAAGAAGAAAACCAGATTACCAATATCAAATATGAAAAGAGTGAACTAGTCTCCATTAAGGAGGAAATTCAAAGAATAATTAGAAATTGATTTGCCCAACTGTATGCCCATAAATGCGACAATATGAATGAGATGGATGATTATTTTTAAAAATATAAATTGACCAGACTAACAGAAAAGGAAGTTGAATACTTGAATAAACCCATCTAAGAAATAGAAGTGGAACAAGTCACCAACGAACTCCCTAGGAAAAAAATTTCCAGGGGCAGATGGATTTACAAGTGACTTGTATCAAACATTTAAAGAAAAGTTAATTCCAATACTGTATAGACCATATGGGAAAATTGTGGAAGAAGGAGTCCTGCCAAATATTGTTCTGATAAAAATATAGTCTTGATATCTAAATCAGGGAGAGACAAAACAGAGAAACAAAATTATAGAACAATTGTTCTAATGATTATAGATGCAAAAATTTTAAATAAGATTTTAGCAAAAAGAATACAGCAACTTGTCTTGAGAATAATACATTATGATCAGATAGGATTCATACCAGGAATGCACGGCTGGTTCAATATAAGGAAAACAATTAGCATTATCTATCATATCAACAACAAAACTAACAGAAACCACATGATTATCTCAATAGATGCAGAAAAAACTTTTGACAAAATGCAACACCCATTTCTATTGAAAACACTGGAGAGCATAGAAATAAATGGAACTTTCCATAAAATAATAAGCAGTATCTACCTAAAACTTTCAGTAAGCATTATATTCAATAGAGATAAGCTATATGCATTTTCAATAAGTCAGGGGTGAAACAAAGATGTCCATTATCACCACTATTATTCAAAATGGTACTAAATGTTAGTTGGAGCAATAAGAGAAGAAAAAGAAATTGAAGGAATTGAAATAGGTAAAGAAGAAACCAAGTTATCACTCTTTCCAGATGATATGATTATATACTTAGAGAATCCCAGAGATTCAAGTAAAAAACTATTTGAAATAATAAACGGCTTTGGCAAAGTCGCAGGTTACAAAATAAACCTACACAAATCTTCCGCATTTCTATATATTACTAACAAAGTTCAACAGCAAAAGATAGAAAGACAAATTTCATTTAAACCTAGGGTAGACCCTTTAAAATATTTGGGAGTCTACCTGCCAAAACAAATCCAGGGACCATATGAACACAGTTACAAAACACTTATTGCACAAATAAAGTCAGATGTAAGTAAGTAGAAAAACTTCAGTTGCTTGTAGGTAGGAAAGCAAATATAAGAAACATTACAACTCTACATAAGTGAATTTACTTATTCAGGGCCATACCAATCAAACTATCAGATCATTATTTTGTACAGCTAGAATAAATAATATCAAAATTCATCTGGGGCAACAAAATGTCCTGGATATCAAGGGAAATAATGAAAAGAAATGCTGTGGATAGTGGTCTAGCCCTTCCAGATCTTAAATTGTATTATAAATTATAATATAATAAAGTATTATGATATTATTACAAAGCAGCGGGTATCAAAACCACTTGGTACCAGCTAAGAAACAAAAGGGTAGACCGTTAGAATATGATACCTATTTAAGACACAGTAGACTATGAACATAGCAGTCTACTGTTTGATAAGCCCAAGGACCCTAGCTTCTGCGATAAGAACTCAGTGTTCGACAAACATTGCTGGGAAAACTGGATAACAGTGTGGCAAAATCTCAGCATAGACCAATGCCTGACTCCATACACATGAATAACGTTCAAATGGTACATGATTTAGGTTTTGAGATTGATACTATAAAGAAATTAGTGGAGCAAGGAATAGTGTATTTATCAGTTTCATGGAGAAGCAAAGAATCTTTGACTAAACAGGAGACAGAAAGCATTATGAAGTGCAAAATGGATAATTTTGATTACATTAAAATGAAAAGTTTTTGCTCAACCTTACCTGATGCAATCAAGATTAGGAGGGAAGCAGAAAACTGGGGAAGAATTTTTGCAGCTAGTGTCTGTGATAAAGGTCTCATTTTTAAAATATAAAACAAAACTGAGGCGAATGTACAAGATTATAATTGTTTCCCCAACTGATAAATGGTCAAATAATATAAACAAGCAGTTTTCAGAGAAAGAAATTAAAGCTATCCATAGTTATGTGAAAAAACGCTCCAAATGACTATTGATTAGAGAGATTTAAATCAAAACAACTCTGAGGTACCACATCACACCTATCAGATTGACTAACATGAGAAAACAGGAAGATGATAAATGTTGGAAAAGATGTGGGAGAGTTGGAACACTAATTCGCTGTTGGTGGAGCTGTGAACTGATCCAACCATTTTGGAGAGCAATTTGGAACTATGCCCAAAGGGCTACAAGAATGTGTATACCATTTGACTCAGTAATACCACTTCTAGGACTCTATCCCCAAGAGATCATAAAAATGGGAAAGGGTCCCACATGTATAAAAATATTTATAGCAGCTCTCTTTTTGGTGGCCAAGAACTGGAAAATCAGGAGATGCCCATCAATTGGAGAACGGCTGAACAAATTGTGGTATATGAATATAGTAGAATACTATTGCACTATAATAAGTGATGAACAGAAAGAGTCCAACGTGGCCTGGAAGAACTTATATGAACTGATGCTGAGTGAAACAAGCCGAACCAGGAGATTTTGTACACAGCAACAACCACGGTTTGTGAGGAATATTTCTGGTAGACTTAACCCTTCACAGCAATGCAAGGACCTAGCAAAATCCCAAAGGTGTCTTGAGGGAAAATGCTTTCCACATTCAGAGAAAGAATTGTGGAATTGAATCTCAGAATGAAGCAGACCATTTTCTCTTGTGGTGTGTGTGTGTGTGTGTGTGTGTGTGTGTGTGTGTGTGTGTGTGTGTGTGTGTGTGTGTGATTTCCCCCATTCATTTTAATACTTCTATGCAACATTACAAAGGTGAAAATGTATTTAATAAGAATGTATGTGTAGAACCTAAACACAAAAATCAAAGGCATCGAAGTGCATAATCCAAATTTGTGAGTTGTCCTGGACAGGTGTGATTTACTTCTTCACTTTCTTGCTATTATTCTGCAAATTTGTACCCATTCTCTTCCATGGACACTATGGGCATTAGTGGGAGGATCATGAGAGGAATGTTATGTTATATTTAATCTTGCATTGCCTTCTGTTCAGTAAATGTTTCTGATTCAATGTTAGTGGTAAAAAACTAAAATAGATTTCATGGCGAAAAAAATAAAAGTAAAAGTTAAATTTATTTAAATATGATTTTGAAGGTCTTTTATGGATCATGGCTTTCAGATAGTTCAAATATTTTTAAATTGTCTCTCTTGGACGTATTTTCCAAGTCAGTTGTTTTTCCAATGGGATATTTCACATTTTCTTTTATTTTTTCATTCTTTGATTTTGCTTTCTTGTTTCTTGATGTCTTGTATAGTCTTAGCTTCTACTTGCCCAATTCTACTTTTTTGAAGGAATCATTTTCTTCTGTGAGCTTTTGCACCTCCTTTTCCACGTGGACAATTCTACTTTTATGGAGTTGTTTTCTTCAGTGGATTTTTGTGACTCCTTTGTATCTTGGAGAATTCTACTTTTTAGGATATATTTGCTTCCATCCATTTTTATGCATCTTTTCCCATTGTTTTGTGCTTTCTTTAACAAGCTGTTGATCCTCTTTTTTATGATTCTTTTGCTTCCCTCTAATTTCTTTTCGCAATTTTTCCTCTATTTGTCTTGTTTTTTCATATATTTTTTGAGCTCTTTTAGAAATATTTGAGGCCAATTGAGACCATTTCATACTTTACTCTGAGGCTTCTCATTGCAGTCATTTTTACATTGTTCTCCTTTTTTGAGTTTGCATTTTGATCTTCTGTAGCACCATTGTAGCTTTCTATACTTAGGTTCTCTTTTATTTGTTTTTTGTTCATTTTTCTAACATATTTAGTGACTTTTAATGTTTCTGTTAAAGTTGGGTTCTGCTCTTGTGGGGAAAGAGTCACTGTGTCAAGATTCCTGAATTATGACTCCAGGGCCTAGTCTGTCCTCCTATGCTAAGAGGCATGGGGTCTTGTTGCTTTCCTGTGCTAAGAACTAAGGGCTTCTTAACTGGCTTGCAGGGGCAGGGTTACCTTGTCCAGATAATATCTTTACTCAACTGCACTCCCTTTTCCCCAAATGAAACTTAACTTTCCTCACAACATTCTTGATTTTAGGATAAAAAATTGTTTCACACTATCTTTTTATTGGTTTATCTGAGCCAGAATTCATTTTGAGGCAATATTTTATAATTGTTTGTAGGCGAATTTGGAAGAGTTCAGGTGATTTTCTGCCTTGTATTGCATGTTGGCTTCACCATCTTGACTCTGTCCTTCTCAGTAAATATTCTGAAAAAATTCTTGATGTACTCTCCCTTACTTATACTCTATTCAGAAATCTGGAATTTTGCCACCTTCTGTTCATATCTTAAATTTGTATTCCTCAAATATATTCATGAAAAGTTTTTGAAGGCCAAAATGAATTTGATTCTACTTGTATTTTTAACCTCCTAATGATTAAAATGCTTATTTCTCTGATTTTCTAATATGTCACAATTCAATACTATCTGTGTTGTTTATTAGAATTCGATCTTCCTTTGTTACAATTAATAGAAGTCTGTGGTAAGATGTCACAGAAGTTTCCATTCTGTGCTTTTTTCTTATGGCATTTTTTCCTATGAAAAAATCCATGTACAGAGTTGTAAGAATTTCTTCTCTAGCGTGCCACTCTTGTATTGAAAGAGAAAAGCATTTGCTTTACTCAAAACCAATAATCGGTGTTATAACTAACCTAGGAATTTTTTTGTCTGCCAATGAAACTACTTATAGTTTTTCCAAAGCTGCAAAGTAAGTTCAACTTCTAGTTCAATGGCAGTAGTTTGTTTATTTTGAGATTAATATGAAAGACACTTAGACTAGATATTCTTTTGGAATAAGTGGTAGAGAATATTAATCCAAACTACCTATTAATGAGCTGGGATTCATGTCTTAGGAGTATCACTCTAATTTGAACCTTTTCCCCAGTTTAAAATATTAACTGTAGGCACAATAATATAAATAGCCCTGCCCCACTTGTAAGTAGAATAGGGATATGAGGCATGTTGAAAGGGGACTTTCATATTTAGAATAATACATTAGGGATTTCAGGAGAAATGCACATTTTTACTTTTTTTAAACACATTACAGAACTTGGAGTTGCTAATATATTAGCTGCAAACACATTACTGAAGGTCATTATCTTAACTCATTGTCACCAAGTGAAAAATAGAGTTGTTAAGGATGAGAAGCAAAAAATGCATGATACAATGATGAGAAGAATTAAGGAAAAGTCTATGTCAAAAAGGCAGTCATTGACAACTGAAGGCATCACTTGAGGACACTTGTTGAGGAATGTCTTAAATAAAGAAATAGACTTCCAATATTGCAAAATAAATGTTTCTCCTTACTCCTAACTTTTGAATTTTTGCATTAGCTTGCAATATTATAAAAAGAATGAAAATATTTATGTTTTAGAGACCTCACAGAAAATAAAATAATTTTATTAAACAGAAAAATAAGTAACCATTTCCTCCATTTTGCAATCAATGCCATTTATCTTCTCTAGATATAGTTGAAGACAATACTTCAGCAGATAGCAAAGTTTAAACATTATACACCAAATAAATATAGTTTCATAAATCTGAAGCTCAAAAGTTGCATAGTACTCAGGTGGCATTGTTATGTCTCTCTCTAATTGCAATGTTGTACTTTTTAACAATAAAATTTCAATTTTTATCACCATAGACAAGAAAAATAGTATCTCTTCAATGAAGCCAAAATATTCCATAAAGGAATTTGAGTGATAGCTGTATGGGAAAAAATTCAAAACATCAAGATAAATTAGTTAGCTAATATTGTAATTGATTGTTCAGGATTTCTAGAGACAGAGACGTTCGAATATTTCAGGAAAAGAGAAATAAATTGGAGTATGATACATGTGTATAGTCTTTCAAATGTTTATGATATTTCTATATTATCTATTCAGAAGAGTCACATATTACCTATGTGCCATCTTATATACTGTAGCTACTTTTTCATATACACTTTATTCACGTAAAATATTTATAAAACTAGAAATCCAAAACGGTAGCCAGAAGTATAAAACTGAATCCTATCCTTGCTGAGTCTAAATGAGAATGGTCAAATGAAAGAACAAGGGGCATCTACTCCCAATTACGGGAATAGTTCATAAACTTATGTTATTCTTTCAATTTTTTTCATTCTTTCTTTGAAAAAAGTTTCTGAAATCTCGTATCTTTAAAAAGGAATCTTAAAGGATCTGGTACAATTTTCAATGAACTATGGAGATTTCTATTAGAAATACTAGGCATTTATTAATATATTTATTTACATTGATTGGTAACTGAAAACTAATCATTGATTTTCAAATTTATCCAGATATTAAACGAGAAAATACAAAAAAAGGGAGGTGATATTAATTGCTCTGTATTAATTTATTACCAATCAAGAAACAAATTTTAATTCAAAAAAGTTGTTTCAGGTTTCAAATTACTTCTGTTTATCTTCATTTCTCAAGGCTACTTAAATGGACTGCTACCTTCAATAAATCCATTAGCTAAAAAAAAAAAAAAACCACACTTGAATCTAATAAGTTTTTTCTTTCACATTAGGGAATCACTTATGTGCCCTAATTAAGATAGAAGCCTTTCCTTAAGTACATCGTCCAAGAAATAAAAATTAAAACAGAAGCAAAATGAATTTAACAAATGTTTAGGTATAAAGTATGGGGAGCATTCTTTATTTCTCTTTTTTTGAAAACTGAAGATAGGCTAATCAGAGTCAGTTTTTGAAAAAAAAAAATCCTGATCTTTTATTCTATTGCAGTTGAAATATCTACTTCTCAACATTTCTGATAGAAGGTGTTTTGTCACTCCAAAACAGGAAGAATGTTGAAAATCCTAGGAACATAGAATTAGATGGACATCGGATTTTACCTCTACCTTCAGTTCTTTTTACTTGTAAGTGAAAGGAACTTCAATACTCCCCAGAAATTGCAAAGGAAATTTCTCTATTGAAAAAAACATGTAGTTTTGTCTCCAGAACAGTCTGGTTCATCCCAATAAAGGTATTCTATCCTAGCTTAGTCCATTTTGAAGTGTGGTGCAATAATTTAAAGGATTTTCACTCTCTTCTGTCCACACATTAAAAAGTCATTCTCAAAATGATCACGTTAAATATGATCTACTTACTTCTGGACCCTGGGGAGTTCCTCACTTGTGTGAAGAGTATTTCAGAACTATGCTTCGCTAATGCAGAAGATATCCAGGATGACAGCATTTCCAAAGTTGATCCTTAACATGGAGTTGAAAGCCAAAATATTCTGAAAAGGCATTTCTTCTTCCCAATTGGTTCAGTGATTATGGGGTCTCTTTAAAGAAAGCAAGCATAAAAGAAGTATGTGTCAATTAATTAATAAACAATATTCATGTTGCTGGTCATTTTGAAAAAACAAAAACAAAAACTTATACGTTATACCATGACCATTACTAAACCAAACTGTTTAGCAAAGTATTCCTGAAAAACAATGCAGTTTTTTTCTATTTATTTTTTCTTAATCCAAAATGATATCCTATAAGGAAAGATTTGAAAGTATTCAAAAATAGAAATTTCAAACAATAAATATAGGCCTGGGAATATTTATTAAATGCAAGCTGAGGAAAGTTTGCATTACTCTACAACTCCTATTGCTTTTATTTCATTAAGAAAAAAATACATTTAATGTTTTAGGTAAATTTAAAAGTACAAATAAAATTTTATTTTTCTAAATATTCTTGATATGTGTTTTTTGTTAACTTGTGCAGTCAACTGCTATATAATAACAAAAATGGAATGTACGTAAAGAGAAAGGAACCTAAATTGCTATAGTATCATATCACAATCAAAAACAAAATAGCAAAGCTAGGAAAAAGGGGAAAAAAGCAATTTCACATAGACTATGCAATTAACTAGAAAATAATAAATATTGCATCTCCCACCCAAATTCTACTCCCTACTTAAGATCTCTCTCATATGTGGCTATTAAATTTAAGAAAGAGAAAATTCCCTTTTCTATACTTCCTTACTTGTGCATATGAAAATGACAGAAAGCCTTTTATAGAGCAAGTCAACATACAGGAAGAAAAAATATCCCTAAAAAATAAGTAAATGAATTCATATGCTAAATGAAAATATTCAGAAGAGTGGAAAACTTTGATAGCCAATTCTTCTGCACTTGGAGATCAAAATAAATATGATTTTCCTGACTGAATGTGCTGAAAGAGTAGCTTTAACTCCACTTGACACTAACCAATACAGGAGTCTGTAAAAACAATCTCTTAATAAATGTAAATGTCTCAGTTTCTAATATATACTTAAGACCTTAGGTCGGAAGGTAGAAATGTCAACTAAATATACAGATGACTTGCATATACAGCACCAAATTCGCATGTATTTGAAAACAACTATGTCCCAAAGAAGACTATAGAAATAATAAAGAAAACTGAGAATTACTTCTTTCAACAGATTAACAAAATTGATCATCTTTGTTCAGTATTATTAAAATAGGTCAAATTATCAAATCAACAAACTGAAAAAAAAGATCAAATTACAAAAAAAAATTGCTAGTATCTACTACATAGCCGTATACCAACAAAACTGTAAATAAAAAAATAATGTCTTTGAGAACATCAAATAACCCAGCTAATAAATAGTAATCTTGTGTGAACCAATTCAAGAAAAGAGAAATTTAACTCTTTCTAAAGCAACTAACAAAAATGAGGTGTGGGTGTGGGGAAAAGAACGTTCTAGACTAGATCGATTCAAAAGACAATTTGATAAAATATTTAAAAAGAAATTAATATCAAATTTACAAAATTATTCTCAAAAATGATAAAACACTGTATTAAATTGTTTTTATAAGGTAAAGATGATTAAAATGCATAAATTAGGACAGAATAAAGAAAAATTATAGACCAATATAATTCATTGACATTGATTACATTCTTTTAATAAAATGCTGTCAGAAAGACAAAAACAATTTATCCAAAATATCTTTCATTATATTAAACTTGACTTATGCTATGGATACAAGGCTGGACTAAATTGAAGCCCATTAACATAATTACATATTTATTTTTTATATTCAAAACCATGATGATTTCAATTGATGAAGAAAAAGTCTTTGATTAAATATAGCATTCATTTATGCTTTTCAAAACTTATTAAATATAAATAAAGGTTGATCATTTGATAACAGAAAAATATGTAAATCTAAAAGAAAAATTGATGAATTGATGAGGGTACATTTAAAGTTTTTCCTTATAATAAAGAAATACATCAAGGATGCTACTTGTAATTATTATTTGAAAAAGTTTTCACCATGCTGACATTAACAATAAAATAAGAGAATTTTGATTGCAAAGTAGAGATAAAACCCTTTATTTGATGACAACATGAGAGTTTATTTTGAAAATATTAAGGAAACAGCAAAGATTGTCATTGAGAAAAAAAATACTCATTGCTTATAGCCCAGGCCAAACTAATACAATAACATAAAAGTTACTTCATAGTTTAAATTTTATAGTAATAAGATCTTTAAAGGGAAAATTTACAGCACTTGATAATCATAATAAAAGTTATTTGGATTAACAAAGATCTAAAATTTCAAGGGCAATAATGAAAAATGATGAGAATACAGGGGAAATGGCACTTCTAGGTCTTTGAATGAATGGAAGAACAGTTATAAAAACCATTAGAACTGAATAGAAAATAGAGAATTATAATTTAATATTTCATGTTGCATAAACTTGAGCATATAAAGTTTTAAGTATCCTCATCAACTTCTAGAAAAACTGGAAAGCAATTATGGAGAAATTAAACTTAAGACCTGTAATATATATTCTAGTAAAAATTTAAAAGGAAAATGTGAATTCAAAATTAAATTTCAAAGCAATAAAAATTAAAGAGAATTTAATCATACACCTTTCACAGATATAAGTAGAGAAATGAATTCTTAAGCAAAAGAGCAAAATTGCAATAATAAAATTGTCTTGATTACATAAATTTGCAAGATCCTTCAAAAATAAAATTAATTCATTTAGGATATGGAGCAAAGCAATAGTAAAAAGATCTTCATAACAGATTTTTAATAACTTGCAGATAACTAACATTTTCCAGTGGTTAAGCATTCAAGAATATTAATAGTTCTCAAAAAGTAAAAGAATTACAAATTATTAGCAAGCACATAAAACAAAACTCCAGGTAATTGATAACAGAAAAATGCAAGTCAAAATAACTGTGATGTTTCACTTCACAATTAACAAATTTAAAAAGACGACAAAATAGTCAATACAGGAAAGGTTGTGGAAAAACAGGGAGAGTAAAGAGTTCCTGCTTAAATTGTGAATTATCAGTCCAAGTATTTTGGAAAATAATTTTGAATTATTAAAATCAATTGACTAAAATATGCAATTCTTTGACTCAGAGATGACACTGCCAGGCATGAACCCCACTGAAGTCATTGATGAATAGAAAGTCTCCATATAAACCAAGATATTTATGGCAGCACTTTTTGTGGTAGTAAAAAACTGGAAACCAAGGAGATACATATTAATTTAGGGAATTGTTAAAAAAAAAAAAAAAACAACTGTGGTACATGATTACAATCTAATTTTATTGTGCTGTTAGAAGCATTGAATATGATGCAGTACGGAAAGACTGAATGAATGCAGAAACAAGAAAATAATATGCAAAATATGTACTATCATATCAATCAAAAAATAAATAACAGAATAAAAATTAATGCTGTAGGAATTTGGGAAGGTTGACTAGACATTTTATCCAGTCCCAAGTAACTTTCAAAAATCTCTTTGGAGAGGTATTATGCACGAGAGGTAGAGATAAAGGTTATAATGATTGATGGAGCCAAGATGGTGGAGTAGAAGGACACACGTATTCTAACTCATCCCCCACAACCCATCAAATACCTGTAAAAAATGGCTCTAAATAAATACTAGAGCAGTAGAAGCCACAAAACGACAGAGTAAAAGAGATTTACAGCCCAAGGTTGCCTGGAAGGCTGACAGAAAAAGTCTATCACTCAGGGCAAGGAGCAGAGCGCAGCCCATGGGGACCAACCCACCCTTGGCCGCCATGAGGCACAGGAAGGAAAAGGACTGAAACAGGCCTCGGAAGCAGAATCACCAGCAGCAGCTACTGTTCTCAGAACCCTCAAACCACAAATACCAAAGACAGCTTCAAAGGTCAGTGAGAAAGCTTTTGACTCGAATGAGAAGGGAGCAGGGTTATCCCCTACCTCAACCTCAGGTGGCAGTGGTGGCAGCAATGGCAGTAGCAGCAGCATACATTTTTTGAAGTCCTCGGAGTAAAGGCCCTGTGGGAATTGAGCCACTGATCTGGATCACAGCACTAAATGGGGGTCCAGTGGTGAGGAAGAGTACTGGTTGGTGTAGTGGAGCTTGTGGAGTCTCTGGAAAAGGAATTCTTCTTGCAGATCCTGGGCAGAAAAGCTTTGATAGCTCCCAGACCAGGGTGCAGGCCAGGAGAGGAGTAAACTTCTCTCCCTTGATTGTGCCACCTTGGAGGAAGTTAGAACTTAAAGGTCCTCAGAGTATACCACCCTTTTTGACAGAGGACTCAAAAGTCAAGTAGCTGGTTGGGAAAATGCCCAAAAAAGAAAAGAAAAATATTTTCTTCCATCCTTTCAAATGAGAAAGAACAATGCTTACCATTAGGGGAAGAAATAAAAGTCAAGTTTTCCTCTTAGAAAACCTCCAAAACAAACATGCAATGGTGTCAGGCCATGGAAAAGCTCAAAATGGACTTTGAAAATCAAGTAAGGAGGTGGAGGAAAAATTGGGAAGAGAAATAAGAGCAATGAAAGAAAATCATGAAAATTGAGTCAACAGTTTGTTAAAGGAGACCCAAAAAATGCTAAAGAAAATAACGCCTTTAAAAACTGATCAACTCAAATGGCAAAAGAGGTCCAAAAAGCCAATGAGGAGAAGAATACTTTAAAAAGCAGCATTAACTAAATGGAAAAGGAGGTTCAAAAGCTCACTGAAGAAAATAGTTCCTTAAAAAATTAGAATGGAGCAGATTGAAGCTAATGACTTTATGAGAAGCCAAGAAATTACAAAAGAAAACTAAAAGAATGGAAAAATAGAAGACAATGTGAAATATCCCACTGGAAAAACTACTGACCTGAAAAATAGATCCAGGAGAGACTATTTAAAAATTATGGGACTACCTGAAAGCCATGATCATAAAAGCAGCCTAGATGTCATCTTTCATGAAATTACCAAGGAAAACTGCCCTGTTTACTCTCTAGATTTAGAGAGTAAAAGAAATATTGAAACAATCCACTGATCACCTCCTCAAATAGATCCAAAAAGAGAAACTCGTAGGAATATATTAGCCAAATTCCAGAGTTTCAAGGTCAAGGAGAAAATATTGCAGGCAAGCAGAAACAATTCGAATATTATGTAAATACAATCAGAATAATGCAAGATCTAGCAACTTCTACATTAAGAGATCGAAGAGACTGGAATATGATATTCCAGAAGTCAAAGGAACTAGGATTAAGACCAAGAATCACCTACCCAGCAAAACTGAGTATAATACTTCAGGGGGAAAAATAGTCATTCAATGAAATAGATGGCTTTTAAATATTCTTGATGAAAAGACCAGAGCTGAATAAAAAATTTGACTTTCAAGCACAAGAATCAAGAGAATCATGAAAAAGTAAACAGAAAAGAGAAATTGTAAAGGACTTACTAATGTTAAACTTTTTACATTCCTACATGAAAAGGTAATATTCATAATTCTTGAAGCATTTCTCAGTATTTGAGTAGTTGGTTGGATTATACATACATACACACACACGTACATATATACGTGTTTATATGTGTGTGTGTGTGTGTGTGTGTGTGGACAGAGAGCACAGGATGAGTTGAATAGAAAGGGATATCTAAAAAAATAAAATTAAGGAGTGAGAGGGGAATATATTAGAAGGAGAAAGGGAGCAAAGGAATGGGGCAAATTATCTCTAATAAAAGAGGTAAGAAAAAGTTTTTTCAGGGGAGGGGGAAAAGAGGGAGGTGACTTAATGAAGGAATAACATGTACACTCAATTTGGTATGAAAATCTATCTTTCCCTATAGGAAAATAGGGTAGAAGGGGATAAGTGAGGTGGGGTGATGAAAAGAGGGAGCAATTAGAAGTAAACACTTTTGGGGAGGAACAAGGTCTAAAGAGAGAATAGAATAAATGGGGGGGGCAGCATAGGATAGAGGGAAATATAATTAGTCTTACACAGCATGACTATTATGGAAGTGGTTTGCGAAACTACGCATGCATAATACTGAATTGCTTGCCTTCTCAGTGGGGGTGTGTGGGGAGGGAGGAAAGGAGAAAAGTTTGGACTCAAAGTTTTGGGAACAAAGGTTGAGAATTGTTATTGCATACAACTGGGAAATAAGAAATACAGATAATGGAATATAGAAATTTATCTTGCCCTATAAGAGAAGAGAGAAGATGGGGATAAGGGAAGGGAGGGATCATAGAAGGGAGGGCAAATTGATGGAAGAGGTAATCAGAATGCATGGCGTTTTGGGAAGGGGGGAGGGGAGAGATGGGGAGAAAATTTGGAATTCAAATTTTTTTGGAAATAGATGTTGAAAACTAAAAGTAAATAAATGAATATATAAACATAAAAAGTTACAATTGTCTTTGTAGGCCAAGATTTAAAGAAACAAAGCAGTATAACTGACATGATTTAATATACTCACTGACCTTGTCCCTAATGCCTTTATGACCTACCAGGGTAAATGTCCCCACTGACTAGATTGTGATTTGTGACACATTCTGCAATTTCCTTACTACTATTGCAGTCTGTGTCAGCAAGTATCCATTATTTTCACCCCTCTCATTTTGTGATGATAAGTAATTGGCCCTAACTCTCATTGAGGAGAAAGTATAACATGTAAGTTCTCTGTTTTCTTGGGTGGGATGAGTTAGTGAACTGAATAATATAGGGAATGGAGGTAACATGTTGGCATGTAGAGTTGCACAGGGCCTGAAAGGGAGGGGACTAAGATGTAGCTGGGAACAGATTTGTGCCCAGAAGTGTCATTTGAATCTGAGACTACGGATAATGAAAAACAAATCTCCCAATGTGGGTGGAAATTGAGAGAACTTTGAAATACAATCAGGGTGGCAAACCCCAAATCAATTAGGATGGAGTCAGAAAATAAACAAGAGGATGGAAGTGATTGGTTTTTGTTCAAATTTGCCCCTCTTCAGAATATATTTTTTTGACTTTTAACGGTGTTGAAATGAAAAGTCAAAGATTTGTATTAAAGTCACAGAGTTAATAGGCATTTATTAAACACCTACTATGTATCAGTTACTATGATAAGTGCTGAGGATTTAAATACAAACAAGAAAGTTAATCCTTGCCCTCAGGGATCTTGAAATCTAATGGGGAAAGATAGTAAGTAAAAGGAAGCTGCAAAGGGGAGAAGAGAAAGTACCTGACAAAGGGCATGATGCAGAAGTCCAAAGAACTGCAATTCGATTGAGAAGTGAAAAGAGCTCCTGGAGGGCAGGGCCAAGATGGTGGAGTGAAAGCTGGGACCTGTTGAGTTCTCCAGCCAAAACCCTCCAAATACCTGTAAAAAATGAATCTATACCCTTTCCAGAGCTGCAGAACCCACAAAACGGTAGAGTGAAATAAACCTTCTGCCCACGGAAGCCTGGAAGGTTAATAGAAAGGTCAACACTGGTCTGGGAGTAAAGCATAGTCCATCATGGGCCCCGCTGACATAGTTGAGCCAAAGTAGGCCTCAGGGGACTGAATCACTGGTAGCTGTGGCAGTTTCTAGATGTTTTGGTCTACAAACGCCAAAAACAGCAGAGAAGACTAGTGGGAAAACTCCATCAAAACTGGGTGAGACAAGAGTGTGGTCAGGTCTTGGTGAGGAGGCAGCAGAGATAGCAACAGGGTCAGGTGCAGTAGCAGTGAAACTCTCTGACTACAGACTGTGCGCTGATTAAGCAGCTGATCAGAGGGTGATCGCAGGGATCTCTGCTGACACTGAGGCAGGATTCACTTTCTCTGCCCTGTTTTAATCTGGTTTGAAGTCTTGGGTGATAGTCCTGGGGCGAGGAGGAATGCTGCTGTGGTGAAGCTTGTAGTACAGTGGAGGGAGAATTCCCTTCACAGTTCTAAGACAAAAAAGAATGCTTGTGTTCACTCATAGACAAGAGCACAAGACAGAAAAGGAGTAAACACTTCTTCTTTGATCATAACACCTTGGAAGCACTGAAAATTTAGAAGCCCTAGAAGTTTCTCTGAAAAGAGTGGCACAAAAGTCGTGAAGGTGGGAAAGTAAAGAATCCCTCCCCCACTGGAAGCAGAGAACTGCCTTGATGAGTTAGAAAGTCAAGTATTTGGCTGGGAAAATGAACAAGCAGCATAAAAACTCGGACTATAGAATCTTACTTTGGTGACAAAGAATGTCAAAACATATAACCAGAAAAAGACAACAAAATCAAAGCTCCTAAATCAAAAGTCTCCAATAAAGACATGAATTAGTCCCAGCTCATGGAAGAACTGAAAAAGGATTTTGAAAATCAAATGAGGGAAGCAGAGAAAAAATTTGGAAATGACAGTGGGGCAAGAAAATAATGAAAAATGAGTCAACACCTTGCTAAAGGGCGCTCAAAAAATGCTAAAGAAAATAACATCTTAAAAACAGACTAACTCAAAGGGCAAAAGACGTTCAAAAAGCCAATGAGTAGGAGAATACCTTAAAAAGCAGAATTGGCCAAATGGAAAAGGAGGTCCAAAAACTCACTGAAGAAAATGATTCCCTAAAAACTAGAACGGAACAAATGAAAGGTAATGACTTTTTAAGAAATCAAGAAATTACAGGACAGAAAAAAATAATGAAAAAATAGAAGATGATGAGAAACATCTCATTGGAAAAACAGCTGACCTAGAAAATAGATCTAGGACAGATAATTTAAAAATTATTGGACTACCTGAAACTCATTATCAAAAATAGAGACTAGGCATCATCTTCCAAGAAATTATCAAGGAAAACTGCCATGATATTCTAAACCCAGAAGAAAAAATAGAAATTGAAAAAAATCTGACAATCACCTCTAAAAGGAGATCCCAAAAGGCAAACTCCTAGAGATATTGTAGCCAAATTCCAGAGTTCCCAGGTCAAGGAGAAAATATTGCAAGCAGTTAGAAAGAAACAATTTGACTATTGTGTGGAATAGCAATTTAAATGGATTTTTAATTTTTAATTTAAATTTCTCACTCATTAATAGGCCCATATGATCTGCTTAAATCACCTGGAAGCCTAAGTCATATGTAGTGGGAGAAGCTTCCTGAACAGGGGGAACAGGAAGAGTGAAACAGAACCGGGAGGAAGTGAGTGAGTGGGATCAGGTCAGAGGGAAAAGAACACAGGCCAATTAATACAGCAAGACTCAAGTTCATGACAATTTATAATGAGGAAGCCGAGGACTGGGGTGGGGGGCAGTTTTGAGAATGGCATTGCCCCCTGTAGTAATCATATTTACTGACTTCTTGGTCACCGTGGCAGGTTTTGCTTTCTGGTTCTGGGATTTGGCTTTCTGGTATCTAAATAAATGGGTTTTTTCTGCCTTCTATATAGAGACTATTTTATATTTTGCAATTGAGAACTATGCTGGCATATCCATAGCCACCACCAGTGCTGTGAATATTGCCTTGGCTATGCACTGTGGAAACACAGTCAGGATAACACAAGATCTAACAGCTTCCCCATTAAGGCACTGGAGGGCTTGGTAAATGATATTCCAGAGGTCAAAAGAGCTAGGATTAAAAGCAAGAATCACCTACCCAGAAAAACTGAGTATAATACTTCAGGAGAAAAAAATGGAACTTCAGTGAAATAAGAGGCCTTCCAAGCATTCTTGATGAAAACATCAGAGCTGAATAGAAAATCTGACTTTAAACTACAAGAATCAAGAAAAGTAAGAAAAAATAAATAAGAAAGAGAAATCATAAGGGACTTATTAAAGTTGAACTGTTTACATTCCTATACAGAAAGATAATATTTTTAACTCATGAGATCTTTCTCAGTATTAGGGTAATTTCAAGGAATAAAGACATACATACATACACACATATACATACTTATATACACATATATGTACATATACACACATATTGGTATGTGTATGTATATATACATACAAACATATGCATGTATGTATATATGTATGTGTGTACATGTTTCTGGAAACACTATGAAGAAGTGGAAAGGAATGTAACTGGGTAAGAAATGATGAGATGGCTGTCCTGGGTTTCATTGTAAAATGGAGGTTTTTCATATACATTCAAAAAATGAGCTGAAAAAAATCCTATCAAATAATGATCAAATGAAGTTCTCTCAAAAAAAATGAAACATAAGAAAAATCTGCTGATTCTGAAAACAAACAAACATTGAATCAGAAAAACCAGCATAAGAGTAGAAATTTGCAGGAGAGCTTGAGTTGTGGAGGCCCATAAGGGACAAAGTTCGAAGCCCAGGGAACTATCCAAACAATTCTAGGAGAATAGAAACCTACATACCACTTTAATCAGATAATCAAACTTGACTTTCTTTTGTGGGAAAGCAGAGTATAGGACAGTAGGGAGGATGAAGAGAGTAACATGTAGCAGCCAGTAGCAGGATCTCAAGAAATTAAGGTCAGGACTAGACCAGGTGATTCAAGAGCCTGAGGAAATGCCAAGAGTCAGAAAATAAAGTGCCTTGTTCAAGGACGAGCAAAGAGGCCAGTTCCACGTGATCATGGAATATGAGAAGGTT
This sequence comes from Notamacropus eugenii, assembly GCF_028372415.1. Classification (NCBI taxonomy): domain Eukaryota; kingdom Metazoa; phylum Chordata; class Mammalia; order Diprotodontia; family Macropodidae; genus Notamacropus; species Notamacropus eugenii. The sequence continues at coordinate 317,490,402 of NC_092872.1, read as the reverse complement.
TAAGACTGTAGGGGATAATGGGGGTACAGTGCAGCTGTTAAAGACTTTGAATGCTAACAGTGAATTGAGGATTTTATATTTGATCCTAGATCCACTAAGGGATTTGCTGGACCCTTTGAATTTATTGAGTTGGGGAGAGTGACATGGTCAGACCTGGATTTTAGGAAGATTACCTCAAGAGTTGAATGGAGGATAGAACTGAGTACAGAGATAGACCAACAAAGCAGTCTCTTCCAATAGTCCAGGTGTGACTGATAAGGGTGTATGCCAAGGTGGTGGCGGTATCCAAGGATAGAAGTGGGTATATACTAGGTATTTCACAACAGTAAAATAGACAGTTCTTGGCATATGGAGGAGTGAGAGAGGCATTAAGGAGTTGAGAATGAAACCTAGATTGCAAACCAGGAGGATGTTGGTTCCCTCCTTCAAGAGTAAAACAGGGAAGATAAGAAGAAGAGTATGTGAGAGAAAAGATAATGAATTCTCTTTTGGATATGTTGAGTTTAAGATGTTTACGGAACATCCAGTTTGGAATGTGCAATAGAAAGTTGGTGATGTGAATGGAGGTCAGCAGAGAGGCCAGGGCTGGTTGATTATTGTCCTTCATTCTTGAAGAGGATGAAAATGACATCACTATGTGGCTGATCATATCATTATCAACTTGGAATGTTCTACCACATGTTAGGCACACTCATGCAAACTTTTGGGATAGATTCTCTAAATTTGTACATCTTGCATTTCTTTTGAGCTATTTCAATGCTGCTTTGCTCATAGAGCACAACACCTTCTCTGATGTGGGCACACTACACTTAGTGGTCCTGTGCCAGTGTCTCCCATGTCACACAATAAATTCCAGAGTTCTTAAGAGTTATTTTGAGAGTATCCTTGTGTTACTTCTTATGTGAATGTTTGCCTTCTATGAGATTAGAGCTAATGAAAAAAGCAGAGCTTAATAGAAACTTCAAGATATGAATGAACTGAGAATATCAAACAATCAGAAGGGTTTCAGAATACAGAATTAGATAATTTTTTTCTTGGCCAATGTGGACACTTGTTTTGACTGACTGTACATGTTTTGTTTTTCTTGTGTTCTCAACCTGGGGAGTGGAGGAGGAGTTGATAAAACAAAATAGTTTTTTAAATAATGATCACTAAGATACCTGGAGGCTTCAGGAGCTTCCTGCCAAATTTTTAAAAATTACTTGTATACTCTTCATGCCCACAGCTGGGTCTATCATCAGTCCATCTTGAAGCTAAATTAACCAAGTTGCCCCAGGTTTGCACCACAACAAATGAGGTTATTTGTAAAGTGCTTAATACAGTGTCTGTCTCATAAGCAGTTGATTAATAAATGTGTATTGCCTTGTCCCTTCCCTTCTCTCACTTGTCCCTTCAGTTAAACACGACAGTCCAAGGTGACATTATGAAATTTTGGGTATTCCGTTCATGCCTTCTCAGTTCCACCACACAAAATTGGGTAATACACTTCCGTTTGAGATTTAGTGTGCTTGTTTAGAAGAGGCACTTTGTTAAGACTTTTGATTGTATTTGCCTATATATGGTATACAGGCTCACTAGCATCCTCTTCAGAAAATTAAGGAAGTTTAAGTCTCAGTGACAAAAGATCCCCACAAAATGTAGAAGGAGTCATGAATGTTTGTCTTTAACCAGAAGCATAGGATGTGTTGCTTGTGGTTTTAGGTGAACTGAAAAGCAGTTACTGAATTCAGTGGAATTTTCTGACCTACACCATCTTCCCCAAATTCTCTACCCTCATTATCTCTTGCTTGGATTATTTCAATAGCTTACTAGTGGGTCTGCCTGCTTCAGGTCTCCTCACTCCAATCCACTCTCTATTTAAGCACCAAATTAATTTTCATAAAGCATAGTTTCAACCATTTAGGCCCACCATTTGACATTTTGTTTTTCTATCACCTCCAGGAGCAAATACAAACTCCTCTGTTTAACGTTTAAAGCCCATCATAACTTAGTGTCATCCTGCTTTTCAAGGGTTCTTCCACCTTATTCCTGCCATGTATTCTCTGATCCAGTGATACTGGTCTTATGGCTCTTCTATGAACAAGACACTTCATCTCTCAGCTCTGGGCATTTTATGTTGCTATTCTCCATGCCATGCTTTTCCTTCTCATCTCCATCTCCTGATTTCTCTGACTTGCTTTGAGTCACAGCTTTTATAAGAAAACTCATTTTTTTTAAAGGAAGCTTTTCTTAGTTTTGCTAGTGACTTCCCTTTTTAATAAATACTCAACAAATATTTATTCAGTACTTTTATGTGCCAGGCACTAATTATTCTGTATATAGTTTGCATATATTTATTTGCATGTTGTGCCACCCTTCCTCACACTATATTGTTAGCTCTTCAAGGGTAAAGGCCGTCTTTTGCCTTTTTTGTATCCCCAGTACTAAGCAGTGTCTAGCCCATAGCAGGTACTTAATAAATATTGACTGATTAATTTATAGGCTATGTCACAGTGTAAGAAATTTCCATTGGAGCACCCCAGGTACCTGTGCTTGGACCTGTACTTTTTTTAATATTTTAATCCGTGACTAGGATAAAGGCATAAATTACAGTCTCATCAAATTTGAAGATAACAATAAAAGTTAGAAGAAAGCTAATACACTTGGAGACAGTCATAAACTTGATAGCCTACAGTATTTGACTTGTGAAAATGAAGAGATAAATGTATCTTTTCACTTAAGTAAAAAAAAATGCAGTTCCACAAATATTATTCGGGAGTAGTTGATCTAAAAACTGATCTGAAGGTTTTAGTGGCCTGCAAATTCAATAAGAGTATTGAGAGTGTCATAGTGTAATGGTAATTTAAATGGAAAGATTTTCATATTCACTAATAGACACATGTGGCTTGCCTGGGTCACATGGAAGCCTGAGAACCCTGTGGTAGGAGGAGTTTGGTGAATGGGTGGAACAGGAAAGGGCAGAGCTAGAGTAGAGTTGAGAGGTAGTTAGTCTTGAGAGCAGCAGTCCTAGGAAGGATGCAGGTGTTTGGCCAGCAGCAGTGAAAAGGCTTGTTTGTGATTTTGTTTAAGGGGGCCTGCTTGTGGTTTGCTTAATGGAGCTGGTTTGTGGGAAGCCTAGCACAGGGAAGGTTTAAGGATGGTGATGTTCTTTGAATTATTATTGGGTATAGATTTTTTTTTACTGTGATGGATTTGGCTTTCTGATGTCTGTATAAATGTTTTGGTTCTGCATTCCATGTGGAGAGTCTGTTGTATTTCCAGATTCTGAATTGTGCAGGGATATTCATGGCCGCTGTAGACACTGTGAATATTGCACTGGTGCTACATGTGGGAGCCACAACAGCTCCTTAAATTTTGGGCTGCGTAAGGAGGGGCATAACTTTGGGGAATTAAAAGTTAATAATCCTACTTTATTCCACTTCCATCATCATCATAAAGAACTGTATTCATTTTTGGCATCCCAAAAAGACTTCATTAAGTTGGAAAATGTCTAGAGAAGGGTAACCAGGATGGTGAAGGGCTTTGAATGCATGATATATGAGGTTTGGTTGAAGACGAATTAGTGTTATTTAGCCAGGGAAAGATACAATAATTAACATCAGGTATTGTAAATTCTTCTAGATAGAGAAGGGATCATTCTTTTTTGCTTGATCCCACAGGGCAGAACAAGGAATTGTCAAAAAAAAAGTCAAGAAGAGGCAAATTACAATGAATCTACAATCATTTATTAAGATAACTTAGGAGTGATGGCTGGGGAAACTTCTAAACATACAGATCCATCCAAAAATAGAATGGCCCACCTTGAAACTAAGCATCTTCAAGTAGAGTCTGTGTGCTCATTTAAGTGTTATATATGTATAACTAGGATTATATGGTCTCCAAGGTCACTTTCAACTTTCTAATTCAGTGATTCTTGGGCAAATCCACTCCACTATCTTTAAATATTTTAGCAGACTGAAATTATAACAAAAACATAATGATAAAAAATCTGGTAATTCATATTCTGCACCTGATTCTATCTGGAAGTCTCATTTGAAATACTTTTCTAAGTTTATTTTGTATGTTTAATAATGGAATTTGCAGGCAAGCAAAGGGCAAATACTGATTTTACTTTTATCTGGTCAAAAGGAGACAGGTAAATGGTAAATCTAATGCCTAGAATATAAAATGCTTTACAAATAGTAGACACCAAATAGGTGTTTGCTGAATTATTTGGTCTACCCTTTCTATTCCACTAGAATCGAGTAGAAAAACATTAAAGAATAAATTCTAAATTGGACATCTTGTGATATCATGGCTAATACAAATGATCTCAATAGTCAAATTGTTTGGAAGTCTCAAATAATACATATCCATTTAGAATTTGAAATTATTTGATTTGTCAAACATTGTCTCTCACTAAAATATAAATATGCACAGAAGTCATTTGGAAACTACCTGATTGCAATGTCCTATGGAAATCAGATTCAATAAATGTGCCTAAATAAGATAAAACGAATGAGGCGATAAAGGAAATACATCTTCCCTGCTCCTTTACAGATGTGAAGGTCCATGGATGTGGAGGAGTGTATACAACAGCGTGTTTATTCAATGTGTTGATTGATTTTGTTGATTTTTTTTGTTATTGTTTTTAAATAAAATTATTTTACAATAAAGAATTCTTCTAGGCAATAGGGGAAAGACAAACATAGGCAACATAAAAACAAAAGATTAAGAGAGTCTGTATTTATAAAAAGTAATTTGCTGTTGTTCAGTCATCCAGTTGTATTCAACTCTTTGTGACCTCATGGACCACTTCTATCCTCCATTATCTCCTGAAGTCTGTCTAAGCTCATATTCATTGTTTCCATAGTACTGTCTATCCATCTCATCCCCTACTATTCCCATTATCCTTTTGCCTTTAATGTTTCCCAACATCATGATATTTTCCAAATGTTTTCTCATTACATGATCTAAGTATTTAAGCTCTGGATTCAGCACTTGACCTTCCAGTTAATGGCCTTAATTAGTATCCTTAAGTATTGACTGATTTCACCTGCTTGCTGCCCAAGGTACTCCCAAAAGTCTTCTCCAAGAACATAATTCAAAGGTGTCATTTCCATGGCACTCAGCTTTCACAACTCTCACAGCCACACATTGCTAAAAAGAAAAAAAAAACAGCTACTGCTATACAGATATTTATTGGCAAAGTGATGTCTCTGCTTTTCAGTAAGCTGTCCAGATTTGCCATAGGTCTCTTTCCAAGAGGCAAGCATCTTTTAATTCCATGGCTGAAATCACGACTGAAAGTGATCTTCGAGCCCCAAATTGTAAAATCTGACCCTGCTTCCCTTTCTTCTCCCTCTGTTTGCCAGGAGCTGGTGAGATCAGTTGCCATGATCTAAGGTCACACACACACACACACACACACACACACACACACATTTCAACTTTTTCACTCTCCCCTTCAGCCTCATCAAGAACCTTCTTAATACTTCTCCACTTTCTGCCAACAGAATGTCGTCATCTACATATCTGAGATTTTTATTTTTCTTCCAGCAACCTTATTTCTGACTTTCGATTCATTCAGCCAGGCATTTCACAAGATGTTAATATATTAATATATATTAAAAGAATCAGTCCCCAAAACTGTATTTCATGTTCTGCAAGTTTCCTCATCCAGAGATTTACTTGTTCATGAGCTAGTATATGTTAGAATTTAGATATAAATCCAGGACTTTATGACCTTAAGACCAACTCGCCATCTGCTATACTATGTCTCCTCCCAATGAATTCTATTATCACATTATTACCTTCACCTACATTAAACAAATGAGATAAAAATCACTTAAAAGAAATATTTTTTTCTTTTAAAAACACAAAAAGATTATTTCGTAGGTATAGAATGCTATAATCCTTTTACTGATCTTTGTTGGTTAAACTAAAGATGTTTCTAAATTGTCTTACCAAAGGCATTCATTTATTATTTTTTCCCTGATCTGCAAGGTATAGTGACACAAAAAAGACTGTTTACAGATTACTGCAAAAGCTTGGATTTATTTACAGTACAAGGGGACCATGCATATTTCTTTCTGGGTTAAGTAGATAGCATGGTCGATGAAAGTCTAACTCTAAAACTAAATGCCCCCTGATGACACCAAATGCCTTGACAATCCTTTTTAGTATTAGTTGCACTTTTAGTTATGCTCCTGACTCATGACCCCATCACTTAAAACAGTCCCTGGAACATGGTAAGAGCTTAATAAATGCCTATAGATTGATTGACACTCTGTTCATGGTGAGAAAGTCAGAATGCTTCTTTCTTTATTGCTACTTATAAGATCTCCCTCTAACATCATCATTTCATAACCTCTCCTCCTCTAAGTTTCATTCAATCCATATTTATCATTCCATCAACATTCTAGTAACTTTTATCTAACAATGCTCAGAGTATACTTTTGTTATTATTTCTGTCCTCCACAACTTCAGAATACATACTAATATTCAAACACTCTAATTTTCTAGTTCTTTCTGTACCCATTTCATACCATGTTAATCAAACTACAAAGTCTTACTTTGAAGAACTAGTAAAAGCAGGATCAAAATTCACCTGGAGGAATAAAGCATTAAGAATTTCAAGTGGAACAATAAAAAATTATAATAAGAAAGGACACCTACCAGATCTCAAATTATGTCTAAAAGTAGAAATTAACCAATTATTTGTTACTGGTTAAAATATAATTGAAAGGATTCTATACAAGCAAAATAAATGCACCTAGAATTCGAAGATAAACAGTTACCTGAGAAGGAGAAAGTTTTTGTACAACATTACTCTGAAAATGGTCTGATATCCAAGATTATAGAGCTGATATAAATATATAGAAACAAGAATAATTTCACAATAATTAAAAAGCTAATGAATATAAAAAAGAGATTTGAATAGATGAAAGGTAATCTATTGATAGATTCAGATCATTAATAATAAGAAAAATTCTCATAAGATTGGTAATAATGCCATAAAAGAAAATGGCAATTAATGGAATGGATATGGGATGACAAGAATATTAATGAACTATTCTAAATTCAATGTGTTACACTTTCTGTTCCAAATTCTCTCCCTTCCACTACTGATTGAAAAGGTAAGAAAAAAATTAGAAATATGTATAGTCATACATAAGAAACTCCTACATTAGTCATGTCCAAATATAAAGAAAAGAAAATATGAATCAGTCTGTACTGCCATATTGACAAGATTGCTAGTTGTGTATTTTTGTCTTAGTTTTGCTTCTCTTTCCCCTCAACCCCTCTTTAAGAATCTGTTTTGCTTCTAAGTATTCTTTCCTTAGCCTATCCTCCCTCTAATTCTACCTTTTTTCTGTTAACCCCTTTCAGCCCTATTTTTTCTGCTGGGTAAGATGTGTTTCTGTACCCAAATTGTGTGTATTAATATTCTGCCCTCTTTGGTTACTTCAGATGATAAGGAGATTTAAGTGTTGAGCACTTCCTTTTCTCCCCTGACAACTCCTTGTTTCAACTTCTATTTGTGAGAGATAATTTATATGAAATAAATTTCCTCATTTATCTTCTTCAATACCACATCTCCCCATGTATTCCCAAACCTTTCTTTTTGTTCTTTTTAGATAATCAAAAATTATCAGAATCATTCCCAGGCCCTCTGTCTAATTGGAATTCCTCTATGACTGCTGATGATGAGAGTTATGAGGACCTACATGCATCATCTCCCCATATAAGAAGGTAAAGGTTTTATAAACTTTTTTTTAGTCACTTATGACGTTGGTTTGTTTATATTTACCTTTATATGCTTCTTTTGACCCAAGTTTCTATTTTGACCTTTCTGCTCAATACTGGCCTTTTCATATTACCTGCTTAGAAGTCCCCTGTTTTGCTGTGACTCCATTTCCCCCCCTATAAGGTTACACACAGTTTTGCTAGGTAAATTATTCTTGATTGTAAATCTAAATCCATTGCCTTTATGAAATATATTCCAAGTTATTTGTTGTTTCATGGTGGTGGCTGGTAAGTCTTATTCGATTCTGGCAGTAGCTCCTTTGTATTTGGATTCTTCCTTTGTAGCTACTTGTAATTTTTTTTCACTTGACCTGGAAGCTCTGGATTTGAGGTATAATATTACTAAAAGTTTTTGTTTTGGAAATTCTTTCAAGAGGTGACAGGATTCGATCTTTTCAATTTCTAGTCTTCTAAGAAGTCTAAACAGATTTATTTCATAATTTCTTAAAATATGATATCTAGGATCCTTTTTTGGTCATGGTTTTCAAGTAGTTCAATGATTCCTACATTACCTTGCTTCAATCTATTTTCTAAGTCAGTTGTTTTTGCCATGAAACACTTCAAATGTCTTCTACTTCTTTTCAGACTGTTTTCATGTTTCTTATTATCTCATGAAGTCAATATTCTCTATCTGATCACTTCTAATTTTCCATAATGTATAATCAAATAAAAATAGTATGAACCCAGAAAAGACCACTCTTTTTTTTAAATATACAATTTATTTTTTTCAATTCTCAACATTCACTTCCATAAGACCTTGAATTCACAATCTTTTTCCCATCTTTCCCTATCCCACCCCAGGATAGCATGTACCCCATACACCCCTTCCTCCAGTCTGTCTTCCCTTCTATTACCTCAACTTTGTCCATCCCCCTCCGTTCTATTTTCTTGTGAGCAAAATAGATTTCTATACTCCATTGCCTGTACACATTATTTTCCAGTTGCATGGCAAAACTATTTCTGACATTCATTATTAAAGCTTTGAGTTTCATATTTTGTCCCTTACTCCCTCCCCTCCCACCCTCATTGATAAAGAAAGCAATTCAGTATGTCAGACATGTGTAGCCATGTAAAACACTTCCATAATAGTTTTGTTGCAAAAGACTAGCCACCTTTCCCTCTGTCCTATCCTGTCCTCCGTTTCTTCCCTTCTCTTCCTTAATCTGTCCTCCCACAATGATGTTTGCTTCTGATTATCCCTTTCCACAATTTGCTGTCCCTCCTATTACCTTCCTTCTCCTATCCTGTTACTCCCTGCCTTCCTGCAAGGTAAAATAGATTTCCATACCCAATTGAGTTTGTAATTCCCTCCTTAAGCCATATACCATGAGAGTAAGGCTCACTTATTTCCTTTCATCACCTCACCTCTTCCCCTCCATTGTAAAAGTTCTTTCTTGCCTCTTTTATGTGAGATGATTTGCTACATTATACTTTTCCCTTTTTCTTACTCCTAGTACATTTCACTCAACAGTAAATTTTACCTTTTAGGTATTCTCCTTTCATATTCAGCTCACCCTGTGCCCTCTCTCTATGTATACATATATATATATATATATATATACACACATAAATATGTATGTGTATATATATATATACATATATATATATACACACACATACACACACACCTATGTACATATACATACCTGCACATGCATAATATACACATACATACATACATACACATACACACCTATCTGTATCTATCTGCCTATCTATATATCATCTATCTATCTATTCCCTCTATCTATCCTAATACTGAAAAAGGTCTCATGAGTTAAAAATAACATCTTTCCATGTAGGAATGTAAACAGGGAAACTTTAAAGAGATCCTTAAGGCTTCTGTTTCCTGTTTTCCTTATCCTTTTTCTCTTGATTCTTTTATTTGAAAATCAATTTTTTTCTGTTCACCTCTTTCCAACAAGAATGCTTAGAAGTTCTCTACTTCATTAAAATTCCATTTTTGCCCTGAAGTATTATACTCAGTTTTGCTGGGTAATTGATTCTTGGTTTTAACCCTTTCTCCTTTCACCTCTGGAATATCATATTCCATGCCCTTCGATCCCTTAGTGTAGAAGCTGCTGAATCCTGTATTATCCTGATTGTATTTGCTGAATACTCTAATTGTTGCTTGCTGGCTGCTTGTAGTATGTTTTTCTTGACCTGAGAACTCTGGAATTTGGCTATAATATTCCTAATAGTTTTCCTTTTGGGATCTCTTTCAGGGGGTGACCAGGGAATTCTTTCCATTTTGATTTTACCCTCTGGTTCTAGAATTTTAGGGCAGCTTTCCTTGATAATTTCTTCGAAGATGGGTTCTAGGATTTTTTATGTATCATAGCTTTCAGGAAGAAAAATAATTTTTAAGTTACCTCTCTTAGATCTATTTTCCAGGTCACTTCTTTTTCCAACAAGATATGACATTCTCTTCTCTTTTTCATTCTTTTGGTTTTGTTTTATACTTCCTTGATTTCTCAAGAAGTCATTAGCTCCCATTCTAATTTTTAAAGAATTATTTTCTTCAGTGACCTTTTGGACCTCCTTGTCCATTTGGTCAGTTCTGCTTTTTAAAGCAATCTTCTCCTCACTGGCTTTTTGGACCTCTTTTGCCATTTGAGATAGTCTATTTTTACAGGTTTTATTTTCTTTAGTAATTTTTTGTGTCTCCTTTAGCAATCTGTTAACTCGCTTTTCATGATTTTCTTGCATCACTCTCATTTCTCTTCCCCATTTTTCCTTCACCTCATTTACTTGATTTTCAAAGTCCTTTTAGAGCTCTTCCATAGCCTGACACCACTGCATATATTTTTGGAGGCATTAGATGTAGAAGCCTTGACCTTGCTCTCTTCCTCTGAATGTATGCTTTGCTCTTCCTTATCTGAAATGATGGAAGAAAATACATTTTCACCAAGAAAGTAACCTTCTATAGTCTTATTTTTTTTCCCTTTTCTGGGCATTTTGCCAGTCAGTTACTTGAATTTTGAGTCATTTGTCAAGTGGAGGGTATGCTACTCTGGACTTCAGAGATTTTCTGCAGCTGTTCTCCAAGACATCTCTAGGTATCTACATCCCAGTTCTTCCAAGGGAGCACAATCAGGGGAAAGGGCTTTATTCTTCCCCTGGCCTGTGCTCTGGTCTGTGAGCAACGACAAGCACTCTTTTCTGCCCTGGAACTGTGAGTACGATTCCCTCTCCATAGCCACCATCAGGTCCACCACGCAAGTGCTTCTCCTCAGCCCAGGACTGCTACTCAGTATTGAAACCAAGACCAGCTGTTTGATTCCCCCAGGTTCTTTAAGCAGAGGACTCCAAAGGTGGTGACTACTGCTGAAGTGGCTGCCCCTGCCCTGGGGCCAGGGCTGGAGTTAGGACCAGGCTCCCCTCTCGCTCAGGTGAATGAACTTTCTTACTGACCTTTGAAACTATCTTTACCACTTGTGGTTTAAGAAATCTGGAAACTGGGGCGGAGCCAAGATGGCAGAGTAGAAAGACACACATATGCTAGCTCCGAACCCACAGCCCATAAAATATCTGTAAGGAAGAACTTCCAACAAATTCTGGAGTAGCAGAAGCCACAGAACAACGGAGTGGAGGAGATTTCTGTTCCAGAGAGTCCTGAAAACCTCTTGCAAAAGGTCCGTCACTCACCAGACCCAGAGCGGAGCCCAGCCCTGCCTTGGTCACAAGGCACTGAAAGGAGCAGAACCGAGCAGGCTTCAGGGACAGAATCTCCAGCAGCCACGCAGGTCCCTCTACCCACAGGCCCCAAAGGTTGGTGAGAGGGTCTTCTCGGCTTGCCAAGAGGGGAGTGGGGTCTCCCCATAACTCGGGCCCCCTCAGGAGGCAGCAGCGGGGGCGGCAGCAGACCAGGGCTCCCCAAGCACGCAGGAGCCGAGATCCATTGTTGAAAGTCTCTGCACAAACCCCCTGAGGGGAACTGAGCCTGTGAGGCGGCCCTGCCCCCACCTGAGCACTTGAACTTAATCTCACACTGAATAGCAGCCCTGCCTCCGCCCAAAGCCCTGAGGCTGGGAAGCAGCATTTGAATCTGAGACCCAAGCACTGTCTGGGTGGATCTGGAGGCAAAGTGGGTGTGAACAGAATACTCAGAAGTCAAGTCACTGGCTGGGAAAATGCCCATAAAAGGGGGAAAAATTAAGACTATAGAAGGTTACTTTCTTGGTGAACAGGTATTTCTTCCGTTCCTTTCTGATGAGGAAGAACAATGCTTACCATCAGGGAAAGACACAGGAGTCAAAGCTTCTGTATCCCAGCCCACCCAATGGGCTCAGGCCATGGAAGAGCTCAAAAAGGATTTTGAAAATCAAGTTAGAGAGGTGGAGGAAAAACTGGGAAGAGAAATGAGAGAGATGCAAGAAAAGCATGAAAAGCAGGTCCACACCCTGCTAAAGGAGACCCAAAAAAATGCTGAAGAAAATAACACCTTGAAAAATAGGCTAACGCAACTGGCAAAAGAGGTTCAAAAAGCCAATGAGGAGAAGAATGCTTTCAAAAGCAGAATTAGACAAATGGAAAAGGAGGTTCAAAAGCTCACTGAAGAAAATAGTTGGTTCATAATTAGCATGGAACAGATGGAGGCCAATGACTTTGTGAGAAACCAAGAAATCACAAAACAAAACCAAAAGAATGAAAAAATGGAAAATAATGTGAAATACCTTATTGGAAAAGCAACTGACCTGGAAAATAGATCCAGGAGAGACAATTTAAAAGTTATGGGCCTACCTGAAAGCCATGATCAAAAAAAGAGCCTAGACATCATCTTTCATGAAATTATCAAGGAAAACTGCCCTGAGATTTTAGAACCAGAGGGCAAAATAAGTATTCAAGGAATCCACAGAACACCACCTGAAAGAGATCCAAAAAGAGAAACGCCTAGGAACATTGTGTTCAAATTCCAGAGTTCCCAGGTCAAGGAGAAAATATTGCAAGCAGCTAGAAAGAAATAATTCAAGTATTGTGGGAATACAATCAGGATAACACAAGATCTAGCAGCTTCTACATTAAGGGGTCGAAGGACATGAAATAGGATATTCCAGAAGTCAAAGGAACTAAGACTAAAACCAAAAATCACCTATCCAGCAAAACTGAGTATAATACTTCAGGGGAAAAATTGGTCTTTCAATGAAATAGAGGACTTTCAAGCATTCTTGATGAAAAGACCAGAGCTGAAAACAAAATTTGACTTTCAAACACAAGAATGAAGAGAAGCATGAAAAGGTAAACAGCAAAGAGAAGTCACAAGGGACTTAATAAAGTTGAACTGTTTACATTCCTACATGGAAAGACAATATTTGTAACTCTTGAAACTATTCAGTATCTGGGTACTGGGTGGGATTACACACACACACACACACACACACACACACACACACACACACACACATGCACATGCACACACACATAGAGACAGAGTGCACAGAGTGAATTGAAGAGGATGGGATCATATCTCAAAAAAATGAAATCAAGCAGTGAGAGAGAAATATATTGGGAGGAGAAAGGGAGAAATGGAATGGGGCAAATTATCTCTCATAAAAGAGGCAAGCAAAAGACTTTTTAGTGGAGGGAAAAAGAAGGGAGGTAAGAGAAAAACATGAAGTTTACTCTCGTCACATTCCACTAAAGGAAGGAACAAAATGCACACTCATTTTGGTATGAAAACCTATCTTACAATACAGGAAAGTAGGGATAAGGGGATAAGCAGGGTGGGGGGGATTATGGAAGGGAGAGCATGGGGAGGAGGAAGCTATTTGAGGTAAACACTCATGGGGAGGGACAGGATCAAAAGAAAGAATAGAGGTAATGGGGGACAGGATAGGATGGAGGGAAATATAGTTAGTCTTATACAACGCGACTATTATGGAAGTCATTTGCAAAACTACGCAGATATGGCCTATATTGAATTGCTTGCCTTCCAAAGGGAAGGGGTGGGGAGGGAGGGAAGAAGACAAGCTGGAACTCAAAGTTTTAGGAACAACTGTCGAGTATTGTTCTTGCTACTAGGAAACAAGAAATACAGGTAAAGGGGTATAGAAAGTTATTTGGCCCTACAGGACAAAAGAGAAGATGGAGACAAGGGCAGAGAGGGATGATAGAAGAGAGGGCAGATTCGTGATAGGGGCAATTAGAATGCTCGGTGTTTGGGGGTGGGGGGAGGGGATGAAAGGGGAGAAAATTTGGAACCCAAAATTTTGTGAAAATGAATGTTAAAAGTTAAATTAAAAATAAATAAAATAAAATAAAATAAAAAGAAATCTGGAAACTGCAGCAGCTACCTGTAATTCAGCACTCTGAAACCTGCTCCAGTCCTTTCTCTGCAGTGTAGCCCATGATAAACTCCCCTCTGTTCAGAACCTGGTGCAATAGAGCTTTCCTGTTGGCCTTCCCGGCTGTCTTAGACTGGAACCCTGTTTCATTCTGTCATTTTGTGATTTCTGCTGCTCTACAATTTGTTTAGAGTAATTTTTTTACACATATTTTAACCTTTGCAGGGGGAGATAGAGCAGGTCCATCCTTCTACTCTGCCATCTTGACTCCACTCCTGTTCTTTGCTACTTCTCTAAATTTATTCATAAATGCTTCAAAAGTCATCCTCATTAACAATTTTAATTAAGAAAATCTACTTTTGATTACAAATATGAAATAAAATGTCCAAAGTATATTTTTTCTACAAAAATAGATTCTGTTCTGGGCTGTAAGTTTGGTAATTGGTAAAGGGTGTTGGTTTTTGGTGTTTGCTTTTGTTCATACTTGGAATTATTTAGTGTAGGCAGTAAGTAGCAGGGAAACTCCCTCTACCAATACATATCAGAAACTGTTCTCTAATTTTCAATCTTAGAGAGTCTCCTGGGGTACTGAAAAAATACTGATATACTTGTCCAGAAAAATAAAGCCAGAATATACCCGAAGAAGGACAAATGAAGATTATAGAAAAATTACTTTGGGGAGACAAGATGGCAGAGTAACATGAACTCAGCAAAGTTTCCCTCCAAACAATTTTTAAAGAATGTCTCAAGCTGAATTCTGGAGTGGTAGAATCAATAAAAGTCTGAGGTGAAACAATTTTCTAGACAACTACAACTTAGGATGGTGACAATAAAGGTTTGTTTCACCAAAGTGGTGGTGGACCCTAGGAGATCAGTGCAGGCACTACAGGTTGCATGTAGCGATTGGCTGCATTAGTAAGGCAGCACTTTCAGGACCTTTCAACACATGGATTCTAGGGGATAAGACAGGTGCTCAGAAGGAGAAAACTAAGGAGGACCCTTTGCTGGCACTGGGTGGAGGACCCTATTGTATTGCCCATGCACAGTTCCTGGTCAGAAGAAGGAATACTAGCACACTGATACTTGTGAGGTAGAAACATAAATTCTGTTTGCAATTGCAGGGCAGGAAGGAGAACTTGTGCGTGTTCAGCAAAGTGGGTTCTTTGTCTCAGATTCTGGGCAGAAAGAAGCACTATCACTTGTGATTAGAGAAGAGCAGAGGCTGATTTACATTTTTGGATGGGCAGTAGGCCCTGACTTGTATGTGCAGTGCAGTCCCTAGGTCATGCAGCCTCAGCTCCAGTTACATGCACCCACAGCCACAGACATCTCCTCACTGTCAACATGTTTCTTTCCAGCAAACTGACCTTGGACAAGGTGGATCTAAGAGGGAAAAGGGTAATCGTGAGGGTGGATTTAATGTTCCTACGAAGAACAAAGTGATAACCAACAACCAGAGAATCAAGTCTGCTAGCCCTAGTATCAATTACTGCTTGGATAATATAGCTAATTCAATTGTTCTGATGAGTCACTTAGATGATCTGAGATTATCTTCATGCCTGATGAATACTCCTTTGAGTCCATGGCTGCAGAACTCAAATCCTTGCTGGGCAAAGATATTCTGCTCATTAAGGATAGTGTGGATCCAGAGGTGGAGTAAACCTGTGCTAACCCACCTAATAATATTTCATTTTCCTGGAGAATCTTTGCTTCAATGCAGAAGAAGGAAAAGGCAAAGATGCTTCTGGGAATAAGACCAAAGCTGAACCAACCAAAGTAGAAGACTTCCAATCATCCCTCTTCAAGCTGGGGGACATCTATGTCAATGATGCTTTGGGTACTTCTCACCATGCCCACAGATCCATGGTGGTAGTGAATTTTTCCCAGAAGACGCGTGGTTTCCTCATGAAAAAGGAGCTGACTTATTTTGCTAAGGCCCTGGATAGCTCAGAGAGTCCCTTTCTGATCATATTAGATGGAGTTAAAGTTGTGGACAAAATCTAGTTGATCAACAATATGCTAGACAAAGTCAATGAGATGATCATTGGTGGGAGGAGGAGTTTCATTTTCCTCAGGGTGCTCAACAACATGGAGATTCTAACTTCTGTTTTTGGTGAAGATTGTGAAAGACCTGATGGCTAAGGCTGAGAAGAATGATGTGAAGATAACTTTGTCTGTTGACTTCATCATAGCAGACAAGTTTGATGAGAATGTGAAGACTGGTCAAGTCACATTGGACTCTGGCATCCTTGCTGGATGGATGAGTTTGGATTATGGCCCTGAGAACAGAAAGCAGTATGTAGAAGCTGTGGCTTGGGTCAAACTGATTGTGTGAAATAGACTCATCAGAGTATTTGAGTTTGGGGAACCAAAGAACTCATAAGTAATGTGATAGAGACCACCAAGAGAGGTTGCATCACTATCATAGATGGTGTGGATACGGGAATTTGCTGTACTAAATGGAACACTGAGGACAAAGTCAAACATGTGAGCAGTAGGGGGTGGTTCCAGTCTACAAAGTCCTCCATGGAGTATCCACCCTGAGAAATGTCTTAATGAATGCCACTTTCCTGCCTGTTCGTTCCTGTGTTCCACCCTTCACATGTGACACTACAGGCTTCCTCTCTCTTTGCTTAGCATTAGGCAAGTTTCTCCATCAAGACTCAACCAGTGGCCAGAAGATGGGGCAAGGTGAACCCCCAAAACATCTCGACTCAACTTTGTGTTTCCTGAGAGTGCTTGTTGTCTCATCTCACTTGAATTTATTTAGTGAGTCTAAACCATTGTTGTTTTCCGGAGAGTGTGTTTATATCTATGTATCTATGTATCTATGTATCTATGTATCTATGTATCTATGTATCTATCTATCTATCTATCTATCTATCTATCTATCTATCTATCTATCTGTCTACCTACCTACCTACCTACCTACCTATCCATCTATCTACACACACACACACACACACACACACACACACACACACAGTCTTTAGAAAGAAAAGAAAAGGTAAACCAGCTGTTAAGCATTACTGTTGAAATAGTTTTTTTTTTTTTCTATTCAGGTTTGTCAGTAGCTGTTTTTGTCATTACGCTAATACAGTTTCAAAACAAGAAGAAACTCCAGTTTGGGGAGAGGGAGAAGGCTGACCTCTTAAATTAACATTTCATAAGAGTGTCAGCTCAATTTGAAAAAAAATACTCTGGAGACTACAATGGAGCTCAGGTCATAATTTCCGGAGCTTAGAGAAGTTATTGTAGAGACTCATAGGTCAGAGTGAAGACCAGAAAAGCAGTGACCACACCTCTCAGTAAACCATATCACCTTGAAAGAACTAAAAACTTTCAGATCCCCAAAACTAACTCTGAAAATAGCAGTAGAAAAAAACTAAAGTTTGGAAGAGTGTTCCTTCAACCCTAAAGGTTGAGCATGATTATGACATGAACGTCAAAGTTAAGAAATAGTGTAAGAAATAATCAAACAATGACAAAAAACCAACTTGATCATAGAAAGTTACTACGTAGACAGGGTACATCAAGAAAGAAACCCAGAAGAAAACAAGGACATCATAGACAATACCTGAAAGGCCTCAAAGAAAAAATGGATTGGACACAAGTTCAAAAAGAATTCTTGGAACTTCTCAAAAAATATTTAAGAATAAATATAGATGTAAAGGAAAAAATTGGAAAATAGATTGATAAAAGAGATACAAAAATACTAAAGAAAAGAACACCTTAAAACTGAAGAATTTGGGGGCTGGAACCAAGATGGCACAATAAAAGCAGGGACCCACTTGAGCTCTCCCCCCCAAATCCCTCACCAAACTTGTAAAAATAAGTCTAAAAGACTTCTAAAGCCACAGAAGTCCCAAAATGACAGACTGAAGCAAATTTCCAGCCCAAGACAATCTGGAAGGTGAATAGGAAAGGTCTGTTGGACTGGGCCTGGGGTGGAATAGAGTTTGCATTGGGTAGTGCCTGTGCAGATGGAGCTGTTGAAGGACTTATGGGACTGAATCGCTGGTGGCTGTGGTGGTTTCCAGACTTCTCAACCACAAACACCAAACACAGCTTAGAAGGTCAGTTGAAAGGATCTATCACCTAGCAAATGGGAGCATGGTTCAGCCCCAGCCCCAGGCCTCAGTCTAGCCTCAGTCTCAGAGCAGTGACAGCCACTGACTAACCTGCAGCTTCTTCTGAGCATTCCACTTAACAAAGAGTTCAGTGGTCAAGTGATTGGCTGGGAAGATGAGTAAATGGGGGAAGAAAGACTATAGATCATTATTTTCACAGTGAAGAGGTATTTTGTTACGTGATTGGTGACAAGGAAGATCAAGGGATACAACCAGAAAACGACAAAGTCAAAGCTCCTACTTCTAAAGCCTCCAAAAAATATGAATTGGCCTCAGGCCGTGGAAGAGCTCAAAAATGATTTTGAAAGTGAAGTAAGAGAAGCTGAGAAAAAATTGGGAAGAGAAATGAGAGTGATGCAAGAAAATCATGAAAAATAAGTCAACAGCTTGCTAAACGAAACTCAAAAAAAAGTGCTGAAGAAAATGACACCTTTAACGTTAGACTAAACCTAATGGCAAAAGTGGTCCAAAAATTCAATGAGGAGGAGAATGCCTAAAACAACAGAATGGGCCAAATGGAAAAAGAGGTGTGAAAGCTCACTAAAGAAAATAATTCCTTAAAAATCAAGAGGGAGCAAATGGAAGCTAATGATTTTATGAGAAATCAAGAAATTATGAAGCAAAACTAAAAGAATGAAAAAAGAGGAAAATGGGGAGTATCCATTGGAAAAACAACTCACCGGGAAAATGAATGCAGAAGAGATAATTTTAAAATTATTGGACTACCTTAAAGGCTTGATTAAAAAGATCTTAGGTAAGGCATTTAAGAAATTATCAAGGAAAACTGTCCAAATATTATAGAAGCAAAGCATAAAATACAAATGCAAAGAATTCATTGATTACCTCCTGAAAGAGATCCCAAAAGGAAAACTCCTAGGAATATTGTAGTAAAATTCTTGTCTTCACAAGTCAAAAAGCAAATATTTCAAGCAGTCAGAGAGAAACAATTCAAGTACTGAGGACACAAAATGAGGATAACATAAGATTTAGCAGCTTCTTATACTAATGAATCACAGAGCTTAGGATATGATATTCCAGAGATCGAAAGAGCTAGAATTAGAACCAAGAATCACCTACTCAGTGAAACTGAGTATACTTCAGGGGGAAAATGGAATTTCAATGAAATAGATGACTTCCAAGCATAATCAGAGCTGAATAGAAAATTTGACTTTCAAATACAAGAATCAAGAAAAGCATGAAAGTGTAAACAGGAAAGAGAAACTATAAGGGACTCATTAAAGTTGAACTGTTTACATTCCTCCATGGAAAGATGACATTTGTAACTCATCAGACCTTTCTCAGTATTAGGTATTAGGGTAGTTGGAGGGAATATGCATATGTGTGTATGTATGTGTATGTGTGTGTATTTCACAAATAGTGGACTTGACATGGATGAAGAAACAGCAAAGCATACTGAAAAGCCATACAGACAAAAAGGAATAATTTCATAACAATCCAGAGAGAAAAGACTATCCAGATACAGAACATCATCCATATTGTCAAATACTCCAGAGGGCAAGGAAAATTTAGATTGAGAAAAGCCCATTACGTTTGGCAATTAAAAGACTGTTATAATTTCTCAATAATGTGACCAACAATATGGAGGCCTAGACATTTTTTTGCTGACTCTCAAGACTTCTCAAATTTCTCCAAAATAGAACATATGTATAAAAACATGAAAAATCAGTGATAAAAAGTTTTAGTGATGCAATTTCAGTTTTTGAAGGATCCAGGACATCAAGAACCAAAATATGGTTTAAAAAAAAAATGTGTTAGGAAGTATGAAGATAATTCTGAACTAGAACACTAACTCATCAACTCCTCCCCACCACACACCATATTTCCAATAGTAAGGATACACAAGTCAATTCAATTGATTACAATAAAATCTTATTTTTTCTAATTCAATTTTATTTTATTTTCAGTTCTAAATTTACTTCCTCTATTCTGTCCTTCCCCCACTAATTGAGTTTGAAAAACAATATACATATGCTTAGCTCTGCAAGAAAAAAAATCTTACCTTAGTCAACACCAAAAAAGGAAGAAAGAAAGAAAGAAAGAAAGAAAGAAAGAAAGAAAGAAAGAAAGAAAGGAAGGAAGGAAGGAAGGAAGGAAGGAAGGAAGGAAGGAAGGAAGGAAGGAAGGAAGGAAGGAAGGAAGGAAGGAAGGAAAAGAAACAAAAGACAATATGCTTCAATCTGAGTATAGCAGTTCTCCACCTGGAGATGAATAGCATATTTCATCATTTTATTAATTAGCATCTTCCAAATTTTGTCTTCACAATATAAATACTATTATATAAATTTCGTCCAGTTCTGTTACTTCTCTCCACATTAAGTCCTCCAGGTTTTTCTGAAATCATGTTTTTCACCATTTCTGGTAACACAGTAATCACTCTGTATACATGCAGAGTCATACCCATACATATGGGTGTTCAAAACAAAGTCAAGTGCAAGTCCTGTCATCATATCTCTGATGTCATGATCTTCGAAAAAGAAGGATGAACACAACAGCAACAACTTGTTCAAAGGAATGTAATTTTGATCTTGGGGTTTGAGGGTTAGGTTTTTTCCTTCTTTATTGATTTATTTATTTTATCATTTTTTTAAAAAAAAACTAGGACAATTAACTTTTTGTCTCAGGTAGTATTCATTTATGATTTCTTTAAATATCACTCTGAAAAAACAGACCTTGAAAAATCCCTTTGTGATTCAAATGGAGCTTATGACTTTAAACCTAAATCACTCTGGTTTTCATTGATTGACTAGTGAAAGATTCCGGCCTCTCTTGCTTTGAGCTTTTTTGGCTCAGATTGAGTGGAAATAACAATTGTTTTTGTTCTGCCCCAAAACTCTGAGGGTTTTCACCTCCTACTTTAATTCTTTTTTAACGGCAACTTAAATCATGTTTTTGTCTCAATTCTTACCCAGCCCTTAACCACTGAATGGACATTGCCTCAAACAAACTGAGACCTGGGAAATACCTTAGCTAAAAAAGTCGAAGGTCTTCCACTGCATATTGGGCCATCGCCAGTCATCTTGACTTATATCTTTACATTGGACTCAGATTACTCTGGAGGAGAGAGTGAGGTTGATAATTTTGAATTGCTGTGCTTATCTTAAATCCAACTGACTTTCAAGTCATGATATCACTCTTTTCAGGTCATTAGTCCTCTTTGAGAGTGACGGATAAACAACAACATAATAATAAGATTCCATCATATTCACATACTATAAGTTCTTTAATTAATACCAAATTTGTAAACATCCTTTCAGTTTTCTTTGATTTTCTTTTTTCCAAAGGAATTGAAATTTATTATAGCTTTCATCTTGTTTGTAAGACTTAAAGTTGAAAGATACACTTGATTTATCCAAAAATGCTATATACAATTGCTTAATTTATAATTCAGTGTGCATACATTTTATGCAAGGTATACTACTAACCTATTACAATTTGCAGTTTTTTATTAGTAGATGAAAACTATGTTTTGAAATTTAATATTTACTTATTTTTAACATTCTTTTTTTTTGATCGTGAGCTCAAAATTCTCTCCCTTCCTTCCCTACCCTTCCCCACTCACTGAGAAAGCAAGTTTTATGATATCATCTCTACATGGGAAATCATGCAAAACATATTTCCATATTAGACATATCGCAAAAAAAAAAAAACAAGAAAAATAAAGAAAACTCTACTTTAATTTGCGCTCAAAGTTCATCAGTTCTTTCCCTAGAAGTGAGTAGAATTTTTCACCATGATCCTTTGGAATTGTCTTGGAATATTATATCATCAGAATAGCCCAGTCTTTCACAGTTGATCATTGGCATAACATTTCTGTAATAGTGTAGAATAATTCTCTGGCTCTGTTCAATGTATTTTGCTCCAGTTCACACTATGATATACAAAAATTCACTGAAAAGAAAACTTCTTAAAAAGCAGAATTGGCCAAATGAAAAAAGAGGTGCAAAAATTTACTGAAGAAAACAATTCCTTAAAAAAGTAGAATTGGCCAAATGGCAAGGGGGTACAAAAGCTCACTGAAGAAAATAGTCGCTTAAAAATTATTGGGCAACTGGCAGCTAATGATTCCATAAGACATCAAGAAAAAAAAAAAGTCAAAAACATGAAAAAAATTTAAGAAAATGTGAAGTAGCTCATAAGAAGAAAAAAAGTACTACTGGCCTGGAAAACAGATTGAAGAGACATAATTTAAGAATTATTGGACTGTCTGAAAGCCATGATCATGAATAGGGCCTAAACATTATATCACTTTTTTTCTTTGAAATTTGGTCACTATTTATTTAAAGCAGTATCAAAGCATTTTGGGGGCACATTTAGTTACAAACGCAATGGGGAGCACAGTTAGCATTTAATAAAATTTGTTTATCTTGGTCCCATACATGTTGGCTATGATTTCAATCTATTCAAGGAAGGAGCATGAAGAGGGGTTGTGATGACTGCACGCTCCTTAAAGGGAAGTCAAACGCAGTCAGAAATGTGCTTTAAAACATTAAGTCTTTTCAACTAAGACTTAGTTTTTCATAATTTTTTCAGAGCCAGTCATGATATTTATTTAACTTATGGTCTTCAGGATAGACCTGCTTCCATTTGTTGACACAAAAAAATTCTGTGTGAGTCATTACCGTATTTTCCAATCCCATGCAGTTCAATTAGGTACTTCCGCTGTTTGGTTAGATATCCATCTGAGAATTTGATAATTGTTTTGGCTCTAGGATCGTAGAGGCCGAGAGGCTTGAGGAGCTCTGACACTTCCCTTCAGTCTGTGGTCCTGGCCACCTCAGCAGAAAGGTATGGTTCCAGAAACTCCCAGAGTACAGGTATGACCATCTTGCCTGAAGTCCTATTGAGAAATATGGTAGAGATGAGGAGCTACCATGGGTCATGAAAGAGTGCTTCTTGAAGATTAAATGGGGATCGAGGTGGACTCCACTTTTTAAACAGCTTCCATCATGGTGGGCTTCTTTGTTCTATTTGTTGGAGAAATGCTGGCTGGTTTTTCTTCTATCCACTTTTGTTCATTGAATGGTATTTTCTGATTAAATAAACATCATTTTTTCCAGCTGTTTTACCAGAAAATCTTTGCATCACAGCCTTTTCCCATTCACAAGGAATTGACTTAGAGCACTCCATGATAGTGCATCCATCGTGCTGAGTGCTGGCATTAGGTTTCTCTGACTGGAGAATTATTTCTTCTCTTCTTTCTGACACTGTTTGCCACCATCTTCCTTTTTTTTTTTTTTTCAACTCCTGGGATTTCAATTTCTTCACCCCTTTTCCAGTTTCAGACTCAGAAGCCTAGTCCAGCGCAGGGGACGTTGGTGAAGGGGCGGGGACCATGCCAGCTCCTGCTTTCTTTGCAGCTCCAGAGGCCTGGACACTTGAGCAAGCATCAAGGTGACCAGACTCCACAGCAGGGGCTGGGAGGCCAGATAATTCATTGGTCGCCCTCGATTGAGAGTGAAGCAGAGAAGGGAGGAAGCAGGAAAGAAAAGGGGCAAAAAGAGGAAGCTCTAAGCAGGGTCAAGAGAAAAGCGCTGGGCCTCTTGGGCAGAGGGGGAGAGACGGGGTAGCTACACCTCCTCCTCCAGGCTGAGAAACTCCCCTTCTGGGGGAGAGCTAGGAGAGTCAACCTGTTAGCTCATAGTCATTCTCCTCCCCAGGCTCCTGGGCAGTGTCATTTTAAGCAGCCTTACTGGTCACATTTAGACATTATATTTCAAGAAATTATAAAGGAAATCTGCCCTGACATTTTAGAACCAGAGAGTAAAATAGAAATTGAAAGAATAGACTGATAATATCTTGAAAGAGGTCACAAAATGAAAACTTCCAAGAATATCATAGTCAAATTCCAGAGTTTTGACGTAAAAGAGAAAATATTGCAAGTAGGAAGAAAGAAGGGGCAACCAGGTGGCACAGTAGTTAGAATGCTGGACCTGAAGTCAAGAAAATCTGAGTTCAGATCTGGCCGTAGGCACTTAGTAACTGTGACCTTGGGCAAATCACTTAACGCTGTTTGCCTCAGTTTCCTCATCTGTAAAATGAGCTGGAGAAGGAAATGGCAAACCACTCCAATATTATTTTTAAAGAAGACTCCAAATTGAGTCATAAATAGTCAGACATGATGGAAATGACTGAAAAACCACCACAACAAATCATAAAGAAACCACTCAAATATCATGGAGCCACAGGTAATATCACATAGCCTTTCAGAATGCTTGACATGTTTTATAAGACTAGAGAGAGGTAGGTGGGAGTCAGGTAAACCATACCTTGCACCCCACAAACACACACTAGACCTATTCTTTAATACTTTTAATTCTTTTAAGACCCAAAGAAGTAAGAATCATATTAAGAAAATGCCACCATTAAAGACCAACCTCCTTTCTATAACACCTAAATTGTAATATAATACTCCAAATGTGGCTCCAAGGTACTGGGGTAGTAGTCAGGGAAGGACAAAAATAACACCTGTCTTCCAGATTGGAAGATTAATTGCAGCTTTTTCACTGATCATCTGAGTAAAATAAGACAAATCATCCAGTCTCTCTGGGCCTCAGTTCTCTCATCTGTAAAATTACGTTTGGATCTCTTGCTGTTTATTGTTTAGTAGTCTAGTCCTGTTCAAATCTTTGTGACTTCATGGACCATAGAACCCCAGGCACTTCTATTCTCCACTATTTCCTGACATCTGTCCAAGCTCAAATTAATTTCTTCCATCATACTATCTATCCATCTTATCCCCTACCCTCTCCTTTTCTACTTGCTTTTAGTCTTTCTCAACATCATAGTATTTTCCAATAAGTCCTGTCTTCTCATCATATGGCCAAAGTATATAAGCTTCAGCTTCTATATTTAACCTTCCAAGGAATAGTTTAAGTAATTATGGATTTGATCTAGGGCTGTCCAAGAAACTCTCCAAAGTCTCCTCTAACACCACAATTTGAAAACATTATTCTTATGGTGCTCAGTTTTCCCCATAGTCCAACTTCCAAAGCCATACATTGCTACTAGAAAAACTATAGCTTGACAATATAACCTTTGTTAGCAAGGTGATTTCTCTGCTTTTTAGTATGCTGTCCAGATTAGACATAGCTTTCTTTCCAAGCATCTTTTAATTTCATGGCTGCAATCACCATCTGCAGTGATTTTTGGGCCAAAGAATATGAAGTATGACACTACTTCCATTTCTTTTGCCTCTATTGCCAGGAAGTGACAGGACCAGTTACCATAATCTTAGTTTCTTTTTTTAAAATTTTAAGCTTTACAATAGCTGTTAGATTCTCTTATTTCACCTTCACTAAGAGGTTCCTTAATTCTTCTTCATTTTCTGTCCTCAGAGTGGTATCATTGTCATGTTGGAGATTGTTAATGTTTCTCCTAGCAATAGTAAGTCTGGTTTTTGCTTAGTTGCCCTGGCATTTTTCACATGATTTCCTCTGAATGTAAGTTAAATGAATAAGGTGACACCATATAGGCTTGTTGTACTCCTTTCTCAATCAAAAACCAATCAGTTGTTTGATGTTTGTTGATAACTATTCCTTCTTTTTAAATTTTTTAAATATTTACTTTCAGTTTTCAACATTCACTTCCTCAAAATTTTCAATTTCAAATTCTCTTCCAATCTCCTCTCTACCCCAAACCAGGATAGCATGCTTTCTGATTACCCTTTCCTCCAATCTGTCCTCTGTCCTATCATCACCCCACTCTCTTATCCCCTTCCCTTCTGGGCAAGATAGATTTCTATAACCAATTGCCTATATATCATATTTCCTAGCTGCATGTATAAACAATTTTTACCATTCGTTTTTGAAGCTTTGAGTTCCACATTCTCTCCTTTCCTCTCTCCCCACCCACCCTAATTGACAAGGCAAGTGATTCGATATAGGTTATATATGTGTAGTCTTGCAAAATACTTCTACAACAATCATATTGTAAAAGACTTACTATATTTTCCTCTGTTCTGTCCCTCTCTTTGTTTATTCTATTTTCTCCTTTGACCGGTCTACCAAACTATTTACTTCTAACTACCCCTTTCATCAATCTGTTGTCCTTTCTATTACTCCCCTTCTCTTATCCCCTTAACCCTGGCTTTCCTATAGTGTAAGATAAACTTCCATACCCACTTAAATGTGTATGTTATTCCCACCTGAAGCATAATCTGATTTAAGGAAGGCTCATTTTTTCCCTCTCACTTTCCCCTTATTCCTCTCCATTTTGAAAGCTCATTCTTGCCTCTTTTATGTGAGGAGATTTTCTTCATTCTACCACTCTATTTCGTTTTCTCCTAGTACATTTCTCTCAACACTTAGTTTTCTTTTTTAGATATCATCCCTTCATATTCAGGTCACACCTCTCTCTCTCTCTCTCTCTCTCTCTCTCTCTCTCTCTCTCTCTCTCTCTCTCTCTCTCTCTCTCTTTCTCTCTCCACACATAGTTCTTTTGCTTAGAACTTCAGGCTTCCTGTATTGTGGCCTCTGGTTCTTTCAGCTAAAAGCTAAAATGCTTCAGTTTACGTGGTGCTGAGGTGTCTGGTGTGCCAAAGCAGAGGCCAGGTGAAATCTTTCTGAGTTTTCCTGGAGTTACCCTGAAGCTTACTGAGTGAGATGTAGGGGAGGAGGGGTCTGGTTTCAGGAGGTCTCCTCTCCTGAGCTAGAGTATAGGCAGGCTCAGTGGATGGTGAACCCTGCCTCTGCTAGTGTCTTCCTGATTCCCCTGGCTGTGTTAAGGCATGCATGAGGTCCTGGTGTTGGTGATTGTGGGCTCCACACCCCTGGGGCTCAGGATCCTCTCCTGCTTCACAGAGGTGGGGCTGTCTGGGACAGCTCCTTTCCTGCACGTGGTTATAGTTATTGTATAGTTCTTCTATATATTCTTGCCATCTTTTCTTCATCTATTAAGTCCCTGTCATATTGTCTTTTGATATGCCTGTTTTTTCCATGAAACATTCTCTTATTATCTCTAATTTTATTGAAGAGGTCTCTTATCTGTCCCATGCTATTATTTTCTTCTGTTTTTTTCATTGCTCATTTAAGAAAACATTTTCTCTTTTTGCTATTTTGTGTAATTCTGCCATCAGTGGAGTATATGTTTCCCTTTCTCCTTTACCTTTTACTTTCCTCAGCTATTTGTGAAGCCCTGTCAAAAGCCATTTTACTTTTTTGCTCTTCTTTTTTTGAGGGGGAGGGGAATGTTTGTTCCTGCCTCCTGTGTAATATTGTAAATCTCTGTCCATAGTTCTTCAGGCACTCTATCTAATAGATTTACCTTGGGCAAGTCACTTAACCCCAATTGCCTCATCCTAGGTCATCTGATGAATATCTGGTCACTGAGTTCAGATGGCTCTGAAGGAGAAGTGAGGTTGGTGACCTGTACGGTCCTCCCTCATTCAAAACAAAGTCAAGTGCAAGTCATGTCATTATTTCTCTGATGACATGGTCTTTTTCAGCAATGAAGGATGAACATACACTAATAGATCTAATCCTATAACTTTATTCATCACTTCTAATTCATATCCACAGATTATGCTATTTAGATAATACCTATACAGTCTGAAAGTTTTCCATACTTTCCTTAAGCCTGAATATCTGAATAAGAGGTTCAAGTTCTGAACAACAGTCAGCTCCAGGTCTTGTTTTAACTGACTATATACAGTTTCTCCACCTTTGGCTGCAAAATATAATGAATCTAATTTTTGTATTGACCATCTAGTGATGTTTAGGGCCCCCTTTTGGGATTTTGAAAAAGAATGCCCACAAATTATCTTGACAAAATTCTATTAGTCTCTGCATTGTTTCACTTTGTACTCCAAGGTCAAACTTGCCTTTCAATTATCTTTTAATTTCTTACTTTAGCATTCTAACTCCTTATGATGAATGTGACAGCTGCTTTTGTTTTGTTTTATTTTGTTTTGTTTTGTTTCTGTAAGATGTAATATGTCTTCACAGATCTGATCAACTTTCATCTCTGTGACTTCAATGGTTGGAGTGTAGACTTGTATTAATGTGATATCGAATGATTTGTCTCAGATTCAAAATTATATCATTCTGTCACTTTTATATGCCTCCAAAGATCCCTTCTACTTCTAAATCTATCCCAGTGGTGGGGAATCTGTGGCCTTAAGGCCATGTGGCCTTAAGTCCTTCTAGGTCCTTTGGTGCAGCCTTTTGACTGAGTCCAAATTTTATAGAAATAATCCTTTTATTATGGCTATTTGTTTTGGATTCAGTCAAAGGGAAGCACTTATGACCTGTGGTCTATAACATGCGTTCTGGGAAAGAGGCATCACTATTGACCTAGTGCAGCTGCCACAAATTGCACATTTGGTCTCTAGGAAAGGAAGAAAAAAACTTCTTTAACAAGACATGTTAGCTTGTAGAATCTTTTCAGTGCTCCAGAGAGATGAGGCACTGGGAACCACCATGGCTCTTATAAACTTTGATAACTTTTTCCTTGGTTTTACTTCAAAGTGGCAGAAGCAGAGCCAGAGAAATTCCTCAGAGATTTTATTGGATCTTTATTGTCTGTTTAGCAACATGAAAATCAGTGTATCTTGATAAGTGCTTTCTATTTATTTTAATAACTTCTTAGAAGAGATTCTATGTTTTTTTTGGTAGAGGGGGAACTGGAAGAAAAAAAATTATCTAACTGAAGTCACCTGAAACAGTGAGTTCACTCTAATATCTAGAAGGATTTCATATGTTCAATCCCATTACCATGCCTAGTTCCTTATTTCTGCCTTGAAATTTTTCGTGTAAGAGAGTCTCAAGTGTGTCCAGAAGACAACCTTTCAGGTATGTTATGGTGGAAATTCTTATTATTGAACGGGTTCAACTAATTAAGGGTCCCTTCCAGCTCAGAATTTCTGTAGTTGTGTATGTTTCTTTATAATCAGAGTCGCTGAGAAAAGGGGGATTACGTTTTTATTAAATACTTACCTCACTTACAGGATGGTGCTTCTAAATCTCATCACTAAATGACTCCCTATTGTCCACCCTGAAAATTCCCTAATCCCCAACCTTAAATGTTTATTTAAGTTCCATCAAAACTTGGCTGTAAATTCACCTCCCATTATTCCTAAATCAATCCAAGAAACATTTATCTAACACTTATTAACTCTGCTCTTCCTGACTTCCACATTAGCACTCTAGGCATTATGCCACAGTGTCTTTCAAGTTTCATTAGCAGACATTCTAAGTATTCAGAACGTACGTTTAAGCCCTCAACATGTCTTCAGAGTCTCAGGATGGCTCACGGCTCTCAAAGGTTTTGTCAGCACAGCACAAACCTTGATAGGACCAGCCAAGGAGGAATGGGGCTATTGATCCTTTTAAGTTATATACTGAACAGAGGTGGGTAGTCCTTTTGACAGACTGCCTGTACAACAAGGAACATCAGTATTCCATCAAGGAAGTGGTGAATTCTTTGGTCTTGGTAATCCATGAAACAAATTAAAGTACAACATAGCCCTCACTCAGTCCTGGGCAGCCATTCTCCACTTCTGTAATGATGGTGACAATACAAAAGAAATAAATGGGTACTGCAAATTGTGTAATTCCCAGGCTATCTCCCAATAGGATTTTAACTCTTTGTCCTCAGGGTAAAGTTACTGTACAACAAAGAAGGAGATGCAAACCCAGAACAAAGACACAACTATAGTGCCATTATCATTATTCATGGAATCCAAAGATATCTAGAAGTTGTACATCAATGGAAGGATGGTCTCAGGTATTCCTCAGAGCAGAATAAAGGACCTAGTTTCATTGTGCACCTAAAGGCAATAACTTCGCAGCGATCACATAAGTGCAGGGAAATTACCACCATGAACACAACTACAGCTTCTACCCAAACATCTCTGATGTTTGAATGAGGAATTATGGGTGATGAACTAGAGAAATGTTGTGCAGAACTTGTCCAGATCCATGGGATGAAGGTGAAAATTATATTGGAAAATAGAATTGAGAGCAAGAAAAAGATTAAGTATTTTTTATACTTGCCTCATTTATAGAATGGTATTTCTAAGTCACAGATTCCATCACTTCAATGATTCCCTGTTCTCCATACTGAAAAGTCTCTAAACCTCAGCCTAACATTTAAGTTTAATCAGACTTATATTCCCATCCAGAGAGGTGGACAAGAACATGATGTAAGAAACATTTGATAACACAGAAGGCATTCTGCGTCTAATCAAGGCAGGTTTCTCTATCCATGGGAATCAAGAAAGGTTTCTCTTTCTTTCCATGGAAGTTTCCCCCAATATTCCTAGCTACATAGGACCCATTAATAATTGCATAGATTCCAAGTATGCTACAAAGGCTCCTCAGGGTAATCAACAGAAATATAAAATAGATTGTTCTGAACATAAACAGTATAAAGAAAAAGAGACAAAAGCACTGATTACTCAATTTTTAGCACATGAAAACATTATCAGTTCATGCATTTTGGGCAGGTACTGTAGAAGGAAGAGAATGGACTTTATCACATTTGAGAATTCATGAAATACATTCATCCAAGCCACTCAGTGGCACAAAAGCCAATCTTTTCAACTCTCATATTCTTGTTATGATATGTGGCTAGGATTAATAAAATACTGTGATGTCATTAGAACTAAAAGTATAAATAAAAATCAAAGAGCTGCTCAATCAGGGTAAGCAAGAAACAGCATATTATTAATGATGATGTGTATACAAGAATTGGCAACAAAAAGATATCATCAAAGACTCATATAGCTAGAAAAATAAGAGAGAGTATATGAATTACCTGATTGATTGCCACACTGGTACCCTGAGACAGTTAAGATGTCAGAAAGGCCTACAGCCTATATTGTTCAGAGTGAGGTTTCTCCACTCAGGTAAACTTCCATATTAAGAAAGCAGAAGGTTTGGAAGACGATATTCTAGAAGGCAAAGGATTTAATATTAAAATAAAAACTAAACAACCCAGGAAAACTGTGTACAGTCCTTTAGGGGGAAAAAAGTGGTTATTTAATGAATAGAGAATTTTCAAGCTTCCCCACAGAAAAGAACAGAGCTGAATAGAAAATTTGATATTCAGACATAAAATTGAAGAGAAGCATAAAAAGGTAAACTTGATAGGGAAATTATAAAGACTTAATAAGCTTGAACTGTTTGCATGCCTATATGGGAAGATGATACATATAACTGAAGAATTTTATCATCATTAGGGTAGTGAGAAGTACATATAGATATGACAGATGTGAGTAGTTTAAAATGTTGCCATAATCCCTCTCCAAAAATGAAGGAATGAGAAAGGGGGATGTACTAGCAAAAAGGGAAGGGAGAAGAATAGGGGAAATTATCTTATCTAAAAGGAAATGAACTTTTACATTGGAGGGAAAATAGGGGGATAATGCCTGAACCTCACTCTCATCTGCATTGGTTCAAAAAGAGAATAATGTGTATGGGGGATGGGGGCCTGTGGGTGTGTGTACATATTCTCTTACTGAACAAGGAATTAGGAAAAGAATAGGATAAGGAAAAGGGAGAGTGTAATGGGAGAGTGGATTAAGGGAGGCAGTAGTCAGAAGCAAAACAGAAGAAAATAGGATGTAGGGAAATACACAGTTAGCTATTTCAACTGTGAAAGAGAATGGGATGAAGTCAACCACAAGACAGAAATGGGCAGTGGAATGGATTAGTAACTACAATCCATCAATATGTTATTTACAAGAAACACACGCAAAGTTAAAATAAGGGAATAGAGAAGGATCTATTGTGCTTCAGATGATGTTAAAAAAGGTAAGTGTAGCAATAAGGAATAACAGAAAATGAAGAAAAATAGACCTAATTGAAAGAGATGATCAAAGAAGTTACATTTAACTAAAAGGTCTCACAGAAAATGAATATTAAAAAATTACAAGTTTCTTTGATAGAGGTTTCATTTCTCCAATATTTAGGGAAGTGAGTCAAATTTATAAAAATAAGAGTCATTTCACAGCTGATAAATGGTCAAGTGATATGAATAGGAAGCTTTCAGAAGAAGAAATCAGGGCTATCTATAGTCTTATAAAAACGTTCCAAATCTTTATTGATTAGAGAAATACATATTAAAAGAACGATCACCTCATACCTCTCAGATTGGTTAATATGACAGAAAAGGAAAATGACAATTGATGAAGGGTATATTGAAAGATAGGAACACGGATATGCTGTTGGTGCATTTATAAGCTGGTCCAAACATTCCTGAGAACATTTGGAACTATCACTAAAGGATCATTAAACTGTCCATTTTCTTTGAGCTAACAATGTTACCGTTAGATATTTATCCTTAAGTTAATCAAAGAAAAAGGAAAAAGGGTGTGTGTGTGTACGCAAAATATTTATAACAACTCTTTTTATGGTGGTAAAGAATTGGAAATTGTGGGGATATTTATCATGTGGGGAATGGCTTAACAAGTTGTAGTTTATGATTGTGATGGAACACTTGTGCTATAAGAAATGGTGATGGAAATACATGAAGAAAAACCTGGGAAGACCTATATGAATAAATGCAGAATGAAGGACCGAGAACCAGAAGCCATTATACATTGTAATAGCAATATGGTAATGACTGTCAAGCATGAAAGCTTTAGTTACTCTGATACACAGTAAGGAAGTAAAACGATTTTAAAGGACTCAAGATGAAAAATTTTATTCACCTCCAAAGAGAGAACGGATGAACTCTGAGAGCAAATTGAAGTACAATTTTTTTCATTTTTTATTGCTGTTTTGTGATATGACTAATATGAAAATAAATTATGCATGATTTAATATGCATAATTGATGGCATATTTCTTACCTTCTCAATGGGTTGGGGGAAGGAGTTAAAGAGAATTTGGGAATCAAAATTTTGAAAAGAAAATATTAAAAGTAAATGAACAGTATTTTAACAGGAATACATTAAACAATATTACTTATAAAATATTACCTTATTCAGAATTTTTTCTTAAAAACTCTCTGTGAAAGAATTAGTATTGCATGAATTATTTCATGAAACTTAAAAGAATTTTTTTTCTGTTTTTCTGGAAAAAGCATGTAATACTCAATTTTCCCTGAAGTCCCAGAGGATATTTAAGGAATCTCTGTATACTATGATCATCAAACATATGACTTTGTTTTTATTCACCCCATATGACAGTCAGCTAGAATAATTGCCATTAAAACACTTTAAATATTTTAAAAATTTACTTCGTGTTTAGTGTACATCATTAGCAAAGTATGCAAATGTTTAATTAGTATGGCATTTCTTTAAACCAAAACATGATTCTTTGAGAGAGAATGAGTGTGTGTGTGTGTGTGTGTGTGTGTGTCTATGTGTGTGTGTGTGTGTGTGTGTGTGTGTGTGTGTATTTCTGTGTCTGTGTCAATATTCTGGGCTGGTACTACTCTAGGTCAGTCTCCTGGTACTTTACATTCAGTAATGGAATGAAATGATAAACATTAATAGGTCATTCAATCATAAATAAAAGGAAATTTAATTAACTGTGGCAGAAGAACATTTAACAAGTATGTGGATTGAGTATACCTCAAATTGAGTAAGCTGAGTGGATCTACCTTGCTTAAATTGCCTATCATTTTTTTACCAAGCATCAGAGAGTACCTGGAGGTCCTTATGCCTATTTTACATTCAAGTGGCATGGAATGTTGTCATCAGACTGGAACTTTAGTCCTCTGAGCCAATCAAGTCTCAAGAATAGTTTCAATATCTTTTTAATTTTTAGTCTAATTTAATTTAATTTTAAGTCTAATTTTCACTGGGAGAGGAATTAGGATATTGTCCCCATTACAATACACCACTTTGGGGACAAGGTCCTTAGAGTACCTTAAATCAATTATTGTTGTTTCTAGTCAGTCCTGAATTCAAGAAGCTTAACAGAGACAGCAAAAAGAAGGAAAATACAACCTAAAATTAAAAGAAAACAAAACAATATAGCAGTTCCCTAAGAGGGTCTTCTAATAAAGGGGGGAAGAAAGATCAGAAATTTCAGGCTTCGTTCCCCTTCTCCTTTGTAAGAATTTAGTCCTGGGCCTAAAAAATCAAGCACATTTCATGGGTGGTCTCAAATCTTTGCAGTTCTCAGGGTCAGGACCCCTATGTCAAGACAACACCCCTCTTTTTACTATTAGGGGACACCCTGTTTCCAGACCTAAGGCCCAGCAAGCAAGTTGTACTTTGAGCTTGGCATAAAAACAATCCTTTGCACTCATACTTTGGATGAACACTGTCATAGAAAAATCCCAGAGCTGTTTCGCACCAGCAACATGTGATCTCTGAGCTCAGACAAATACCTGTAGAAACCATGTTCTGGTCATGAAGTCCTGGTATGAATCAAACTTGCCTCATTGTTGCTGTTACCCCTGTATGTGAGGGCAATAGCTCAGTGCATAGCTACTAGTAAATATATAGAGATTTGCCTACACTAAAGTGGGTATCCTTAGTATCAGAGAAAACCCTGGCACATGGATCTAGTTCCCCTCTTCCAACAAAATAAAGCTTTATGCTAATGACTACTGTTAGCTCTTTGGTTTCAATTTGCTTTTTTTTTATTTTATTTTTTAAAGTTGACTATTGTGATAACCTGTGGGAG
Source organism: Notamacropus eugenii (assembly GCF_028372415.1). Taxonomy (NCBI): domain Eukaryota; kingdom Metazoa; phylum Chordata; class Mammalia; order Diprotodontia; family Macropodidae; genus Notamacropus; species Notamacropus eugenii. Next base: position 317,455,600 of record NC_092872.1, on the reverse strand, counting down.
TCCTTTGTTATTTTCAGAGTCAACAAATGGTTGTATAACCTCTCTAACTCTTTACTCATTTGTTTTCAGAGACAACAACAGTGAGTGTCTCGATGTAAGAAAGGGATCAAAAACATAAAAAATGCAGGAACATTAGAACTACAGCAAAAAAATGATGACACTTTCTACATAACTACTAATTATCATCATCACATGTCAAGAAATGCACTTTAATATCAAACATTTATTGTCTTCTGGTCCACTAAACAGACCCTCCCCCTCATGAGAGCCTCAGGAGGAGGTAAATTTAAAAAAAATATTCAGGAGGCAAAGCCAAGATGTCATAGAAAAGGCAGGGACTCTCCAGAGCTCTGCCCCAAAACCCCTCCAAATGCCCTTTAATAATACTTTATTTTTTTCCAATCTTTACACAATTTATTAGAGTTACAGTGAATTTAGATGGCCATCCAATACAAACATAATTAAACATTATGTAATATAATATCTCTCAAATAAAAACAAAAGATATCAATTTTAAAAAAGCAAATTTGGGTTAGTTGAAAAAATATAGTTTACAGGGAAACATAAGCTTTACTGAAGGTTAACAAAATGGAGTCAATTGGGGTCTGATTGAAGACCTCCAAGGAAGTCTCCATCTAATACCTATCAAACCAGCTATCTAAAGCTAAGTTTCAAAATTTGTATTTTCACAAAACAATAAAGTACTCAAGGTCTTTAGTATGTTGTTATAGGATTACTTTAGTTAAATAATTAAATGTAGTTAATAATACTTAAATAATTAAAATAAATAGCACTCAATAATGAACCTAACTATCTCTAACATTTTCTAAAGGTAAACTCTTCAATTCCCCAACTGAGGTAGAGTCAGTTAGAAGGGTAGTACCTTCCAGCTCTAAATTTCTGATTTCTATGATCCTACGGTGGACAATGACCAAATGGACAAGTGATCAGAGCAAACCTAGGAATTCATGCCTTACTAAGGAACCATCATCATGCATGATAACTACTATCTCATTTAGTGAGGCAATGAAGACAATGTCTGGACAAATCAACTACAGCTATCACCCCTGTGCTTTTGTACAGTTAGACTTGAAGATTTCCCAAGAGACAGGAAAAGTAGGCTGATTCTATGTCTCAGAAAAGCCCCTTCTCTCCAGATAGCCCCTCATCTGAGGGCCTGAGTTTAGTTCCAAATTATCCATCTGTGAAGTTTTCTTATCAATTGTTCTCAGCTGGATCTGGTTTAAAGTCATTTACAACCTGCCACATCAACTTGTTCTACTTTTTTGTTTTAAATATATAGCACAAATTAAGATGTTTTTCTTTGCCTTAAGTCTAAAAGTATGTTTGCAAATTCCATCCATTGCTTCTAGTTCTGCTGTCTGTGGCTGAGCAGAACAAGTTTTTCCAAAATCCCAGCTTTTCAAATTCTTGAAGATAGCTAATGTGTCTTCCCAAAACTCTTTTCTTCTCTAGCCTAAACAGCCACAGTTATAGCCTATACTCCTATGGTTACCATACTCTGAAAATTGCATCAATGTTTTTGTTAAAGTGTGGTGCCCACAACACAGCATAATGCCTTCAAATGTAGTCTGAGCAGAGCAAAGTACTGAAGAAGAAAAAACCCTACTTTCTTAAACTGTACCTGTTTAAAGAGATTTTTAATTAATTTGTTTTCAGTTTTCTACAATCACTTCCATATATCTAAGAATTTCTCCCCCTCTCTCCCCTCTCCCTCCCCCTGCCTCCCGCTTCCCTAACTGAGACAACATGCAATCATATATAGGTTCTACATATGCATTTTTATTAAATACATTTTTACCTTACTCATGTTGCATAGAAGAATTAAAATAAATGGGAGTAACCATGAAAAAAATATAGCACAAGCAAAAATAGCCTGCTTCATTCTGCGATCCAATTCCATAGTTCTTTCTCAGGATGTGGAAAGCATTTTGCCTCAAAAGTTCATTGGGAATGTTTTAGGTCCTTGCATTGCTTTGAAGGACAAAGTCCACCAGAAAAAAAATCCTCACAAACTGTGTTTGTTGCTGTGTACAAAGTTCTCCTGGTTCTGAACCTTTTATTAAGTATCAGTTCATATAAGTCCTTACACCCCACGTTGGAGTCTTTCTGTTTATCATTTATTACAGTGCAATAGTATTCCATTATATTCATACACAGCAAATTGTTTAACCATTCCCCTATTGATGGGCATCCCCTTGATTTCCCGTTCTTGACCATCACAAAGAGAGCTTCTATGAATATTTTTTGTATATGTGGGACCTTTTCCCACTTTTATGATCTCTTTGGAATACAATCCTAGAAGAAGTACCGCTGGGTCAAAGGGGATGCATACTTTTGTAGCCCTTTGGGCATAGTTCCAAATTGCTCTCCAGAATGGTTGGATCAACCAACAATGAATTAGTGTTCTAACTCTCCCATATCTTCTCCAACATTTATCATCTTCCTGTTTTGTCATGTTAGCCAATCTGACAGGGGTCATATGGTAGCTCAGAGCTGTTTTGATTTGCAACTCTATAATTAATAGTGATTTAGAGCATTTTTTCATGTGACTATAGATAGCTTTATATTATCAAACAGTAGATTGCTATGTTCATTGACTACTATGTGTTGAGTACCTCACCTATTCCTCTGATTTATCCCCCTATTTCTTTACCAGTGTCAAGTCGTTTTAATGATTAATGCTTTGTAATATAATTTGAGATAAGATGGGGCTAGGCCACCTTCCCAAGCATTTCTTTTCATTAGTTCCCTTGGTATTCTGGACCATTTGTTCTTCTAGATGAATTTTCATACCATTTTTCTAGCTCTGGAAAATAATTATTTAGTAGATTGATTGGTATGGCACTGAATAAGTAAATCAATGACATAGGATTGTCAGTTTTATTATATTAGCTCAGCCCACCCATGAGCAGCTGATATTTTTCCACTTACTTAGATATGACTTTATTTGTGCAAAAACTGTTTTGTAATGGTGCTCATACAATCCCTGGGTTTGTTTTGGCAGGTAGACTCTCAGATATTTTATACTGTCTACACTTTATACCCAATTCACTGATCTCTTCTTTCTCTATTTTATTCATATAGGTGCTCAATGATAAAAATTTCCCCTAAGAACTGCATTTTCAGTATCCCATAAGTTTTGATAGGTTATCTCATTATTGTCATTCTCTTGAATGAAGTTGTTGATTGTTTCTATGATTTGTTGCTTAACTCACTTATTTCTTAATATTATTTAGACTCCAATTAATGTTTGGTTTAGCTTTCCATGGCTTTAAATTACATATAATTTTTATTGCACTATGATTCGAGAGGGATGTATTGACTAGCTCTGCCTTTCTGCACTGGATTGTGAGACTTTTATGCACAAGTACATGGTCATTTTTTATATATATGCCATGTACCCCCGGGAGAAAAGTATATTCTATTCTACCCCCATTCAAGTTTTTTCCAAAGATCTATCATATCTACTTTATGCAGAGTTTTATTCACCTCTTTAATTTGTTTGTTGTTTATTTTGAGGTTATATTCAATTCATCAAGTTCAGAGAGTGGGAGATTGAGGACCCCACTAGCATTGTTTTGCTGTATATTTCTTCCTGTAGCTCCTTTAATTTCTCTTCTAAGAACCTGGAAGCTATACCACTTGGAGCATATATGTTTATTAATGATATTGCTTCATTATCTATGGTGCCTTTTAGCAGGATATATTTTCCTTCCTTATCTCTTTTGTTTAGATCTATTTCTACTTTTGCTTTGTCTGACATTATGATTGCTACCCCTGCTTTTTATACATCAGCTAAAGAACAATATATTCTGCTCTAACAGTTTAACTTTGCCCTGTGTTTATCCTCAATTCAAATGTGTTTTTTATAAACAACATATTGTTGGATTGTATTTTTAATCCATTCTGCTATCTGCCTCCGTTTTATGGGAGAGTTCATACCATTCACATTCACAGTTAGCACTACTGTCTGTGTCTTTCCCTACATCCTCTTTCATTCCATTTGTGCTTTTAGGTCTCCCTTCTTCCTTAGTCTCCACAATAGAGTTTTAATTTTTGACCACCATCTCTCTCAGCCTTCCTTTCTTTTTAGTCCTCTTTTCCCTTCCCTCCCTTTAACCACCCCTCCCTTTTCTTTTCCCTTTCCCCATCCTACTGCCCAAAGAGCTAAGTAGATTCTATACTTAAATGAGTGTGTTGTTCCCTCCTTGAGCTAAATCAGATGAGAGTAAGTCTCAAACAAAGCTCATCTCCCTCCACTTTTCCCCTCTACTTTAATATGTTCCTGTGCTTCTTTCTGTGATGTAATTTACCTTCACCTGCTTCCTCCATTTCACATCTCTCGTTGCAATCCCTTTGCACCCTTAAATCGCATTTTTATCATCACATCATTTAATTTATGCCCACTCCCTCTATCTATGTATATGTGTTTTAAATACAATAAATATACAATTCTCAAGATTAGCCTATATCATCTTCCTTTATAGGGATGTAAATAGTTTGCTTGAATTGAATAACAAGTTGTTTTCCCATTTATCTTTTTATGCCTCTCTTGAGGCTTGTGTTTGAAGATCAAATTTTGTATTGAGCTCTGGCCTTTTCATCAGGAAGAAAGATTATGTTCAATTGTGCTGGATATTTGATTCTTGGTTGTAGTCCCAGCTCCTATGCCTTACAGAATATCACATTCCAATCCCTCCAATCTTTTAACATAGAAGCTGCAAGGTCCTCGACTGTAGCTCCTCAACGTTTCAATTATTTCTTTCTGCCTGCCTGCAGTATTTTCTCCTTCACTTGATAGTACTGAAATTTGGCAACTACATTCCTTGGTGTCTTCAGTTTGGGATCCCTTTCAAGATATGAACAGAGGATTCTTTCAATGATTATGTTGCTCTCTGGATCTAGGACCTCTGCACGGTTTTCCTTGATGGTTTCTTGGAAGATATTGTGCAGGTTCGTTTTTGCATCTGGTAGAGCAATAATTGTTTGATTTTCTCTCTTGAATCTATTTTCCAGGTCAGTTGCTTTTTGAGATATTTTGCATATTCCTCTATTTTTTTCATTCTTTAGATTCTGTTTCAGTGATTCTTGATGTCTCATGGAGTCATTAGTTTCTACTTGCCCATTCCAATTTTTAATAGATTGTTTTCTTCTTTCAGTTAACTTTTGTATCTCCTTTTTCATCTGCCCACTTGCTCCTTTTAAAGAGTTATTTTCTCCAGTTAGTTTTGGTACTTCCTTTTCCATTTGTCCAGTTTTGCCAGTTAAGTTTTGTGCTTCCTTTTCCATTTGCAAAATTTTCCTTTGAAACTGTGTGATTTCTTTTTTTTCATATTTTTAAAAATATTGGTCAATTTTTCTTCCACTTCTCTAATCTGGCTTTTAAAATCCCTCTTGAGCGTTTCCAAAAATGCTCTCTGGCCTTGAGACCACTTCATATTCCATTCTGAAGTTTCAGATGGGAGTGCAGTCTCAATGCTGACTTCTTCAGTATTCATGTTTTGGTCTTTGTCCCCATAGAAAGATTCTATGATTTTTTTCTTTTCTGATTTAATTCTTGCTCATGATTGAATTTTTGCCTATATTTTCTTTCACAAGTATGTTTCTTTCACAATATGACTGTTATGGATATGTTTTGCATCATTACACATGAATAACCTATATCCAATTGTTTGCCTTCACATAGGGGTTGAGGGACAGAGGAAGGGAGAGAATTTGTAACTCAAACTTGTAAAAAATGAATATTAAAATGTGAGATTACTTACCCTATTCTACCTTTTCCTTCCCCATTTCCCCAGTGCATCCCTCTTTCTCATGCCTCAATTTTATTTAATTTTTTTACATAACATCTAATCAGGTGTCACCGGGCGAGGAGCCAAGATGGCGGAGTAGAAAGACACATATATGCTAGCTCCTAACCCACAGCCCATAAAATACCTGTAAAGAAAAACTCCCAACAAATTCTGGAGCAGTGGAAGCCACACAACAATGGAGTGGAGGAGATTTCCGTTCCAGAGAGACTTGAAAAACTGACACCAAAGGTCTGTCGCACACTGGACCCAGAGTGGAGCCCAGCCCTGCCTTGGCCCCACGCACTGAGAGGAGCAGATCTGAGCAGGCTTCAGGGACAGAATCTCCAGAAGCAGCGCAGGTCCCTCCACCCACAGGCGCCAAAGGTCAGTGAGAGGGTCTTTTCGGCAGGCCAAGAGGGGAGCAGGGTATCCCCATAACTCAGGCCCCCTTGGGCAGCAGCAGCAGAGATGGCAGCAGACAGGGGCTCCCAAAGCAGGCAGGAGCCTGGATCCATTGTTGAAGGTCTCCAAGTAAACCCCCTAAGGGAACTGAGCCCAGTGTAGTGGCCCTGCCCCAACCTGAGCAACTATCTTAATCTCACACTGAATAGCAGCCCCACCCCCACCAAAAGCCCTGAGGCTGGGAAGCAGCACTTGAATCTCAGTCCCCAAGTACCAGCTGGACAGATCTGGAGGCAAGGTGGGTGTGGAGAGGAAACTCAGAAGTCAAGTAACTGGCTGGGAAAATGCCCAGAAAAGTGGGGAAAAGAAATAAGACCATAGAAAGTTACTTTCTTGCAGAACAGGTGTCTCCCCCCCATCCCTTTGGATGAGGAAGAACAAGACATACTGCCAGAGGAAGTCAAGGGCCCTCCCTCCAAAGGGGACTTAAACTTAGCTCAGGAAATCAAAAGACCTTAAAAAACAATTTAGCAGCTTACTAAAAGAGAACTAAAAAAACGCTGAGGAAAATAGCAGCTTTAAAAAGAGGCTAACTCGATTGGAAAAAGAAGTCCAAACAGCCAACGAGGAGAAGGAGGTTTTAAAAACCAGAATTAGCCAACTGGAAGAGAAGGTTCAAAAGCTCACTGAACAAAATAATTCACTGAAAGAGAGAATTGAGTCCAGGGAAAAGAATGACTATGAGTTAAACCAAGAAGTTAGTAAACAAAACTAAAAATTTAAAAAAATAAAAGATGATGTGAAAGAACTCATTAGAAAAACAGCTGACCTGGAAAATAGATCCAGGAGAAATAATTTAAAAATTATTGGGCTACCTGAAAGCCATGATCAAAAAAAGAGCCTAGACACTATCTTCCATGAAATTATCAAGGAAAACTGCCCTGATGTTATGGAATCAGAGGGCAAAATAGATATTGAAAAAATTCATCAATCACCCCCTGAAAGAAACCCGAACAGAGAAACTCTTAGGAATATTGTGGCCAAATTTCAGTTCCCAGATCAAGGAGAAAATACTGCAAGCAGCTAGAAAGAAATAATTTGAGTACTGTGGAAATACAATCAGGATAACACAGGATCTGGCAGTTTCAACATTAAGGGATCGAAGGGCTTGGAGTAGGATATTTCAGAAGTCAAAGGAACTGGGATTTAAGCCAAGAATCACCTACCCAGCATATCTGAATATAATACTTCAAGAGAAAAAATGGACATTCACTGATAGAGACAAATTTGAAGATTTCATGGAGAGGAAAAGACCAGATCTGTATTTAGAATTTTGACTTCCCAAGACAAGAATCAAGAGAAGCATGAAAAGGTAAACAGGGAAAGAAAGAAAAAAAAATCATAAAAGACTCTCTGAAGCTGAACTGTTTACATTACTACATGGCAATAAAATATTTTTAACTCTTGAATCTTTTCTCAGTATTTGGGTAGTTGGAGAGATTGTACACACACACTCACACACATATACATAGATAGAGGGAGTACAGGGTGTGTTATATCAGAGGAGATGATATCCACATACACACACACACAAATAAAATAAAATAAAATAAAAATTAAGGGATGAAGGAGGAAAATTCCGAGAAGAGAAAGGGAGTAATGGAATGGGGTAGGCTATAACTCATAAAAGAGATAAGAAAAATCTTATTCAATGGAGGAGATAAGGGAGAAGGATGGGGGGGGGGGGAATAAAGCCACTCTCCTCACATGTGGCTGAAGGAAGGAATAACATGCTCACTAAATGTGACATGAAAATTTATATCACACCACAGGAAAGTAGGAGAGGAGGCAACAAGTGGAGTGAAGAGAATGTTAGAAGGGAAGGGAAATGGGAGAAGGGAGTCACTAGAAAGAAACAGTTTCAAGAAGAGACAAGATCAATTGTAGGGGGGGAAATAAGGGGGATAAGGTAGGTCAGAGGGCAATATAACTAGTATTACACAACATGATTACTATGGAAGTCTTTCAACACATGTTTAGTCTGTATTGAATTGCTTCCCTTCTTAGTGGGGCTGGGGAGGGAGTGAGGGAGGGAGAGAAGTTGGAATTCAAAGTAATAGAAACGAATGTTGAGAATTTTTACTGCATGTAATCGGGAAATAAGAATCACAGGGATAGGGGTATGGAAATTTATCTTGCCCTGCAAGAAAAGAAGGAAGATGAGGATAGGACAGGAGTGGGGTGTGATAGAGGAGAGGGTACATTGAGGGAAGGAGTAACCAGAATGCAAGGTATTAAGAAGTGGGGGTAGGGGGGTGATGGGGAGAAAAATTTGTCATGTTACAAAATGAGGTAAAAGCAATTAGTATTAAAACAATAGACTGAATTAATTACTGAGAATAAATCAATGACATCTTTAGTTTGGAGAAAAGAATTTCAGTCTAACTTTCCAAGAGGCAGGTAACCTCTGATAAAATTTGGCATTGATGGAAAAGTCAAGGTTTAATGGTAAATTTGATTTTATGATTGCCATTTAATCAGGAAATAGAACATGTATAGAAAGTCATATAAGCCACTTAAGACTTGCCTAAAAAATGTTCCTTAGACAAAGTGAAACTATAATCATATTTTAAACCTGGTTATAGGAACTTGCCATTTTTAGATGATGTGGGACTACTAAGTGACTGTTCTTCTGAATCTAACTCCAGGTATGGGAAGCAAGAAAGGTGATCCGAGACTCCATTACATGATGTCAGTATGCTCATGAGATGCTGGTATGAACTGCATAGGTGATCTCAAGGGAAGAGTGGGAGAGCAGCTGTTCAGCATGGGCTGAGGTAGGATTCTCAGGACTCAATTTCCCCAATGACACCCGGCAGACTTTAAGCTTGACTGAATACAAGTGGACAATCTACTCCTGCCTGGAATAGATATGAAGTTGGGGAGATATTGTTTCCCCACAATGTCCCTACTCTTGGTGGCAATTCCCTATCGTCAAAAGGTTTGTAAGCTTAATACCAGATCTATTCAATTACAGATTATGGATAGAGGAACATCCGAGGCTGCCTAAAATTAAGCTATTAGGCATAGGACTTTAGACCAACAACATTAAGTTAGGGTCCTTTTACTCTTAGTAATACTGTGGAGACAAGTAGGTCAAGAGATTGTGAAGTTAGCAACATAAGTATTATCTGTCTCAGTTGGCTTATGTTTAAAAATAAATCCTTTTGTGGTCCATATTGTAAATGCCTTAAAAAGATGTATCACCTGACCAAAAATCTGAATTGCTTTATCTGTTATTAACTGTGTTAAAAATAAATAAAAAATAAAAAAAATAAGCATCTAATCATATTCAGCATACATCAGTGACTTCTGTCTAGGTACATTCCATCCAACTGTCCTTAAAATTAGAAAGTTCTTAGAATTTACAAATATCATTTTCCCCTATAGGGATTTAAGGAATTTATCCTGGGGGTGGAGCTAAGATGACAGAGTAGAAGAATAAGCCTGCAAGAAATCTTCCCTCAAAGCCTGTACCTGTACAAACGACTCTAAACAAATTCTAAAGCAGCAGAAAACAAAAAATGAGAGAGTGAAACAGATTTCCAACACTAGACAACCTCGAAGACTGACAGGAAGGGTCTATTACATCAGGCTCGGAGCAGAGCACAGCCCATAGAGGGTGGAGTTGGCACAGATGGGACTGGGGCAGACTTCAGGGTGCTGAATCATGAGCACCTGCAACACTTGACACATTTCTCAACTCAAAAATGTCATAGAGAGCTTCAAAAGTCATTGAGAAAGCTCTTTCAGTAGGGTGAGAAGGGAAAGTGGTCCAACCACAGCCCCAGTCTCAGGGTGGCTGCTTCAGAAATCTTGACCTACATACCCTGGGGGAATAGAGCTGCTGATCTGTGTCTCAGTTCTGAGTGGTGGTTTTGGGATAAAAAGGAGCAACAGAGACATGGCAAAACCAGGGGCAGCTGTGGAAAGGGAATACTGCTCTCAATTCCAGGACAGAAAAAAGTGCTTGTGGTTGTTCACAGACTACAACGCAGACCAGAAGGGGAGTAAACACCTCTCCCTCAACTATTCTGCTTTGAAGGATCTGAAACTTACAGGTCCATAGAGATATCTCAAAGAACAGCTGTACACAATCTCTGAAGCCTGGGGTAGTATTCACTGCACTTGACTAAGGACTGAAAAAGTCAAGTAATTGTCTGGGGAAATGCCTCGGGGGGTGGGGAAACAGCCTCTAGAAGGCAAATTTCTTGGTGAAAAAGTATTTTCTTCCATCCATTCAGATAAGCAAGATCAAATTATACAATCAGAGGAAGGCCAAAGTATACAAGTGGTGGAAGAGAGCAAGATCAAATCTTCTACATTCAAAGCCTCTAAAAATATATGCAGTGGTCTCAGGCCATGGAAGAGCTCAAAAAGATTCTGAAAATCAAGTAAAAGAAGTGGAGAAAAAATTGAGAAAAAAATTAGAGCAACACAAAAAAATTATGAAAAAATAATGAACAAATTCTCTAAGGGGTAGAGTCAAGATGGCAGAGTAGAAAAATCCACGTACTCTAGCTCTTCTCCCACAGTCCAGAAAATAGTTGTAAAAAATGACTCTAAACAAATTCTAGAAAAACAGAAGCCACAAAATGACAGAGTGAAAGAGATTTCCACCCCAAGGTAAGCTGGAAGGCCAAAAGAAAAAGTCTATTGCATGGAACCCTGAATGGAGTGCAGCCCACGGAGACCAGCCTAGCCTTGGTCACTCAGCACTGGTGGGAACAGGCCTAGAACAGGCCTCAGCGGTGGAATCCCCAGCAGCTGTGGTGGTTCTCAGATCCCTCAACCTGTAAACGCCAAAGACAGCTTCAAAGGTCAGTGAGAAAACTTTTTCATCTGGGTTATAACGGAACAAGATCTGGCCCCACCAGGAGCAACCACTGCAGAGGCTCCTCTACCCTAAGGCCCTCCACCTAAAGCTCCTGGAGGAATTGAGCTGCTAATCTAAATCTCAGCCTGAGTGGCAGCCCTGAGCTCCACCTAAACCCTTGGAGGAATTGAGCAGCTTATCTGAATCTCAGCATTGAACCAGGTGCTGGGGTAAGGAAGAGGAGTGCTGGCTCAATGGAGTTGGAGGCAGCTATTGGAAAGGGAATTCTACTACTTGCAGATTCTGGCCAGAAAAGGTTTTCGTTGCTCCCAGAGCAGTGGGCAGACCAGGAGAGGAGTAAACTCTCTCCCTTGATTGTGCCACCTTGAAGGAACTGAGATCTTATAGGCCCCGAGAGTACACCCTACTCTTGACAAAGCTCTCAAAAGTCAAGAAACTGTCTGGGAAAATGCCCAAAAAGGGGAAAAAATAAGACTGTAGAAGGTTACTTTCTTGGTTAACAGGTATTTTCTTCCATCCTTTCAGATGAGGAAAAACAATGCATACCATCAGAGTCTTCCAAAATAAGTATGCAACTGTCTCAGGTCATGGAAGAGCTCAAAAAGGATGTTGAAAATCAAGTAAGAGAAGTGGAGGAAAAAAATGGGAAGATAAATGAGGGAGATGCAAGAAAATCATGAAAAGCAAGTCAACAGCTTACTAAAGGAGACCAAAAACAATGCTGAAGAAAATAATATCTTTAAAAATAGGCTAACTCAATAGTCAAAAGAGGTCCAAAAAGCCAATGAAGAGAAGAATGCTTTAAAAAACAGAATTAGCCAGATAGAAAAGGAAGTTCAAAAGCTCTAAAAATTGGAATGGAGAAGATGGACGCTAATGAGTCTATGAGAAACCAAGAAATTACAAAACAAAACCCAAAGAACGAAAAATAATAGATAATGTGAAATATCTCATTAAGAAACAACTGACCTGGAAGATACATCAAGGAGAGACAATTTAAAAGTTATGGGACTACCTGAAAGCCATGATCAAAAAAGGAGCCTAGACATCATCTTTCATGAAATTATCGAGGAAAACTGCCCTGATATTGTAGCACTAGGGGGCAAAACGAATATTGAAAAAATCTACCAATCACCTCCAGAAAGAGCTTCAAGAAGAGAAACTCCTAGGAACATTGTAGCCAAATTCCAGATAACGCAGGTCAAGGAAAAAATATTGCAAGCAGTTAGAAAAAAACAATTAGAGTATGGTGGAAATATAATCAGGATAACACAAGATCTGGAAGCATCTATATTAAAGGATTGAAGGGCTTGGAATATGATATTCCAGAAGTCAAAGAAACTAGGATTAAAGAATCACCTATCCAGCAAAACCAAGTATGAAACTTCAGGGGGAAAAAATTATCATTCAATGAAATAGAGAACTTTTAAGCATTCTTGATGAAAAGACCAAAACTGAATAGAAAAGTTGACTTTCAAACACAAGAATCAAGAGAAGCATGAAAAAGTAAATAGGAAAGAGAAATGATAAGGGACTTTCTAAAGTTAAACGGTTTACATTTCTACATGGAAAGACAACATTTGTAACTCTTGAGATTTTTCTTAATATTTGGGTGATTGGAGGGATTACACACACACACACACACACATACACACACACACAGAGAGAGAGAGAGAGAGAGCACAGGGTGAGTTGAACAAGAAGGGATGATATCTCAAAAGATAAAATTAAGAGGTGAGAGAGGAATATATTGGGAGGAGAAAGGGAGAAATGGAATGGGGCAAATTATCTCTCGTAAAAGAGGCCAGAAAAAGCTTTTACAATGGAGGAGAAAAGAGAAGAGATAAGAGGGGAAAAGTGAAGTTTATTCTCTTCACATTTGGCTTAAGGAGGGAATAATATGCTCACTGAATTTGGTATGAAAATCTGTCTTACATTACAGGAAAGTAATGTAATTACAGGAAAGTAGGGGAGAAGGAGATAAGTGGGGTGAGGGGATGATAGAAGGAATTGCAAAAGGGAGGAGGGAGTAATTAAAAGTAAACACTTTTGGGCTGGGACAAGGTCAAAAGAGAGAGTAGAAGAAATGAGGGCCAAGATAGGATGGAGGGAAATATAGTTAGTCTTACACTACATGACTATTATGGAAGTCATTTGCAAAATTACACATATATAGCCTATATTGAATTGCTTGCCTTCTCAGTGGGGGTGGGTGGGGAGGGAAAAAGGGAGATAAGTTGGAACTCAAAGTTTTAGGAACAAATGTTGAGAATTGTTTTTTCATACAACTGGGAAATAAGAAATACAGGTAATGCAGTATAGAAATCTATCTTGCCATAAAAGAAAAGAGAGAAAATGGGGGTAAGGGAAGGGAGGGGTGTGATAGAAGGGAAGACATATTGAGGGAAGGAGTAATCAGGATGCAAGTCATCATGGAGTAGGGGGTGGGAAGAGACAGGGAGAAAATCTGAAAGTCAAAATTTTGTGGAAATGAATCTTGAAAACTAAAATTAAATAAAATAATTAATTTTAAAAATAACGAACAGCTTGCTAAAGAGCACCCAAAAATCTTGAAGAAAATAGCACCTTTAAAATAGACTAACCCAAATGGCAAAAAAGGTCCAAAAACCCAATGAGGAGAAGAATGCTTTAAAAAGCTGAATTGGCCAAATGGAAAAGGAGATTCAAAAGCTCACTGAAGGAAATAGTTCTTTAAAAATTAGAATTGAGCAGATGGAAGCTAATGACTTTAGGACAAATCAAAAATATTATAAAACAAAACCAAAAGAATGAAAAATCGAAGACAATATGAAATACTTCATTGCAAAAACAACTGAGCTAGAAAACAGATACAGGAGAGATAATTTAGAAATTATTGGTCTACCTGAAAACCTTGATCAAAAAAGAGCCTAGATATCATCTTCCAAGTAATTATCAGGGAAAACTGCTCTGATATTCTAGAACCAGAGAGGAAAGTAGAAATGGAAAGAATTCATCATTCACCTCCTGAAAGAGACCTCAAAAGGAAAATTCCAAGGAATATTGTAGACAACTTTTAGAATTCCCAGGTCAAGGAGAAAATATTGCAAGCAGTCTGAAAGAAACAGCTCAAGTGTTGTGGAAATAAAATCAGGATAATACAGAATTTAGCTGCTTCTACACTAAGGGACTTACGGGCTTGGAATATGATATTCCAGAGGTCAAAGGATGTAAAATTAAAACCAAAAAATCACTTACCCAACTAAACTCAGTGTAATACTTCAAAGGGAAATGGAATTTCAATGAAATTGAGTACTTCCAAGAATTCTTCCAGAAAGCAACACAATTGGGTGGAACCAAGATGGTGGAATTAGAGGACGGACTCACCTAAGCTCTGCCACAAATTTCTTCAGATACCACTAAGAAGGGAACATGAAGAAATTTTAGAGTGTCAGAATCTACTAGGAGGCAGAGTGTGTCGGATTTTCATCCCAGGACAGTCTGGAGTGTCTATGAGAAGGATCTTTCACACAAGGCTGGGGAAATATAGAGCACAGATTCCTCCATAACAAGGCTAAACCAGAACCACTGGTGCAGACTGAATCAGAAGCAGCAGTGTGAAATCTCAAACACATCAGCACAGGACGGGAGTCCAGTGCAACTGAGTGAGAGAGAAGCACAGGACACCCAGTAATAGCAGGAGCTGCTCGTGAGACTATCAGTCAGCAGATTAAATCTTTGTAAGTCCCCCACTTGAAATTTGAGTAGCCACGATGGCAGAAGGATAGGTAAGTGCCTCTCCTTGTTGACTTTGAAAAACGCAAAGAATATTTCTCCAGGAAAATTCCTGGAATAGTGGGATCAGCCAACGGGTAATCAGTCTCTCAGCTCCAGTGGCTAGGAAAATAGTCCAGAGTAGACCCTCTTACTGTGTTTGAAAGTGAACAGTGCAGGATCAAAGCCGTTCCAGACAGCCCCATGTCAAAGAACCAGGAGGAGATTCTAAGCCACAGGAGCAGTTGGGGGGGGGAGGGGATTGGAGCCCCTAATCACAAATACCAGGACTCAAGGTGTGCCTTATCACAGCCAGGGGAATGAGGAGGACACCAGTGCACAGTGGTTCACCAACGTCTGAGTGTACCTGTGCTCGAGCTCAGGGGAAGATATCTTCTGCAGCCAGACCCCCTCCTCCCTCATACCTCACGCAGAGTTTCAGGGTAACTCTAGGAAAACTCTAGGAAACAAAATTGTTTCACTGAACTCTGCCTTGGCACACCAACCAGCTCAGCATCAGGCAAACTGCAGCATTCTAACTTCTAACTGAAAAAACCAGAGGCCACAAAACAAAAAGCCTCAAGTTCTGAGCAAAACATCTTGGAGACTGAGCTCCCTGTGCCCTAGATGCAGAGATCCAATTTAAAACCCACTAAAGGACAATCATCACAAGCAAGAAGCAAACCAGAAAAGAACAGACCATAGAATCTTAGTTTGAGGACAAAAATCAAAATACAAATACAGAAGATGTTAACATTGAGACTATAGTCACATGTGAAAACTCAGAAGGGAATACAAACTGGTCTCAAGCTAAGAACATTCTTGAAAGAGCTCAAAAAGGATTTTAAAATCCAGAATAGAGAGACAGCAGAAAAACTGGTCAATGATTTTAAAAATATGAAAAGACATAATTCACAAAAGAATTTGAAAGGAAAATTGGGCAAATGACTAATGAGATACAAAAACTGACTTGAGCAATTGGACAAATGGAAAAGGAAGTATGAAAACTAACTGGAGAAAAGGATTCCTTAAAAGGAACAATAGGACAAATGGAAAAGGACGTGGAAAAGTTAACTGAGGAAAACAATGTATTAAAAATTAGAATTGACAAGTACATGCTAATGACTATATGATACCTAAAGAATCAGTCAAACAGAATTTAAAAAATGAAAAAAAGAAGAAAATGTAAAATGTGTCACTGAATAAACAACTGGCCTGGAAAACACATCCAGGGGAGAAAAATCTGAGGATTATTAGTGTATCCGAAAGCCATGATAAAAAAGATCCTGGACAATATCTTCCAAGAAATCATCAAGGAAAACTGCCCAGAGGTCCTAGATCCACACGGCAAAATAGTCATTGAAAGAATATATTTATCATCTGCTGAAAGAGATCCCAAACTGAAAACACCAAGAAATATTGTAGCCATAATCCAGAATCATAAAGTTAAAGAGAAAATGCTTCAGGCAGTAAGAAAGAAACACTTCAAATATTGAGGAACTACAGTCAGGATCACACAGAATCTTGCAGCTTCTACACTGAAACAACCGAGGGACTGGAATATGATACTTAGCAAAGCAAAGGAGCTTGAACTAAAAGGAAGGCTCAATTACCCAGCAAAACTGAGCATAATATTTCAGGCAAGGAAATGGACATTCAGTGAAATAAGGGATTTTCAGACCTTCCTGATGAAATTTCAATAGAAAATTTGATCTTCAAATACAAGTCTCAAGAGAGGCATGAAAAGGTAAACAGGGGGAAAGAAAATTTGTTATTCAATATGGGCAAATTGATTATATTCCTATAAGGATAGATGATACTTGTTAATAGCATATAGTATACTAAATAATCGTATATTTATTATGATGTTTAAAAAGAATATGCGTGAACAGAAATAGGAATGGGTATAAATTAGCTCATGTAACAATTAAAAATGTGATTTAAGTATGTGAATGGATTATAATGGGAGATGTGAAAAGTAAGAGACAGAAAAAGGTAAATTACAACACCAGAAGAGGCACAAAAATATATTTTAGTAAAGGGAAACAGGGGAGGGAGATGAGCACTGTTTGAGATGTACTCTCATCTGATTTTTTTCAATTAGGGAACAACAATCTCAGTTAAGTATAGAAATCTACCTTGCCCTATAGGCAGTAGGAGGGGAAAGGGAAAGAAAAAAGAGATGAGGTTGAAAGGGAAGAAAGAAATCATAAGGAAAAGGGGAATAAAAGGGAAGGGACTGATTGAAGGGAGAGAAGACTGAGAGAGGTAGTGGTGAAAAGTTAAAACTCTGTTGTGGAGGGGAATGGAGAACTAAAAGCAAAACCTGGGGGAAATAGGATAGAGAGCAAAACACAAACAGCAATCCTAACTGTGAATGTGAATGAGATGAACTCTCCTGTAAAGCTTAGGTGGAGAGCAGAATGAATTAAAAACCATAATCCCAGAATATGTTGTTTACAAGAAACACATTTGAAACACATTTGATACAACTTGTAAAGGTAAAAGGTTGCAGCAAAATACATTGCGCTTCAGCTGATGTGAAAAAAGCAGGTGTAGCAATACTAATTTGAAAGTAACAGAAGAAATATATCAAATTAAGAGATAAGGAAGTAAACTATATCCTGCAAAAAAACACTATAGAAAATGAAGCAATATCAAATACCAAACATATGTGCACCTAGAGGTAGCATCCAAATTTTTGGAGGAAAGGTTAAGGGAGTTACAAGAAGAAATAGACAGCAAAACTGTACTAGCTAGGGACTTCAAGACCCCCTCTCTGCACTTGATAAATCTAACCTCAAAATAAACAAGAAAGAAGTTAAGGAGGCAAATGGAACTCTGGATAAGGTAGATATCATAGATCTCTAGAGACTGAATTGGGATAGAAAGGAAAATACCTTTTTCTCAGT
Organism: Notamacropus eugenii; assembly: GCF_028372415.1. Lineage (NCBI taxonomy): Eukaryota > Metazoa > Chordata > Mammalia > Diprotodontia > Macropodidae > Notamacropus > Notamacropus eugenii. The sequence goes on along the minus strand of NC_092872.1, from coordinate 317,437,820 downwards.
GGTACATGGCACATATACAAAAATTGAGAATGGCATAGGACATGATAACCTTACAATCCATTGCAGAAAGGCAGAGATACTCAATGTATCCTTCTCAAGTTGTAAGGCAATAAATTTGGTTAATACAAGAATCCTGCATCTAGTGCCAGCAAAGGGACCCTTGTAATTGACTTCTGATCAATTGTCTGATCACCTTACCTTGCCACTGCTGATTCAGTTACCCACTAAAGCCTACTGATGGTTTCCTGGGTTTGAATACATTCCATTCCTACCCCAGTGCAACGTACATTTCCTGCCAACTTTCTAAGTTGTCTTGGACTAGAAAATGGTTTTACCCTTATCATTTGTTGGTTCTGCTACTTCAGAATATATTTTGAGGTATTATTTAAATATTTTGGAGGGGAATTTGAAAGAGCTCAGGCAGGTCTCTGCCTTTTCTCAATCATGTTGGTTCTGTCCCTCACTAATCTATGATTATCCTTAAGGATGGTGAACAGAGACAAAGTGGCAGAATAAAAGCAGTAACTTCTTTGAACTCTCCCCCAAATACTTCAAAATATTTGTTAAAAAATGACTCAACAAATTCTAGAGGAGCAGAAGTCACAAAATGGCAGAGTGAAACAAATCTCCAGCACAAGACAACTTGGAAGATAGAGACGAACGTTGTGCTATGCAGGGCTGAGAGAGGAGATCAGTCCAGCACGGGCTGCCCCAGGAAAGAACGGGTGGGAGTAAGCCTCAGTCACTGAATCACTGGCAGTTGCAGTGTTTCCAGACTTCTCAACCCACAAACACTAAAGAGAACTTTGAAGGTCAGTAGGGAAGGTCGGTGGGACCTGAGTGAGAGAGCATCATGATTCAGTTTCAGCCACAGCACCAGGGTCATGGCAGCTGCAAAAATGGTAGTGGCAAAGGGGTCCACAGTTTCCAGAGTTGTTGCCCACAGATGAGGAGGGAAGAATCATACAGATGATCATAAGCATATTGTACGGATCTCTTTGCTGACTATGAGACAGGATTCACTTGCTTTGCCAGTGCTTGGATCTGGGTCATAGTCCTGAGGGGTGGCCATGGGACAAGCTGGAGGGCCAGCATGGTAGAGTTTGTAGGGATGGTAGAGAGGAAATCTTCCTCACAGTTCTTCACAGAAAAGCACTCTTTTCTGCTTGTGGTTGCTCACAGACCACAGCACAGAACAGGAGAGGAGTAAACACCTCTCCGTTGATCAAACCACCTTGGAAGAACTGAAAATGTACAGGTTCTTAGAAATATCTATGAAAAGAGTGGTGCAAAACTCCTGAAGCTTGGGATATTACACCTTCCACATAACAAATAGCTCAAAAGTCAAGTAACTAGCTGGGAAAATGAGCAAAAAAATAACAGACTATAGAATCTTACTTGGGTGACAAGGAAGACCAAAACATAAGCAGAAGAAAACAGCAAAGTCAAACCTGCAACATCCAAAGCCTCCAAGAAAAACATGAATTGGTCACAGGCCATTGAAAGATCTCAAAAAGGATTCTGAAAATCAAGTAAGACAAGTAGAGGAAAAATAGGGAGGAGAAATGAGATGCAAGAAAATTATGAAAAATGAACCAACAGCTTGCTAAAGGAGACCCAAAATAATGCTGAAGAAAATAACACCTTTAAAAATAGACTAACTGCAGGCAGAGTGAAAGCAGGGACCAGCTTGAGCTCTCGCCCCAAACCCCTGCAAATGCCTGTAAAAATGACTCTAAACAAATTCTGGAGCTACAGCACCTACAAAATGATGGAGTGAAGAAAATCTCCAACCCAAGACAGCCAGGAATGTCGATGGGATGTGACTATCCCACTGGGCTGGGAGCAGAGCAGAGAACAGTCTAAGGTGGGCTATGCCAGCACAGATAGGATCAGAGCAGGCCTCAAGGGACTGAATCACTGTCTGATGTGGTAGTTTCCAGACTTCTTAATCCACAAACACAAAAGACAGTATAGAAGGTCAGTGGGAAAACTCTGCTGGACCTATGTGGGAGAGGAACACTGTCTAAATGACAGTCCCAGAGGCAGAGAGAGCAGCAGTGCCTTCAGTGGTACCCTGAAGCAGCAGCAGCAGCTCCTGGAATCTTGGGCCCAAAGATGGGGGATCGAGCAACTGATACAAAACTCCTGAAGTCTGGGACAGTATATCCACTTCCACTCCTATCCCCAGCCCACACCCACTAGAAGAAGAATTCTACATTGACAAAGAGTTAGAAAGACATGTATTTGTCTGGAAACATGAGCAAATAGAGGGGAAAATGTCAGACTATAGAATCTTACTTTGGTGACAAAGAACAAAACACAACCAGAAGAAAACAAAGTCAAAACTCCTTCATCAAAAGCATGCAAGAAAAATAAAAACTAGTCACAGGCCATGGAAGAGCTCAAAAAGGATTTTGAAAATCAAGTAAGAGGAAGATGGTGGAGTAGAAACAGAGACTTTAGTTCTCTCCTCCCAAGTCAAGCCAAATAACTGTAAAAATGACTCTAAACAAATTCTGGAGCTGCAGAACCCACAGAATGATGGAGAAATTCTCCAGCCAAAGACAACCTGGAAGGTTGATGGCTAAAGAGATCCAAAACAACAACAGCAGCAGCAGCAGCAACAACAACAAGAATGTCTTAGAAAGCAGAATTGGCCAGATGAAAAAGGAATTCCAAAAGTTCACTAAAATCATTCCTTAAAAATTAGAATGGAGAAGATGAAAGCTAATGATTTTATGAAAAATCAAGAAATTATAAAACAAAACCAAATGAATGACAAAAATAGACAATGAGAAATATTTCTTTGAAGAAACAACTCACCTGGAAAATAGAGAGAGTGAATTTAAAAATTATTAGTCTACCTGAAAACCACGATCAAAAAAAGACATCATCTTTCAAGAAATTATCAAGGATAACTGTCTGGATATTCTGAAACAAAAGGGTAAAACAGATGCTGAAAGAATCTGCCCATCACCTCCTGAAAGGGATTCCAAAAGAAAATCTCCTAGGAATAATGAAGCCAAATTCTAGAGTTCTAGAGAAAATATTGCAAGCAACCAGAAAGAAAAAATTCCAAAGGTCAAAAGAGCTTGGATTTTGGATTAAAACCAAAAATCACCTATGCAGCAAAACTGAGTATAATACTTCAGGGCCAAAAATCAATACTCAATGAAATAGAGGACTTTCAAGCGTTCTTGATGAAAACCCCTGACCTGAATAGAAAATTTGACTTTCAGATACAAGAATCAAAACAAGCATGACAAGGTAAAAAAGAAAGAGAAATTATAAGGTACTTGTTAAAGTAGAACTGTATACGTTCCTATATGGAAAGATGATATTTACAACTCGTGAGACTTTGCTTAGTGTTGGAGTCTTTGGAGGAAAGATAGATAGATAGATAGATAGATAGATAGATAGATAGATAGATAGATAGATAGATAGATAGATAGGTAGGTAGGGAGGTAGGTAGGTAGGTAGGTAGGTAGGTAGGTAGGTAGGTAGGTAGGTAGGTAGGTAGGTGGGTAGGTAGGTAGGTAGGTAGGTAGGTAGGTAGGTAGGTAGGTAGGTAGGTAGGTGGGTAGGTAGATAGATAGATAGATAGATAGATAGATAGATAGATAGATAGATAGATAGATAGATAGATGATAGATAGAAAGATAGACAGATAGACAGACAGAAGGTACAAGGTGAGTTGAATATGAAGGGATGATTTGTAAAACAAACTAAAATTAAGAGGTGAGAGAGGAATACATTGGGAGAAGGGGAGATATAATGGGGTATATTATTTCACATGAAAGAGGCAATAAAGTTTCACAATAGATGGGAAGAGGTTGAAGGTGAAAAGGAATGAGTGAACCTTATTTGCATCAGATTTAGTTTAAGGAGGAAATGATATACACAATTAATTGAGTATCTTACCTTACAAAAAGCAACAGGGAAGGTGATAAGAAGGGAGAGGATAATAGAAGGGAGATCAGATTGGGGAAGGGTAAAGTCAGAAGCAAATGCTTCTGCAAAAGGACAGGGTCAAAGCTGAACAGAGAGTAAGTAGGGAGGTAGGATAGGATGGAGGGAGATATAGTTTATCTTTCACAACAAAAAGTCAATGAAGAGGATGCCTTGAAAAGCAGAATTGGATAAATGAAAAAGGAGGGCCAAAAGATCACTGAAGAAAATAATTTCATAAAAATTAGAATGGAACTGTGAAAGCTGAGACTCACTTGAGGTCTTCCACAAACTCCTTCAGATACCTTTAAAAAATGAATCTGAACCAATTCAGAGTGGCAGAATCAACTAGGAGACAAAATGTGGGAAGTTTCTTTAATATGGGGCTGAGGGAGCACAGAGCGAGGGCTGCACCAGCGCAGACTCAACCATAGTGGAATGGGAATGGCTCTGGGTGGACAGAATAAGAAGTGGCAATGCAAATTTCCCAACCACTGAGCACAGAACAGGTGTCGTGCAAAACCTAAGAAGTGCAGTACCTGAGATAGTAGCAGCAGCCATTCCTGTGGCTACCAGTCCACAGACTAAATATCTGAAAGTCACCTATTTGAACTTCTGGAAGCCAAGAGAGACGAGTAAACTGTAAGTGCACTCACCCTCCCCTTTCTGGCTTTGAAAAACTCAGAGAATATTGACCCAGGAAATATCCTGAAATAATGGAACCAGCAGAAGGGCTACAGCAGTTTTTCAGCTCAGGAGGACAGAATAGAGTCTCTCTTGCTGTGGCTGAAGTGGACCAGTGCAGCCCAGCAAGCCCCACCTCAGTAAATCAGCAGAGGATCCTAATCCCCATGGGGATGGAGCTAGTAAGCACAAAGATGAGGAGCCCAGGTTTGCCTTAGCACAGCCAGGGATACTGGGCAGACACAAGCGCAGATGGTGGCTCACCAGCCATTGAGCTGACCTGTGATCTAGTACAGCCTTAGGGGAGCAGAAGACGACCAGTAGTCAGGCAACATGTCCCCCACATCTCACACTATGAGCTTGAGTGGAACACCAAGGAAACTCAGGAAGATTTCACCTGTCCTTGGCCTTGAAACATACCAGCCACCTCAGCATCATGTAAACTTCAGCTTTACACAGTTTCTGACTGAAACAACCAGAGACCACAAAGCATAAAGACAGAAACCAGCAAACCAAACTCCCAGCATAAGAAACATGGGACAGAGGCCACTGTGACTCAGAAGTAGGGATCCACTTTAAAAGTCAGGAAAAGGCAATCATCAAGAGCAAGAAGTAAATCAGAAAAAAAAAGGCCATAGAATCTGACTATGAGGACAGGGTAGATCAAAATATAAATTCAGAAGAGGACAGCATTGACACTATAGCTACATCTGAAATCTCCAAAGGAATGTGAACTGGTTTCAAGCCTAAAAAGCATACTTGGAAGAGGTCATGAAGCATTTTAAAGGCCAAATTAGAAAGGTAGAAGAAAAATTGACCAATGGGTTAAAAAATGCAAGGGGAAAATGAAAAAAAAAATCAGTGAATAGATCAGTTCCTTTAAAAGTAAAATTGGAAAAGTGGATAGGGAGGTACAAAACCCAACTCGAGAAATAACACTTTAAAAGAAACAATTGGACAAATGTAAAAGAAGGTAAAAATGCTAACTGAAGAGAACAATTCTTTAAAAACCAGAATTGGGCAAGTAGAAGTTAACAACTTTATGAGGCATCAAGAATCAGTTTAAAAAATCTGAAGAATTAAATAGTAGAAGAAAATGTAAAATAACTCATTGGAAAAACAACTGACCTTGAAAATAGATCCAGGAGAGGAAATCTAAGATACTGGTCTCCTGGAAATCCATGGTGACAAAAAGATCCTGGAGAACATCTACAAAGAAATCATCAAGGAAAATGGCTCTGGTGTTCTGGATCCAGAGGGGGAAATAGTCATCAAAAAAATCCACCAATCATCTCCTGAAAGAGATCTCAAATCAAAAGCACCAAGGAATGATGTTTCCAAATTCTAGAACTATCATGTCAAGGAGAAAATACTTCAAGTAGACAGAAAAAAATAATTCAAATATTGAATAACTGCAGTCAGGAAAACATCGTACCTTGCACCTTCTATATTAAAAGAATGGAGGTATTGAAATATTGTATTTTATAAAGCAACTGGGGATAAATCACCCAGAAAAATTGAGCACAATTTTTCAAGAAAGGGGATGGAAATTCAATGAAATAAGGAATTTGCAGATCTTTCTAATAAAAAGGCCAGAGCTCAATAGAAAATTTGATCTTCAAATACAAGACTCAAGAGAGGCATAAAAAGGTAAGCAAGGGGGAAAATCTAATTATTAAATATGGGCAAACTATTTACATCAATATATGGGTGGATTATACTTAGTAATGTTGAGCATTGTATATTTATTACAACATTTAAAAGGGATATGCATTGGTAGAGGGAGTGGGTAATCGATGTCAGGATGAAAAATGTAGTTAAAAGATATGAAGGGATTGTAATGGGAGAAGAGGAAAGGAGGAAAAAGAAAGAGGTAAGTTACATCACATAAAAGGACAGAAAATCATATTACAGTACAGTGAAAGAAAGGAGGGAAATGAGCATTGTTTGAGCTTTAGTCTCATCAGATTTGTTTCAAGGAGGGAACAACATCCTCAGTTAAGTATAAAAATCTAACTTGCCCCCCAGACAGTATGAGAGGAAAGGGGAAAGAAAAGGGAGGAGGTGGTTAGAAGAGATGGAAGAAGTAGTAAGGGGACAGGGAATGCAAAGGGATTGGGGTTGATAGAAGGAGGGAAGATGAAGGAAGGTAGTGGTTAAAAAGTAAAACTCTTTTGAGGAGGGGAAGGGAGAAGAGAAAAATAGAAACATAAACAAAACAGGAAACAGAATGGAGAGAAAGACAGAGATAGTAAACGTAATTGCGAATGTGAATGGGATGCTCTCCCACAAAAAGGAGGTGGATAGTGAAATAGATTAAAAACAACATAATCCTAAAATATATAGTTTACAAGAAACATATTTGAAGCGGAGAGTTACACACAGGGTAAATGTAAAAGACTGTAGTAGAACATATCACGGTTCAGCTGAGGTAAAATAAGCAGTGGTAGCAGTCCTGATCTTAGAGCACAAGTAAAAGTAGATCTAACCAAAAATCTGCCTGCCAAAAGGCACCATAGACAATAAAATAATATTACTAAACATATATGCACCAAGTGGTATAACATCCACATTCATAAAGGAGAAGTTAAGGGAGGTACAGGAAGAAATAGACAGCAAAACTATACTAGAGGAGAAACTCAGCCTACCCCACTCTGAACTTGATAAATCTAACCTGAAAATTTACAATATAGAAGTTAAGGAGGTGAATAGAACTCTCAATAAGGCAGATATGATAGACCTCTGGAGAAAATTGATTGGGGATAGAACATCCCTTTTTCTTAGTGGCACATGGAGGGGAGAAATGGGGATAATTTGCAACTCAAAATCTTGTGGAGGGAAAGTTGAAAATTGAGAATAAATAATTTTTAAGAATTATCCAGACCATATCAACCCTGACATTAAAGAAAGTTAATAGTCAGTTAGATTTATAAACTATATCAATCTTTTGTAGAAGAATTGCTAGTCTTCTGTGCCCCATGTGCCTATATCCCACTAGAGACTTGTGGCATACCCCTGTCCCCATTAGGGATTCTATAATGAGCATACTATTGTTGATCCTCAATAACCTCAAGAAAGATATCAGTAAAATGAAAGAGTATTTTCTGCTTACAAAATATTTGGAGACCTGGATTGCAGGTATTTTTGCAATTTTACTCTTTTCATTTTTAAAAAAATTTAATTATTTTGTTTGTTATGGTTTAAATTCTTTTTTAAATGTATAATTTATGTATTTTTCAGTTCCTAACATTCTCTTCCACAAGAATTTGAATTCAAAATTTTCTCCCCATCTTTCCCCACCCCTCTCTCCAGGACAACATGAACTCCATCCATTCCTTCCTCCAGTCTGAGCTCCCTTCTATTACCTAACCTTCTTTCATTCCCCTTCCACTCTATTTTCCTGTAGGGCAGGATTTCTATACTCCGTTGTCTGTGTATCTTAATTTCCAGTTGCATGGTAAAATAATTTTTAACATTCACTATCAAAGCTTTGAGTTCTTTATTGTCTCCCTCCTTCCACAAATACCCTTGTTGAGAAGACAAGCAATTCAATATAGGTCACACATGTTACAAATGGACCCCTGCCCAAGGGCTCTTCTAGACCCTCCTGATTTTAGAGTGATTATCAATAGTAACTGTTACTGTTTCCCCCCAGCCTGATGTCTTTCTTTATCTTGACTTCATTAAAGGGGCCATGTCTTGGCTACTTCTTAAAGAGGCCTATTCAATGAATGAGCATTACCTCATCCTAAGGGAGTACCTGCAGATGCCTTGACCTAAAGGGGAGAAGTTCTCCCAGGGCATCTTGGGTCATCTCCAGTCATCCTGATGAATATCTGGTCACTGGATTTAGATGGCTCTGAAGCTGAAGTGAGGCCGGTGACCTTGCAGAGCCCTCCCACACTCAAAATAATGTCAAGTGCAAGTCATGTCATCATTTCTCTGATGGAATGGTCTTCTTTGGTAATGAAGGACGAACACAATCCTGCTCTCCATTTGTTCCAATCTCTCCCTTGACCTGTCCTCCCACAATAGTGTTTGCTTCTGATTATCCCTTTCCCCAATTTGCTGTCCCTTCTATTATCTTACCTCTCCTATACCCTATCCCATTACCTTCCTGCATGGTAAAATAGATTTCCATATCCAATTGAGTGTGTTACACCCTCCTTAAGTCAAATTCCATGAGAGTAAGGCTCACTTGTTGCCTTTCATCTACCCCCTCTTCCCCTCAATTGTAAAAGATTTTTCTTCCCTCTTTTCTGTGAGATGATTTCCTACATTCTGCCTCTTCCTTTCTCTTACTCCTAGTACATTCCATTCAACAGTAAGTTTTTTTAGGTATTCTCCCTTCATATTCAGCTCAACTTGTGCCCTCTATCTTTATAAAAAAGCTCATTGAAGAAAATAGCTCTTTAAAAATTAGAATGGAGGAGATGAAAGCTAATGACTTTATGAGAAACCAAGTAATTATAAAAGAAAACAATGAAAAAATAGAAGACAATGTGAAATATCTCATTGGGAAAACAACTGACCTGAAAATAGATCCAGAAGAGAAAATTTAAAAATCATTGGTCTACCTGAAAAACCATGATCAAAAAAGGAGCCTAAATATCCTCTTCCAAGAAATCATAAAGGAAAACTGTCCTGATATTCTAGTACCAGAGGATAAAATAGAAATGGGAAGAATTCACTAATCACCTCCTGAAAGAAATTCCAAAAGGAGATCTTCTAGGAATAATGTAGTCAAATTTCAGAGATTCCAGGTCAAGGAGAAAATATTACAAAGCAAAGAGAAAGAAACAATTCAAGTGCTATGGACATACAATTAGGATTACACAGAATTTAGCAGCTTCTACACTAAGAGATCAAAGGACATGGAATATGATACTCCACAGGTCAAAGGAGACAGGATTAAAACCATGAATCACCTACCCAAAAAAACTGAGTATAAAATTTTAGGGGGAAAAAAGGAATTTCAATGAAATAGAGGACTTCCAAGCATTCTTGTTGAAAAGACCAGAGCTGAATAGAAAATTTGACTTTCAAATATAAGAATTAAGAGAAACATGAAAAGATAAATAGCAAAGAGAAGCCTTAAAGAACTCATTAAAGTTGAATTGTTTACATTCCTACATGGAAAGATGTTATTTGTAACTCATGAGACCTTTTTCAGTGTTATGGTAATTAGAGGGAATATATATTTAGGTGTGTATGAGTATATATGTTAATATAATATATGTGCATGCATATATATGTACATGTGTGTATTTATACATATATACAGACATACACATGTATATGTGTATATATATTTATGTGTGTAATATATATAATGTATTCAGAGGGCACAGAGTGAGCTGAATATGAAGGGAAAATACTTAAAAAAATAAAATTTACTATTGAACGGAACGTACTAAGAGTAAGAGAAAGGGAGAGGTAGAATTTAGCAAATCATCTCACGTCAAAGAGGGAAGAAAGAGTTTTCATAATGGAGGGGAAAAGGGGGGAGATGAAAAGAAATAAGTGAGCCATACTCTTATGGGACTTGGCTTAAGGAGGGAATAACACACTCAACTGGATATGGAAATCGATTTTACCCTTCAGGAAGGCAAAGGGGAAGGGGACAGGAGAGAGAAGATAATAAAAGGGACAGAAAATTGGAGAAAGAGATGATCAGAAGCAAACACTAATGAGGGAAGACAAGTCAAGGGAGAGAATGAAACAAATGGAGGGCAGCACAGGAGAGAGGGAACAAGTGTTTAGTCTTTTCCAACATAAATATTATGGAAGTCTTCTGCATGGCTACACATGTACGACCTACATTGAATTGTTTTCTTTCTCAGTGCTGATAGGAGGGGATGGAGGAAGGGAGAGAATATGGAGCTCAGAACTTTAATTACGAATGTTAAAAAAATTGTTTCAGCATGCAACTGGAAAATAAGATGTACAGGCAATGGGGTATAGAAGTCTATTTTGCCCTACAGGAAAATAGAGGGTAAGAGTTATGGAATAAAGTTGGGTAATGGAAGGGAGGGAAGACTGGAAGAAGGGATGGATGGAGTCCATGCTGTCCTGGAGTGGGGGGTGGAGAAAGATGGGGAGGAAATTTTGAATTCAACTTCTTATGGAAGTAAATGTTAAGAACTGAAAAATAAATAAATTTTATATTTAAAATGATGTTTTTTTCCACTTTGAACTCTGATAGTTTGGGAAATGTATCTTCATCCTGTTTTTATTTCTTATTCTTACTACATTATAAATTGTAATATGAAGAGCTAGGATTTGTTCTCTCTTGAAAAGTGTCTGTGGCTTACTTAGTACATACGTAAGAAATGCTTTTGGATGAATATTACAAAAAAATTAAAATAGACTAACCCAAATGGCAAAATAGGTCCAAAAAGCCAATGAAGAGAAGCATACTTTAAAAAGCAGAATTGTCCAAATGGAGAAGAAGGTCCAAAAGCTCATTGAAGAAAATCATTCTTGAAAAATTAGAACAGAGCATATGGAAGCTAATGACTTCATCAGAAATCAAGAAATTATAAAACACAACCCAAAGAATGAACAGATGTACTGTTAAAACAATTGACCTGAAAATCATTTCCAGGAGAGATAATTTAAAAATTATTGATCTACCTGAAAAGGATGATAAAAAAAGAGCTTAGATATCAGCTTCCAAGAAATTATCAAGTAAAACTGGCTTGATATTCTAGAACTAGATGGTAAAATAGAAATGGAAAGAAATAACTGATCATCTCCTGAAAGAGACCCCAAAAGGAAAGCTGCTATGAGAGTTCCATAGTTCCCAGGCCAAGGAGAAAATATTACAAGTAGTCAGAAAGAAACAATTCAAGTACTGTGAAAATACAATCAGGATAACACAGAATTCAGCAGCTTTACACTTAGAGATTGAAGGACTTGGAATATAATATTTCAGGGGTCAAAGGAGATAGGCTTAAAATCAAGAATCCTCTACACAGTGAAATTGAGTGTAATACTTCAGGGGAAAAATGGAATTGAAATGAAATAAAAGACTTCCAAGCATTCTTGTTGAAAACACCAGAGTTGAATAGAAAATTTGACTTTCAAGTACCAGAATCAAGAGAAACCTGAAAGTGTAAACAGGAACAAGAAGCCATAATGGACTTCTTAAAATGGAGATATTTACATTCCCACGTGGAAAGATGATATTTTTAACTTATGAGACCTTTTTCAATATTAGGGTAGTTAGAGGGAATACACACACATATATACATGTGTGTGTATGTGTATGTGTATATAGGCACATCAACACATATGTATGTGTATATATGTAGGTGTGTATGAATATATATGTATATGTTTTTATATGTGCGCAGGTATGTATATGCACATAAGTGTATTGTGTACGTATATACATACAGATACAATACACCCATGTACATATACATACATAAAAAATAAAATTTACTGTTGAGTCGAAAGGAGTAAGAGAAAGGGAGGGGTAGAATATAGCAAATCATCTCACATAAAAGAGGCAAGAAAGAGCTTTTACAATGGGAGGAAAGAGATGGGAGACGAAAGGTAATTAGTGAACTGTACTCATGGGTTTTGACTTAAGGAGGGAATAACACACATTCAATTGGATACGGAAATTTATTTTGCTCTGCAGGAAGACAGGGGAGAAAGTTGATAGGAGAGGCAAGATAAGAGAAGTGATATCAAATTGGGGAAAGGGATAATCAGAAGCAAACACTATTGTGGGAGGATAGGTCAAGGAGGAAATTTGAATAAAAGGAGGGCAGGATAGGACAGAGGGAACTGTCGTTAGTATTTTGCAACATAACTATTACGGATGTGTTTTGCATGCCTATAAATTAATTTAATTTCTTGCTTTTCTAATAGGGTGAGGGGAGGAGGGAGGAAAGGAGAGACTATGAAATTCAAAGCTTTAGTAATGAATGTAAAAAATTGTTTTAGCACACAACTGGGGAATAAGATGTACAGTCAATGTAGCATAGAAATCTACAAGATTTACATACAAGAAAATAGGAGGGAGGGAAATGGATGACGTAGTGGTAATAGAAGGGAGGACAGATTGAAAGATGGGATGCATGCACAGCTAGGGTGGGGTTTGGGGAGAGATTGGTAGAAATTTTTGAATTCAAATTCTTGTGGAAGCAAATGCTGAGAATTTAAAAATAAATAAATTGCATTTAAAAAAGGTAATCAACTGAAACACGAAAGTACTAGAACAAAATTTATTATGCTTCTGATGAACTAAAAAACAACAAAGTTGGCAATCACGATCTTTGACAAAGCAATGTTTATCGTTGCTTTTCAAGTGATATTAAAAGAGAGATGAGGAAAAAATACATTTTTCTTAAAGATTCAATAACTTATAATACTTGAGAAATTAACGGAAGAGGTAATAAAATTAAATGGAGAAAAGGACAGTCACAATATGACTTGGGAACCTTGAGGTGCTCCTTTGAAATCAAGAGAGATCAAACAAAAAGATTAAAAGAGAACAAACGAAGAATTTGTTTAGAATTTTAGAGAAGCCAAACATTAGATCTCCAGCAATACCTCAAAGGAAATAGAAATGAACGTGTATATTTCTCAGTCATAAAAGTCACTTTTACAAAATTGACAATACAGTAGCCTACAGAAATCTCTCAAAAATTCAGAAAAGCAGACCAACTAAACATACTTTAAGGAACATAACCTAATATGAAATATACTAAAGAAAGCCCTAATAGGGAGAGTATTAAAGTAGATTGGAGACAAAAGAACTAGCTAATCAAAGAAAAAATCAGAAAGGACAATTTGACATTTTACACATGACAAAAATAACATGAAAGAAAAAGACAATGATAAAATAATATAACAAAAATTTTTTTCTGTAGTTATGACTGTCACACAAATTGCTTTTTGTATTGTGAACCTATTCATTGAGTAGTTAATATAAAAAAAATCAACGTATCAAGTACTTAATGAATAGCTACTGAACTGAATTAACTTAGTGATGTCTCTCACTTTCAAGGTTTCATCTAATTATCACTACACAGATGTTATGATATTGATATAGAGTTCCATTCTTACACCTCAAACTGCATCCAGCACATCTCCATCTGAATATCTCACTAATGTCTCAAAATCAATACGTCCAAAACCAAGTTCATTATCTTCTCATAAATCTCTTCCTCTACATTTCACTGTTTCTAACTATATCATAACACTTCAATTTTTCCCATGTTCAAACCTTAAAGTTATCTTTGATTCTTCAACTTTTGTCATGTATTGTTGATTCCATAATAGCATTATTTCATGGATAAGCCTCTAACTCCCAATCCCACTGCCACAACTATAATATTCTCTCTCCCCATCATCCATAAGGACTATTGAAATAACTTTTGTATTAGATCTTACTGTATTTAGTATGAGGCAGCTAGGTGGCTTAGTGGATAGTGCTCTAGATTCGTAGTCAGGAAGACTCAGCTTCCTGTGTTCAAATCTGACCTCAGACACTCACCAGCTGTGTGACCCTGGACAAGTCACTTAACTCAATTTGTCTCAGTTTCCTCAGCTATAAAACGATCTGGAAAAGGAAAAGCAAACCACTCCAATATCTCTGCAAGAAAATCCCAAACGGGATCATGAAGAGTCAGACAGTATTTAAAGCAACGTATTTAGTATCTCTCCTCGTCAATCTCTCCTTCATACCGTTTGTAGACTAGGCCTTTAAAATTCATCATAACAGAACACACCACCACTTTTCTCAAAAACTTTCAATGTTCCGTATTCTTTCCCGAGTGAAATTAAATTCTTTTGACTGGAATTAATTATCCTCCTTCAGTGCCTTCATTTGATACCTTTCCAATCTTCTTTTAGATCTCATCTACAACCTGTGTGTTTGAGGGTGAGAAAAAAGGAAAAAAACACTTTTGGGGTCAGAGGTCCTTGGGCAAATGCATATGTGACCTTGGACAACAACACTGAATTTTAATTTCTTCATGTATAAAAAGAAGGGATTCTAAGTAATTCTCTTCGGTCTATTCTAGTTTTAAATCTAAGATCCTGTAGCCTATTGGTTGTATTCTCAGACTTCTTAAGCTTTTTCCATCCATCACCCATTCAGTGCATCTTAAATTGTGGGTAACAACCTCTATGGGATCTGATCTCACTGGTTAAGAAGTACAGCACCTGATCTGTGCCTTTCCACCTTCTTGTTCATATCATTTCCAGTCCAAGAATGGCATGCTTCCACTTGTTCCACTGGTAAATTCTTGAAACTAGAACTTAGATGTCTTTTCTGAGAAACCTTCGCTGACTCCTTAATCGTTAATGATTATTCTGTCATCTCACACTGCATTTTAATTGAACCACACTAAAGCACTTCTCACTGTGTGCTCTGAGTATCATTAAAAATACTGAAGTTATTTTGGGTTAGTTATCTGTTTATTTCATATATATCTCTGCTAGAGTTTATATTTTATGAGAGTAGGGTCAGTGTCTTATCTAAACTTTGTACTTCATCCAACAATTAAAAGAGTTTTCTGTATGCGACAGACACCTAAATGTTGCAGAACTGCCTGCCATATTTACATCATATTCCTCTCTTCTAGTCTTCAAATATCACCAAAAACTTCAGCTCTTTCACGGATATTTGGCTTTCTGATTGATGAGCGCTCATAATAACTGGTGTGTACTAGACCAGGCTAGGCTAAGAATACCTTGATATCAAGGTATTCAAGACTTTTGCTTTGTTTTGATGGATTCATTTTTAATTGTTCAAAATAATGATGATAATTGTTGATTTTAAAATATGTAACTCATTTGAACCTTGTTGGAACCTGTGATTTTTATTTTTTTTATTTTTTTCTATTTTATTTATTTATTTATTCTGAGTTTTCAACATTCATTTCCACAAAATTGTGAGTTCCAAATTTTCTCCCCATCTCTCCCGTCTCCCCATCTCATAAGGCCTTGCATTCTAATTAACCATTCCCTCAGTATGACCTCCCTTCTATCACACCCCTCCCTTCCCTTATCCCCTTCTTCTCTCTTTTCTTGTAGGGCAAGATAGATTTCTATACCCCGTTACCTGTAGTTTTTATTTCCCAGTTCTACACAAACACAATTCTCAACATTCATTCCTAATACTTTGAATTCCCACTTCTCTCCCTTCCTCCTTACCCACCCATCCCCACTGAGAAGGCAAGCAATTCAATATAGGCTATATATGTGTAGTTTTGGAAAAGACTTCCATAATAGTCATGTTGTGTAAAATTAACTACATTTCTCTCCATCCTATCCTTCCCTCCCCATTTATTCTATTCTCCCTTTTGACCTTGTTCCTCCCCAAAGTGTTTAGGTCTGACTATTCCCTTCTCCCATTTGCCCTCCCTTCTTTCATCCTCCTCACCT
The DNA here is from genome assembly GCF_028372415.1 of Notamacropus eugenii. NCBI lineage: Eukaryota > Metazoa > Chordata > Mammalia > Diprotodontia > Macropodidae > Notamacropus > Notamacropus eugenii. The sequence goes on along the minus strand of NC_092872.1, from coordinate 317,421,776 downwards.
CACTTGTCCCCTTCTCCCCTAACCTTCTGTAGTGCAAGATATACTTTCATACCAAACTGAGTGAGCAAGTCATTCCCTCCTTAAGCTGAATGTGAAAAGAGTAAGCTTCCCTTTTCCCATTTCATCTCTTCCCTTTTCTTCTCCACAGAAAAAAACTTTTTCTTGCCTCATTTATAAGTGATAATTTGCCCCATTCCATTTCTCACTTTCTCCTCCCAATACAGTCCTCCCTCAACCCTCAATTTTATTTTTTTAAGTATTATCTTGTCTTATTCAACTCATCCTGTGCTCTGGGGGGAGGGGGGAAGGTAGGGGGGTGTGGATGTGTATAATCCCTCTGACTACCCAAATACTGAGAAAAGTCTCAAAAGTTACAAATATTGTCCAGCCTTGTAGGAATGTGAACAGTTCAACTTTAAAATATCCTTTATGATTTCTCTTTCCTGTTTATCTTTTCATGCTTCTCTTGATTGAAAGTCAGATTTTTCTATTCAGTGCTGGTCTTTTCATCAAGAATGTTTGAAAGTCCTCTAATCCATTGAATGACCATTTTTTCACTCGAAGTATTATACTCAGTTTTGTTGGGTAGATGATTCTTGGTCTTAATCCTAGTTCCTGTGACTTCTGAAGTAGCATATTCTAAACATCCCTGAATGTAGAAACTGCCAGATCCTGCATTATCCTAAGTGCATTTCCACAATACTCCAATTGTTTCTTTCTAGCAGCTTGCAATAATTTCTCCTTGACCTTGGAGCTCTGGAATTTGGCTACAATATTCCTAGGAGTTTCTCTTTTTGGATTTCTTTCAGGAGGTGATTGGTGGATTCTTTCAATATTTATTTTGCCCTCTGGTTCTAAAATATCAGGGCAATTTTTCTTGATAAGTTCATGAAACATGATGTCTAGGCTCCTTTTTGATCATGGCTTTCAGGTAGTCCCATATTTTTTAAATTGTCTCTCCTGGATGTATTTTCCAGTTCTGCTTTTTTCCAATGAGGTATTTCACATTAATTTCTATTTTTTCATTCTTTTGGTTTTGTTTTGTAATTTCTTGGTTTCTCATTAAGTCATTAGCTTCCATCAGCTCCATTCTCATTTTTTAAAAAATTATTTTCTTCAGTGATCTTTTGAAACTCCTTTTCCATTTGGCTATTTCCACTTTTTAACATATTCTTCTCCTCATTGACTTTTTGGACCTCTTTTGCCAATTGAGTTAGCCTATTTTTAAAGATGTTATTTTCTTCAGCATTTTTTGGGTCTCTTTTAGCAAGTTGTTGACTCTCTTTTCATAATTTTCTTGCATCAATCTCATTTCTCTTCCCAATTTTTCCTCCACCTCTCTTACTTGATTTTCAAAATCCTTTTTGAGCTCTTCCATGGCCTGAGATTATTGCATATTTATTTTGGAGGTTTTGGATGCAGAAGCCTTGAGTTACTCTGGTGTTATGCTTTGTTTTTCCTCATTGGAAAGGATGAGGGAAAATACCTTTGAAGCTGATTGTGGCATTTGTGGGTTGAGCAATCTGAGAACTGCTTCTGGTGGCACCTTGCAGCCTGTTTCAGATGCCATGCTGGTCAGATGCCATGCTGGTCATTTGCGCACTGCATGGGTCATCTGTGCACCATGCACTGGACTGGCCATCTGCCGCATTCAAGATTTCAATGAAATAAGATACTCAGAAAACATCCAACACCTAAAAAAGGGAATCTTATTTACTTAAAATAGGGCAAGGAAACTTAAAACAAGGAAAGTATATGCATCAAGGATGCAACATTGATTTATTTAGGCACAACTTTCCTGCCTTTCTATTGTTCATAACAGCCTAACCATCAAAAGTTGAAGGAATTGTAAAGTGACTCAAGTCAACATGGTGGAGAGAAGCCAGGAAGGTGCCTGAGATCTCCCCAGATGATTGCAGAAACAATGTTAAATTAAACCTGTAAATGGATTTTGGAACAGCAGAACCAACAAAAAAAAAAGTGGAGTGAAGCAATTTCGAAGCTTTAGATAACTTACAAGGACTTCAAGAAAAGTCTATTTCACTTAGTGCCGCTAAATTCAGACAGAGTTCAGGAAAGTCAACAAGCACCTCTTATTTGCAGCACAAATCAGCAACTGAGGACCCTCAGTCCTGTATCAGCAGGCCAGCTGTGAACACTCCAGCCCCACTGCCAAAGGCAAATTGAAAGCTTGGAATCCCAGCGAACCCCAAAATTTGGAAGACAAATTGGAAGGTCAGTGGAAAAAGCTTCTAGACCTGTGCAAGAGATAAGAGTGGTCCAGCCACAGCCCCACTTAGGCAAAAGATGTAGGGGAGTCCTCAGCAAACACAGTAGCAGCAGCAGGGGCAGTATCAGTGACTGTTTCTTGAGCTCAATACCCACAAATTTGGGGGGTCACAAGTGTCTGACAGGACACCCCCTTCTCCCCACTGGAAGCAGAGAAACACCTTGACAAAGAACTCAAAAGTCAAGTAATAGACTGGAGAAATGAGCCAAACAGGAAAAACTCAGACTATAGAATCTTACTTTGGTGACAAGGAAGATGAAAACATACAAGAGAGTACAGCCAAGATTGTGAAATGAGAGCAACTACTCACCTAAGCTCTTAGACAAACTCCTTCAGATACTTCGAAAAAGAGAATCTGACCAGATTTCAAGGAGCAGAATCCAATAGGAGACCAGCGATGGCAGATTCACAACCCAGGACAGACTGGAAGGTGGACAGGAAGGATCTGCACCACAGGGCTGGAGGAGCACACGATGCACAACACCCAAATGCCTCCCCACTGTTGCAAGGCTGAGCAGGAAGCCCCAAGTGCTCTGAAGCAGTGGACCCCCTGCAGAATCTGAGGCATATCAGCCCAAGACAGGAGTCCAGTGGAATCGAGGGAGGGACAGTCCCAGAGTACAGTCATCAAAAGCAGGTGCTTCTGAGATTATCAACCCACAGATTAATGTCTGTAAGTCATCCACATGAACTTCTGGGAGTCAAGATGGTGATCGGTAAATGCTCACCCCCTTCACTTGTTGACCTTGAAAGACCCATAAAATATTTCCCAAGACAAATCCTGGAACATTGGGATCAGCAGAAGGGGCAAACAGTCTCTTAGCACTTGAGGTTAGGAAAACTGCAAAGGGAGGTCCCTCTTGCTATAGCTGAAGGGGACCATTGCAGGACTGAAGGAGTCCCAGACAGCCCCACCTCAGCAAAGTGGGAGGATGTCCTAAACCCCAGGGGGATGGAGCCTGCAAGTACCAACACCAGGACACCAGGCATGCCTCAGCACCATAGGGGAATCAAGAAGACACTAGGACAGACAGCATCACCAATCACTGAACTTGCCTATGCTCTAGTTCAGCAGAGAAGACGTGTTCTAGCCAGACTACCTCTCCCCACACTTAACACAGCTAGCTCCAGGGAAACTCTGGGGAAACCCAGAAAGACCTCACTGGCCTCTGGTTTCTCACACCAGCCAGCTCAGCAGCAAGTAAGCTGCAGCATTTTAGCTTCTAGCCAAAAGAACCGGAGGCTACAAAACACAAAGCCTCAAGTTCAAGGCCCAAGAACAGTGGTACAGAGCCCCTTGTACCCTATAAGCAGAGATACACTTTAAAAGCCTAGAAAAGGATGATCATCATCATCATGAGTAAGAAACAAAGCAAAAAAGAAAAGACTATAGAATCTTTCTATGGGAGTAGGACCAAAGCAAAAATATCAAAGAGATCAGCCTTGAGACTGAATTCCCACCTGAAACTTCAGAAGAAAATATGAACTGGCCTGAAGCACAAAGAGCATTCATGGATGACCTGAAGAAGGATTTTGAAAGCCAAACTGGAGAAATAGAAGAAAAACTGGCCAGTGATTTTGAAAATATGAAAAAAGAATTCCCTGAAGAGGACAGCTCCTTAAAAAGGAAAATTGGACAAATGGAAAAAGAAGAAAAAACCCTAATTGGGAAAATTGGAAAAAGGAAGCACAAAAACTAAATGGAGAAAATAACTCCTCAAAAGAAATAATTGGACACCATCTGTCCAATTATTCCTTTTAAGGAGATACAAAAGTTAACTGAAGCAATCAATTTGATAAGGATTAGAATTGGGAAATTAGAAGCTCATGACTATACGTGACAAAAAGAATCAGTCAAACAGAATCTAAAGAATGAAAAGATAGAAGAAAAATGTAAAATATCTAATTGGAAAAACAATTGACCTGGAAAATACATTCAGGAGAGAAAAATCTAGGAATTATTGGTCTACCAGAAAGCCATGATGAAAAAAGAGCCTGAACAATATCTTCCAAGAAATCGTGGAGGAAAACTGCCCAGAAGTGCTAGATCTAGAGGGCAAAATGGTCATCGAAAGAATCCGCCATTCACCTCCAGAAAGGGACCCCAAACTCAAAACACCAAGGAATACCGTTGCCAAATTCCAGAACTATCAAGTGAAGGAGAAAATACTACAGGCAGCCAACAAGGAAACATTCAAATATCGAGGAGCTAAAGTCAGAATCACACAGGACCTTGCAGCTTCTACACTAAAAGACTGACGGAATTGGAATATGATATTCCATTAGGAAAAGAAGTTGGGACTACAACCAAGGATCAATTGCACAGCAAAGTTGACCATATTATTTCAGACAAGGAGATGGACATTCAAGGAAATGAAGGATTTCCAGACCTTCCTGATGAAAAGGACATAACTCAATAGAAAATTCGATCATCAAACGCAAGTCTCAAGAGAAGCATAAACAGGTGAATGGGGGGGAAAGTTTGTTATTCTCTATAGGCATACTGTTTACATGCTTATAAGGGAAGATGATAATTGTTATTCTTGAGAGTTGTATATTTATAGTGGTGTGTAAGCAGGATACACATAGATACAGGGAGTGGGTATAAAGTAAATGATGTGATGATAAAAATGTGATTTAAGGGTGCAAAGGGATTGTAACAGGGCATGTGAAAAGGAGGAGGCAGAAAATGGTAAATTACATCACAAGAAGTGGTAAAAAATCATATTGCAGTAGAGGGAAAGAGAGGAGAGAGATGAACATTGTTTGAAATTTCTCTCATCTCATTTGATTCAGGGTGGTAACAAAGAATTTAATTAAGCAAATAAATCTAACTAGGTCCAAAGGCAGTAGGAGGGGAAGGGGGAGAGAAAATGAAGGGGAGGCCAAAGGAGGGGAACAAGTAGTAAGGGTAAAGGGGAGTAAAAGGGAGGGGGGAAGAAAAAAGGAAGGGAAGACTGAGGAAGGTAGTGGTCAATAATTAAAACTCTATTGTGGAGGAGAAGGGAGAACTGAAACCACAAACGAGGGGAAAGAGGATGGAGGGAAGGACACAGATAGTAACCATAAGGAGATGGATAGCAGGATGGACTAAAACCCATAATCCAACAATATACTATTTACAAGAAAGACATTTGAAGTGGGGGGGGGGGGGGAGATACACACAGGGCAAAGGTAAAAGTTTGGAGTAAAATATATTGTGCTTCATCTGCTGTAAAAAAAAAAAAAAAAAAAAAAAAAAGAGGCAGCAGTCCTAATCTCAAACACAACCAAAGCAGAAGTAGATCTAATCAAAAGAGATAAGGAAGGGAACTATATCCTGCTAAAAGGCACCATAGAAAGCAAAGCAATATCATTACAAAACATATATGCTCCCTGTGATATAGCATCCAGATTCTTAGAGGAGAAGTTAAGGGAGGTACAGGAGGAAATAGGGAGCAAAACTATACTAGTGGGGGACGTGAATGTCCCCCTCTCTGAACCTGATAAATCTAACGTCAAAATACACAAGACAAGAGTTATGGAGGGGAATAAAACTCTGGATAAGGTAGATATGATAGATCTCTGGAGAAAACTGAATGAGGATAGAAAGGAATATACCTTTTTCTCAGTGGTTCATGGCACATATACAAAAATTAACCATGTACTGGGGCTTAAAAACCTCATAGTTCAGTGCAGAAAGGCAGAGTTAGTGAATGCATCCTTTTCAGATCATAATGCAATAAAAATTATATGTAATCAATGGCCATGAAAATAGAGACCAAAAATTAATTGGAAACTATATAATCTAGTAATCCCAAAGGATGAGTGTGTTAAACAACATATCACAGAAACAATGAACAGCTTCATTCAAGAGAATGACACTAATGAGACAAGCTAGCAAATCTTATGGAATACTACAAAAGTAGTTCTTAGAGGATATTTTATATCTTTTAATGCCTACATGAATAAAATAGAGAAAGAGAAAATCAATGAATTGGGCATGCAGCTGAAAAAAGTCGAAAAAGAACAAATTGAAAATCTTCAAGGAAATATCAAATTAGAAACACTGAAAACCAAAGGAGAGATTAATAAAGTTGAAATTACAATACCATTGAACTAATAAATAAAACTAAGAGTTGGTTTTATGAAAAAGTCAATAAAATTAATAAACTTTGGGCCATTTGATTAAAAAAAAAGAAAGAAGAAAACCAAATTACCAATATCAAAAATAAAAAGGGTGAACTCACCTCCAATGAGAAGGAAATTTAAGCAATAATTAGAAATTACTTTGCTAAACTGTATGCCCATAAATTCAACAATCTAAATGAGAAGGATGATTATTTTAAAAAATATAAATTGCCTAGATGAGCAGAAGGGAAGTTGAATATTTAAATAACCCCATTTCAGTAAAATAAATTGAATAAGACATTAATGAACTCCCTAGGAAAAAATCTCCAGGGCTGGATGGATTTACAAGTGAATTCTACCAAACATTTAAAGAATAATGAATTCCAATACTATATAAACTATTTGAGAAACTAGGGGAAGAAGGAGTCCTCCCAAATTCTTTTTATGATACAAATATGGTTCTGATACCTAAACCAGGAGAAGCCAAAACAAAGAAAGAAAATTATAGACCAATTTCTCTAATGAATATAAAAGCGAGAATTTTAAATAAGATTTTGGCAAAAAGAATACAGCACCTTTTCATGAGAATAATACATTATGATCAGGATTGGATTTATACCAGGAGTACAGGGCTGGTTCAATATTAGGAAAACTTAACATTATTGATCATATCAGAAATAAAACTGACAGAAACCAAATGATTATCTCAGTAGCTGCAGAAAAAGCTTTTGACAAAATACAACACCCATTCCTACTGAAAACACTGGAGAACATAGGAACAAATGGAACTTTTCTTTTTTTTTTTCACTTCTTAATAGATTTTATTTCAAGTGTGTTTTCAAATCATATGTGGGGATTTCATTACCCATTGCTGAAATACATTTATTCTTCATAGCTTCAGAACTTGATGAACAATTACAGACCATGCTCAGTGAACCCAGTCTTCAACTACTACTTCACAGGTGTCTGAAATCTAAATTTTAAATAATAGCCCTAATCTAAATGTACAATTCCAATGCAAATATTGTACATTTGTAGACAGGTTCTCCCCCAAACTAACACAGAAATACAAACGGTGACTTATGCCTAATTTAAGAGCAGAAGTGAGGGAAGAGGCAATGATTATATGCCCAAAAAATGATATTCGTAGATTTAAAAATAAAAGGAAAGCAGTGCTATTTTTTCTTTCAATAAACAAAATACCTAAGCTCAATCTTTTTGTCGACTTTGGTAATATTTAACTCCTTCAAGAGGTTTCAGTCCTTTAAAAAAAAAATTCCAATTAATGCCATATAAAAACTGTTGTTCCATTCATAGGAAATTAAATATGCTTCTCCAAGGAGGAAAGAATTCTGAAGATGTTGGATCACTTCTGGAGGAGATACCAGCTGTCTTTGTTAATTTTCCCCACTTGTTTTCTATTCATACATAGACAGTTAGACATTTTAAGTCATATCAAAACTGGTTGCTGCTTTAAAAACTACCCCTAAAACAAGAAGAGATCAAAGCTGTTTTTTCTAGTCTTAGGGAGCTTACTATCCCTTCATTTCTCTAATTATTGCTGGACAACCACTTCCTTTTGGAAAACATTTTAGGAATAATTTTTCAACTTTTTATTTCCAAAGTAGCAAAATATTTTTGTCTCTGACTTTCACAGACCATACCATAAACAAGCACACCAGGCCAAGGGCTCTAAAATGATGCCGCTGCTTCACAATGCAGTAAGGGACAGGAATGGATGGACATCTGATGACAGGTCATATTCCCTCTTTACTCCAAAGGCGCATGCTTATAACATGTGAGCAACATGCCATACTTATAGGCTGGAGAGTTCTCAAACTTAGAATGTTTCCACTTAATACAGTCAATACATTATTTTTAAAACTTAAAATTTTGGTCACTAGGGAGAAAACCCACCAAACCCTGCTTCTCGCCTCCCTCCTTCCAAGTCCCCAAACAATAACCAAACAGCTTCAATCATTCTTCCTCTGCCCTCCCCACTAAAATAGGGAAGAGATAGAGGCTGAAGCCTTAGAGAAACCTATATTTCACACTTGGATAGTGTCATTTTCTCAGAGCTGCAGGTCTATATAGTTCCTTCTCCAATACTTCCTATTTATAAATTTACTTTCATTTATAAGTTTTCATTTATAAATTTTCATTTATAAATTTACAATCGCATGCACACACACACGCACACACGCACACACTCGCTCTCATGTAAGACACTTTTTTGAGTCTGTAGATAAATTATGAGGAGGATTGTGAACTGGAAGTATACAGAATTGATCACAGGTGCTTGTAAACATTACAATCCCTTGGCTCCTTTCCTCCAAAAGCTTGAATTCAAGGAGTGCAATCAATGCTCACTTTCCCAAATATTGCTCACAGACTGCATACCGACGAAAGGCAGAGAAAAAGTCCTCAAAACTGATGTTTAGGTGTGAAGGCAGAGATAATCTCAGTCAATCTAATGTGCCAGGGAAGATATCCCAATGTGCTGTCCACAGGACAAAACTTCAATACTAAATCGTTGTCAGGGAAACCATTCAAACTAAGTGAATTGTCTAAAACATTCATATCCATATCTGTGGATCTCTTTTGCTGTTGAGCTACCAACTGGCAAAAGTCTCAAGCAGCTCTCACAATATCTTCTTTTCCATCTTCTGGAGACAGCATCTTTGCTGATGATTAGCAATTTAAAACTTGATCTTCTTTGTCGTTACTATTCCCAAACTCTGGTGAGTATTTGGGACAATCTAAGCCCAGGAGTTCTTGTTGCTGTTTTAAAATTTCATCCATCAGTCTGGAATTATTCCTTTTGAAAACACCTTGGTGGTTGTAGATGCTGATGTAGGAGATGCCCACGGCCATGTCTGAGAAGGTGGGCTCCTCCTCCTCCATGACCACCAAGCCCATGTGCACGGGCAACTTCTCCAGAAACTTGCTGTCCGAGCATCAGCGAAGCCAGGGGTGGGTGGCGGCAGAGGCCTCGCTAGGCACCCCGTGGCAGTGGGCATGATGGTGATGGTGGTGGTGGTTCCTGCCCGCAACCGGGGACTTGCTGAAGGTAAAGCCGGGCGGCACTAGGACCGTGGAGAAGGCGGCTAGGCAACACTTCTGCCAGATCCTGTTCCAGGTGCAGAAGCCGACTCCAAGCCAAGACCGGAGCATGGGGTGGAGGCACAGCAGAGCGTGCAGCACGCGTCACAACAACTCATACAGCCCAGTCATGCTAGCAAAACTCGGGGCCCTTCAGCCACTGCTGCCCCAGGCCCTCCTCCCCTCCCACTCTAGCCACCGCTGCTGTGGTAGCCACACCTGCGGTGCGAGGGCCACTTATCCTCGCCAGCGCAGGCACGAGCCATCTCCAGACATCCCCCCACCCCTCCTCCGCCGAGTCCCTAGCTACTGCCAATATCTCACTTCGCCCCCACCGCCATCTTCCCCCTTCCACAAATGTAACTTTTCATTAAAAAAATGCGCAATATCTTCCTAAAACCTTAAGCAAGCATGATATGCAATGGGGATACGCTAGATGCATTTCCAATAAGATCAGGAATGAAACATTATCACCACTATTATTCAATATGGTACCAGAAATGTTAGGTGTAGCAATAGAAGCAGAAAAGGAATTGAACGAATTAGTATAGGTAAAGGAGAAACTAAGTTATCACTCTTTGCAGATGCTATGATGATATACTTAGAGAATTCCAAAGAATCAAGTAAAAAACTACTTGAAATAATAAACAGCTTTGGGAAAGCTGCAGGTTACAAAATAAATCCACACAAATCTTCTGCATTTCTGTATATTACTAACAAAGTCCAACAGCAAGAGATAGAAAGAGAAATCCTATTTAAAGCTAGGATGGACACTAGAAAATATTTGGGAGACTACCTGCCAAAACAAACCTAGGGACTATATGAGCACAATTCCAAAACATTTTTCGAACACATAAAGTCAGATCTAAGTAAGTGGAAAAATATCAGTGGATCATGGGTAGGTCAAGCCAACATAATAAAAATGATAATTCTACCCAGATTAATTTGCTTGTTCAGTGCCATACCAATCAAACTGTCAGATAATTGTTTTCTAGAGCTAGAAAAAATGTCAAAATTCATCTGGAAGAACAAAAGCTCCAGAGTCAAGGGAACTAATGAAAAGAAATGCTAGGGACGGTGGCCTCGCTCTACCAGTTCTCAAATTGTAAAATAAAGCAACAACTATCAAAATCACTTGGTAATGGCTAAGAAACAGAGGGATAGACCAGTGGAATAAGTTAGGTACTCAAGACATTGTAGTCAATGAAAATAGCAATCTACTGTTTGATAAACACAAGGACCACAGTTTCTGGGATAAGAACTCACTGTTCTACAAAAAATGCTGGGAAAACTGGAAAACAGTGTATCAGAAACTGGACTTTTATTACATATAATTTGTATTGCATTATGGTCTGAGAAGGATGCATTCACTCTCTCTGCCTTTCTGCAGTGAATTGTGACGTTTTTATTCCCTAGTACATGGTCAATTTTTGTATATGTGCCATGTACTCCAGAGACAAAGGTATATTCCTTTCTATTCTCATTCAATTTTCTCCAGCTATCTATCCTATCTATCTTATCCAGAGTTTTATTCACCTCCTTAACTTCTTTCTTGTTTATTTTGATGTTAGATTTATCAAGTTCAGAGAAGGGGAGGTTGAGGTCCCCCAGTAGTATAATTTTGCTGTCTATTTCTTGCTGTACCTCCCTTACCTTCTCCTCTAGGAATCTGGATGCCATACCACTTGGAGCATATATGTTTAGTAATGGTAATGCTTTGTTTCCTATGGTGTCTTTTAACAGAATATAGTTTCCTTCCTTATCTCTTTTGATTAGATCTATTTCTGCTTTTTGTTTTGTATGAGATTAGGATTGCTATCCCTGCTTTTTTAGATCAGATGAAGGACAATATATTCTGCTCCAACCTTTACCTTTACCCTGCATATATCCACCCATTTCAAGTGTGTTTCTTGTGAACAACATATTGTTGGGTTATGTTTTTTAATCCATTCTGCTATCCATCTCCTTTTTTGGAAGAGTTCATCCCATTCACCTTCACAATTATGATTACTATCTGTGTCTTTCCCTCCATCCTCTTTTCCCCATTTGTGATTTTAGTTCTCCCTTATCCCTTCCCCGCCGCAATGGAGTTTTAATTTTTGAACACCACCTTCCTCAGTTTTCCCTTTCTTCTTTCAGCCACCCTCCCTTTTACTCCCCTTTACCCTTACTACTTTCCCCTTCTCTTTTAGCCTCCCCTTCCTTTTCTTTTCCCCTTCACCTCCTACTGCCTATAGAGCTAGTTAGATTTATATCCTTAACTGAGTTTGTTGCTCCCTCCTTGAATCAAATCCAATGAGAGTAAATATCAAACAGTGCTCATCGCCCGTCCCTCTTTCCCTCTACTGTAATATAATTTTGTGACTCTTCATGGGATGTAATTTACCATTTTCTGCCTCCTCCTTTTCACATCTCCCATTACAATCCCTTTGCACCCTTAAATCACATTTTTATCATTATATCATTTCCTTTGTACCCTCTCCCTCTATCTATGTATATCCTTTGTATATATCATGATATAACAATTTTCCAGAATAACAAGTATCATCTTTTTTAGGGATGTAAGCAGTATCCCCATATTTAACAACAAATTTTCCCCTATTTACCTTCTTATGCCTCTCTTGAGAATTGTGTTTGAAGGTCAAATTTTCTATTGAGTTCTGGTCTTTTCATCAGGAAGGTCAGGAAATCCCTTATTTCATTGAATGTCCATCTCCTTACCTGAAATATTATGCTCAACTTTGCTGGGAAACTGATGCTTCATTGTAGTCCCAGCTCTTTGTCTTATGGGACATCATATTCCAATACCTTCAATTTTTCATGTAGATGCTGCAAGATACTTTCTGATACTGACTGTAGTTCCTCGATATTTGAATTGTTTCTTTCTGGCTGCCTGTAATATTGTCTCCTTCATCTGGTAGTTCTGGAATTTGGCAAAGATATTCCTTGGTGTTTTGAGTTAGGGATTTCTTTTGGGAGGTGAACTACGGATTCTTTTGATGACTATTTCGACTTCTGTATCTAGGATTTCTGGGCAGTTTTCCTTGATGATTTCTTGGAAGATATTGTCCAGGCTCTTTTTTTATTGTGGCTTTCTGGTAGACCAATAGTTCTTAGATTTTCTTTCCTGGATCTATTTTCCAGTTCACTTATTTTTCCAATTAGACATTCTACATTTTCTTCTATCTTTTCATTCTTTAGATTCTGTTTGACTGATTCTTGATGGCTCATGGAGTCTTTAGCTTCTACTTGCCCAGTTCAACTTTTTATCAAATTGTTTTTTTCTCTTAACTTTGAATCTCCTTTTCCAAGTGTCCAATTGTTCCTTTCAAGGAGTTATTTTCTCCATTCAGTTTTTGTGCTTCCTTTTCTATTTGTCCAACTTTGCCAGTCATGTTTTGCACTTCCTTTTCCATTTGTCCAGTTTTCCCAGTTAGGTTTTGTGCTTCCTTTTCTTTTGTCCAATTTTCCTTTTAAGTTCGTCTTTGACTCCTTTTCTCATAATTTTAAAATCATTGGTGAGGGTTTTTTTTTCTATTTCTCTAATTTGTCTTTTAAAATCTTGATTCAGCTCTTCCAGGAATACTCTTTGTGCTTCAGAGCAGTTCATATTCCCTTCTGAAGTTTCAGATGGGTGTGCAGTCTCAATGATGAACGCTTTTGTATTTGTGTTTTTGTCCTTGTCCCCTTAGAAAGGTTCTATGGTCTTCTCTTTTTTGTTTTGCTTCTTACTCATCATGATGATGATCACCCTTTTCTTGGCTTTTAAAGTATATCTCTGCTTATGGAGCACAAAGGGCTCTGTCCCACAGTTCTTGGACCTTCAGTTTAAGACATTGTGTGTTGTGGCCTCAGGTTCTTTCAGCTAGAAGCTAAAATGCTGCAGCTTACCTGGTGTTTAGCTGGCTGCTGTGAGAAAGCAGAGGACAGGTGAAGTGTTTCTGGGTTTCACCAGAGTTGTCCTGGAGCTAGCTGTACTAAGGGTTGGGGAGGGGTAGTCTGCCTACAGCATGTCTTCTCAGATCTGCAAGAGCATAGGCAAACTCAGTTCTTGTTGATCCCAGCTACCCTAGTGTCTTCCCAATTCCACTGGGGTGCTGAGGCATTCCTGGGGTCCTTGTGTTGGAGGTTGTTTGGGCTCCACTCCCCTGGGCCTCTGGATCTCCTCCCTGTTTGCTGTGCTGGCACTGTCTGGGACAGCTCTGGCCCTGCACTGGTCCCCTTCAGTCACAGCAAATGGGACCCTGCTTAGCAATTTTCCTAGCCTCATGTGCTAAAAGACTGTTTAACTTTCTGGTGATCCCACTGTTACCGAATTTTTCTAGGGAAATATTTTATGAGTCTTTCAAGGTCAATAAGTGAGGGGGAGACCATTTACCAATCACTCTGCCATCTTGCCTCCAGAAGTTCAAGTAGTTGACTTATGATAGGCATCGGTGTTATATTTGGTCAAAAGCTTTTTCTGCATATATTGTGATAACATTTAGTTTCTGTTAGTTTTGTTTTTGATATGATCAATAATGTTAATAGTTTTCCTAATATTGATCCAGCCCTGCATTACTGGTATAAATCCTGCTTGATTGTAATGTATTATTCTCGTGACAACTTACTGTACTCTTTTTGCTAAAATCATATTTAAAATTTTTGCATCTGTATTCATTAGAGAAATTGGTCTTAATTTTCTTTCTCTGTTTTGGCTCTTCTTGGATTGAATATCAAAACCATATTTGTATCATAAAACAATTTGAGATGACTCCTTCCCCAGTTTTCCCAAAGAGTCTATATAGTTTTGGAATTAACTATTCTTTAAATGTTTGACAGAATTCACTTGTGAATCCCTCTGGTCCTGGAGATTTTTTCCTACGGATTTCATTGATGGTTTGTTCAATCTCTTTTTCTGAGATGGGGCTATTTAAGTATTCGAATTCCTCTTCTCTTAGCCTGGGCAATTTATATCTTCTAAAATAATCATTTATCTCCTTTAGATTGTTGAATTTATGGGCATACAGTTGGGCAAAGTAATATCTTATTATTGTTTTAATTTCCTCCTTATGGGATCTGAGTTCACACTTTTCAATTTTGATATTGGTAATTTGGTTTTCTTCTTTTTTTAATCAAATTGATCAAAGGTTTATCAATTTCATTGCTTTTTTTCATAAAACCAACTCTTAGATTTATTTATTAGTTCAATAGTTTTCTTAATTTCAATTTTATTAATCTTTCCTTTGGTTTTCAGTATTTCTAATTTGGTATTTACCTGGGAATTTTCAATTTGTTCTTCAGGCTTTTTCAGCTGCATGCTCAATTCATTGATCTCCTTTTTCTCTATTTTATCCAGGTAGGCACTCAAAGACATAAGACTTCCCTGAAGACCTGTTTTTGCAGTATTCCATAAAATTTGGTATGTTTTCTCATTATTGTCATTCTCTTGAATGAAGTTGTTGATTAATTCTGTAATTTGTTGCTTAACTCATTCATTCTTTAGGATTAGATTGTTTAGTTTCCCATTAGTTTTTGGTTTATGTTTCCATGGCCTTTGATTACATATAAGTTTTATAGCATTATGATTTGAGAAGGATGTATTGACTATCTCTGCCTTTCTGCACTGGAATGTGAGGTTGTTATGCCCTAGTACAAGGTCAGTTTTTATATATGTGCCATGTACTGCTGAGAAAAAGATATATTCCTTTCTACCCCATTCAGTTTTCTCCAGAGATCTATCATATGTACCTTATCCAGAGTTCTATTCACCTCCTGACTTCTATTTTGTTTATTTTGAGGCTAGATTTACCAAGTTCACAGAAGGAGAGTTTGAGGTCCCCCACTAGTATAGTTTTACCGTCTATTTCTTGCCGTACCTCCTTTAACTTCTCCTCCAAGAATTTGGATGCTATACCACTTGGAGCATATATGTTTAGTAATGATAATGCTTTGTTTTCTGTGGTGTCTTTTAGCACAATATAGTTTCCTTCCTTATCTCTTTTGACTATATCTTTTCCTGCTTTTGCCTTGTCTGAGATTATGATTGCTACCCCTGCTGTTTTTATTTCAGCTGAAGCACAAAAAATTCTACTCCAACCTTTTTACATTTACCTTATGTGTATCTCCCCGTTTCAAATGTGTTTCTTGTAAACAACATATTGTTGGATTATGGTTTTTAATCAATTCTGCTATCAGTCTCTGTTTTATGGAAGAGTTCACCCCACTCACATTTACAGTTGTGATTACTATCTGTGTCTTTCTTTCCATGCCCTTTCCCATTGTTTGTGCTTTTAGTTCTCCCTTTTTCCTTTCCCTCCACAACTGAGATTTAATTTTTGACCACTGCCTCCCTCAGTCTTCCTTCCCTTCTTTCATCCCCCAACCTTTTAATCCCCTTTTCCCTTACTACTTCTTCCCTCCCTTTTTTAGCCTCCCCTCCCTTTTCTTTCCTCCTTCCCCTCCTACTGCCTATAGAGGTAATTCTGTTTCCATACTTGACTTAGTTTGTTGTACCCTCCCTGAATCTAATCAGATGAAAGTACCTCTCAAGCAATGCTCTCATTCCTCCCCTCTTTCCCTCTACTGTAATATATTTTTGTGCCTCTTCCTATGATGTAATTCATTTTTTCTGCCTCTTTCTTTTCAACTCTCCCCTTAGGATCCCAATTGCACCCTTTGCTATCCTCACATCATATACTTTATACCCACTCCCTCTAGCTACATATATCCCTTTTACATTTCATAGTAAATATACAATTCTCAAGATTAACAAGTATCTGCTTCCTTTGTAGGGATGTAAACGGTTTGCCCATATTGTGTAACAAGTTTTTTCCCCTCTGTTTTTCTTTTTATGCCTCTCTTGAGACCTCCCTTTGAAGATCAATTTTTCTATTGAGTTCTGGCCTTTTCATCAAGAAGGTGATCCCTTATTTCATGTAATGTTCATCTCCTTGCCTGAAATATTACTCTCAGCTTTGCTGGGTAATTGATGCTTCGTTGTAGTCCCAGCTCCTTTGCCTTATGGAATATCATATTCCAATTCGCTTGATCCTTTAATGTAGAAATGGCAAGGTCTTGTGTGATCTTGATGGTAGCTCTTCGATATTTGAATGCTTTCTTTCTGGCTGCATGCAGTATTTTCTCCTTCACTTGTTAGTTCTGGACTTTGGCAATGATATTCCTTGGTGTTTTTAGTTTGGGGTCCCTTTCAGGAGGTGAACAGTGGATTCTTTCAATGACTATTTAGCCCTCTGGGTGTAGGTCTTCTGGGCAATTTTCCTTAATGATTTCTTGGATGATACTGTTCAGGTTCTTTTTTTCATCATGGCTTTCTTGCACACCAAAAATCCTTAGATTTTCTCTCCTGGATTTATTTTCCAGGTCAATTGTTTTTCCAATGAGTTATTTTACATTTTCTTCCATCTTTTCAATCTTTAGATTCTGTTTGACTGATTCTTGATGTCTCATAGATTCATTAGCTTCTACCTGTCCAGTTCTATTTTTTATCAAATTATTTTCTTCAGTTAACTTTTGCAACTCCTTTTCCTTCTGTCAAATTGTTTTTTAAGGAGGTATTTTCATCAGTTAGGCTTTGTGCTTCCTTTTTGATTTGTCCGATTTTCCTTTTTTTTAAGGAGCTATTCTCTTCAGGGAATTCTTTTTTCATATTTTTTAAATCATTGGCCAGTTGTTTTTTTTCTGTTTCTCTAATTTGGGTTTTTACATCCTTCCAGAGCTCTTCCAAGAAGACTCTTTGTGCTTCAGATCAGTTCATATTTCCTTCTGAAGTTTCAGATGGGAGTACAGTCTGAATGCTGACCTCTTTGGTATTTGTGTTTTGGTCCTCGTCCCCATAAAAAGATTCTATGGTGTTTTCTTTTGTCCTTTGCTTCTTACTCATGATAATAATCATATTCCTGGCTTTTAAAGTAGATCTCTGTGTCTGTGGCTCAAGGAGCTCCATTCCATAGTTCTTGTGCCTAAAACTTGAAGCTTTGTGTGTTGTGGCCTCTGATTCTTTCAGCTAGAAACTAAAATTCTGCTGCTTACCTGGTCCTGAGCTGGCTGGTGTTTGAAAGCAAAGATCAAGTGAGTTCTTTGTGGGTTTTCCCTGCAGTTACCCTAGCGTTAACTCATTAAGTGTAGGGGAGGGGTGGTCTGGAGGCCAGAAGCTCCTCTGCTGAGTTTGAGTATAGCAAACCCATTTGTTTGTGCTAGTGTCTTCCTGATTCCACTGGGGTACTGAGGCACACCTGGGGTCCTTGTGTTGGCAGTTGTTGGCTCCCCTGGGGTTCAGGATCTTCTCCCAGTTTGTTGAGGTGGGATTGCCTGGGATGGCTCTTATCCTGCCCATCTTTGACTGTAGCAAGAGGAACCCTCCTTAGTGATCTTTCTAACCTCATGAACTGATAGTCTGTTTACCCTTTCTGCTGCTCTCACTGTTCCAGGGATTTTTCTGGGGAGATATTCTCTGGACTCATCAAGGTCAACAAATGGATGGCAATAGCAATTACCAATCACTCCACCATCTTGGCTTCTGGTACTGAAAATCTCAAGAAACAATTCTTTTTTTAATTTAATTTTTCGTTTTTAACATAGTTTATAACAGATAAAACAATCCAAACTTTTGATCAGGTGATACTTTTTTTTTAAAGCATTTACAATATGAACCACAAAAGAATTTTTTTACAACATTAACCAATTAAGACACAATTAATATTTGTGTTTGCTAACTTCACAAACTCTTGACCTAATCGTCTCCACAGTATTACTAAGAATTAAAGGACCCTAACTTGTTGTTGTTGGTCTAAAGTTCTATGCCTAATAGCTTAATTTTAGGCTTAACCTCGGATGTTCTCCCACCAATAATCTATAATTTAATAAATCTGTTATTAAGCTTACAAACCTTTTGACTACAGGAAATTGCCACTAAGAGTACGGACATTGCAGGGAAACAATATCTCCCCAACTTCATGTCAGTTCCAGACATGAGTAGATTGTCAACTTGCATTCAGTCAGGCTTAAAGTCTGCCAGGTGTCAGTGAAGAAATTAAGTGAGGAGAATCCTACCTGAGCCCAGGTTGAACAGCCTCTCTCCCACCCTTCCCATGAGAGCACCTTTTGCAGTTCATACCAGAATCTCACAGGCTTACTGGCATCATGGATTGGAGGCTCAGACCACCGTTCTTGCTATCCACATCTGGAGTTAGACTCAAAAGAACAGTCACTTAATAGTCCCACAGCATCTAAAAATGGCAAGTTTCAATAACCAGATTTCAAATATAATTATAATTTCACCTTGGCTAAGGAACATCTTTTGACGCAAATCTTAAGTGACTTATATCCCTTTCTATACATGTTTTAGTACCTGATTAAATAGCAGTCATAAAATCAAATTTACCATTAAAACCTTAACTTTTCCATCAATGCAGAATTTTACCCAAAGTTTCCTTCCTCTAGGAAATTTAGACTAAAATTCTTTTCTACAAACTAAAGATGTCATTGATTTATTTTCAGTAATTAATTAAGTCAATTGTTTTAATACTAATTTCTTTTTCCTCACTTTGTAACATGTCTAATTTTTCTCCCCATCACTCCCCTCCCCCACCTTCCTAATACTTTGCATTCTGATTACTCCTTCCCCCAATGTACCCTCCCTTCTATCATACCCCACCCTTCCCTTATCGCCATCTTCTCTTTTCTTGTAGGGCAAGATAAATTTCTATACCCCATTCCCTGTTTTTCTTATTTCCCTAATATATGCAATAAAAATTCTCAACATTAGTTGCTAATAGTTCGAATTCCAACTTCTCTCCCTCCCCCCCCCCCACCCCACTGAGAAGACAAGCATTTCAATACAGGCTAAATATATGTCTTTTTGTAAAAGACTTCCATAGTAATCATGTTGTGTAATACTAGTTATATTGCCCTCTGACCTACCTTATCCCCCTTATTTCCCCCCCTACAATTGACCTTGTCTCTTATTGAAACTGTTTATTTCTAGTGACTCCCTTCTCCCATTTGCCCTCTCTTCTATCATTCCCCTCACCCCACTTGTCACCTCCTCCCCTACTTTCCTGTGGTGTGATATAGATTTTCATATCAAATTTAGTGAACATGTTATTCCCTCCTTCAGCCATATGTGGAGAGTAGCTTCATTTTTCCCCTCTCCCCTTCTCCATTTTCTCTTCCGTTGAACAAGACTTTTCTTATCTTTTTTATAAGTTATAGCCTGCCCTGTTCCATTTCTCCCTTTCTCCTCCTGGTATTTTCCTCCCTCACCCCTTAATTGTTATTTTATTATACTTTTATGTGTGGCTCTCATCTCTTCTGATTCAACACATCGTGTACTCTGTGCATGTGTGTGTGTGTGTGTGTGTGTGTTTATGTCTGTGTGTGTGTGTGTACAATCTCTCCATCTACTGAGAAAAGATTCAAGAGTTATAAATATTTTCTTTCCATGTAGTAATATAAACAGTTCAGCTTTAGAAAGTCTTTTATGACTTTTCTTTCCTGTTTATCTTTTCATGCTTCTCTTGATTCTTGTATTTTAAAGTCAAATTTTCTAAATAAATCAGGTCTTTTCCTCAATATTAATGATTGGAAGTCCTCTATATCATTGAATGACCATTTATTCCCTTGAAGTATTATACTCAGATTGGCTGGGTAGGTGATTCTTGGTTTCAATCCCAGTTCCTTTGACTTCTGGAATATCCCATTCCAAGTCCTTCAATCCCTTAATGTTGAAACTGCCAGATTCTGTGTTATCCTGATTGTATTTCCACAATACTCAAATTGTTTCTTTCTAGCTGCTTGCAGTATTTTCTCCTTGATCTGGGAACTCTGAAATTTGGCCACAATTATCCTAGGAATTTCTCTGTTCGAGTCTCTTTCAGGAGGTGATTGGTGGATTCTTTCAATGTTTATTTTGCCCTCTGGTTCTAGAATATCAGGACAGTTTTCCTTGATAATTTCATGGAAGATAATACCTACACTCTTTTTTTGATCATGGCTTTCAGGTAGCCCTATAATTTTTAAATTGTTTCTCCTGGATCTATTTGCCAGGTCAGTTGTTTTTCCAATGAGATGTTTCACATTATCTTCTATTTTTTCAAACTTTTGCTTTTGTTTTCTAACTGCTTGGTTTATCTCACAGTCATTCATTTCCTTGAACTCAATTCTCTCTTTCAACGAATTTTGGTCAGTGAGCTTTTGAACCTTCTCTTCCACTTGGCTAATTCTGCTTTTTAAAGCCTCCTTCTCCCCATTGACTTTTTGGACCTCTTTTTCCAATTGAGGTAACCTCTTTTTAAAGCTGCCTTTTTCCTCAGCATTTTTTTAATTCTCTTTGGTAAGCTGCTAACTCATTTTTCAACCTCTTCTGTTTCCTGAGCCCAGTTTAAACTTCCTTTGAAGACCCTGGAGGCAGAAGCTTTGATTTCCTCTGACAGTATGCCTTGCTCTTCCTCATCCAAAAGGATGGGGGTAGACCCCTGTTCCCCAAGAAAGTAACCTTCTATGGTCTTATTTTTTCCCTTTTTTGGGAATTTTCTCAGTCAGTTACTGGACTTCTGAGTTTCCTCTCCTCAACCACCCTGCCTCTAGTTCCAACAAGCCAGCACTTTGGACTGAGATTAAGATGAACTACTCCAATCCCTCAGTGTGACATTAAAATCAGTTGCTGAAGTAGGGGCAGAGCCTCTACACAGCGCTCAGTTCCCTCAGGGGCTTTACGATGAGACCTTCAACTATGGATGAGGGCTACTGTCTGCTTTGGGAGCCCCCATCTGCTGCTGCCTCCACTGCTGCCACCTGAGGATGCCTGAGTTATGGGGACACCCTACTCCCTTCTCAACCAGCCAAAAAAAACCGTTTCACTGACCTTTAGCCCCTGTGGGTTGAGGGATCTGTGCTGCCACTAGAGATTCTGTCCCTGAAGCCTGCTCGATTCTGCTCCTCCTGGGGCTGCATGGCCAAGGCTGGGCTGGGTTCTGCTCCCTGTCTGGTGCATGAGACCTTTCCTGTTGGTCTTTCTAGGCTAGAAATCTCCTCAACTCTGTTGTTCTGTGTCTTCTGCCACTCTAGAATTTGTTGAGAGTTCTTTGTAGGTATTTTTTAGGCTGTGCGGTAAGAGTTAGCATATGTGTGTCTTTCTACTTCGCCATCTTGGCTCTGCCCCATCAAGAAGAAATTCTTAAAGTCAAGAAAATAATTTCTTAAATATTACAATGGAGCTGATGGAAGTTAATATCTTTATTAGAAATCAAGAAATTTATAAAACAAAAGCAAAAGAATGAAAAATCAAAGACAATGTGATGTACTTCATTGGAAAAACAACTGACTTGGAAAATGAGTCCAGAAGAGACAAGCAAAGAAATTATTGGACTTCCTGAAAGCCATTTTAAAAAAAAAGAGCTTAGACATCATCTTTCAAGTAGTTATCAAGGAAAATTGTCTTGATATTCTAGAACCAGACAATAAAAGAGATGTTGAAAGAATCCACCAATTGCCTACTCAAAGTGATCCCCAAAGGAAAACTCCTAGGAATATTGTAGCCACGTTTCAGACTTCCCAGTTCAAGGAGAAAATATTGCAAGCAGTCAGAAAGAAAAAATTTGAGTATTGTGGAAACACAATTAGGATAACATAAGATCTTGCAGCTTGTATATTAAAGGATAAAAGTTCTTGGAATATGATAGTCCAGAGGTCAGAGGAGCTAGTATTAAAATAAAAAATCACCTCCCCATCAAACTTGAGCATAATATTTCCTGGGAAAACACTTTATAGTCAATGAAATAAAGGACTTTCAAGAATTCTTGAAAAAAAATAGAGCTGAATAAAAAATTTGACTTACAAATACAAGAATCAAGAGAACCATGAAACAGTAGAGAAGAAAGAAAAATCATAAGAGTCCTAAAGTTGAACTGCTTAAATTCGTACATGAAACGATAATGTTTATGACTCTTGAGACTTTTCTAAGTATTAGGGTAGTTAGAGAAAATATAAATATATATATGGAGAGAGAGAAAGAGAAACAGACAGACAGACACAAAGACAGAGAGAGAGGGCACAGGGTGAATTAAGTATGAAGGGATGATATATAAAAATAAAATTAAGGAGTGAGAGAGGAATATATTAAGAGGAGAATGGAAGGGATAAAATGAGTAAATTGTTTCACATAAAAGGGGCAAGAAAAATGTTTCACAATGGAGGGGAAGGGGGGAAGGTGAGAGGTAGTGAGTGCACCTTATTCTTATCAGATTTGGTTTAAGGAGGCAATAACACACACACACACACACACACACACACACACATACACACACACACTCAATTAGGTATCTACCATACAGGAAAGTAAGAGGAAGGGAATTCAAAAAGAAGATGCAAGGGAGGGAAGATTGGGGGAGGCAATAGTCAGAAGCCAACACTTTTGAAAAGGGACAGAGTCAAATAATAAAACAGAATAATTGGAGGCAGGAAAGAATGGAGAGAAATATAGTATTTCCCAAAATAACTATTATAGAAGAGTTTTGCATAACCTACACTGAATTATTTGTCTTCTCAATGAGGTTGGACGGGGAAGGAATAAGGGAGAGAAATTGGAACTTAAAACTTTTAAAAGAAAAGAAAAGTTAAAATTGTTTTTACATACAACTGGGAAATAAGATATACAAGCGTTGGGTTATAGAAATCTGTCTTGCCCTAAAATAAAGTATGGGGAAAGAGGAGAAAGGGAGGGTGATCAAGGGGACAGTGAAAGAAGGGAGGGCAGATGGGAGAAGGGGTTATCAGAACGCATGTCATCTCTGGGTGGGGGAGGGGAGAGATGGGGTGAAAATTTGGAATTCAAAATCTTGTGGAAATGAATGTTGAAAAGTTAAAATACATTTTAAAAAAAGAAATTGTGAATGGACAGATTTCAGAAAAATGTGGAAAGACTTACATGAACTGATGCTGAGTGAAATTAGTAGAATCAGGAGAACATTGTTCATAGTAACAGAAACATTGGGAGATGGTCAACTATGATAGAATTAGCCCTTCTCAGCAATAATATGATCCACGACAATTTCAAAACACTCATGATGGAAAATGCTAACCACATCCAGAGAAACAACTATGGAGTTTATGTGCAGATTTAAGAATACTATGTTCCCTTTTTTTCTAGCAGCTTTCCCCATTTGTTCTTATTATTCTTTCACAATATGACCAATGTGGAAATGTGTTCAACATGATTGTACATGTATAACCTGTATCAGATTTCTTGCTATCTTGGGGGGAGGGGAGGGAAGAAAGGAAGAGAGAAACATTTGAAACTCAAAACCTTACAAAATGAATGTTGAAAAGTAACTTTACATGTATTTGGAAAAAATGCTATTAAACTAATAAATAAAATAAAATGTATCTGAAAGAAAAAAGAATTTGCCAATCACCTCCTGAAAGAGATCCCAAAATAACGATTGCCAAGAATATCGTAACCAAACATCAGAATTATCAGGTCAAAGAGAAAATACCATAAGTAGTCAGAAAAGAACAATTTAAACATCAAGGAGTCACAGTTAGGATTACACAGGATTTAGCAGCTTCTATATTAATGGATTAGAGGACTTGAAATAGCATATTCTGGAATCAAGGGAGCATGTCTTAAAATCAAGAATGAACTACACAGAAAAAATGAGTATACCATATTTCACCAAATAATCGTTGCAGATTTTATGCCATTTTTTGCAAAAAAAAAAAAAAAAGTGGGATATAATCATTAAGTGAAGTTTTAAAATTCTGTTGGTATTACTTAAAAATCATTGATTACTAAACTGTCTTTGATATAATGTTAGGATGCATGGAAAACTTGTGAATATATGATACAGTTGAGTACTGACAATACAGGTACGTTCAGAATTCTATGCTTATTGCTCACAATGCATGAGAGATAAATGTGTATCCATATGTCACTGGCGAATACTTTGTTGCTCTGTTTACCTTTATAGTGGTGTGATAAACAGAATTATACTGTGGGATAATTATCTATGAAACACTATTAGACAATTTTTAGACTAAAAAAAAGCAAGATGTTTATGTGGTGACAATTACATGATGAAACACAGTAATATTTCAGGGGAAAATGTGGATATTCCATGAGATAGGCAACTTTCAATCTTTCCAGATGAAAATACTAGAGCTGAGCAGAAAATTTGATCTTCAAATACAAGATTAAAGAGAAGTGCAGGAAGTTAAATAAGAAAGAAAAAAAATATTCAATAAGGTTAAAGTGTTTACATATCTACACAGGAAGATGATACTTATAACTCTTGAGAACTGTATCTCTATTAGGGTAGTTTGAAGGAGTATACATCGACAGAGTTTGTGAATGTAAATTGACTTTGATGTGATATTAGACCATTAAAGGGTGAAAACAATGATTTTACTGGGAGAAGCAGAAGGGAGGAGGTACAGTCGGGTAAATTACATCACATGAAGAGGTGCAAAATACCCATCACAATAAATTGAAAGAAGGGAGCAGTGTTTCAATCATAATTTAATTGAATTTGGTTCAAATCGGAAGTAACATACACACTCACTTGGGTATAGATATTTCTCTTACCCTGCATGGAAATAGGAGGGAAAAGGGGAGAGAAATGGGTTTGAGGTGGTCTGATAACTAGGAGGACAGGGAAGGCAGAAGGAGTAGAAAGGTGAAAGAAAAAGTTAATGTCTGAGAAGGGAGGGCAGATGGAGAGAAGCAGTGATTAAAAGAAAAATATTATTAAGGAGTTACAAGGTGAAAGGGGAGAGAGAGAAGTATAAAATGGGAAGAAGAGAGATACATAGTAGTTATAACTGAATGTGAATGGGATTAACTGCCCCAGCAAACAGAAGCAGATAGCAGAGTACATTAAACAATAGAATCCTAAGATATCTTATTTACAAGAAACTCATTTGAAGCAGAGAGATACACACAGAGTAAAGGTAAAGACTGGTGCAGAATACATTATGCTTCAGCTAAAGTAAAAAAAAAAAAAAAGGAGGAATAGCAATCCTGATCTCAGATAAAGGAAAAATATTTCACTAATTAGAAGAGATAAGGAAGGAACTGCATCTTGTGAAAAGGTACCATAAATAATGAAGCAATATCAATACTAAACATATGCACCAAGTGATATAGCATCTAAATTCTGGAGAAGACATTAAGGGAGTTACATGGCAAAATGGACAGCAAAACTATATTAGGAGGGGAACTCAACCTCCCCACTCTCAGAATTAGATAAATCTAATGATATCATAAACAAGAAAGAAGTTAAGGAGGTGAACTGAATTTTAGAAGAATTAGATTTGATAGACCTTCAAAGAAAACTGAATGGGGATGGAAGGGAATACTATTTCTTCAGCAGTATATGGCACATTTGAAAAACATTGGCCTTGGATGAGGGCATAAAACTTCACAATCCAATGCAGAAAAGCAGAAATAATAAATGAATCATTGTAAGATCATAATGCATAAAAAATTACACGTAATAAAGGGACATGGGATGATAGACTAAAACCTTGGAGGAAAGTAAATAGTCTAGTCTTAAAGAATGAGTGGGTGAAACAACAAATCATAGAAACAATCAATAATTTCAACAAAGAGAACAACAATAATACCTAAATTTATAAGATGGAGCTAAAGCAGCTCTTAGGGGACTTTTTATATTCCACAATGTTTGCATGAATAAAATTGAGAAAGAGTAGATCAATGACTCTAGCATACACCTAAAAAGCTAGAAAAAGGACAAATTAAATAACCTCAACTAAGTACATATTAGAAATCTGAAAATCAAGGAAGAGATTAATACAATTGAAATTAAGAAAACTACTTAACTATGAAGAAAACTAAGAGCTGGTTTCATGGGAAAGAATAAAATAGATAATTCTTTGTCTAGTTTGACTTGTGTTCATCCTTCTTTTTCGAAAAAGACCATGACATCAGAGAAATGATGACATGACTTGCTCTTGACTTTGTTTTGAGTAAGGGAGGGTTGTGCAAGTTCACCACCCTCACTTTCTCCTCCTGAGTCATCTAGATCCAGTGACCAGATATTCATCAGTATGACTGGAGATGGCCCAGGATCGAATGGGAGACTTAGGCCTCTTAGGCTAAGGCCATTTCAGGTACTCACTTAAAGTCAGGTAATGCCCATTCAGTGAATAGGCCTCTTTAATAAGTAGTCAGAGGGATGGCCCCTTTAAATAGAAAAGAAAATCGATAAATAAATTAGGCTGGAAGGGACCTCAGGACCCTCAGAGTTGTTTTCTTCAAAGAGAAATAGTTGCTATTGACATGAGGGTCCAAAAAACAGCCATTGACTGGAGTTTGGGCAGGGACCCATTGTTTTTCAATTTATGGACTTCAGAGTGTATTAGGTGTAAGGTTTTCAGAAGAGAAAGCAAGTAAGCAAGGAAGGAAGGAAGGAAGGAAGGAAGGAAAGAAGGAAGGAAGGAAGGAAGGAAGGAAGGAAGGAAGGAAGGAAGAAAGGAAGGAGAAAGAGAAAGAAAGAAAAAAAGAGAGAAAGAAAGGAAGGAAGGAAGGAAGGAAGGAAGGAAGGAAGGAAGGAAGGAAGGAAGGAAGGAAGGAAGGAAGGAAGGAAGGAAAGAAGGAAGGAAGGAAGGAAGGAAGGAAGGAAGGAAGGAAGGAAGGAAGGAAGGAAGGAAGGAAGAAGCAGGAGGGAGGAGGGAAGGAAGAAAGAAAAAAGAAAGGAAGGAAGGAAGGAAGAAAGGAAGGAAGGAAGAGAAAGAGTCATCAGAGTATCAGAGTCATGGCAGAAATGAAGAGGTTTCAGACTTTTTTTAATTTGATTTAAAAGAAAAGAAAAATGAAATCCAAATTACCAGTATCAAAATAAAAAGGGTAAATTCACCACTAATGAAAAGGAGATTAAAGTGATCATTAGGAGATATTTGCACAACTGCATTCCAATGAATCTGTCAATTTAAGTGAAATGGACGAATATTTGCAAAACCCACATTAACAGAAGAGGAAATAAAATACTTAAATAATCCCATTTTCCTAAAAAAAAAAAATGAACAAACCATCAGTGGACTCTCTAAGAAAAATCATCAGGGCCAGATTGATTTACAGTTAATTCTACCAAACATTTAAAGGACAATAAATTCCATTATTACATAAACTATTTCAGAAAAGAGGCTAAGAAATAGTCCTACCAAAGTACTTTTATGATACAAATAAGGTGCTGATAACTAAACCAGGGAGAGCTAAAACAGAAAATGAAAACCATAGACCAATTTCCCTAATGAATATTTATGAAAATATTTTAAATAGAATATTAGCAAAGAGATTACAGTCATTTATTATGAGGACAATATACTATGATTAGGAGGGATTTATAGCAGGAATGTAGGGCTGCTTCCATATTGCATAATTGACCATATCAATAACAAAACCAAGAGAAATTATATGATTATCTCAGTTGATGCAGGACTGTATCACAGAGAGATCATAAAAAATGGGAAAAGAACCCACATGTACAAAAATATTTATAGCAGCTCTCTTTGTGGTGGCCAAGAACTGGAAATTGAGGGGATGCCCATCAACTATTGAATGGCTAAATAAGTTGCAATATATGAATGTAATGGAATACTATTGTGCTATAAAAAATGATGGACAGGTGGACTTCAGAAAAACGTGGAAATACTTATATGAACTGATGCTGAGTGAAATGAACAGAACCAGGACAACATTACACACTGTATCAGTCACAGTGAGTGAAGACTTAGCCCTTCACTGCAATGCAAGGGACTCTTGATGCAAAGTGCCATCCATATCCAAAGAACTATGGAATCAGAATGCAGAATGAAGCAGACTATTTTCTCTTGTGTTATGTTTTTTTTTCTCATGGACTCTCCCATTCATTAAAATTCTTCTATGCAGCATGATTAACGTGAAAATGTCTTTAATAGGAATGTATGTGTAGAGTAAATATCAGATTTCATGCCATCTGTAGGAGGGAAGAGGAAGGAAGGGGGTGAAAATTTAAAACTTATGAAATGAATGTTGGAAACTGAAAACAAATAAATTAATACATTTGGAAAAGAAAGAAACACAATTAAGGGTATGAGAAGGATGATGAACCAGCAAAAGTTATTAAGTCAGGTAGAAGGCTAAAGAAGAGAGAGCAGTATCACAAAAATCCAGAGAGAAAGGAGTATACAGGAAAGCAGATCAGCCAACATTATCAAATTCAGCCAATAAGTTGAGAAAGATTGAGTGAGAAAATATCATTAGATTTCACAAGTACACTCACATCTGTCTCTAGTTGTTGAATACCTGCAATCAATTAACAATCACTTGTTAATTAGTTATTATGTGCCAAGCATAGTACTAAGTGTTGAATTCACAAAGGAAAGCAAAACTATTCCCTTTACCTCGAGAAGCTCACATTCTAATGAGGGTGAAGGAGACAACATGCAAACCACTATGTACAAAGAAGATATATCCCAGACAAATTGTAGATAATCTCAGAGGGAGGGCTCTAGCATTAAGACAGACAGATTAAGAAAGATTTCTTGCAGAAACTGTGGCTTGAAGCAGGTAAAGAAACTAGGAAATTCCGGGAACCAGGTTGTGTAAATCAGGAAATAGAGCATTCTAGAAACGGGCCTCAGTCAAAAAAAAAATGGACTGAGAAGGAAGATAGAGGGTTGTACAAAGAATAACAAGGAGGCCAATGTCAGTCAATCATAGAACATGTGGAGAGGAATAAAAGCATAAGAAAACTGAAAATGGTGAGAAAGTATTGGGTTATGAAAGACTTTTAAAACCTAGCTGGAGATATTTTTACATATTTTCCCCTGTGAAATAAGGAACCACTGGAGTCTATCGAATAGGGGAATTGACATAATCAGACTTCTCTTTTAGGAATATCCCTTTCATAGGTGAATGAAGGATGAATTGGAATGGGAACAAATAGTGCAGCGAGAACAACCAGAAGCCTATTGGAATATTCTTGGAGCTCAGTACTCTAATGGCAAGTAAAATAGGATCTTTTGCTGTTTCTGTTTTAGTAATATCAAGAAGAATCTTTAGCATAATCAAGAAGAAGGGTCTTTCCCGCCCATTGTGGAGCCTGGAAAGAATTGTAAGAAGGTTCATGCATTTTGTTAATGAGACACTGGTTCTCAAGGGATGTGATGCCTTCTGGCTCTAAAAAGTGTATGAAGACTCTGAGAGTGAGGTTTTATCTTAGGATTTAGTTTATGTAATAAGGTTTGAGTGCCAGAGGAGAACTCTGGAAAGCTGCTAAGGAGCCCCCCAGCTTTGAGAACCCAAATGTTGTGCTTCTCTCTCTGGTAAATATGGTCAGACAGTGGTACTTCTCTGTGAAATTCAGGCAGAAGAAGCCATGTATGTTGACTTTTTTATTTACCTCTATTTTCTTTGAATTTCAGAGGACTGATTCCCCTGAAGTAGGTGAATAATATATATATGCTTGTTTAAAGGATTGTTATGTGTGCTTGATTAAAGTGATTGTTAACCTCTCAAAACTTGCTTTCCTTTGATGAATGTAAATCTAAGAACCTGTGATAGCAGGCCTCCCTGTGTATGTCAGGGTGCTTACTATTACAAGTACTAGAATCCCTTGCTGGAAACACATGGACATTTATAGCAAATTGCTTTCCGTTATACTTGTATGTTCTCATAATTTCACCCCAAATGCTCTAATGTCCATAATCTTCCTTCAGTCCCTCCAATATTGACTATTCCATCTCTTGTCATCTTCGTCAGCATAAGATGAAATATCTGGTAAACCTTGATTTAAGGTTGTCCTATTATTAGTGATTTAAAACAGTCTTTCTTCTTATGGGAATAGTCTATAAATCTAAGATAACAAGGATTTATATTACATACAAAGATTTTTCTTTCCATTCAATCACTTTCTTATGTATGCCGCATTAAATTTGTTTTTGCTGAATCTTTTCAATGTCATTGAAATAAAATTACCTATTTCAAGTTTTGTAATTACCTCTATCTCTTCTTTTGTTTTAAGAATATAGTTTCTACAAAGAGCTGTGAAATTAGCATAAGTAAGTTCTCTTCCATTTAAAAAAAATACATACTCTTTAATACTGAGCTCACTTATCCTTTGTGGAATATGATATAAAATACTGTTCTAAGCCCAATTTCTGCCAGTTCTTATGCAATATGGAGTTTTTTCTAAGGAAATGGTATTTTCCTATTTATTGAATTCTGGGTTGTTAAATTCCATTTTTTCTGGTTGTCTGTTGTCTAGTTTATTCCATTGAACTATTTCTCTATTTTAAAGTTAACACTAGATGATTTTACTGATTGCTACTTTATTACATAACTTGAAACATCAAAGTATTTTACTCCTTTATTTTCAGTTTTTTGTTATCTATCTTAATAGTATAGATCTTTTGTTATTCTAAATAACTTTTATTAAATTTTGTATGCTACCCATTCATTTGACTTCTGCAGTACTAAACTTATAAACTAACTTTCAACATATTGTCATTTTTATGTTGTCATTGCACACTCATGTGCACTGAATATTTCTCCAGTGATTTAAGGTGTTTTTTATTTCTTTGAAGAAGACTTTATAGCTGAATCTATACCAGTTTCATTTTTTAACCTTTCTAGATTGATCTCCAAATAATTTCAGTATTTGTGTTTATTTTAGTGGGATTTCATTTTCTATAACTGACTATTGGAATATGTTATTAGTGCATAGAAATGCTATTGACTTTTATGGGTTCATTTGTGTGGCCTTCAACTTTGCTGAAGTTATTAATTTCCTCAATAATACCTCACTTTATTTCCTACTTTTCTGAATAAAACATTATGTCATTTACATTTCACAATAGCTTTATAATTTATTTGGCCTTTCTTCATACCTTTATTTTAGTCTTTTTTTTTCTATAGATAGAAATATATATGTCTAAAAACTGAGCTCAATAATACTGTGCAAAATGGGCATCCTTGATTTATTTCTATGTGTATTAGAAAATGTTCTAGTATTTCCTTATTGCATAAGAGGTTTGCTTTTGGTTTTAGGTATGTCTTTTTTATAAAAAGGCCTTTCTCTGAATATATTTCATAGAGTTGTCATGGTTTTGTAGTATTTTTCAATAATCTTTACCTTTTGAGATAACCAGGTCGTCTTGTATGTTTGTGTTTTTTTAATATTCACGACTTTGATATGTTAATTGTTTTTCTAATTTTGTAACATCCTTGCCTCTTTAGTATAAATTTAACCTGGCTATAAAGAATCATTTCGTGAATGAATTACTTCCATCTGTTTGAGAGGATATTACTTAATTTTTTTAATTCACATTGAGTAATAAAATTGGTAAACAAATGTCCATTTATGCTTGATTTTCCCGTAGCATTAAGACTATAGTTTTCTTAAAAATAGAGTCAGGTAGTGTGCTTTCCTGCTTCATTTTTACACCAATTTGTGTACTGATGGCATTAATTGTTCTTCAAAAGCTTATTAGAATTCTCATTTTCCTAGAATTTTTGGAATTCTCACGGGGATCAGGGGCCTGTCTCCACCACCATTTATTATTTCTGTTATAATTACTTCTATTTCTCAAATAATAAATGTCCATGGATAGATTGGGTCAAAACGATTAATCTGAAAACACTATCAAATTAATTTACTTATTTAGTGTTGTGCCTATAAAACTGATCAAAAATATTTTGCATACCTAATAAATCTTTAAAAAATTAATATGGAGGAACCCAAAGTAAAGAATATCATATTTAGTAATGAAAAACAATGGGAAAGATGGAGATTCATCAATACCTGATCTCAAATTGTACTTCAAAGCAGTAATTATCAAGATGATTTGGCACAAAAAGAAAAAAAGATCATGGAATAGATTGAATACAAATTTTCCTTAGAAAATTCTCTTCAGAAGCAAATGAATAGCATAGTATTTGATAAACTCAAAAACTCAAAAGTGGGAGGATTCATAATCTTATAATATCTTATGAGAAAAATTAGATAGTAATGTGGAGGAAATTAATGTCTTTCCTCTGACCCTTTCCTTTTCCCTTACAGGGTTTTATTTCACTTGGTAATCTTATCAATTTCTGTGGATTTGTTGATGATTCTTAAATCTCCTTATCTAAATTTATTTTCCATTTACAAGGTAGGTACTTTTTTTCATACAGTCTTTCTTATAAGAATATTATTACCTTAGGGATAGAGAATATGGGCTTTCCCCCCCTTTCTTCGTATCTCTAGAGCTTAGTAAAGTACTTGGCACAGCGTAAGCACTTAAAATATGATTGTAATGAAATCAATACTAATACAATACAAAATTGGTAGGTTGAATTTATTATGTACATTTAAAAATATACATTTTCAAATACATTCACAATTTTAATAAAATTATTTTTCTCATCTTTATGTATAGAAATGTCCGTGTTTATTATGCTGCTAAATAACAAAATGATTTAAGTTAAAATCCCGGAAAATAAGCATTTAGTAAGCTTACACTGTCTACTAGACATTGTTAGTAATTGGGCCTGTAAGGATAAACACTAAAAGTCTCTTTCCTGAAGGATCTCCCATTCTTGTGAAGAAAAAAATGACATATAAAAATCAAATGCAAAGCAATTTAGAATGGAAAGATCCCTAAATGGCTATCAGAAAAGTCGTTAGAAAGAAACATTTAATGTCAGCTTTAAGTGGAGGTTCCGTCCATCATTGTCTTCTTCCTAACTCTACTCTCTTCTTTTTCGTGACAGTACTCTGTCCTACTTCTTCTCCTCACTATCTGACAAATTACTTCTTAGTCTCTCTGACAAGATCTTTATTCAAATCGCACTCACTGCTCATGAGTGTCCCACAGGATTCTGTCCTGAGCCCTCTTTCCTTCAACTCCCATGGATTCAATTAAGACAAGGAAGTCAGAACCAAAGATAACTTGCAGTTCTGATACTCTAAACTTTAAAAGATATATAGAACGTTGACAGGGGCTAGGACCAGGAGAGGTTTATAGGACCTCCAACCAAGATCAAGCTTGCAATTGTGTGGTCTAGGTGAAATCTAAGGTCAGAACTTTGAAAAGCTCCAGCTAGTACGAATTCAAGCAATCTTTACCCTATATCAAACTGCTTAAGGTATACTTGCAGCAAGCAAATCTCCATTATGAGTCACTTGTGAGTTTTATTTTTTTTTTTTAAGAACTGGCAAATTAAACCAGAAAATTAATAGTTTAGCCAAAGAGAATACAAATCATGGCCAACCAAGGCCCCTTCAAATTATGCAGAATCTGGTCTTAACACAAAGTCCAAATTCAAGAAATCTGGAATCAAGAATATTTTTTAAAGACTCTCTTTATCAAGAGACAGAGAAACTGAAAACACCAACCTAGAAAAAAAGATAAAATCAAAATATCTAAAAAGAAATTCACAAGAGAAAACAGAACTTGGCCACAAGATGAGCAAAAATTCTTTTTTAAAATTATGTTAGTAGTATTAAAACGCTATGATAAAAGAAATAAGATCATTGAAGAAAAGAATAGGAAAAGAAATGGGAACTCTAGAAGAAAGATATGGAAGTGGAACTGACATTTTAGAACAAGAGAAGTAAAGCTCTGGACAAGCAATATGCCAAACACAAATAAATTGTTTTATCAAACAACCAAGAATAGGAAATCAAAGTGAAAAAAAACTAAGGATGGAGGAGGACAGAGCCAAGATGTCAGAATAAAAGTGGGAACTTCCCTGAACTCTCCCCCAAAGCCCTCCAAATACCTGTAAAAGTGACTCTAAATAAATTATAGAGCTACAGAACCCACAAAATGATAAATTTTGTAATTTGTGAAGCAAATCCTCAGCTCAAGACAACCCAGAAAGTAGATAGGAAGGATCCATTGCAGTGGGTAGGGAGTAGAGTGCACGTCAGCATGGGCCACAACAGCACAGACAGGCAGAAACAGGCCTGAGGAGACTTAATCAGTGACAGCTGTGGCAATTTCCATACTTCTCAACCCACAAATGCCAAAAACGTCAGTGGGAAAACTGAGTGGGACTTGGGAGAAAGAGGATCACAGTCAAGTCGGGTCCAGCTCCAACCCCAGGACAGTGGGGAATGGTGTTGGTGACTGTCAGCAGTGACCACAGCAGCAACAGTGGAAGAAAAGGTAACAGAGGCTGCTTCTGGAGTTCTGGGCCCACAGAGGGTAGAGGATTGAGAAGATGATACAAAAATCCCTGAAGCCTGGAACAGTACACCCACCCTCACCCCCACCCCCACTGAAAGCAGAGTCCTAACCTGACAAAGAATTAGAAAGTTAAGTATTGACTGGTAAAACGAACAAAGAGTGTAAAAAAAATTTCAGACCACAGAATCTTATTTTGGTGACAAAGAAGGTCAAAACATACAACTAGACAAAAACAACAAAGTCAAAGCTCTTGCATCCAAAGCCTCCAAGAAAAATATACATTTTTGAAGGCCATTGAAGAGCTCAAAATAGATCTTTAAAATCAAGTGAGACAAGTAGAGCAAAAATTGGGAAGAGAAATGAAAGTGATAGAAGAAACTCATGAAAAATGACTCAACAGTTGGCTAAAGGAGAGCCCAAAAATAATAAAGAAAATAACACTTTAAAAAACAGAATAACTCAAGTGACAAAAGAGGTCCAAAAAGTAGATGAGAAGAATGCCTTATAAAGCAGAATTAGCCAAATGAAAAGGAGGTCCAAAAGCTCACTGAAGAAAATAATTGCTTAAAAATTAGAATGGAGCAGATGGAAGCTAATGACTTTATGACAAACCAAGAAATGATAAAAAAAAAAAAAACTAAAAGAAGGAAAAAAATAGAAGACAATGTGAAATGTATCATTTGAAAAACCACTGACCTGGAAAATAGATCCAGGAGAGATGATTTTAAAATTATGGGACTACCTGAAAGGCATGATCAAAAAACTGTCTAGACATCATGGTTCAAGAAATTGTCAGGAAATATTTCCCTGATGTTCCAGAATCAGATGGTAGAATAGAAATGTTAAGAATTCACTGATTGCTTCTGGAAAGAGATACTAAAAGGAAAAATCCTAGGAATATCGAAGTCAAATTTCAGAGTTCCCAGATCAAGAAGAAAATATTACAAGCAATTTGAGTATTGTGGAAATACAATCAGGATAATACAAGAGCCAGCGACTTCTAAATAAGGAATCAGAGGGCTTGGAATATGATATTCAGGACATCAGATTAAAACCAAGAATCACTTACCCAGCAAAAGTGAGTGTAATCCTTCAAGGGGAAAAAGGAAATTTAATGAAATAGAGTACTTTCAAGTATTCTTGATAAAAAGACTAGAGGTGAATAGCAAATTTCACTTTCAAATACAAGAATCAAGAGAAACATGGAAAGCTAAACAGAAAGAGAAATCAAAAGAGACTTACTAAGGTTGAACTGTTCAGATTCCTATTTGGAGAGATGGTATTTGCAACTCAGGAGACCTTTCTCAGGATTAAGGTGGTTGGAGCACATAGATAGATAGATAGATAGATAGATAGATAGATAGATAGATAGATAGATAGATAGATAGATAGATAGGTAGGTAGGTAGGTAGGTAGGTAGGTAGGTAGGTAGGTAGGTAGGTAGATAGATGGCACCGAGTGAGTTGGAATAGAATGGAATAACAGCTAAAAATAAAATTGAGAGGTGAGAGAGGAATATTTTTGGAGGAGGAGAAAGGGGGAGATAGAATGAGATAAATTATCTCCCATAAAAGAGGAAAGAAAAATGCTTCATAATGGTGGGGAAGAGGTGGGAGGTGAAAAGGAATGAGTGAATCTTACTCTCATCAGATTTGGCTAAAGGAGGGAATAACATATGTGCTCAACTGAGTATCTTACCTTGCAGGAAAGTAGGGGAGAAGATGATAACGCGGGGGTGGGGGGGGACGATAGAAGGGAGGACAGATTGGGGGATTAGGAGAGGCAGTAGTCAGAAGGAAAAGCTTTTGAAAAAAAACAGGGTCAAAGTAGAAAATAGAATAATTAGGGAGCTGGATAGGATGGAGGGAAATATACTTAGTCTTTCACAACATGATTATTATGGAAGTATTTTGCATAACTACACATGTATAACCTATATGGAACTGCCTGCCTTCTTAATGAGGGTGGGTGGACAGGGAAGAAGAGAGAGATTTTGGAACTCAAAGTTTTAAAAACAAATGTTGAAAATTTGTTTTAACATACAACAGGGAAAGAAGATATACAGGCAATGGGATATAGAAATCTATATTGTCTTTCAAGAAAGTAAAAGGGAAGGAGATAATAGGCGGGATGATAAAAGGTAAGGAAGACTGGGGGAAAGAGTAATCAGAATGCATGTCTTCTTAGAGTGGGTAGGAGGGGAAAAATGGAGAGAAAATTTGGAACTCAAAATCTTGTGAAAATGAATGTTAAAAGCTAAAAATACATAAAACTTTTAAAATATTATTTTAAGAATGACTGTGAATGACTAAGTCATTCTGAGTATTAAAAATTGTGGGCAGGCACTTTTTGGAGGAAGAAATGACAGTTATAGATAGTCACATAAAAATACTTGAAATCATTATTGATTTTACAAATGAAATTTAAAATAATTTAGGAATACCATCTCACAACTGTCAGGTTGGCTACAATGATAGGAGATGTTGGAGGGGATACTGAAAAACTGGGAAATTAATTTATTGTTGGTGGAACTGTGAATTGATACAACCATTTGGTGAGCATTCTGTAATTTTGCCCAAAAAGTTGCAAAACTCAATACCCTTTTCCCAAACAATACTGCTATTAGGTCTGTTTCCCAAGTTGATCAGGGAAAAGGGATAAGAATCTTTATGTTCTAAAATATTGATGGCCACTCTCTTTGTGGTGGCAAAGAAATGGAAATGGAGGGCATTTTCATCAGCGGGTGAACGGCTGAATGAGTTGTGGTATATGACTATGATGGAATACTACTCTGATGTGGGAAATGATGAGCAAGCTGATTTTAGGAAAACGTGAAATAGTGAAGAGTGAAATGAGCAGAACCCAGACTCTTGTATACAGTAACAACAACATTGTTTGAAGAATAAATGACTAATATATTCTGAGTTATGTGACTAATCAAGTCAACTACAAAGGATCCATGCATGAAGATGTATCTACCTCCAGAGAAAGTACTGATAAATAGAACTATGTATTGTATAGTTCACATGTATGTGTCAAATGTTGCCCCTCTGTAGTGAAGAGTTGGGAGGGAGGGAGCGAAATAGCCGGGAACTCATATGTAGCAAAAATAAAATAAAACAGATTTTAAAATAATAAAAGAAAATATAAGATGTTTCATATCAAAAATAACAGACCTTTAAAAGAAACCAAGAAGAGATAATCTTCAGGCCATGTAGACTATATCAGGCTAAATACAGGGCCTGGGAGAATGCCTGTAATGTTTTAATAATCTTAAAAAGAAAGAATGGAAAAAGAATACAACGGTATGGTGGGAAAGGGAGAGGGAAATGAGATAAATGGTGCACAAACAGAAGTTTATAAAATTTGGAGGAATGAGTGGAAAGTAACTGGTAACAATGGAACTTCACTCTCATTTACACTGATTAAAAGAGGGAAAAATAAACACAGCTCAGTGCAAAAATATATTTCATCCAGTCAGCAAACAGGAAAGAAAGATGTTAAGGGAAAGAAATGGAATGAGCACTGTAGAGTAAGGGGGAGACTAGTCAGCAGCAAAGGAAACTCTTAAAGAGGGGGTGGGGAAACAATTTTTCAAAAAGGAAAACATAATAGGAGGGAACCTATTTAGCAATGTGAATAACTGTGAATGGTAGTGAAGTGATAGACTCCAAATGTAGAAAGACAAACATATTTTTGGATCCAGTACAGACTGGATCACAATAGTTCCCTGTTCAATCTCCATTTAATGTCTATATTTTGGACCCTCCTGGCTCAGAGTCAATGTCAATAGCAACTGTTTCTCTTTTGAACAGCAACCTTGAGGGTCTTCCCTTCACAGTTTCATATATGTGTGTGTTTGTGTGTACATATATGTGTTTGTGTATATATATACACATATGTACATATGTGTGTATGTATGTATGTATGTATGTATGTATATTTCTTACTGACTCACCAAGAAAGTGATCTACCTGTATACAATTTTCTGTTTGGTTGGGTTCACTTATTTGTGGCCCTGGAGAATAGCGTCTATTAATTTTCTTCCTTACTGCCTCATCAATGCCTGACTATTTGGAATTGCCATCCTCAAGTGATTGTGTAATAACAATAATAACTGCAGCAACCAAAACAATAAGAATAATTATTAGCATTTATATAGTACTTTAAGGTTTGTGAAACACTTTATAAATGGTATTTTACTTTATCCTCATGAAACTGTGGGAGTCAGGTATTATACAGATGAAGAAACACAGCACTAAGAGGCTTAGTGACTTGTCCAGGGTTACATAGTTAGTAGATATCTGAGGAAAGATTTGAACTCTTCTTTATTCTAGGTTCATAACTCTTTCTAATGTGCAACCTCCTTTTACAACTACTCAAATCTTATTTTTTTTCTGTCCACATTTTTATAGTTTTTTCTTCAGAGAAAATAAGCTTATTTTTGCCACATTTTGAGTTTTGATTTGTTCAAAAGATGTGGATCATGCAGCATGTTTCTTGGTATCTCTTTGTGCCTCAACAAAGTGTGTAATGAATGCTTGTTAACAGACAAATTACACGAAGGAGGTGAAGTGAAAAGGAAATGTAAGACCAATTGCTTTTGGTTTATTTAACAGTGAATCTGTTTTAAAACCCCTCACTGACTACACAAAAAGAGAATACAAGTGAAATATAATAGAAATGAGTATCAATAATTTATGACTATTTTCTAAAAGCCTATGATAAACCTACTAGTTCTAGGATAAATTAATAGCTATGTAAGAATTAAGAACATTTGTCATTTCAATATGAAGAAAAAGAAACTCCCCAAAATTATTTTATACAACTAGAAAAAATAATAACAAAATTCATCTGGAAAAATAAAAAGCCCAGAATTTCAAAGTAATTAATGAAAAAGATTGCAAGGGAAAGTAGCCTAGCAATAATAGATCTAAAATTGTAATATAAAGCAGCAATCAGCAAAACTACTTGCTACTTGCTAAGAAATATAGTGGTGGATCAGTAGAATAGGTTAGGTACACAAGACACAGATGTAAGTGATTATAGTAATGTTTAATAAACCCAAAGAGTCCATCTTCTGGGATAAGAACTCACTCTGAGAAAAACTGTTTAGAAAAGTGGAAAACAGATTGCAAAAACCAGTCATAGACCAACATCTTACACCATATACTAAGATTAAGTCAAAATGGGTACAACTATTCAGACATAAAAGTCAATACCATAAACCAATTAGAAGAGAAAGGAATATTTTGTTTGTCAGATCTATGGAAAATGGAAGTACTTATGACCAAACAAGAGATAAGGAACATTATGAAATGCAAAATGTGTAATTGTAATTACAATAAACTGAAAAAATTTTGCACAAAAAAAGCCAACGTAATCAAGATTAGAAAAGAAGCAGAAAACTGGGATACAATTTTTTATAGCCAGTATCTCTGATAAGGGCCTCATTTTTAAACCATATAGAACACTGAGACAAATTTATAAGAAGATAAGTCATTCCCTGATATCAAAATGGTCAAAGGATATGAAAAAGCAGTTTTCAGATGAAATTAAAGCTATCTATAGTTATATGGAAAAATGTTCTAAATCATTATTGATTAGAGAAATGAAAGTTAAATGAACATTGAGGTATCACACATGACAAAACAGAAAAAGGATTAACATTGGAGAAGATATTGGAAAATTGGAAAACTAATGCATTTTGGAATAATCCTCAAGGGCTATAAAAAGGAACATACTCTTTGATCCAGTAATACCACTTCTTGATGTGTATACCAAAGAAATCATAATAAAATGGGAAAAGGACCCTCATGTACAAAAATATTTATAGCATCTCTTTTTTGGTGTCCAGGAATTGCAAATTGAATGGATGCCCATCAGTTGGGGAATGACTGAACAAATTGTGGTTCTTGAATGCAATGGAATACTACTGTTCTGTAAGAAATGATGAGCAAGCAGACTTCAGAAAAACTTGGAAAGATATGCATTAATTTAAGCTGAGTGAAGTGAGCAGAGCCAAGAGAACATTCATTGTACACAATAACAGCAACATTGCACGATGTCCAAGTTTCATAGACTCAGCTCTTCTCAGCAATGCAGTGATTTAAGACAATTCCAAGTCTCCTGATGGATAATGCTCTCCACATCCAGAGACAGAACTATGTACTGAAGTATACTATCTTTTTCCTTTTCTTAGTTTTTTTTTCTTTTCTCAAGTTGCTTTCCCCTTTGCTTCTATTTTTTCTTTACAACTTGACTGATGCAGAAATATATTTACTATGATTATACATGCATGATCTATATCAGATTGCATGCTTTCTTGGGGAGGTGGGAGGGAAAGGAGAGGGAAAAATTAAAACTCAAAATTTTACAAAAGTGAATGTTGAAAAGCAAACATAAATAGATATAAAAAATCTAAAAATGGCACTTGAAGAAGATGAAGTGTGATTGACAGCCTTGGATAAATATCACGTTACACCAATATGAGGTAGATAATCCAGGTCAGTGAAATTCTATAATTTGTAAAAATAATGCAGATCTTTAAAAATCAGCTTCTACTTTTTATTTAGTGAGCATGAACTACTAGTGAAATATATTGTAAAATGCTCATTTTGTCACTGGTAGAAAATCATTTTTGTTGATTTTAATGAATAATTAAATTAACTATTAATTAAATCAATTAATATTATTTAT
Source organism: Notamacropus eugenii (assembly GCF_028372415.1). NCBI lineage: Eukaryota > Metazoa > Chordata > Mammalia > Diprotodontia > Macropodidae > Notamacropus > Notamacropus eugenii. The sequence continues at coordinate 317,380,405 of NC_092872.1, read as the reverse complement.
TTCACAAATTAAATATTAATTGTATGTTATATTATCTATTCATTTTTACTACAAATTTAAATTTAATTAATCAATTGATAATTTGAAATTAATTATATTGTCATTTTATAGTAGCTACTGATAGGCATGATTTGGTTCCTTCATTTTGAAATAAATTGTAGGATAATTCAAAAATAAAATTTCTAATTGCAATATCCTCTCTAGTGTAACTTATTTAATATTTACCAAGAAACCATGACGATTTCACTGACTTAGAAAATTTAAATGAAAATACTAGATGAAATTGGCTATTTGTAGTGAGTTTTTCACTGTTAAGTTAGTAACTTATAAAGTTAGGTTATTAAGTGTTTTTTTCTGGAAGTATTCTATTTAGCTAATGTAAGCAGAAGTAAGATAAAATATTCACCTTATAGGAAGGAAAATAAATATTTGGTAAATTTATTAGATTTATAGATCTTAAACTACTAGCGCCTGTGTCAAATGAATATCCTAATTCTACTTTACAATAATATTTTTTAAAAAGTATAGACTGTGGTTTTAGTACCTCAACAAAGACTTATTCATGGCTTTTAATTTAGTCATCCATAAATTATTCTTCCTAAAGTTCAAGGCGACCAAGGTTGGCATGAAGCATTTTGGAAAACACATAAAAGAGTTATACATTGCAACAAACAGAGGGAAAAGAAAAGGTCAAAGAGAGCTATTTATGTTTCTCTTGTATGCTATTTTTGTTGATAATCTTCTAGCTCAATTTGTTTTCTTATTCATAAATACACCTTAATATCACATATACCATAGATTTACAAATGGAAGGATTTTTAGAGGTCATCTCCTAGATCCTCATTTTACAATTCAATAAACTGAGGCCCAAAGATGTGTGGTGATTTGTCCCGGGTCACACAGGTAGTAAATAGCAGAACTGGAAATTGAAATAAAGTTCTCTGATTCCATATCTAACATTCTTTGCACTAAACTACACTGCTGCATGGATAGAATGTGATATTATAACATATTTTGTCTACAATTATGGTTAATCTGTAGTATGAGTTCAATAAATTTACAATATTGACTTCAAAAAACTAATTGAGGGGCAAAGCCAAGATAACAGAGTAGAAGGACAGACCTACTTAGCTCTCCCCTCATAGCCCATAAAATATAAGTAAAAAATGACTCTAAACAAATTCTAGAGCAGCAGAAGCCACAAAATGAAGGAGTGAAACAGATTTCCAACCTAAGACATCCTGGAAAGATGACAGGAAAGGTCTATCCCACCAGGCTCAGAGCATAGCATAGCCCAGCCTTGGTTGCAGCATGGCACAGTCAGGACTGCAGCAGGCTTCAGAGCGTAGAACAAAGACAATAGGTGTGGTCCCAGATTTCTCAACCCAGAAGTACCAAAGACAGTTTCAAAGGTCAGTGAGAAAACTTTTTCACCTGTATGACAAGGGAGTTGGGTCCAGGCCTTAGTTCAGGGTCCAGGGCAACAGCAGCCACTGTGGCACAGCATGCATTCCTGGAGCCATCTACCTAAAGACCCTGGGGAAATTGTGCAGCTGATCTAGATCTCAGCTCTGAGTGGAGGCCGTGTGGTGAGGAAGAGTGCTGGTGTGATGGAGTTAGTGGAAGCTCTGGAGAGTGAATCCTACTGGAAGGTCCTGGGCAGAAAAGTTTGCAGTTGCTTCCAGACCAGAGCGCAGACCAGCAGAGGAGTAAGCTCCTCTGCCTTGAATATGCCAACTTGAAGTAACTGAGAATTTACAGGGTCCCTAGAATATACCCTTCACTTGACAAAGTACTCAAAAGTCAAGTAACACGCTGGGAAAATGTCCTAAAAGGGGAAAAAATAAGAATATAGAAGGTTAATTTCTTCATGAACAGGTATTTTTTTCCTCCCTTTCTGATGAGGAAGAACAATGTATACCATCCTAGGAAGACCTAAAAGTCAAGGCTTCTGCATCAAAAACCTCCAAAAAACATCTCCAATGGTCTCAAGACATGGAAGAGCTAAAAAAAGGATTTTGAAAATCAAGTAAGACAGGTGGAGGAAAAATTGAGAAGAGAAATGTGAGTGATGCAAGAAAATCATGAAAAGCAAGTTAACTTGCTAAAGGGACTCAAAAAAATGCTGAAGAAAATAACACGTTTAAAAATAGACTAATCAAATGGAAAGCCAATGACAAGAAGAATGCTTTAAAAAGGAAAATTAGCCCAATGGAAAAGGAGGTTCAAAAGCTTACTGAAGAAAATAGTACTTTAAAAACTAGAATAGAGCAGATGGAAGCTAATGACTTTATGAGAAATCAAGAAATTACAAAAAATAAAAACCCAAAAGAATGAAAAAATAGAATACAACGTGAAATATCTCATTGGAAAAACAACTAGCCTGGAAAATAGATTCAGGACAAGCAATTTAAAAATTATAGGACTATCTAAAAGCCATGATCAAAAAAGAGCCCTAGACATCATTTTTCATGAAATTGTTCAGGAAAACTGCCCTCATGTTCTAGAACCAGAGAATAAAATAAACATTGAACAAATCCACAGATCATCTCTTGAAAGAGATTCAAAAAGAAAAACTTCTAGGAATATTGAAACCAAATTCACAGGTCAAGGAGAAAATATTGCAAGCACCCAGAATGAAACAATTCAAGTACTGTGGGAATACTATCAGGATAACACAAGATTTAGCACCTTCTATGTTAAGGGATCAAAGGGCTTGGAAAAATGATATTCCAGAAGTCAAAGGAACTAGGAACAAAACCAAGAATCACCTACTCAGCAAAAATGAGTATAACACTTCAGGGGAAAAGTGGTCATTCATATGAAATAAAGGACTTCCAAGCATTGTTTATGAAAAGACCAAAGCTGAATAGAAAATTTGATTTTCAAAAACAAGAATCAAGAAAAGTATGAAAAGGTAAACAAGAAAGAGAAATCATAAGGGACTTACTAAACTTGAACTATTTACATTCCTTCATGGAAAGATAATATTTGTAATTCTTGAAACTTTTCTCAGTATTTGGGTATTTGGAGGAATTTTATATATATCTATACACACACATACACACACACATATATATACATGGAAATGTCTATATATATATCCATATATATCTATACATATAGACATATACAACTATGTATATATGTATAGATATATGTAGATATATGTATACATAATACACATATATCTTTACATTTATATATAGATATATATGTATATAATATATAGATATATGTGTATTTATTGATATATATGCATGTATATATAATATATACATACATTATATATATATACATATGCATACACATACACAGAAAGCACAGGGTAAGTTGAATAGAAAGGAATGATATCTTAAAAAATAAAATTAAGGAGTAAAAGAGGAATATATCGAGAGGAGAAAGAGAGAAATGGAATGGGGCAAATTGTCTCTCATACATGAGGCAAGAAAAAACTTTTTCAATGGAGAGGGGAAAAGCGGGGAGGTGAGCGGGAAAAAGTGAATCTTACTCTCATCACATTTGGCTTAAGGAGGGAATAACATGCCCACTCAATTTGGCATGAAAATCTTTCTTACACTACAGGAAATTGAGGGAGAAAGGGATAAATGGGGTATGGGGGGATGGTAAAGTAAGGGCAAGTGGGAAGAGGGAGCAATTAGATGTAAACACTTTTGGAGAAGCACAAGGTCAAAAGAGAGAATAGAATAAATGGGGAGCAGGATAAAATGGAGGGAAATATAGTTAGTCTTTCACAACATGACTATTATGGATGTCTTTTGCATAACCACACATGTATAGCCTATATTGAATTGCTTTCCTTCTCAGTGCGGATGGATGAGGGAAGAAGGGAGAGAAGTTGGAACTCAAAGTTTTAGAAATGAATGCTGAGAATTGTTTTTGCATGCAGCTATGAAATAAGAAGTACACGTAATGGGGTATAGAAATCTATCTTGCCCTACAAGAAAAGAGAGAAGATGGAGATAAGGAAAGGGAGGGGTGTGATAGAAAGGAGGGCAGATTGGGGGAAGGGCTAATCAGAATGCATGGTGTCTTGGGGTGGAGGAAAGGAAGAGATGGGGAGAAAATTTGGAGTTCAAATCTTGTAGCAATGAATGTTGAAAACTAAAAAGAAATAAATAAAATTTTAAAAAATTAATTGAAAATTAAAATTAATTTAAACTATGATCTTTCACTGCCATCTGTTTTAAGAGCACTGTGATGCTTATTTCACACACTTTTCCCATTCTACTTGTAACATATCTATTTTCATACTCAATTTGCACATTCTTTTGGATTACTCTTTGACGATAGAAAGTATATTTTATTTGCCTTTATATCTCCTTAGGGCTGGTGTTCTTAACCTTTTAGTGTAATCGTCCTGATGATTAAATGAAGCCAAATGACCCCCATGCTAGAATACAGTATATAATTTCACAAAATAAAATATATAAAACTACATAGGAAACCATTAACATTGAAATTCAGCTATTAATGTATGTTTTGTTATTTATTCATTTCGATCATGTCCAACATTTTATGAACACATTTGGGATTTTCTTAGCAATGATACTGGAGTGGCTTGTCATTTCCTTCTTCAATTCATTCTATAGAGGAACTGAAACAAATATGTTGGAGTGACTTGCCCAGGATCACGTAGTTAGTAAGTTTCTCAGGAAACATTTGAACTCAGGAGGACAAGTCTTCCTAAATTCAGACCCAGTATTCTGCCATATGTGTGTCTGTGTCTATGTATGTATATACATGTATGGATTTTGTATGTGTATATTTGTATGTATGTGTGTATTATGCATTATGTGTGTATGCTATATATATGGATAGATATGTGTGGTGTGTATGCATCCATGTATGTATGTATGTACATACAGAGTTCACAGACCCTAGTTTTAGAACCTGTGCCCTAGAATAACATATTGCATTACATACATCACCATATATAAGCCTAGGAGTCACAAATTTAGATTCTTCTCTGATGGTGTATGTCTCTTTAAAAGGCCTCAGATTGATAGCAATTCTGGTTGTGAAACACATGAATTGTTCATAGTATGCCTTGCACTTAGAAAGTGAAAACTCTGACAATGTACTAGGAGAATGGGATCTCAAACCTAGTCCAGAAACATCACTGTACATTTCATTCTCAGAGGTGCTCCATATTCAGGATTACAAAGAAATCAAAGATAAAGTCAAACACAGATATTTATAAGAAACATGATTAGATCAGTCAGATATGCTTTAACAGAATAAATGAATTTGATTTGGAATAAGTGTTGTCTGTCACAATGCCTCTGAATCAGTTTCTCCATATATGTTTTCTTTTCTCTCTTCAGTAGTCTGTCAATATATGTGAGCACCTGCAATGAAGCACACACACACACACACACACACACACACACACTTTTATACTTTGACATTGGTCCATTTATCTTCTCATAGACTCTCACAGGACTTTATAAAGTCTTGTGTTTGAGGGAGAGAAATGAAGATTTTGGTGCTATTGGTTGGCTGCCACAATCACACTGCTATTTCATGTATCCTGGGAAAGGCCTGATCGCTTGCTCCTTTCTTCATATCTTTTCTCCTATCCATCAGAGAACTCCTAAAACTCCCATTGATGGTGGCAGTGGGGAGACCTCACCCTGCAGCCCTAACATCAGTTAGCCTCACACATTAGGAAGAAATGTAAGTCTCAATGTCTTAAAGTTTTAAGCTACCTTGCAGGCATGCCAAAGCCTTAACAAAAAGCCTGTTTATATATACATATACATGTGTGTGTATACATATATATATGTATGTATGTATATATACATATATATATGCATATATATATACACACACATATATATACATATACATATATATACATATATATATGTATATATATACACACATATATATTATAAGCTACATTAATGTTTCATCAGTGAATGAATAGCTCATTTTTCTCATTGATATTGATGTTGTTAAATAGTAGGGTAGTATGGAAAAATAACTTTGACTATACTGTGTAGATTAGCCATTTTGGAGTGTATAGAATACATCTATCTCTTATAATGCAGATTATATGTTGCTGATTGATAATGAAATTGGAATTAAGCATTAGTGTTGTAATCATATATGAAAAGGCTGTTGGCCAAAAATGTAGAAATATTATTTTAGTATGCTGCATTAATTTATAGAGTGAAAACAACATGCACATAATAAGACGATTTGCTTTTTGCTAGGTCTCTTAGGTTTGGACTATTACTTTTACTTGTTAATTTGTTTCCTTGCCACGATTCTCTCCCATTCCTAATTTTTCTCCACACTCCTTTCAATCTATCCTCTACATAACTGCCAAAATGTCACTCCCCTTTTCAATATATTCCCTATTACTTCTATGATAAATTGAAAAATCCTCTATTACCTTTTAAAATGTTCTCAATCCAGTAGTGCTATTCCTTTCCAAAATTATTATACATTAATTTCCTTCACAAAAAAAATGCTCCACCCAAACTAGTCTTGCTGTTTCTTATATATGGCACTCTGTCTTTCATTATAATGCTTTTGCAATGGCTGTCCTCCATGTCTGCTATATTTCTTCTTCCCCTTTACCTTTTAGAAGTCCTTCAAAGCTTAATTTATCAACTTTTATACAGGGATGTTTTAGTCTTCCTCTCCTCTTCATCCAGCTGCTTGTGTTTTTCATAAAAAAATTAACACACGTGTATGCATATATGTGTATATGTACATACACATGTACATATATGTATATGTGTGTGTGTTGTGTGTTCTGTATTTATGCATGTATATGTTGTGTATACATACTTTATATAAGCAATTTTGCACGGTATAAAATATAGGTAATATTGTATACATACATGTGCATATATACATATAAAGTGCCATATATGTGTGTATCTCTGTGTATGTGTTTTACCTTCCTTGCTTAGACTATATTTTTAAATCAGGAATCTTTTCATTTTTGTCTCTCTATCCTAAGCAATTACTTTGGCATTTACTAAATGCTTGTTGACTGATTGGCTTCACAGACTTTCACTCTAATTGTGATGCAGAAGTCTGGTGTTTAACTGTTCAAATAACTTGAAAAATAATTCAATTTTACTCTTTCTGAGAAATGTTCATTAGGCACCTACTATGTGCAAATAAGAATTCACATTTATTTAAACTGTTTATAACTTCATGAGAATTTATGTTTTACGGGAAACTCAAAGTGCATTAAAAACACAAACAAAGTATTCAAGTTGTTATAACAGCCCCCAAAACCTCTTGGCATAAGGGATCTCTCTAAAATGTAGATGTAGAGCTGCAAGAGAACTTAGAGAGCATCTAAACTAACCCACTCTCTACTGAAATTTCTGGTAAGATCCTACCTTTGTTGATGTTGAAATCCAAGTGTTCATACCCCATACCCCATGTATGTCATAATAGGCTTTAGGATACTCTTTGTATAAACTAAAATATCACAATTTCCTAAATAGAATGAAACAGGTGTAGTAAATATCAAAATGTTTAGCAGTAGTGTTACATAAATCAGAAGGGAAAAATAGTAAAGATAACAAAGCTATTTTTAATGTACCATTTTCTTTCTGTTTTTCTCATATTTTGAGAATTAGAAAGAATCATATTTTCACTGAGGTAGTTGCTGATATTTTTCTTGCATAAATTTCTCAAATTTTCTTGAATAAATAATACCATTTTAGAATAATCTCTCATTTTATTGTTAAACAGACAGCCACATCTAGTTAAAGTTTTGACTTAGTTTCCTCACTTCTCACATGAGGCTAATCAAAAGACAAACAAAATAGCCACTGTTTAGGACACTAGAGACCAGTGACAGAATGTCAGCTTAGATCATGTATTTCTTCTCCCATTACAAACAACTTCCAAGTCACATGAACAACAAGATTGAGGACTAGACGTGTGTCCCAGAAGAATATGACAGAACAAGAAAATCTTGACATCACAATAAAAAAAAATAATAGAAACATGCATAAGTTCTGAGTACAGAAAATGAAATACCATTTGAAAGAATTTAGTGATTGCCTCTAGAGAATAATTTCAAACTCGAAGAAATGTAGTGGTTAAATTTAACTTTTAATTCAGAAACAAGTTAGCAAGTCATCAGGAGAAAGATTTTCAATTACAAAGGAAAAAAGTTTTGAGAATGCAAGTATTTCATATCCATTAGAAAAAGGATCAGGGAATGGAATAATGTGTTCCAAAGAGCAATGGAACTCAGGGTGCAGCCCAGAGTAACCTACCTTACAAATCTGAACTTAACCATATGGAAAATACAACGAACATTCGATTAAGAGGAACAGTTTGAAACTGTTTAGAAAGACAAACTATTAGAAAGACAAACAGAACTAAAGAGATTATTTGGTTCTCAGATGCCTGAAATATTAGAAATGCAAGAGTGAATAAATGCAACAGAGAAGATGAGCAACAGAAAGAGAATGACAAAAGAGAAATCAGCAAGGAACTTCTTTCTAAATCTACACAAGGAGTTAGGGGTGAAAGCAGAAATCTTGTAGAGTTAATAATGAAGAGGGACATTATGGACCAAATCTGACAAAACCCTGTCTATGGGTAAATCAAAGTTTGCTTTTGGGGGGACTACATTATAATATGACAAAATATATGCATGCGTTAAACAATTCAGAAGGGAAGGAAGGAGAGCAGTGTGTGATGTACCAGCATCAAATCAAAACTAATAATCAGGGATAATCTCAGGAAAAGAAACCTACAGGGGAATGGGTGAGAAAGAGAAGAAAGATTGAAAAGGAGGGAGTAAAAAGTAAGCCTTAATTAGAGGGGGGATACCCGCTGATAAAGAGATATGGTCAGTGGTGAGAAAGAGAGGAAAGATTGAAAAGGGGGGAGTAAGAAGTAAGCCTTCCTTGGAGGGGGGATACCCACTGATAAAGACATATGGTCAGTGAACGGAAATGAGGTCCTTATACTAGATAAGGCCTGGGGGATTTGGTGCTTGAAAAGTCTACTTGTCTTACATTGGATGGGAGGAGGTATTGAAACTCCTGGGAGTAACTGGCATGGCACCTGGAAGAGAGAGAAAGAGAAAGAGAGAGAGAGAGAGAGAGAGAGAGAGAGAGAGAGAGAGAGAGAGAGAGAGAGAGAGAGAGAGAGAGAGAGAACAGACAAGGGGAAGAGATTTTCAGTCAAATGTAGGAAACCAGCAAACAAAAAGGCTAACAAGGGAGAATAGATATCAGTGGTGAGCTGCATAATCAGGGACAGTGTGGGGGAAGGGCCCTGTCACAGGACAGCATTCTCTATGACACCTGTAATAATTGGCAGGGCAGTTTTGCAAGAAAAGCATCTCATCCACGCATCTCTTCACAGCTCTCCTGACCACCTGGCCCACCTCCTTCTCCCCTTTCCCCATCCTATCCCTGCCATGGCAGAGTTTCTCATCAGTGGCACCACTTGTTACCTTTTAGAGTATAGGCTTATGATGCAGCAACTCCTCAACTACAGATACAAGCTTATGTACAATGATTTCCCCATACTCCCAGGCTTTATAGATTTCACAGCAGATCAAGTAAACCTAATCACTTACCAGAAAGATAACTCTGAAGATCCCACTTGTTTTGTCCCCAATGGACACAGTCCCCAATGCCAGGATGGCCACAGCCATGGCACTGGTAGGAGGTATTGGCTTTATCCCCAGAATTCCAGACCAATGAAGTGCACAAAGTGAAGAAATATGAGCAAGGCATCATAACTGATCCTGTGGTCCTTAAGCCCAAAGATTGAGTCAGAAATGTGTTTGAAGCCAAGGAAAGTTTTGGGATGCTGTGGAATCCCAATCACAGACAATGGCAAGATTGGCACCCACCTAGTTGGCATCTTCTCCTCTTGTGACATCAATTTTCTCAAGGAAGAGGAACATGACCATTTCCTGGAGGAGATCATGATCAGGTAAGATGATCTAGTGGTGGTTCCTGCAGGTGTCAATGAAATCAATGAAATCTTGCAGCAGAGCAAGAAAGGGAAACTACCCATTGTGAATAGGGATGATAAACTAGTAGCCATCATTGCCCACAGGGACCTAAAGAAGAATCAGGGCTATCCTTTGGCATCCAAGGACACCAAGAAGCAGCTTTTGTGTGTGGCTACCATTGGTACCAATGAGGACAACAAGTATCAGCTTGACTTCCAAAAGCTCACTGAAGGAAATAATTCCTTAAAGATTAGAGTGGAGTAGATTGAAGCTAAGAACTTTATGAAAAATAAATTATAAAGAAAACCAAAGAATGAAAAAATAGCAGAAAATGTAAAATATCTCAATGGAAAAATAATTGAACTGGAAAAAAGATCCAGAAGAGACAATTTAAAAATTGTTGAACTACCTGAAAGCAGTGATCAAAAAAGAGAGACTAGACATCATCTTTCCAGAAGTTATCAAAGAAAACTGCCCTGATATTCTAGAATCAGAGCGCAAAATAGATTTTGAAAGAATCCAATGATCACTTCCTGAAAGAGATCATAAAAGGAAAACTCCTGGGAATATTGTAGCCAAATTCCACAGCTCCCAGGTCAAGGAGAAAATATTACAAGTAACCAGAAAGAAACAAAGTATTGTGGAAACAAAATGAGGATAACAGAAGATCTAGCAGTTTCTATATTAAGGGATCAAAGGACTTGGAATATGATACTTCAAAGATCAAAGAAGCCAGGATTAAAAGCAAAAAGCATCTATCCAGTAATACTGAATATAATATTTCAGGGTAGAAAATGGTCAGTCAATGAAATAGAGGACTTTCAAGCTGAATAGAAAATTTGACTTTCAAACACTAGAATCAAGAAAAGTATGAAAAGGTAAACAGGAAAAAAAATCATAATGGACTTACTAAAATTGAACTGTTTACATTCCTACATGGAAAGATCATATTTGTAACTCTTGAGGCTTTTCTTGGTATTAGGGTAGTTGGAGGGATTATATACATATAAACATAGGACACAAGGTGAGTTGAAAATAAAGGGATGATACCTAATAAAATAAAATTAAGGGGTGAGAGAGGATTATATTGGGAAAAAAGAGAAAGGGAGAAATAGAATGGGGTAAATTATTTCTCACATAAAAGAGGCAAGAAAAAAGCTCTTCTCGATGGAGAGAAAAAGGGGAGGGGGAGAGTGAAAGAGTGAAGGTTTTCCTTGTTGTGTTTGGCTTAAAGAGAGGATAACATGCACTCTCTATTTGGTATGAAAATCTATCTTACACTACAGGCAAGTAGGGGAGAAGGAGATAGGGGGATGATATAAATGAGGGAAAATGGAAGGAGGGGGTAAGTAGAAGGAAATACATTTGAGGAGGGACAGGGTCAAAGGAGGGAATAGAATAAATGGGGAGGGGTAGAATAGGATGGAGGCAAGTATAGTCTTTCACATCATCATTATTATGCAAAGGTTTTTCATGTCTTCATATATGTAACCTATATCAAATTGCTTGCCTTCTTAATAGGGATGGGTGGAAAGGGAGGAAGGAAGAGAACTTGGAACTCAAAGTTTTAAACAAATGCTAAAAATTGTTTTTACATACTACCGGGAAATAAGACATACAAGCAATGGAGTATAGAAATCTACCTTGCCTTTCAAGAAAATAGAGGGGAAGGGGATGAAAGAAGGGAGTGGTGTCATATAAGGGACGGCAGATTGAGGGAAGATGTAATTTGAATGCAAGATCTCTTGGGATGGCCAGAGAGGGAGAAAATTTGGAACTTATAATCTTGTGTAAGTGAATGTTGAAAACTAAAAATAAATAAAGTAAAAAAAAATAAAATTTAAAGAGGGGAATGATTAAAAAGAGGGCAGATAAAAAAGGAAATGCTTAGTAGCCAAACAAACTTTAGAGGAGTGATATAATGTTAAAAGATATGGATAAATAGAATAAAATGGAACTGAAGTAAATGTACACTTTGCAATCATAACTGTGAATATGAATGGGACAAACTCTCCCACAAAAGAGAAGTAGATAAAAGAATGGATTAGAAACCAGAATCTAACAATATGCTACAAGAAACACACTTGAAACAGAGAGAATCACACAGAGATAAAATAAGGTACTTGAGTAGAATCCATCATGCTTCAGCTGACATAATAAAAAGGTAAAGGTAGAAACTATGATTTCAGATAAAGCAAGAGCAAAAACAGACCTAATTAGAAGAGATAAGCATGGAAACTACATCTTGCTAAAAGACAACATGCACAGTGAAAAAAATATAAACACAAATGAATCAAAGAGCATATATCCAAATTCTTAAAGGAAAAGTTAAATAAATTATATCATGAATGTAACAGGAAAACTACACTAGCGAGGGAATGTCAATTTCCCCCTCAGAGATTGGTTAAATCTAATCATAAAACAAATAGGAAAGAAGTTAAGGAGATCAATAGAGTCTTAGAAAGTTTAAATATGAGGGACACTTAGAAAAAACTCAATAAGACTAGAAAGGAATACATCTTTTCTGCAGCTGTACATTACATCTTCACAAAAATTGAACATATATTAGAACATAAAATTCTCAAATCCAAATGCAGAATAGCAGAAATATTAAATGCACCATTTTCAGGTCTTGTGTAATAAAACTACCTTTAGTAAGGGCAATGGAAACAGATCAAATATTTATTGGAAACTAAATAATCTAATCCTAAAGAATAAGTGTACCAAAGAACCAATCACAGAAATAAAAGATCATTTCATTTCAGAGAATAAAAATTGAAGAATATTTCAAAATTTGTGGGATGAAGTCAGATAAGTACGTAGAGGAAGTTTTAATCTCTACGTGGTTATCTCAAAAGAATTGAATTGGTCATGCACCTAAAAAAAAGTTAGCAAAAGAACACCAACTCAACACCAAAATGACCTGATAATCAAAGGAGAGAATAATGAAATGGAAAATTTAAAAAAAAAACCTTTGATCTAATAAATAAAATTAAGAATCGCCTTCATAAGATCAATAAAAGAAATATTGGTCATTTTATTTAAAAAAGAAAACTGAATTACAAGTATCAAAAATAAAAAGGATGAATGCACCACCAATGAAGATGAGATTAAAATATTTTGTCCAATTATATTCCAGTAAAACAGGTAAGGTAAAATTTATGAATATCAACAAAAATATAAATTTTCCAGATTAGCAGAAAAAAATGGAATGCTTAAATGATCCTATCTTAGAAAAGAAGTTGAACAAGCCCTCAATGAACTCCTTAAGAAAAAATTATCAGGACTAAATGGATTCACAAGTGAATTTTGCCAATTAGCAATTAATCTCAATGCTATTGTAATGTTAATTAGAGAGTTGAAGATCTTTCCTACCCATTGATGGGTCTACCCATTAAAAGAGGCTTGATTAGGAAAGGTTCACAACATTTTTAATTTCTGGTGCTCTGGTTCCCAAAGCTTATGATGCCCTATGGCTCTGAAAAGTGTTTAAATACCCTGAGGTGAGAGTTTATTTGGGGATTGCTCTTTGGAAGTGTTTGTTTGGCCAGAGGACACTCTGGGCAGTCACTAAAGAGCCCCCAGCTTTGAAAACCCAACTGTTGGTGTTTCTCTCTCTGGTAACTATGTATGTATGGTCAGACACTTAGATCTGTCTGTTGATCTGTGATGTATGTATTGCTTAGGGTAAGATAGTTCGAAGTCCTGTCTGTTGATTATTATTTCTTTGTATTTTCCATGAAGTTCAGGGTGCTGACTTTCCCCTATGAACTAAGTGAATGTGATGGCAATCAGCTTAGGATCTTTTGTTGTTTTTATTTTACTTAAAGTGCCTCTGATTGAATAATATGATTAAAGAAGATCTTCCCCTCCCCTACCTACCCATTGGGCCTACCCACTGAGGGAAGCTTCATTAGGGGAGTTGCTTTGTAGAAGGATCCCAAGTACTTTTTTTTTTTCTATTGAAGCACTGGGTCAGAGGGTTATGCCCTTCTGCTCTGAAAACTGCATAAATACTCTGAGGGTGAGGTTTTTCTTTGGGGTTTACTGACTGGATGTGTTTGTTTGGCTAGACGAGGACTCTGGGAAGCCTCTAAAGAGCTCCCTGGCTTGGAAAACCCAGATGTTGGTACTTCCCTCTCTGGTAAATTTGGTCAGACAGTTGGACTTGTTTGTTGATGGTCAGGCAGAGGAAGATATCTCTATTGACTTTTGATTTCTCTTTACTTTCTTTGAAGTTCAGGGTACTGACTCCCCTGAACTAGGTGAATACTATATGTGCTTAAGCTAATCCCTCAACAGTTGTCTTTTCTTTTAGAGAAGCAGATCAAAGAACCTTAGATAGCATACCCACCCAACCCCTCCAACCACTCCCATTTGTGTCTATGTGCTTACTGATACAATGAATGATTTATGTGCTTGATTTTCCCCCCAATTTATTTATTATTTTTAGTTTTCAACATTCATTTCCACAAGATTTTGAGTTAAAAATTTTTGCCCCATCTCTCTCCTCCCCACACCCCAAAATACCTTGCATTCTGATTACCCTTTACTCCAATCTATCCTCCCTTCTATCATACCCCATCCTTCTCTTTTCCCCATCTTCTCTCTTTTGTTGTAGGGTAAGATAGAATTCTATACCCCATCACCCATATTTCTTATTTCCCAGTTACATGCAAAAACAATTCTCAAAATTCATTCCTAAAACTTTGAGTTCTAACTTCTCTCCCTTCCTCCCTCCCCACACATCCCCACTGAGAAGGCAAGCAATTCAATATAGGCTATATATGTGTAGGTTTGCTAAAGAATTCCCTAATAGTCATGTTGTGAGAGAGTAACTATATTTCCCTCCATCCTATCTTGCACCCCATTTATTCTATTCTCTCTTTTGACCTTATCCCTCACCAAAAGTGTTTACTTCTAATTACCCCACTCATCTCATTTGAACTCACTTCTATCATTACCCCCACACCCCATGTGTCCCCTTCGTCCCCTTCTCCCCTACTTTCCTGTAGTGTGAAATAGATTTTCATAGCAAATTGAGGGTGCATGTAATTCCCTCTTTAAGTCAAATGTGATGAGAGTAAGGTTCACTTTTTCCCTCTCACCTCCCCCTTTTCTCCTCCATTGAAAAAACTTTCTCTTGCCTTTTTTATGAGATAATTTGCCCCATTCCATTTCTCCCTTTCTCCTCCCAATATATTCCTCTCTCACATCTTAATTTTATCTTTTTACATATAATTCCTTCCTATTGAACTCACTCAGTGTCCTTTGTGTGTGTGTGTGTGTGTGTGTGTGTGTGTGTGTGTGTGTGCTGTATGTGTGAGTAATCCCTCCAACTACCCAAATACTGAGAAAAGTTTCAAGAGTTACAAATACTATCTTTCCACGTAGGAATGTGAACAGTTCAACTTTAGTAAGTTCCTTATGATTTTTCTTTCCTGTTTACCTTTTTATACTTCTCTTGATTCTTGTGTTTGAAAATCAAACTTTCTTTTCAGCTCTGGTCTTTTCATCAAGAATGCTTGAAAGTCCTCTATTTCATTGAATGACCATTTTTTCCCTTGAAGTATTATACTCAGTTTAGCTAGGTAGGTGATTCTTGGTTTTAATCCTAGTTCCTTTGACTTCAAGAATATCATATTCCAACTCCTTCAATTCCTTAATACAGGAGCTGCCAAATCCTGTGTTATCCTGATTGTATTTCTGCAATACTCTAATTGCTTCTTTCTAGCTGTTTGCAATATTTTCTCTTTGACCTGCAAACTCTGAAATTTGGCTACAATAATCCTAGGAGTTTCTCTTTTTGGATCTCTTTCAGGAGGTGATTGGTGAATTCTTTCAATGTTTATTTTGCCCACTGGTTCCAGAATACCCAGGCGATTTTCCTTGATAATTTCATGAAAGATGATGTCTAGGCTCTCTTTTTTATCATAACTTTCAGGTAATCACATAGTTTTAAAACTGTCTCTCATAGATCTATTTTCCAGGTCATTTATTTCTCCAATGAGATATTTCACATTGTTTTCTATTTTTCATTCCTTTGGTTTTGTTCTGTAATTTCTTGGTTTTTCATGAAATCATTAGCCTTCCATCTGCTCCTTTCTAGTTTTTAAAGAACTATTTTCTTCAGTGAGTTTTTGAACCTCCTTTTCCATTTGGCTAATTCTACTCTTTAAAGCATTCTTTTCCTCATTGATTTTTTGGATCTCTTTTGTCATTTTAGTTAGTCTATTTTTAAAGGTGTTAATTTCTTCAGCATTTATTTTGGGTCTCCATTAGTTAGCAACCTGTTTGCTTGCTTTTCATGGTTTTCTTGCATCACTCTCATTTCTCTTCCCAATTTTTCTTCCACCTCTCTTACTTGATTTTCAAAATCCTTTCTGAGCTCTTCTATGACCTGAGACCATTCTATATTTATTCTGGAGGTTTTGGATGCAGAAGCCTTGACTTTTATGTCTTCCTCTAATGGCATGCATTGTTCCTCCTCATCTGAAAGAATGGAAGAAAATACCTACTTACCAAGAAGGTAGCCTTCTATTGTCTATTCTTTTACCCTTTTGGGGGCCAGTTACTTGACTTTTGAGTTCTTTGTCAAGAAGGGGGTGTACTCTAGGGACCTGTAAGTTCTCAGTTCCTGCAACGTGGCGCAATCAAAAGAGAGGAGTTTGCTCCTCTCCTGGCTTGTGCTCTAGTCTGTTAGCAAGATTCACTCTACAGAGCCTCCACCAAGTCCACCACACCAGTCAGCTCTCCTCCTCACCCCAGAGCTCCCACCTAGGGCTGAGATTCAGATCAGCTGCTCAACTCCCCCAGGGTCTTTAGGCCAGGCCTCCAACACTGGAAGCTGCTGCTTCCTGTGGCCAGGGCTAGCCTGCTGCCTTCCCTTCTCACCCAGGTAAAAGAGCTTTCTCACTGACCTTTAAAGCTGTCTTTGATGTTTGTGAGTTGAGGAATATGAGACTCGCAGCTACTTCTGGTGGTGCCTTGAAGACTGCTCCAGTCCTGCCCTTGCCGTGGAGTGGCCAAGGCTGGCTTGCACTTCGCTCTGTGCCTGGTACAATAGACCTTTCCTGTTAGCCTTTCAGGCTGCCTTGGGATGGAAAACTCTTTCACTTTGTCGTTTTGTGACTTCTTCTGCTCTAGAATTTGTTTAGAGCCAATTTTTACAGGTATTTTATGGGTTTTGGAGGGAGAGCTTCTAGAGGTGTGTCCTTCTACTCTGCTATGTGCTTGATTGAAGTAATTGTTGACCCTTCAAAACTTGCTTTCCTTTCAGGAGAGCAGATCTAAGAACCATCCTGGATATGTCAGGTGCTGGTTTTTGCAATTGTATATACTATTCAGAAAAAAATAGGTAAAGAAGTTCAACTAAATTACTTTTATGTCATAAATATGGTTTTGATTCTTAAACCAGGTTTTAATTCTTAAAACGGAGTAGGAAAATTATTAACTGGGCTTTTCTCCAAAGCTTGGTGCCAGAATCTGCTGCTTCAGTCACATCCTTGAAAAAAGATGGTGAAGGTCAGAGTCAACAGATTTGGCCATATTGGGAGCCTGGTGACCAGGGCTGCATCACCTCAGGTAGAGGAGACATCATGGTCATCAATGACCCCTTCATTGAACTCAACTATAGGATTTGTATGTTTCAAAATGACTCCACCCATGGCAAGTTCAAGGGCACTCAAAGCTGAGAATGGGAAGTTGGTGATCAATGGAAAATCCATTGCCATCTTTAAAAGTGGGATCCCACCAACATCAAATGGGTAGATGATCATGTTGTAAAGTTCATTGGAGTCTTTGCTATCACGGAAAAGTCTGAGGTTCTCTTGAACGGTGAAACCAAGAGGATCATCATCTCTGCCCCTTCTACTGATGCTCCAATGTTTGTGATGGGAGTAAATCATGAGAATTATGATAACTCCCTTAAGTTTGTCAGTAATTCTTCCTACACTACCAACTGCTTGGCTCCCTTGGTCAAGGTCATTCATGACAACTTCTGCACTGTGGAAGGACTCATGACTACAGATCATGCCATTACTGCTACCCAGAAGACAGTAGATGGCCCCTCTGGCAATCTGTGGCATATTGGGATTGGTGTTGCCCAAAACATCATCATTGCTTCCACTAAGGCTGTGGGCAAGGTCATACCTGAGCTGAATGCAAAGTTCACAGGCATGGCCTTCCATGTGCTACTCCCAATGTATCTGTTGTGGATCTGACCTGCCACCTGGAGAAACCTAACAAATATGATAATATCAAGAAAGTGGTGAAGCCGGCATCATAGGGACCCTTGAAGGGCATTTTGGGCTACACAGAGGACTAGGTTATATCCTGTGACTAACAGCAAGACACACTCTTCTACCTTTGATTCTGGCACTGGTATTGCCCTCAATGACCATTTTGTCAAATTCATTTCCTGGTATAACAATGAATATGGTTACAGAAATCATGTAGTAGACCTCACGGTCAGCATGGACTCCAGGAAGTAAAGTGGAAAGCAATAGATCTTCATCCCCAGCCAGAAAAGGAGTAACACTTCTGGGGAGCCCACATTCCAAACCTACATTCCTATGTTGCGGGTCCCATTCATATCCTTGTCCCAAAGCACCCCTATAGTAGAGGGGAGAAGCCTAGAGTCCTGTATTGTTTACCATTCATAAAGTCAACATATTCAGTGCAACAAGAAAAAGAAAGAAAATTATAAACAAATTTCCTCAATGATTATCAATTCAAAAAAATTTACATAAAATACTAGCTAAGCGAGTACAGCAATATCTTGCAAATATCATACACTACGACCAAGTAAGACTTATACCAGGAATGTCAGACTAGTTCAATATTAGAAAAACTGTCAGTATAATCAACCACATCAATAACAAAAGCAACAAAAAACCATAGATATAGAAAAGGCCTTTGGCAAAATGCAGTACAACAATTTAAGTGGAAAAAAATAACTACATGACAAAATCATCAAAAATAAATGTTAAAAAAGTTACAAATATCAAACAGGACTGAGAGATATGAGACTATACCTCCAATCTACCACGTTGTGAAGAAATAGAAGTGTTACACATTGCCCACATTTTCAGACTTTTTCAAAATACTGAACAGTTGTGCTGACTTTGTTTCCTGTATAAAAAAATTTGTCTTATGCATTGGCCTTCTGGAAAAGGGAGGAGGAGATGTATGTGGAATATTACAGTGATGTAAAAAACAAGTACTATCCATTAAAAACTTCTTATTTAAAAAGAGATACATAATGAACTATTCTAAAAGCCAATGGTTAAATAGTTATTAAGTAACATTATTGTATTTACCATATATTATAAAGTGCCTATGAATATAAAGCAATAGTTTCAGGAATCCACTTAACCTATTAAAGAGACAATGCTCTTTACACAAAGTACTATTTCTCTCTATATAGGTTTGCAACATATGTCTAGAATAAAGCCTTTTATTGTGATAAAGGTGTTTTACACAACAGTTCTGCTGTGAGAAGTAGGATATCCTCACTTTCCCTCATGATGTCAGAGTTGAGGTAAAGGAAATTCATTTTAGATCTCTAATAGGAAGCTACAGATAGTTACAAATGAACTCTAAACCTTTTAGGTCTTGGACTTCTGGGTCAGTAAAAATGTTAATTCCTATTATTTGGCATCTTTTCTAAGTCTGGTTAACTCTAGTCCTATTGTATTTGGGGTGTGTGTGTGTGTGTGTGTGTGTGTGTGTGTGTGTGTGTGTGTGTATGTGTGTGCATGAGTGCACATGCTAGAAAAAGTGTGAGATTCCATAAAAGATAATCCATAAACTATTGTGGGACATTTGGTCTGTTTAAACATCTATCCTAAGAGACTGTGTATATATTTCTTTTTGATTGGAGACCTCTTGCTGCTTTGCAGCAAAAATGATTTGATATTTGTCTCTTCTTCTACTTATGTGTGTGTGTGTATCTTATTTCATTCCTCTCCCCCTCCAATATCTGTAATATTTCCTGCCTAAAGTTAGGCTTGACTGCTGCTGCTCCTTCCCAGTGATGTAGCCATAACCTCCTTATCCAGGTTTATTACATGTGTCTTTGAAGGGGGCAGGACAACTTAAGAAAGGTTCAATGAGGGGACGTTGGTATTGTGTGATTTGCTATTAAGGTGAAATTTAAGTTCCATATCATAGTGATCTTAATTCGTTTTGAAAAAATTCTATCCAGATTTGAATTTTGATTTGTTTTTATTGAAAGTATGACCATATGCATCTGAAGCTGAGAAAATGCTTCTTTGTTTTGTGTAGGTAGGTGAAGTTGTGAAAGTACTATGTAAAAATCAGTATCTATTTGTTTAGTTGTAGTCTTGTCAAGGCAGAAAACTATCTGACTTAATAAACTAAATTTGGAAGAAAAGACTTGTCTACCGTCTAATTTGAGCTGATTTGTCAATGTTAATGATTTAACTGCAGTCAATTTACTTGTGAAATAGTTTGTGGTTAAACATCCATATATAGAGATATAAGTGTGTATGTGGCATTTTATATATTATATATATGTATATACATATATATGTGTGTATACATATGTTTATATGTGTGTGTTTGTGTTTTGTGTGTATGTGTATATATGGTTACAATCCATATATTTGCATGCATACATCTATGTGTGTATATGACTACATTATGAAAACACATCTGGCTCCTATGACTAACAAGGTGGAGGACTAGACATTTTCCCTGATCCTCAAGACCTCTTAATCCTCTCCAAACCAGAAATTTAAATTGTCTCAATGGTCTAAGACACCAGAATTCAAAACATTTTAAAATAACATGAACTCTTACCTAATGAGCCTACTCAGCACCCATGTTCTCACTACATACCACACTACCAGCAACAAGGACCCTAAAGGCTTGCCATAAAATGAACCTTCCCTATAGTAGTCCCCTCTCCATCCTCTTTCCACTGCTGCGAGGATCCAAGTTCCAAAGAGCAGAAATTTCTTGAGGTTTTAATAGCCAGTTATAATATGCTCTGTGCTACAATGGAATTCTACAAGAGAATGGTGGAACAAAAGGAAAAAGGTTATATGAACCTCACACTTCTGTCACACATACCCATCATCCCAGACTTTAGAAGATTCAAAAGTCAAATGACAAGAGTCAAAACAGGATGCACTAGTACTAGGACAATAGTGTTCTGCACAGTTAGACAAGACAACTGAGAAATCAAACGACTCAGGAAAGGGGTGGAGGAAAGGAGAACTGTGGTGCACTCCACTTACCCTAAGAGAAAGAGCTCAGCATGCATATAGTGCACATGTATGCATTTTATATATATATATATATATATATATATGTATGTATGTATATATATATATATATATGATGGGTTCAATTTGACAATTTCCTTGAGGGAAAAAAGAAATTCTTCAAGAGAATGGGAAGAAAGCCTTCAAATACAAAAGAAAGGCCATTTGAATAACATAGGACATGTTTTTGATGCATTGGTAACTGCGGAAGGGAGTAGAATAACGTAATCTAAAGAAAAACAGAGTTTAGGATAGAGGTCAGGGTGATATCCTATGAATATGAAGTTAATCATAAATGAAACAGATGAATGTTCAATAATAAAGAGGGAACTGAAACATTCTTAGACTGCAAATGAGACCTAAAGAGATCATTTGCTTCTCATCCCAGAAAACAGAAAGGCAAGAAGAGTGAATGAAGGCACCAAGCAAGGACAGCATCATCAACTGAATGACCGTAGAGACACCAGTAAGAGACTTCTTTATAAATGTACACAAGGGGATACAAAAGCAAAAATCGGATTGAAATGATGGCAGAGGGCCGGACTAGGAGTTATGTAGAAAATCTTGTGGCAATCCTCCTGCAGGTGAATCAATACTTTACACTTCTTGCAGAACCAAATTTCAAAAGGGAATATTGCCTACAATAAGGAAAGAGATGATAAAAATAGAGGAAAATAAGATAAAGGGAAATACAATTAGCAATCCTAAGTGTGAAAGGAATGAAATGGAAGAGGAGAGAACAGGGCTGGGGAACCTGAAGCCTTGAGGTCACATGTGGCCCACTAGTTCTTCAAATGCAACCCTTTGACTGAATCCAAACTTCACATTCCAAGGAATTTGTTTTCTGAAGTTTGGACTCAGTCAAAGGGATGCATTTGAAGACATAGAGGGCCACCTGTGGCCCTGAGGTCACAGGTTCCTCATCCATGGAATAGAATGGATTAGAAATTAGAATAAAACAGCATGTGTTTGGTTTTTTGTTTTGTTTTGTTTTTCACAAGAGACACACTTGAGGGGGTAACTAGGTGATACCGTGAGGAGAGTACCAGCCCTGGAGTCAGGAGGACCTGAGTTTAAATCCAGCCTCAGACACTTGACACATTTACTAGTTGTGCAACCTTGGGCAAGTCACTTAACTGCAATTTCTTTGCCTTCCACCCTTCAAACCGAAAAAGAGACACACTTGAAACAATTCAAAAAAGTTAAACACACAGATAAAATAAGGGGCTGGAGCAGAATCTATTATGCTTCTGCTGAATTTAAAAAAAGACAAGAGTAACAATCAGTATTTCACATGAAGCAAAAACAAAAATGGACCTAATTAAAAGAGATAAGCAGGGAAATTACATCTTGTTAAAAACATCATACACAATGAATTGATATTAATAGTGAACATATGCAGATCAAACGGCATAGCACACATCTTCTGGAAGAAGAAGTCAAAGTTAGAGAAGAAAACAACAAAACTACATTAGTGGGAAACTTCAGTTTACCACTCTCAGATAAATCTAACCACAAAATAAAGAAGAAAAAAGTTACAGAAATAAACAGATTTTTAGAAAAGTTAGATGTGATAAACCACGGAAGAATACTGAATGGAAAGAGAAAGTATACTTCTTTTTCACCTATATGGCACCTTCAAAAAATTGATCATGTGGATTAAGTCATAAAAAACTCAGAAACAAGTACAGAAATATTTATTTCAGATCATATTGATATAAAATACATTCAATAAAGGATTATTGAAGCATAGATTAAAAATTAAGTGGAAATTAAATAATGTAATCCTAAAGAATGAGTGAGTTTGAACAAATAATAGAAACAATAATTTCCCATAAAATGAAACAATGAAGCAACACATTTACAACAATGAAACAACATACACAAAGTTGTGGGGTGCAGTCAAAGCAATATTATGGGAAAATGTTATCTCTAAACACTTTTGTCAATAAAATAGAGAAAGAGTACATGAACAAAGCGGGCATAGAATAAAACAAAGTGGCAATAACTTAAAAATCCTCAATTAAGCACAAAATAGAAACCCTGAAAGTCAAAGGAGAGATTAATATAATTGAAACTGAAAAGAACATTGATGTATTAAGCAAAACTATAAACTTACATGTTTTAAATGGAAAAAAATAAACCATTGATTAACTTTATTTTAAAAAGAAGGAAAACAAAATTACCAGTATAAAAAATAGGGTAAAAGCACAACAAA
Source organism: Notamacropus eugenii (assembly GCF_028372415.1). Taxonomy (NCBI): domain Eukaryota; kingdom Metazoa; phylum Chordata; class Mammalia; order Diprotodontia; family Macropodidae; genus Notamacropus; species Notamacropus eugenii. The sequence goes on along the minus strand of NC_092872.1, from coordinate 317,356,911 downwards.
TGAAGAAAAATTTAAGCAATTATGAAATTGATTGTCCAATTAGATGGTTAAACACTTAGAAAAATATAAATTGCCCAGATAAATAGAATAGGGAATAGAATATTGAAACAGAAAACTTAAATAATTCTATCTTACCAAAGGAAATTGAACAAGCCCCTGAGGAGGGGGAGGGAGGGAACCTAGCAGCTGGTGGAATCACAAATGTTGTTTAAAGAACAATTAGACTGTTCAAAAAAAGTAGGTAAAGGAGGAATGCTGCTAAATTCCTTCTATGACCATTTTTTTTTATTTTCAGGTCTAAATGTATTCCCTTCCGCCATTTAGATAGCAAAAATAGGATATCCGCTATATATTTGAAGTCATGCAAAATATACTTCCACACTACCCATATTATAGTGGTGGGAAGGGAAGCAAGAAAAAAATTAAAGTGAAAAAATATGATTCAATTTTCACTGAGTTCATCAGTTCTCTCTTTGGAGGTGGATAGTATTTTTCATCATAAATCCTTTGGAAATGTTGTGGATCATTGTATTGATCAGAGTAGCTAAATCTTTCATAATTGATCATCTTCCTGCTGTGTACAAAATTCTCCAACTTCTCTTTACTTCACTTTGTATCAGCTCATAGAAGTCTTCTCAGACTTTCCTGAATCCATCCACTTCATTAATTCTTGGAGCAAAAGATTATTTCATCACAATCATATACCAAAAATTGTTCAGCCACTTTTCAAATGATGAATATCCCTTCAGTTTCCAATCTTTGGCACCACAAATAGAACTACTATAAATGTTCACAAATATATTTTTCATACCTACACCAGGGAAAGTAAAAAAAAAAATGGAAAACTATAGACCGATTTTCCTAATGAGCATTGATATAAATTTTTCAAATAAAGTAACAGCATGGAGATTACAGCAAAACATCAAAGAAATCATAGACTATGACCAGATTGTTTATACCCAGAATTGGGGGCTCATTCATTATTAGAAAAACAATAAATATAATTGCCTGTATCAATTATATCCTTAGATACAGAAAAAAGAAACTTTGGATAGAATATAATGCCTCTTCCTATTAAAATCAAAAGAAAGCATAGGAATAAATTGAATTTCCTTTAAATGATAAAATCTAAAACCAAGCTCAAGCATTATCTGTCAGGAAGATGAACTAGATGGTTCTCCAATGAGATCATTGGTAAAGACATGATGTCCATCGCCACCATTATTATTAGTATTGTACTAGAGATGCCACCTATAGCAATAAGAAAAGAAATAAAAATGGAACAATATATCAAGAGGAAAGAAAGCTATCACTTTTTGGAAGATATGAGAACACTAGAGTCAACTAAAAAAATAAACAGCATTGCAGGATATAAAATAAACCTGCACAAATTATCAGCATTTCTATACATTTGGTTACAAAAGTAACCAAAAGGTAGAGACAGGGAAATTCCACCTAAATATAATGGCAGGCAATGTGAAATACCTGGAAACCCACCTGCCAAGATACACACATAGAAACACTATATGAACACAATTACAAAACACTCCTCACAAATAAAGACACTTCTAAATAATTGGAAAAATATTAATTTCTCATTGGTAGGCTGAGTCAATATGCTAAAAATGACAATATTACCTAAATTATTTATTCATCACCATATCCATAAGCATTACTTTATAGAACTAGAAAATAAAAATAATAAAATCCATTTGGAAGAACGAAAGATCAAGAATATCAAGACAATCAATGGGGAAAAAAGTGAAGGAAGAGGACCTAATAGTAACAAATCTCAAACTACATTTTAAAGCAGTAATCATTAAAATCATTTAAAAAAATTCATACTGGATAAGAAAAAATGGTTAATAAATAAAACAGAAGCAAATGAGTACAAGAATCTGTTGTTAGACCAAAAGTCCCAGCTTTTAGGATAAAAAAAACTACTTGGAAAACTGAAAAGTGGTCTGACAGAAACTAGAGAGAGCCCAACATTTCACATCATACACCAACAGATGCTCCAAATGAGTACATGATTTATACATAAGCAAATTGGGGAATTTTTGAATAAGTCACTAGTTAGATCTATGGATAAGGGAAGACTCCATTACCATGTAAGAAACAGAGAGGTTCATGAAATTTAAAGTACATAATTTTAATTGCATAAAATTTTAAGGATATTCATCAGTGCAAGCAAAAGAAATTCGCGAAACTAGTAGAAGACTCTAACAGCAATTTTTTCTAACATGTCATAGTTTTCTCATACATAGAGAATTGAACCAAAATGTTAAATAAGAGCTAATCCCCAATAGATAAATGGTCAAAGAATATGAAAAGACAGTTTTCAAAGGAAGAAATTAAAACTATCAATAATCATATGAAAAAATATTTCTAATCTCTAATACTTAAAGAAAAGTATATTAAGTCAACTCAGATATATCATCTCACACCAATCATATTGACTATGTTGACAGAAAAGGAAAATGACACATGTTGGAGGGCATATAGTTAAATAGGTATATTCTACTCACAGTGGAGTTATGAAATGGATTGACCATTCTAGAAAATTGTTTGTGCTATAAAACTGGGCATACCTTCTGACCCAACAATAACACTTCTACATCTATATGTAAGGAGATCAAAGAAAAAGGAAATGCACTTATATATACTCAAATGTTGGTAGCAACTCCTTTTGTGATGAGAAAGTATTGAAAATATTTCCATTAGTTTGGAAATGACTGAACAAGTTATAGTATATGAATGTGATGGAATATTGCTCTGTTATAATAAATGATGAAGAGGATGTCTTCAGAAAACCTTGGAAAGTTTACATACACTGATGCAAGAGAAGTGAGCAGAAACAGGAGAATAATCTGCACAGCCATCACAATATTGTAAGGATTACCCACTGTGAAGGTCTTGGTGATTCTGAGAAACACAATAACAACACAATTTATAAGAACTCATTATTTTAAAACTATGCTATATCTACATCCACATAGAAAATGGACTTAGAATACAACTGAATTTGTTCCTTTAATTTTCTTGACATTTTGTCGAGCATGACTAACAGGGACATATGCATTTTGTTATTTCATATGGAAAATGGGATTCATATTTCTTGCCTTCTCAATAAATGGGGAAAGGAATACAGAAAGGAAAAGTATTTGAAACTAAAAACATTAAATCCAAAAATTAGTTAAAAATGAAAAAATAGTAGACAAATAAAGAAAAAGAGAAACCCTATTCTTATACCTTTAAATGTCAAAGGATTCAATAATCTAACAAAACAAAAAATGAACAACAGATTGAAAAGGAAAAATTATACATGTTGCTTTCAAGAAAACATTAAAATAAAGATATGCAAAAAGTAGTACTGAGGGGATGGGGGAAATTTACTATCACAAAAATTAAAAAAAGCAGAAATTGCAACCATGCTATTTGGTAAAGCATAAACAAATATCCAAAACATAAAAAAGAATGAATGAGGAAATTATATTGTGCTGAAAGTATCCACAGACAACAAAGCAATTTCAGGAATAAACTTACATGCTCCAAATGACTTAGCATACAAATTCATAAAGGAAATATCAACTTATTTAAAAATGACAACAAAATAAATTACAGTTTATTTCAATGTTATTTCTGCTTCAGATATGTCTAACAGAAAGGGAAACACAAGGGAAAATATGAAACCAAACAAATTGCTGAAAAAACCATAGCTAAAAGACTTATGTCATCTTCTAAATGATACTTCAAAACAATATACATTTTTTTCAACATCAGAATGATGATTTTACAAAATAGCTTGCAAAATATTCCTAATCAAAGACACAGAGCAAAAAGAAAGTATGACGATAAAATCCTAAATAATAAGTGTGTCAAATGACAAATTATGGTGGGAGGATAATAAATGTGATAAAAAAATGATAATGATGAAATGCATACCTAAATTTCTGGGATATAACTGAAATAGTCCTTACAGGGGAAAAGTCACATTCCTATATTAACAAAAGAAAAGATTAAAATACAAAATATTTTTTAAAAAAAAATTAGGAAGCCAACACATTGACAAACAAAAAGTAAGTACAAAAGGGGAGATATTAATATTAGAGGAGAAATAGATAAAATGGAAACAAAAACACCACAGGAAATATGAATAAAATTACAAGACATAGCTTTGAAAAGACTAGTAAAATTGGTGAACTATTAGCTAACCTGATTTAAAAAGTAGAAGAAAATCAAATCAATAAAATAGCGAATGAGCAAGGTAAAATTACCAAAAGAAGAAGACAAAAAAGTCAGCATCATGAACACAATCATACACAGTTACATACAAAAAGCAAGAAAAGAAGAAAGTGAGAAGAGCTTCAACAATAAAAAACAATGTCTTGTCAAAAGAGTTGCTACTAATACTAATCTTGAATAGCCCTAATCTCGGAAAGGAGATAGAAACAGCTGTAAAAGGAGTATTAAAAAAAAATAAAAGCAAAAACCTGCTACTAATGAATTCACAGGAAAATACTATCAAACTTTTGAAGAACCATTAACAATCATATTTTAAAAATTATCCTGAAAACTGAGAAAGTAACCTGTCAGAAACCTTTTATGAGATAAATATTAGGTAGTCCTAATATCTAAACCTAGAAAGACAAAACACAAGAGGTAACTATAGATCAATCTCGTTAACATATATTTATTTGTTTCAAATCCTGTCAAATAGTCTACTGTCTATTGATTTATTCAGAAATAATTATTTTTATTATGACCACATGGATGTATATCCGTGATACAATGGTAAATCGATATTAGGAAAACAAACAAAAATAACAGTAATTAAAAACTAAAAATGAAAACCACATGATTATCCTAGTAGATGCAGGAAAATCCTATGACAAAGTATACCACTCATTTGTGTGAAAAAAAATCTATAAAGTTAGGAATAGTAGAGGGATCTTTCTGATATCTTGCAAAAGTATCCATCTAAAAGCACATTATGGTCAATGGGGATGCACTGGAACCTTTTCAGATCAAAGCAGAAGTAAAGCAAAGATAATCATTCTCTCACTTTCTCTTTGATATAATACTGGAAATGCTAGCAGCAGCAAATAAATAACAAAAAGAAATTAAAGGCATGACAATGGATAAGGATAAGTAAAAGGTGAAGCTACCCTATTTGGTGATTACTTGACAATATACTTAGAAGAACCTAAGGAAACAGAAAATGTACTAATTGAGAAAATTTATAACCTCCACAAGCTCCCAGTATACTAAAAAAAAAAAAAAAAAAAAAAAAACTTTACTTCCTCATAAGAATAATACTAATTTTAAAATTCAAGAAACAATGACAGGAAGGGGAATATAATGCCAGATAGCTATAGAATGCATAAAATAGTTAGAGATTTATAAATTTAATTCTCAAATATTCCTTTAAGAAATAAAGAACAAGTGGGACAGAGTCAAGATAGCAGAGTAGAAGGATGGACCTCCTCAAACTCTCCCCCCATAGACCATAAAAAACCTGTAAAAATGACTCTAAACAAATTCTAGAGCAGCACAAGTCACAAAATGACAGAGTGAAACAAATATCTAGATGAGGACAGCCTGGAAGGTCTGCAGGAAAGGTCTATCGCATCGGCTCAGAGCAGAGCTCAGCCAAGCCTGGGCCAGGTGACAAGGACAGGATTAGAGCAGGCTTCAGGGCACAGAATCGTGGGTAGCACCTGTGGTTCCCACATTTCTCAACCCACAAACGCCAGACACAATTTGAAAGGTCAGTAAAAAAGCTTGTTCATCTAGGTGAGAAGGGAGTGTGGTAAGACCCCAGCCCCAGCTCCAGGGAGGCTGCAGCCACTGCTTCAACAGAGTCTGCTTTTAGAGCCCTCAAGCTAAAGACCCTGGGGGAACCGAGCAGATGATATGGGTCTCAGTCCTGAGTGGTGATCCCGGGATAAGGAGGAGCTCTGGTGTGGTAGAGCTTGTGGTGGTTGTGGAGAGGGAACCCTACTTGCAGTTCCAGGGCAGAAAAGAGGGCTTGTGGTTGCTCACAGATTAGGGTGCACGCAAAGAGAGGAGTAAACTCCTCTCCCTTGATTCTACCACCTTGGAGGAACTGAGAACTTACAGGTCCATACAGATATCTCAGAGAACATGTGTAATAAATCTCTGAAGCCTAGGGTAGTATATCCTCCACTTTTTGACAAAGGACTCAAAAACTAAGTAACTGGCTGGGAAAATGCCCATAAAGGGGAAAAATATAAGAGTACAGGAGGTTACTTTCTTGGTGAAAAGGTATTTTCTTCCATCCTTTTGGATGAGGAAGAACAAAGCATACCATCAGAGGCAGACATCAAAGTCAAGGCTTCTACATCCAAAACCACCAAAAAATATTCAATGGTCTCAGGCAGTGAAAGAGCTCGAAAAGGATTTTGAAAATCAAGTAAGAGAGGTGGAGGAAAAATTGAAAAGAGAAATGAGAGCAATGTAAGACAACCATGAAAAGGAAGTCAACAGCTTCCTAAAGGAGACCCAAAGAAATGCTGAAGAAGAAAACACCTTTATAAATAGACTAACCCAAATGGCAAAACAGGTCCAAAAAGACAATGAGAAGAATGCTTTAAAAAGCAGAACTGGCCAAATGAAAAAGAAGGTTCAAAAGCTCACTGAAGAAAAAGTTCTTTAAAAATTAGAACGGAGCAAATGGAAGCTAATGACTTTATCAGAAAACAAGAAATTATAAAACAAAACCAAAAGAATGAAATAATAGAAAACAATGTGAAATATTTCATTGGAAAAACTGACCTGGAAAATATATCCAAGAGAGATAATTTAAAATTATTGGTCTACCTGAAAATCATGATCAAAAAAAGAACCTAAACATTCTCTTTCAAGAAATTTTCAAGGAAAACTAAAACCAGAGGGTAAAATAGAAAGGCAAAGAATTCACTGATCACATCCTGAAAGAGATCCTAAAAGGAAAACTCCTGGGAATATTATAGTCAAATTCCAGAGTTCCCAGGTCAAGAAGAAAATATTCCAAACAGCCAGAAAGAAACAATTCAAGTACTGTGGAAATATGATCAGGATAAAACAGCATTTAACAGCTTCTATCCTAAGGAACTGAAGGGCTGGGAATATGATATACCAGAGGTCATATGAGACTGGATTAAAATCAAGAATTATCTACTCAGCAAAACTGACTATAATACTTCAGGGGAAAAAATGATCATTCAATGAAATAGAGGACTTCCAAGCATTCTTGTTGAAAAGACTAGAGTTGTATAGAACATTTGACTTTCAAATACAAGAATCAAAAGAAACATGAAAAGGTAAACAGAAAAGAGAATCCTTAAGGAACTCATTAAAGTTGAAATGTTTACATTCCTACAGGGAAAGATGTTATTTGTAACTCATGGCACCTTTGTCAGTATTAGGGTAATTAGAGGGAGTATATATAAATATGAATATATAGGTGTGTACAGGTATGGATGTATGTGTACATTATATGTGTGTATGTACATGTATATATATGTGTGTGTGTTTGTGTATATATATATATACATATAGGGGTGTGTGCATATGTGTGTATATATGTATAGATAGATAGATAGATAGATAGATAGATAGATAGATAGATAGATAGATAGATAGATAGATAGATAGACAGACAGACAGTGACCATTGGGTGAGCTGAATATGAAGGGAGAATACCTAAAAAAAATAAAATTTATTGTTGAGTACTAGGAGTAAAAGAAAGGGAGAGGCAGACTGTAGCAAAACATCTCACATAAAAGAGGGAAGAAAGAACTTTTTACAAAGGAGAGGAAGAGGGGGGAGATGAAAGGAAATAAGTGAGCCTTACTCTCACGGAATTTGGCTTAAGGAGTAATAACACACACTCAATTGAATATGGAAATGTATTTTACCCTGCAGGAAGGCACGGGGGAATGGGATAGAAGAGGGAAGATAATAGAAGGAACAGCAAATTGGGGAAAAGGATAATGTGGGAGGACAGGTCAAGGGAGAGAATGGAATAAATGGGGGGCAGGATAGGACAGAAGCCAATGTGGTTAGTCTTTTACAACATAACCATTATGGAAGTGCTTTGCTTTGTTACACATATATGAACTATATTGAATTGCTTGTTTTCTCAATGAAAGTAGGTAGAGAGGGAGGGAGAGAATATGGAACTCAAAGCTTTAATAATGAATGTTAAAAATTGTTTTAGCATACAACTGGAAATTAAGATATACAGGCAATGGAATCTAGAAATCTATTTTGCCTTACAGGAAAATAGAGAGGAAGAGAGATGGAAGAAGGGTGGGTGATAGAAGGGAAGACAGATTGGAGGAAGGTGCGGATGGGTTGTATGTTGTCCTCTGGGGGAAGGGGGAGACATGGGGAGAAAATTTTGAATTGAAATTCTTGTGGAAGTGAATGTTGAGAACTGAAAAACAAATAAATTATATATTAAAAAGGAAGAAGAAAGGAGAGCATGAAAAAAAAAAAGAAAGCACAACTTAAACAGATAAAGGAAAAAATTCAGAATTCAAGGCAAGACCATACCAAAGTAATACAAATGCCAATACTACCAAACTTACTTTATAATTTTGATGGTATATCAATCAAATTTCCAAATGGATACATAAATAATACAAATAATAATTTCTATTATGATAGGCAAAATACCAACAAAATTTAGTTGGAAAAACATCTAGAATATCGAGAGAATATGGGGAAAAAATGTAATAATAAAGGTAAAATAGCATTTCCAGACTACAAACTATATCATAAAGCATCAGGCAACAAAAGGTGCTACTGATTAAAAATAGAGATAGACTAATGAAACTTACCAGGCGAAGGAGCATAGAACAAAAGAACTTAGTAACCCTGCGTTCAATAAAGTGAAAAACATAAATTTCCTAGGAAAAAATCTCCTTATTTGATAAAACCTCTGGGAAAACTAGAAAGCTGTCAGGAAGAAATTAGACTTAGGATAACACCCTACACTACATTAAACAATACATTCCAAATATACACATCATGCTATACAAAATTTAGGAGCAGCAGATGACATACTTCTCACAGATATGGGCTGAAGATTAAATCTTAACCAAAGAAGGGATAGAAGCAATTACAACAGATAAAATAGATAACGTCAAGTGAATGAACCTGGATATATAATTTTGATTGTGTGAACTGGAAATGCTAAAAATGTTACAGCACAGATAAAATTAATACACAAGATAAGAAGTCATGTGGTCACGAAAGCAAAAAGATAAAGATAAAAATCTCTGTTTCAAATTTCTCCAAAACAACGGTTTAGTATATAAAATACAAATTATATATGTTTCTATACATATATGTAATATACATACATATATTTGTGTATGTATATTGTGTGTATATCCACATATATGACTAATAGCCATTCCGTGTTAGATAAGTGGTAGAAGTATATGAATGAGTATTCTCAGAAGTATTCTCAACCATAAGAAATAATGTTCCACTCACTAATAACAAGAGAAATACACATAAAAACAACTCTGTGGTTTTTCTTCACACTCTGCAAATTGACAAACACGAAAAAATGCAATAGTTAATGTTGGAAAGGTTATAGAATGCACACTAATTATATGATTTGTACACTAATGCATTGTTGGTGAATCTATGAAACAGTAGCACCAATTTGAAAGCAATTTGAAATTATGCAAATGCAAACTATTCATACTCTTAAAACCAGATATTCCATTATTGGATTTATACCCCAGAGAAATTATAGAAAAGAATTCCCCATATATCACAAGATATTTATAGCAACACTTTTCTTAAGAGCAAGGAAATGAAAATAAAGTAGATGTTCATTTTGGCGAACATCTAAAGAAATTGGTGTACGTGTATTTAATCAAATATCATTGTGCTGAAATTATTAATTTGGTGGATGCAGAGAAACACAAAATGATCTACATGAACTGCAGTAGAGTGTAGTAAGAACGGCCAAGAAAAAATATACACAATGCTTACAACAGAGTGAATAGAAAGAACAATCACACTCAAAAATGTCAAATGAATGTAATCAAATTATAGAGATATAGGCTCAAATGAAGAAATTTGAAAGGACATTCATAATGCAAACCTTTATGGAAGAGCAAGGTCCATAACTGTTACACACTGCACATATTTTCAAACTTTCAATGCATTGATCAGTCTTGTTATATTTTTCTCCTTTTTTGTCTGTAAAATATTTGTTATAGAGGATGACTCTCTAGGAGGAAAGAAAAAGTATGGAGGGGAGAATACATAGTAATGTACAAAAAGACAAAATATCAATAAAAACTTATTTAAAGAAAACTTCAGTATGATATTAACATGGACTATTATGCTATAAATGAGAGGAAAGGCTAAAAATTTGTATTGTTATTTCGTGGATTTTTTCCCTGATGCTCTTTTCTACAACATCACAGAAAGAGAAATTAGAAACTCCTTTGCTCCCACAGCAAATGAGAAAGGAAGAAAAATAAAATTCATTGCAAATACGTATAGTCATGCAAAGCAAATTCCCATATTGGAAAAGAAAGGAGGAAAGAAAGAAAGAACGAAAGAAAGGAAGGAAAGAACAAATGAACGAAGGAAGGAAGGAAAGAAGGAAGGAAGGAAGGAAGAAAGGAAGGAAGGAAGGAAGGAAGGAAGGAAGGAAGGAAGGAAGGAAGGAAGGAAGGAAGGAAGGAAGGAAGGAAGATAAGTAGGAATGAGAGGAGGGAAGGAAGAAGAATGAAAGAGAAGGGGAAATAAAAGAAGGAAGAGAGAGAGGGAGAGGAGCAAAGAGAAAGAACAGAAGAAAGAAAAGAAGAAAAACAAGAAAAGATGCTGCAATTTGCGCTCTAGGTCCATCCACTCACTATTTGGAGGTGAATAGTATGTATCATCGAAAGTCTTGGTTGCTCATTGTGATGATCTAATTCTTTCAAAGTTTCTTGCTTTTACAATATTACTGTCATTTTATAAATTATTATTCTGGTTCTACTCACTTGTTCAACCTTATTCCAGTTGATTGGCATTCCCTTAGTTTCTATTTCTTTTCCACTACAAACAAAGATGATATAAACATTTTGTACATATAGGTCCCTTTTTCTTTTTCTTTTTCTTGTTAGCTCTTTGGGGTACAGACCAGCAGCATGATTGAGTGAGGCATGCACATTTTAATGGCTTTTGGGGCATGGTTCTTTGCTTTTCAGAATAGTTAGACCAGTTGACAGCTCCATTAAAGGTACCTGTTTTCTCATGACTCCTCCAACATTTGTCTTTTTTCTCCGTTTCTGCCAATTTAGTCAATTTTATAGACATGATGTGGTTACTCAGATACAGAATTCATTATTGAATTGTTTGGGATAGTTGTTTTATTAAGCAACATAATAATGTCATCTGTATACAGTTTTCTTGAATTTGTTTACTTGACTTTATTACATAAAGATATATAATTTTTTACTAATATGACATAAAAGGAAAATGATAAATGTTAGGATGGAAATGGGAAAGTTAGGACACCAATACACTGTTGGTGGAATTGTGAACTGAAAGCTCTGGAAAGTAATTCAGAACTACACTGAAAGGGCTATAAAACCATACATACCCTTTGACCTAGAAATATCACTACTAGGTCTGCATTCCAAAGAGATTTTTTAAATCAATGATGGGGAAGGACATATTTGTACAAAACTATTTATAGCATCTTTTTTTGTGGTACCAAAGAGAAATTGAGGGGATGTCCGTCAATTGGCGAGTGGCTGGACAAGTTGTTGTACATGATTGTGATGGAATACAATTGTGCTATAAGAGATGATGAGCAGGCAGATTTCAGTAAAAACCTTGAAAAACTTATATGAACGAATACTGAGTGAAGTGAGCAGAACCAAGAGAAAACTGTACATCGTAACAATAGCACTTTATGATTATCAACCGTAAATGACTTAGCTATTCCCAGCAATACAATGATCCAAGACAATTTGGAAGGACATGATGAAAACTGCAATCCACCTCCAGAGAAAGAAATGATGGAGTCTGAATGTAGATTGAAGCATACTATTTTTCACTTTATCTTTTTTTATGAGGTGTTTTGGTATATTTCTTTCACAACATGACTAATATAAAAATGTGTTTTGCAAGACTGCACATATATCAAATATATCAAATTGCTTACTACCTCAAGTAGAGGGAAAGAGGGAGGAAGAAAATGTAGAAGTCATGTTTTTAAAAAAAACCAAATTATTTTTAGCTATAATTGGGAACAAAATAAAATATTCAAAAATAAATCCATAAAAATCCATGTTTCTCTATTTATTATATTTGTAATTTCTTTTTTCCACTTATTAGCATTTTATTTTTTCCAATTGCATACAAAGATAGTTTTCAACATTCAATTTTACAAGATTTTGAGTTCCAAATTTGCTTCTCCCTTCCTAAGATAACATGTAATCTGATATAGGCTAGTAGGATATGAGATATCATTTTTAATATATTTCCACATTAGTCATTGTAACAGTAATTTAAAATGGAAAAATCTTTCTCATTATTAATAGGCCCATATGATCCGCTTGGATCTTCTGGAAGCCTGGGTCACACGTGGTGAGAGGAGCTTGCTAAAGAGGTGGAACAGGAAGGGTGGAGTGGAACCAGGAGAAAGTGAGTGAGTGGGGTCAGATCAGAGGGGAAAGAACGCAGGCCAACTGACACAGGCCAAATGATGCAGGTCAACTGAAATATTGTGACAGTTGGTAGTGAGAAGGCCCTGGATGAGGGAGGAGAGGTCTGAGAAGGGCTCTGCCCTCTGCTGTGATTGTGTTTATTAACTTCTTTGTCATCATGATGATTTTGCTTTCTGGTTCTGGGATTTGCCTTTCTGGTGTTTAAATAAATGTTTTTCTTCTGCCTTCTGTATGGAGAGTCTTTTATATTTTGTGACTGAGAACTATGCTGGCATATTCATAGTCATCACGAGGGCTGTGAATATTGTCTTGACAATACAGTCATACTGTGAAAGGAGAATCAGAAAAAAGGGAAGGAAACCACAAGAAAGAAAAAACAAAAGAAAGTAGTACATTTCCATCTTCAATAAGATTCCACAGTTCTTTCTCTGGATATGGACAGCATTTTCCATCATGAAGATCTTATCATTGTTTTATATCATTGTGTTGCTGAGAAGAGTTGTGTATCAAAGTTGGTAATTGCACAATGTTGTTGCTACTGTGTGCAATGTGCTCACTTTACTCAGGATGACATAAAATGTAAATGACGTAAATGTAAATCTTTCCAGGTTTTTCTGAAGTCCACATGCTTGTCTTTTCTTATGGAACAATAGAATTTCATTATATTCATATACCACAACTTATTCAGACATTCTCAAATTGATAGGCATTCACTCAATTTCCAATTCTTGACCACCACAGAAAGTGCCTCTAAGAATATTTTTATATATGTGGATACTTTTCCCTTTTTTTGTGATCTCCTTGGTATGCAAGCCTAATAGTGGTATTGCTGGATCAAAACGTACACACATTTTTATAGTTCTTTGTGCATACTTTCAAATTGCTCTCCAGAATGGTGGGATCAGTTCACTACTCCACCAACAATGCATCTGTTTTCCAATTTTCCCACGTCTTCTCCAACATTTATCATTTTCCTCTTTTGTCGTGTTAGACAATCTGATAGGTCAGAGGTAGTACCACAGATTTGTTTTAATTTGCATTTCTGCAGTAATGATTTAGAGCATTTTTCATATATATAGATACTTTTAAATTCATCCCCTGAAAACTGCCTGTTCATATCTTTTGACCATTTCTCAATTGCAGAATGACTTATATTATTATAATTTTAACTCATATCTTTTTATATTTTTGAAATGGGACCGTTATCAGAAACACTAGCTCCAAAAATTGTTTCCCAGCATTCTGCTTCCCTTCTAATCTTGATTGCATTTGTTTTGCTTGTGCAAAAACTTTTCAATGTAATGTATTCAAAATTATCCATTCTACATTTCATAGTGTTCTGTATTTCTTGTTTGGTCATAAGTTCTTCAGTTCTCCATAGGTCTATTCCTTGCTCCCTTAACTGACTTACAGAATCATCTCTAATATCTAAATCATGTACCCATTTTGACCTTAATTTGGTATATGGTATATGATGTTGGTCTATGCCTATTTTCTGTGATATTTTCCAATTTTCCCAGCATATTTTACCTAATAGTGAGTTCTAATCCCAGAAGCTAGACTTTTTCAGTTTATCACACATTGGCTTACTGTGTTCATTGACTACTTTGTCTTGTATACTTTTCCTATTCTACTGATACACCACTCTCTTTCTTAGCCAGTACCAAGTAATTGTGATGATTGCTGCTTTATAATACAGTTTTAGATCTATGGCTAGGTCACCTTCCGTTGCATTTTTTTTTCATTAGTTCCCTGAATTCTTGACCTTTTGTTCTTTCTAGTGAATTTTGTTATTATTTTTTCCTAGCTCTATAAAACATTTTTGGTAGTTTTATTGGCATGGCACCAAATAAGTAAATTAATCTAGGTGGAATTGTCATTTTTATTATATTAGCTTGGTCTGCCTAAGAGTAAATAATATTTTTCAGTTATGTAGATCTGATTTGATTTGTGTGAAAAGTATTTTGTAATTGTATGGAAAGAGTTCCCGTGTTTTCCTTGGCAAGTAGACTCCCAAATATTTCAGCTTGTCTGCAGTTATATTAAATGGAACTCTCTTTCTATCTGTTGCTGTTGGGCTTTGTTTGTAATATATAGAAATGCTAATAATTAGTGTGAGTTTATCGTATATCCTGCACCTTTGCTAAAGTTGTTAATTGTTTCAAGTAATTTTGTAGTTGATTCTCTAGCATTCTCTAACTTATATCATCATACCACCTGCAGAGTGATAGCTTTGTTTCTTTACTGTCTACCCAAATTCCTTCTTTCCCTTTTTCTTTTCTTAATGCTAAAGCTAACATTTCAAGTACAATATAGATTAACAGTGGTCAAAATGGACATCCTTGTTTCACGCAGGACCTTATTGGGAATGCTTCTAGCTTATGCCCATTGCATACAATGCTTGCTGATGGTTTTAGATAGATGCTACTTATCAATTTAAGGAAAACTCCATTTATTACTATCCTCTTTAGTGTTTTTCATAGGCATGAGCACTGTATTTTATCAAAAGCTTTTCCTGCATTTGTTGAAATAATCATATGATATCCGTTAATTTTGTTATCGATATTGTCAATTATGCTGATGGTTTCCTAATATTGAACCAGTCCTGCATTTCTGGTATAAATCTAAACTGGTCATAGAGTAGCATGATCACAATAAGTTGTTGTAATCTCTTTGCTAAACTCTTATTTGAAAATTTTTCATCAATATTCAATAGGGAAATTAGTTTATAATTTTCTTTCTCTGTTTTGATTCTTCCTGGTTTAGTTATCAGCACCATATTTGTATCATAAAAAGAATTTGGTAGGATACCTTCTTTGTCTTCTTTTCCAAAAGGTTTATAAAAATAACAATAAATTTTTCTTGAAATATTTGACAGAATTCACTTACAAATCAATCTGACCCTGCAAATTTTTCTTGTGTAGTTCAATAATGATGTGTTAAATTTACTTTTCTTAATTGGTTTCATCTGTTTTTCATCTGGTCATTTGACATTTTTCTAAATATTCATCCACCTCACTTACATGGAAAGATTTATTATCCTAGAGCTGAGCAAAATAGCTCCTAATCATTGCATCGGTTTCTTCTTCATTGGTGATTTATTCGGCCTTTTCATTTTTGATACAGGCAATTTGGGTTTTTTCTTTTTTAAATCAAATTAACAAAAGATTCTTCTATTTTATTATTTTCCCACAACACCAGCTTAGTTTTACTTGTTAGTTCAATGATTTTGCTAATTTAAATTTTATTAATCTCTCCTTTGATTTTGAGAATTTCTATTTTGGTATTTAATTGGGGATTTTTAATTTGTTCTTTTTCTAGCTTTTTTAATTGCATGCCTGTTCATTGATCTCCATTTTATTTCATTCATGTAAATGTTTACAGATACAAAATTTATCCTAAGAATTTCTTTGGCTGTTTTGGTTTTAGTATGTTTTGACTTTTTGTCTCATTATTGTAGTTCTCTTTGATCAAGTTATTTTTTTTTTATGATTTGTTGTTTTACCTGTTCATTCTTTAGGATTAGATTATTTAGTTACAGATTAATTTTATTCCATTGTCCATGGCTCTTTATTAAACCTAATTTTCATTGCTTTAGGACATGAAAAGGATGGATTTAAAATTGCTTCCCTTCTGCATTGGATTGTGAAGTTTTATACTCTAACACATACTCAATTTTGTGTAGGTGCCATATACTGCTGAGAAAAATATATTCCTTCTATTCCCATTCAGTTTTCTCCAGAGAGCTATCATAATCCAACTTTTCTAAAGTTTGATTCACTTCATCAACAAATTCTTTTTGCTTATTTTGTGGTTAGATTTATCTAATTCTGAGAAGGAGAAATTGAGGTCCCCATATGTATAGTTTTACTGTGCATTTCTTCCAGTAACTAATTTGTCATCTGTATGCCTTTGAGTGCTATACTACTTGGTGCATATATGTCTAGTACTGAAATTACTTCATTGTCTTTGCTACCTTTCAACAATATGTGGTTTCTTTCCTTATCTCTTTTAATTAGATATATTTTTGGTTTTGCTTTGCCTGATTTCAGGATTACTACCCCTGCTTTTTTTTCTTCAGCTGAAGCATGATATATTCTGCTCCAGCCTTTTGTCTTTACTCTGTGTGTATCTCTGTGCTTAGAAGAAGTAGGGTCAGTATTCAAACCGAGTCCTTCTGACTTTAAATGCAGGTTTCTTTTCACCACGTGGAACTGTCTCACCTTACAGCTTGAAAAGGTTACAAGCCAAGACGAAAGTGGAGAGAGTGTGGGTGCATGATTTTCTGTTTGCAGATGATTGTGCACTCAATGCAGCCACTGAAGCTGAGGTGCAACAAAGTATGGATCAATTCTCTGGTACCTGTGCTAATTTTGGCCGAATAATTAACACCAAAAAAACACAGGTGCTCCATCAGCCACCACCACTACACCATCCATATGTGGAACTATTGGTTACAACAAATGGAGTTTTGAATGCTGTGGATAAGTTCACTCACCTTGGTAGTGTATTTTCCAGGAATGTACACATTGACAATGAGGTTGATGAACGCATTGCCAGAGGTAACTCAGTGTTTGGGGGGCTCTGAAGAAAAGTTTGAGAGAGAAGAGGTATTAGACTGACTACCAAACTGAAGGCCTACAGAGCCGTTGTGTTGATCTCGTTATTGTCTGCCTATGAAACATGGACAATCTACCAGCGCCACGCCAGGAAGCTGAACTGGTTCCATTTGAACTGTCTTAGAAAGATTCTGAGGATCACCTGGCAAAATGAGGTACCAGACACTGAAGTCCTTGCTCAAGCTGAACTACAAAGCATTCAAACTATGCTTCCGAGAGGACAACTCTGATAGGCTGGTCACGTTGTTCAAATGTAAAGTGTATGCTTTCCAAAAAAACTATTTTATGGAGAATTCACATGGGGCAGGAGATCACATGGTGGTCAGAAGAAACAATACAAGAACACCCTCAAGGTCTCTCTCAAGAAATTTGGATATGACTGTGCAACGTGGGAGACACTGGCACAGGACTGCTCAGAATGGCATGCCCACATCAGAAAGGGTGCTGTGCTTTATGAGCAAAGCAGAATTGAGACAGCACAAAATAAACATAGGATGCACAAATTTGGAGGATCCACCTCAAATGTTCACACAGACTATCTGTGCCCAACTTATCATAGAGCATTCCAAGATCATATTGTTCTGATCAACCATAGTAGGACACTGGAATTTCATTTTATCATGATGATGTTATTTTGGTCCTCTTTGAGAACATGGACAATAACAGGACAACAACCAAGCAGCCAACCAATCTCTGTGCTTGAAGTATGTTTCTTGTAAACAACATATTGCTATCTGCTTCTCTTTTGTTAGAGTTCATCCCTTTCAAATTCTCAGTTATGATCACTTACAGTGTCCTTCTCTCCATTATGTTCTCCTCTTTGTTTATACTTTTCTCTCTCCTTTCACCCTATCCCTCCTCACCAACATGTTCCTTCTGATGACCACCTCCTTCAATCTGCCCTCCCTTCTATCACCTCACCTCCCTTTTCTTCCCCTTTTCCCCTCCTACTGCTTCCTTCCCTTCTGCCATCCCTTCTATTCATCCCTTCCCATTTCTTTCCCTTTTCCCTTCCTACTTCCCTAAAGAGTAAGACAGATGTATAAATAATTCAGTGTGTGTTATTCCTTCATTGAGCCACATCGAATGAAAGTTTCAAACTATACTTGCCCCCCTCCCTTTTTTTCTTTTATTGCAATAGGTATTTTTTGCCTCTTCATGGGATATAATTAACCCTATTCTCTCCCTCCCTTTCCTTCCTATCCTGTACGTTCCTTTTTTTAATCTCTTAATTTTTTTATCATCACATCAAAATCAACACATGCCCACTCCCTCTGTCTATGTATAGCCCCTCTAAATGCCATATTAAAGATACAATTCTCAATAGTTACAAGTATCATCTACCCCTGTAGGTACCTAAATAGGTTGACATTATTAAACAACTTTTTTTTCTTTCCTGTTTACCATTTTATGCTTCTCTTTGAGTCTTAACTTTGAAGATCAAATTTTTTGTTCAACTCTAGTCTTTTCATCAGGAAAGACTGAGTGTTCATCTTTTCCCCTGAAAGTTTATGCTCAATTTTGCTTAGTAGTTAATTCTTGGTTATAATTCAACATCTTCTGCCTTCTAGAATATCATATTCCAGCTCTCAAATCATTTAATGTAGGAGTTACTAAATCTACAATGATGCCATGATACTTAATTATTTTTTTTCTTTCTGGCTGCTTGTGGTATTTTCTCCTTGACCTTATAATTCTGGAATTTAGTTACAATATTCCTTGTAGTTTTCATTTTGGGATCTCTTTCAGGAGGTGATTGGTGGATTCTTCAATGACTACTTTACCCTCTTGTTCTAGGATAACATGGCAGTTTTCCTTCATAATTTCCCAAAAAATGCTGTCCAGGTTCTTTTTCTGATCATGAATTTCAGTTAGTCCAGTAATTTTAAAATTTTCTTTCCTTGATCTATTTTCCAGGTCATTTATTTTTCCAATGAGATTTTCATTTTCTTCTATTTTTTCATTCTTTTGATTTTGTTTAATTGAGTCTTGATGTTGCATTAGTTTCCACCTGTCAAACTCTAATTTGTAAGGAAAAATTTTCTTTGGTCAATTTTTGTCATTCTTTTTCCAAGCTATTGACTCTCTCTTACATAGATTTCATTTCCCAATTTTTCTTCTGCTTCTCTTATTTGACTTTTAAAATCCTTGCTGAGCTCTTCCACAGAGGCATGTGTGGCTTAAGACCAATTCATTTACTCCTTTGAGGTTTTAGATGTACATATGTACAAGGATAATATTGTCTTCTGATATTTGTGTTTTGATCTTCTCTTTCACCATAGGAACTCTCTATGGTGAATTTCTTTTTTGATTTTTGTTCAGCTTTTTTGTCTATGTCCTGACTTTTCAAGTTGAGCCTTCCTGCTAGAGCACAGGGGCCACTGTCCAAAGCTGCTTGCACTAGGAGTCAGGGACCTGGTAAATAACTACTTGCACTGGGGTCAAGGTGCTGGCAGCTAGAAGTTATAGGGATCTGGCAGTTTACCTAATGCTGAGCTGGGGTCCTAGTGGTGGTGTGCAGCATGTGCTGCACATCTGAGTCCAGATAGAGCTTTTCTGTTTCCCTGGGGCTTCAGTGAAGCATATGGAGTTCTTCCAGTTCCCTTGGGTATGCCAAGGCATGTAGGTGGAGTCAGGGGGTAGGGTTCTGGTGTGGGCATTGACCTGTTCCACAACCCTAGGGTTCAGAATCTTCCACTGGTTTGTTGAGGTGGGGCTTGCTGTTGGCTTGCTGGGATGCTTCCTCTTCTGGAATACTCTCTCTATTTACCCAAGACCAACCTTTTTGCTGATTCTCCCAGTTTCCCAGGTTAAAAGACTGATTGCTTCACCCCATCTTTACACTATCTCTGCTTTTCCAGAATTTGTTCTAGACAGTTGTTTTATGGTTGTTCCAAGGGAACAATGGGAGGACAGTGAGTTACTGTTAACTCCACCATTTTCATTCCCATAAAAAGCCATATTAATCATTTCTTAAAACATGCTAATATTACATCATAATCACATAAGATGATTTGCTAGTCACTTCTCACTTGTTGAGCATTGACTTTGTTTCCAGTTCTTTTCTACCATAAAAAGTGCTGCAATGGATGTGTGTGTGTGTGTGTGTGTGTTTGTGTATGAAGCCTTCTTTTTTTCAGACATACTTGGAGCATTTTCCTAGAAGGGAAATATCTGGATCAAGGTGTATGTACAGTTTGACAAATTTGTATTCATAACTTAAATTGTTTTCAAAATAATTTTCTTGATTCACAGTTCTACCAGTGAATTTTTAATATTAAATCCATCTCAGTATGTATTACTATTTGAAAATTAATTTTGTATATCAGATAATAGGATACACAAATCTGGGCCACTGGAAATATTTTGAAAGCTTTTATTAAAATAATTAAATTAAAAGTTATATCTTGTTTAAATATCTTGAATTTTATCTTATATGCATACAGACATATACACACATTTTCGAGTGTTTATGTACTTTTTATACTTTTTATATACGCATAGATATGTGCAAAGTTATCCAAATGGACTCCTGTCTCAATCTTGCTCAACCTTTGGATACATGTAAAGCCAATCTGCAAAAAACAATGATCTGGAAATACTCTATGGCTTGTGTCCCTGATATTTCCTTCCTTAGTGAAATGTATTTCTCTATCCATGTGTCTTTGTGTAGGAATTCTCCCCTTCCTTTGATCAGTTCATACAAAAGTTTCAATCTCTCTCCTTGTTCATATAAACAGTGCTCCCAGATTATGAAAAGTAATCTTCCATAATCTTCTTCTTCCTTTCCTCCCCTAAAACATTATTCTTACCCTCCCTTTCCATTCTTCTTTTAAGATCATCACCTACCAGATCTCTGTAATTAGATTCATTCTATGATCCTAATTTTCAGAGAAGATCATCAGAGGGTATCATCTTTTCACATATGAATGTAAATAGTTTATTCTTTTAGTTTCTCTCAACTGTTTGTTCACATTTATTTTGTCACATTTCCTTGACACCTCTGTTTGCACATCAAAGTTCTATTCTTTTCATCAGGAAGTCTTCTATTTCATTAAAGGTACATTTTTCCCATGTAGGGGGAAGCTTGTTGAATAAGTTATTCTTGGCTGTAAGCCTATTTGTTTTGCTTTATGAAATATTTTTTGACTTCTAAAATACCATTAAAATATCACCTTTATAATGGTGGCTGCTAAATTGTGTGTGATACTGAATGTGGGTTTTAGGAACTTTAACTTCTGACTGCCTCCAATATTTTTCTCTAACTTGGAAGTTTAGAGTTTTGATTATAATGCTCCTGGGGGTTTTCATTTTGGAGTTCCTTTCAAAGGGTGACAGGTGGATTCTTTCCATGTTTCACTTTGCTTTGTCATTCATAGAGATCTGGGCAGTTGTATTTTAAGATGCCTTGAAATGTTATGTTGAAGTTTTTTCTGTTATAATTTTTGGCTAGTCCAATGGTTTCTTAAATTTTTTTCCCTTCAGGCTCTTTTCAAGATCAATTCTTTTTCAGTCTTTTCATCTTGTATTAATATTTCTGATTGTCTCATGGGATCATTAGTCTTTATTTGGTCAACTAATGTTCAGGGAATCATTTGCTTGATCAAAGTTTTGTGTCCTTTGTGCCAAGCTGCATTCCTTTCCACTTATTTCTTCCATAGCTCTCAATACTTCTCCATTTTTTCCTCTAGTATTCAAATTTCATTTCGGAAGAACAGTTTAAACTTTTTTAATTTTTCCTTTACCTCTTCTAGAAAAGTTAGTTGCATTTGTCTTTACATTATTTTTTTTCCTTTGGAGCTTTCCTTATAGATATTTTAATTATTCTCTTATTCTCAGTTTGTGTCATCAGAAAAACAGTCACCACTGTAACTTTTTATAGTGGGATCTTTCCAGTTTACTTCTTGTCTTTAGACTTGATGTTAGGACTAGGTTCTCTGTATTTCTGGGAAAAAATATATTTGTGTTGATCCTGCTTTTGGTGTCTTGAAATATTGAATATTGTGCTATTCCAGGATATAATGGACACCTCAGACTAAGAATCTATAAACTTTTAGCATTCTGGAAGTGATCCCAGTAATTCAAGTCTAAGTCTGATCACTGCTCTATGGTCCAATCTCTGCAAATTCTTGACCTGGTTTGAGGTCTCAATAAAAGGCCTATGGGCTCTATTTATTTAGTTTTGTTAAATTGTTGATGGATTCATCTACTATCAGACAATTGGAAAATTCTTCTGATTTACAGTGATACAACTACAGTCTCCCATTTGGTCTGAGATTACTACTTTGGTTAACTGGGCTAGAGATTTGAAGTGAAACTCTGCTCTGCTTCTGGGGTTAAAGACACATTGATTCCGAACTTGCTGTTTTGCTAGGACCACACACACACTCTTGATCCTGGAATGCTATCATGAGGTACAGGTTCCCTCCTTAGTCCTCTCGGGATCTTTGAGTTGGAATTGAGTAATGAGTGACAGAACTGCATCTTGGCACCTCTTCCTACACTATGCACGAGTTTAAGCCATTCTGTACATGATCTGGCATCTGTTCTTGCTCTGTTGCACAGGCTCTACCTGGACATCAGAATTCTCAGAGTATGGCATGCTCTTGGCCAGACACCATTCCCAGTAACCACAGAACTCCCTATGCAATATGGCCCAGAAAAATGACTCATGAATTCCAGGAACCAAGATGGTGGAGTAAGCAGTAAGTTGCTCTCAATCTCCTTTACTGACCTTGAAAAATCCAGAAAATATCACCCCAGGAGGAATCTAGGAGAAATGGAGTCAGCAGAAAGACAGAGTGCAGCAGTTTTTAGCTTGTGAGGGGAAAGTCCCTCTTAATTTGACTGGAGGGGACTAGTACAAGACAGGAGGCACACTGCCAAGCCATCACTAAGTCCCATCTCAGTAAAGCAGCAGGAATTCCTGAGTCCAGTGGTTGTGGAGTAAGCAAGCACCAACACCAGGACCCCTTGCACACCTTTGCACAGGCAGGGGAACTGGTGGGTACCAGTGAAGAACACTACTTGCATAGTGGAAAAGTGTCCACCTGTGACTGAGCCTACTCATGCACTAGTGCAGGCCTCTGTCAGGAGGCAACCTCAAGAAGTCAGACCACCCACACACCAACACTTCACACCAGAAATTTCAGTATAACATGAAAGCAAACACAGTAAAACCCCACCTGGCATCAGCACACACCAGCTACCACCACCAGTCTGAGCTCAGCACTGGGTTTGATACAGCATCTACAGCCTCCGGGTGCCAGAACCTGAGGTCCCAGCACCCAAAGCCAATAACCAGGTCCCTAGCACACAGCACATGAAGCATGGGAGAGCACTCCCTGTGCCCCAGTAACAGAGATCTGCTTTAAAAGAGAGGAAAAAGTTAATCACAATGAGAAAAAACAACACAGAAAATCAACAACCATAGATTCTTTTTTTGGGAAAAAGGAAGAACAAAACACAAATTCAGAAAAAGGCAGCATTGTCACTATACCCACATCTGAAACCTCAAAGGGAAATATGAACTAGTCTCAACTCCAAGCCTTCTTAGAAGATCTTAAGGTTTTTTTTTTATTTTTTGTATATAAATTTATTTTCAAACATTCACTTCCACAAAATTTTGAATTGCAAATTTTCTCCACATCGCCCCCAAATCCCCACCCCATGATATTGTGTATACTGATTGCTCCTTCCTCCAATCTTCTCTCCTTTCTATCATCCCCCCCTTATCCCCTTCCCTTCTATTTTATTGATAGATTTCTATACCCAACTGTATATGTGTATATATATATATAAGTGTGTGTGTGTGTATGAATGTGCATATGGATATATGTCTGTCTGTATGTATGTATGTATATATGTATATTCCCTCCATCTACCCTAATACTGATAAAGGTCTCATGAGTTTGAAATATCATCTTTTCATGTAAGAATATAAACAATTCAAATTAATAAGTCCCTTAGGTTTATCTTTCCTGTTTACTTTTTCATGCTTCTCTTGATTCTTGTACTTGAAAGTCAAATTTTCTATTTCTTATATTTTCTGTCTCTTGTCATTTCAACAAGAATGCTTGGTAGTATGCTATTTCATTGAAGTTCCATTTCCCCCCTGAAGTATTATATTCAGGTTTGCTAGGTAGATGATTCTTGATTTTTAAAGTACCTCTCCTGGATCTATTTTCCAGGTCAGTTGTTTCTCTAATCAGATATTTCACATTGTCTTCTATTTTTTTTCATTCTTTTGGTTTTGTTTTATAATTTCTTGATTTTTTATAAAGTCATCATATTCCATTTGCTCCATTCTAATTTTTAAGGAATTATTTTTTTCAGCGAGCTTTTGGAACTCTTTTTCCATTTGACCAATTCTGATTTTTAAGGCATTCTTCTCCTCATTGGTCTTTTGGATCTCTTTTGTCACTTGGATTACTCTAATTTTAAAGTTATTATTTTCTTCAGTATTTTTCCCTTAGCAAACTGTTGACCTTTTCTTCATTATTTTCTTGCATCACTCTCTTTTCTGTTCCCAGTTTTTTCCCTACATTTTTTACTTGATTTTCAAAATCCTTTTTGAGTTCTTCCATGGCCTGAGACCAATTCATATTTTTTACTTAACAGGTTTTGGATGCAGGAGCTTTGGATTTGCTGTCCTCTTCTGACTATATGTTTTGATCTTTCTCATCATCAATGACATAAGAAAATATCTCTTCACCAAGAAATTAAGAATCTATAGCTTGTTTCTTTTCCCACCATTTGCTCTTTTTCCCAGCCAATTACTTGACTTTTTAACTTTGTTAAGTAGAAGGCTCCAGAAGCAGCCTCAATTTCAGCAGAAGATGCAGTCACCCTGGGGCTGGGGCAGGACCAAGACTGGTGCTGGTTTTGGTCCTGGGCCAGGGGCTGGACCACACTACCCTGTCAGCCAGGTGACAGACCCTTCCCACTGACCTTTGAATCTGTCTTTAGTGTTAGTAGGTAGAGAAGTCAGGAATCCACAGCAGTTGACAGCAATTCAGCCCTCTAAGGCCTGATCCCACTCTGTCCACACCAACATGGCCCACACCAAACTTCACTGTCTTCCCAGACTGGTGCAATAGACTCTTCCTGTTGACCTTTGAGATTGTATTGGGCTGGTAATTTGCTTCAATCTGTCATTTTTGGCCTTCTGCTCTAGAATTTATTTAGAGTCATTTTTACATGTTTTTGAGGTATTTGAGGAGAGAGCTGTAGTAGGTCTCTGCTTCTCCTCTGCCATCTTGGCTCAACCCCAACAAGAAGGATTTTAAAAGTCAAATTAGAGAGGTAAAAGAAAAATTGAACAATTTCTTTTAAAATACAATTGACAAAATGGGCGAAAGATGCACTGAAGAAAAGAACTTCTTAAAAAGTTCAATTGGTCAAATGGAAAAAAAAGTTACAAAACCTAAGTGAAAAAAACTATTTGTTAAAAATTAGAATGTGGGTAAGTGCAAGCTGATGACTTTATGAGACAACAATAATCAGCCAATCAAAATCAAAAGAATGAAAAAATAGAAAATGTAAAACACCTCATAGGAAAAACAACTGGCCTGGAAAATAGATTGAAGGAGAGTTAATTAAGAATTATTAGTCTACCTGATAGCTATAAGGCAAAAAAGAACCTGTACAGTGTCTTCCAAGAAAATTTCAAGGAAAACTACCCCAAGGTCCTAGAACCAGAGGGTATAATAGTCATTGAAAGAATTCACCAATCACCTCCTGAAAGAGATCCAAAATTGAAAATACCAAGGAACATTGTAGCTAAATTCCACAATCATCAGGTCAAGGACAAAATAATGCAAGCAGCCAGAAAAAAATAACAATTCAAATATCACGGAACTGCAGTCAGAATCATGCTGGACCTTGAAGCTACTACATTAAAATATCAGAGTGCTTGGGATATGATATTCCATAAAGCAAAGGAATATAGACTAGAACAAAGGATCAACAAGACCAAATGTCAATGGAAAATTTGATCCTCAAATACAAGACTCAAGAGAGGCATAAAAATATAAAGAAGGAAAGGCAAAATCATTTTCAATAAGGGCAAACAGTTTGCATCCCTACATTGGAAATATGATACTTATAAATCTTAAAAATTTCATCTTTGTTAGGACATTTAGAAGGGATATACATAGACAGAGAATGTGGTCATAAATTAACTGATATGATGATAAAAATGCTAATTAAGGGATGAAAAGGCATTGTAATGGGAGAAGACAAAAGGAGCAGGCAGAAAAGGTAAATTACATTGCATTAAGAGGCATAAAAATATATTGGAGAGAAAGAAGGGAGAGAGATAAATATTGTTTGAACATTACTCTCACCATATTGGTTCAAGAAAGCATATTCAGTTAGGTATAGAATTCTAATTTGCCCTACAGGCAGTAGGAATGGAAAGGTGAAAAATATGGGGGGGATGGTTAGCAGCAGATGTATGGTGCTTCAGTGGCTGCTTCTGGAACTCTTCACCATCAGATGGCAGGGGAATCAAGTAGATGATCTGAGTCACAGTCCTGGGTCACAGTCCTGGAGTGAGGAGTGGTGACATGGCAAAGCACGTCACAGTTGTGGAGAGGGAATCCTACTTACAGTTCTCGGACAGAAAAGAGTGGTTGTGGCTGCTCAGAGACCACAGTTCAGGACAGCAGGGGAGTAAACACCTCTCCTTTCATCTTACCCCCTTTGGAGGAAATGAGCATTTGCAAGTCCATAGAGGTGTCTCTGAAAACAGCTGCACAAAACCCCTGAAACTTCGGGCAGAGCACCCTCCACTTAACAGAAAGCTCAGAAGTCATGCAATTGGCTGGGGAAATGACCAAAAAGGGAGGGAAAATAAAACTATAGAAGTCTACTTTTGGGGTGAAAAGACATTTTCTTATGAAGAGGAAGATCTCAGCATGCAACCAGAGGAAGAGTGAGGCAGAGTTGCACAAAAACGTCAGCCTCACTCTCTCCTCCAGAGTCATCATAGTCCAGCGGCAGGACAGAGTCAAGACCACTGGCGATGGCTCAATACACAGTGGATTACTTTGGTGCCTTTGGTGAGTAACCAAGGTCTAAGTGCACCACATCACCTGCTTCACCTGCCTTCATGGCTATCGGAAAAAATTGTTCTCATTCTCCTATTCCGCCTAGGAAGTCTTCACATGCTTGGGATAGACACCCTCCAACTCACCAATATATTTGAGACCCCTTAGTTACCCTCAACCTGGTTTGCCCCATTTGCCGAAATGGTTTACCAAGGAGTGGGCACTGTGCATGCTGCAGCTTCTTGAAGTAGCAGGTGAGAGTAGGATGGAACACGTGGACATTAAAGGTGGAAAGAGCCCCAAAAAGGGCTTGCTTGGGGCAGGCTATCACATGGTGGTCAGAAGAAGCAATACAAGGACATTCTCAAGGTCTCTTAAGAACTTTGGATTTGATTGTGCAACATGGGAGACAGTGGCACAAGAACACTCAGCATGGCATGTCCATATCAGGAAAGGTGCTGTGCTCTATGGGCAAAGCAGAATTGAAATAGCACAAAGGAAAAGTAGGATGTGCAAATTTGGAGTAGCCACTCAAAATATGCAGATGGCTGTCTGTGCCCAATCTGTGGCAGAGCATTTCACGCTCATATTGGTCTGATCAGCCACAGCTGTGCACACTGAAACTTAACTTTATCATGGTGATGTCATTTTGGTCCTCTTGGAGAATGAAGGACAACAAAAAACCAAAAAATTTATATACATATGTATATGTGTGTGTGTATTTGTGTATGTGTATATTATATATATATATATATATATATAGTATATGTGTGTATGGGTATATATGTGTGTATAGATATGATAAAGATAGAGATATACACCTATATCTCTATGTATATATATGTGTATATATATATATATACATATACATATATATATATGCAGAAGGCATAGGGTGAGCTGAATATAAACGGAGATGTGTAAAATAATATATGTTAGGAGGAATGTACTGGCAGAAAGAGAATGGAAGAGGTAGAATGTAGTAAATCATCTCACATAAAAGATGAAAAAAGGAGCTTTTACAGTGGAAAGAAAGAAGGGGGAGGTGAGAGGGAATAAATGAGCCTTATTCTCGTGGGATTTGGCTTAAAGTGGGAACAACACTGGTTCACTTGGTTATGGAAAGCAACCTTATCCTGCAGGAAGAGAGGGGGAATGGATAGTGGAGAGGGGATAATAAAAGGGACAGTAGATTGGGGGAAAGGGTATTTAGAGCAATATTATTGTGCAGGGGGAGTACAGGTCAAGGGAGAGAATGAAATAAATATATGGCAGGACAGAATAGAGAGAAATGTGGTTGGTCCTTGGCAACATGACTCTTATGGAAGTATTTTGCAAGGTTACTTATATATGACCTATTTTTAATTACTTGCTTTCTCACTGAGGGTGGATGGCGAAGGAGAAAGGGAGAGAATGTTGAACTCAAAGCTTTAAAAATGAATGTTAAAAATTGTTTTTGCTGCAACTGATAAATAAGCTGTATAGACAATGAAGTATAGAACTCTATCTTGCCCTTGAGGAAAACAGAGGAGAGGGAGAGGGAGGAGACAGTTTGATAGAAGGGAGGGTGACTGAGTCAAGTCATGGTTGGGGAGCACACTGTCCTGGGGTGGGGTGAGGAGAGAGATGGGGGAAAAATTGGGAATTAAAAATCTTATGCAAGTGAATGTTGAAAAATACAAATAAATAAATTATATTTAACAAAGAAAAATCGTAAATATATATGTGTGTGTGTATATATATATGTATACACACACACACACACACACACACATATATGTGTATACACACACTCAGGAAATCATTTAAAATAAAATAACAGAGTGATAAAAATTTGTCCTACAATCTGTTGTTTACAAGAAACATATTTGAAACTGGGGAATACACACAAGATAATAGTAAAAGGCTAGAGTAGAATATATTGTGCTTCAACTGAAGTAAAAAAAAAAAAAGCAGGAGTAGCAATCCTAATCTCAGACAAAGCAAAAGCCAAGATAGATTCAATTTAAAAGAGATAAGGAAGCAAACTATATCCTGCTAAAAAACACCATAGACAATGAAGCAGCATCATTACTAAACATATATGCACGAAGTGGTATAGCATCAAAATTCATAAAGGAGAAGTTAAGGGAGTTAGAGGAAGAAATATACAGCCAATCTCTACTAGTGGGGGAATCAACCTCCCTCTCTCTGAACTTGATAAATCTAAAATAAAAAAGAAAGAAGGTAGGGAGGTGAATAGAATTTTAGATAAGGTAGATATGATAGACCTCTGGAGAAAATTGAATAAGAATAAAAAGTAATATACCTTTTTTTAAAAAACGAATTTACTTGTTTCAGTTTTGAACAATCATTTCCACAAATTTTAAACTTTCTCCCCTCCCTACCCTTTTCACCCCAAGACAGCATGCAATCTTATATGGGTTCTACACATACATTCTTATTAAAAACATTTCCAAATTAGTCATGTTGCATAGAAGAATTACAAGGAATGGCAGAAACCATGAGAAAAAAAAACATAACACAAGAGAAAATAGTCTGCTTCATGGTATGCTCCAACTCTACTGTTCTTCCTCTAGATGTGGATGTCATCTTGCATTGAATTCTTTGGAAATGCTTTAGACTTAGCATTGCTGTGAAGGGCAAAGTCTATCAAAAACAATCCCCGCACACTGTGGCTGTTACTGTGTATAATGTTCTCCTGGTTCTGCTCACTTCATTCAGCACCCTTTCATATAAGTCTTTTCAGGATTTTCTGAGGTCTGTCTATTCGTCATTTCTTATAGCACAGTAGTATTCCATCACATTCATATATCACAACTTTCTCACGCATTACTTGGTTGATGGACATCCATTGATTTCCAGTTTTTGGACACCACAAAGAGAGCTGCTATAAAAATACTGGTACATGTGGGTCCTTTTCCCATTACTTATGATCTCCTAGGAATACAGCCCCAGAAGCTGTATTGCAGGGTCAAAGGGTATGCACATTTTTGTGGTCCTTTGGGATAATTCCTAATTGCTCTCCAGAATGGTTGGATCAGCTTACAGCTCCACCAACAGTGAATTAGTGTTCCAACTCTCCCACATCTTCTCCAACATTTTTCATCTTCCTGTTTTGTGATGTTAGTCAATCTGATATGTGTGATGTGGTGCCTCAGAGATGCTTTGATTTGCATGTCTCTACACAATAGTGATTCAGAGCATTTTTTCACATGTCTCTTGATAGCTTTAATTTCATCTTCTGAAAACTGTTCATATCCTTTCAGCATTTATCAATGGGGGATGACTTGTACTTCTGTAAATTTGACTCAGTTCTCTGTATATTTTACAGATGTGGCCTTTGTCACAGATACTAATGTAAAGATTCCCGTTTTCCTGCTTCACTCCTAATGTTGTTTGCATTGGCTTTGAGTAAAAACTTTTCAATTTAATTTAATCTAAATGATTCATATTGCATAATGGTCTCTTTCTCTTGGTTGATCATAAATTTCTCCATTCCCCACAAGTCTCACAAATAAACTATTCCTTGATCCCCTAATTTGCATATATTAACAGCCTTTATACCCAAATAGTGTACCCATTTGGACTTCATTCTTGTATATGCTGTCAGTCATTGGTCTATGCCCATTTTCCACTATACTATTTCCATTTTTGCCAGCATTTTTTGTCAAATAGTGAGTTCTTATCCCAGAAGCTGGAATCCTTGGGTTTGTCATACAGTAAACTACTATAATCACTGTCTAGTATGTCTTGTGTGCCTAACCTATTCCACTAATTTATTCCTCTATTTATTAGCAAATATCGAGTGGTTTTTATGATTTCTGCTTTATAAAACAATTTGAGATCTGGCATAGCTAAGGCACTTTCCCTAGCATTTCTTTTCATTAATTCCCATGACATTCTTTACCTTTTGTACTTCCAGATGAATTTTGTTTTACTTTTTCTACTCCTGTGAATTAATGCTTTGGTAGTTTGATTGGAATGATAATAAATAAGCAAATTATTTTAGGTAGAATTGTCATTTTTATTATATTAGCTCAGCCTAGCCACAAGCCAGTTCTTTAGAGCTGACTTTATTTGTTGCCAAAAGTGTTATGTAACTTTGTTCATACAATCTCTGGGATTGTTTTGGCAGGTAGACTGCTAAATGTTTTATAGTGTCTACCAAAACTTTAAATGGGATTTCTATTTCTATCTGTTGCTGTTGGGCTTTGTTAGTAATATAAAGAAATGCAGATGATTTATGTGTATTTATTTTGTATCCTGCAACTTTGGCCAAGTTGTTTATTATTTCAAGTAGTTCTTTTTTACTTGATTCTCTAGGATTCTGTAAGTATATCATCACATTGTCTGCAAAGAGTGATAACTTAGTTTTTTCTTTGCCAATTTTAATTGCTTGCATTTCTTTTTCTACATTTACTTCTAAAGCTAACATTTCTAGTACCATATTGAATAACAGTGGTCATAATGGACATGCCTGTTTCAGCCCTGATCTTGGAAATGCATCTAGCATATCTTCATTATGTATAATGCTTGCTGGTGGTTTCAGGTAGATACTACTTATTATTTTAGTGAAGACTCCATTTATTCCTGTGCTATCTAGTGTTTTCAATAAGAGTGGTGCTATGTTTTGTTGAAAGATTTATCTGCTTCCATTGAGATAATCATACAGTCTGTTAGTCTTGCAGTTGATATGACCAAAAATGCTCATAGTTTTCCTACAATTGTACCAGTCCTGCATTCGTGATATAAATCTTACTTGATCATGGTGTATTATCTTCAATATGTCCTTTTAATAATTTCCCTAATATCTTATTTTAAATTTTTGCATTTGTAGTCATTAGGGAAATTGGTCTATACTTTTCTTTCTCTGTTTTGGCTCTTCCCAGTTTAGGTTTCAGAGCCATATTTGAATCATAAAAAGAATTTGATAGGACTCCTTCACCAATTTTCCCAACTAGTCTAAATGGCATTGGATTTTACTGTTCTTTAAATGTTTGATGAAATTTGCTTTTGAAACCATCTGGCCTTAGATACTTTTTTGTAGGGAATTCATTGGTGGCTTATTCAATTTCTGGAGTTATTTAAATATTTTACATCCTGTTCTGTTAATCTAGGCAATTTAGATTATTGTAATTATTCATCAGTTTCACTAAGACTGTCAAATTTATGGGCATACAGTTGTGCAAAGTAATTTCTAATTATTTTTTTAACTTCCTCTTCATTGGAGTTGAGTTCACCCTTTTCATTTTTGATACTGGTAATTTGGTTTTCTTCTTTCTTTTTGTTTTCAACAAATTGACCAAATGTTTATCAATTTTATTGTTTTTTTTCATAAAACCAGTTTTGTTTTATTTATTAGTTTAGTAGTTTTCTTAATTTTAATTTTACTACTCTCTTCTTTGAATTTCAGTATTTCTAATTTGATATTGAATTGGGGACGTTCAATTTGGTTTTTTTCTAGCTTTTCTAGTTACATGTACAGTTGTTGATCTCCTCTTTCTCTTTTGTCTTCATGTAAGCATTCAGAAATATAAAATGCCCTCTAAGAACTGTTTTTTCTGTATCCTATAAGTTTTGATAAGTTGTCACATTTTGCTATCCACTTCCATTTTATCAGAGAATTTCATCCCCTTCAATTTCACAGTTATGAGTATTTTCTGTCTTTCTATCTTATTTGCCTTACTGTTTATGCTTTTATTTCTCCCTTCTCCCTTTCCTCAAAAGAGTTTTACACTTAACCACCATCAACCTCACTATCCCCTCCCTTCTATCAGCTCTCCTCTTTTTTTATTTCACCTTTCCCTTAATACTTCTTCCCTCCCTTCTAACCAGCCCTCCTTTTACTTTTCCCTTTACCCTCCTATTGCATGTAGGGCAATTTAATTTCTATCCTTTACTGAGGATATTGCCCCCTCCTAGAACCAAATCTGATGAGAGTAAATTTCAAACAATGTTCACTTCTCTTCCTTCTTTCCCTTCACTCTAATATGTTTCTGTGCCTCTTCCTATGATGCAATTTACCATTTTCTGCTTCCTCCTTTCTTCTTCTTCCATTGCAATCCCTGCACATTTTTAATTATGTTTTTATCATCACACTAGTTAATTTATATCCATTACATGTATCTATGTATATTCCTTTTAAATGTGATAATATGCCATTCTCAAAATTAATATGTGTCACCTTCCCATATAGGGAGGCAGACAGTTTGCCCATGTTGAATAATAAGATTTTTTTTCATTTCTCCCTTGTTTCTCTTTGTATGCCTCTCTTGAGACTTGTATTTGAAGATCAAATTTTCTATTGAGCTCTGGCCTTTTCATCAGTAAGATCTGTAAATACTATTGAATGTCCATTTCCTTGCCTGAAAGAATATACTCAGATTTTCTGGGTAATTGATCCATGGTTGTAGTCTTAGTTCCTTCAGTTTATGGAATATGATATTCCAGTCACTCTGATTTTTTAATGTAGAAGCTACCAGGTCTTGTTTGATCCAGACTGTAGTTCCTCAAAACTGGAGTTGTTCCTTTCAAGTTTCTTGTAGTATTTCCTCCTTCTCCTGCTAGTACTGGCAATTTGTTGACATTTTGAATATGAGATCTCTTTCAGGAGATGATAGTTGGATTCTTTTGTTTTCCTTTTATTATAATTTATTTATTTTTCAGTTCTCAACGTTCACTTCCACAAGAATTTGAACTCTAAATTTTCTCCCCATCTCTCCCCAACCCCCCACCCCAGAACACCATGCACCTAATCGACTCTGTCCTCCAATCTGTCTTCCTTTCTTTTACTCTCCCTTCTTCCATACCCCTCCCCTCTATTTTTCTTTAGAGCAAAGTAGATTTATTTATCCCATTGCCTATATATGTCTTATTTTCTAGCTGCATACTAAAACAATTTTTACATCCACTATTAAAGGTTTCAGTTCCATATTCTCTCCCTTCCTTCCTCCTCATTGAGAAAATAATTCAGTATAGATCATACATGTGTAGCCATGCAAAACACTTCCATAATACTTATGCTGCAAGTGACTAACCACATTTTCCTCTGTCCTATCCTGCCCTCAATTTATTCCATTTCCTCCCTTGACCCGTCCTCTCACAATGATGTTTGTTTCTGATTATCCCTTTCCCCAATTTGCTGTGCTTTCTATTAACTTCCCTCTCCTATTGTCTTCCTTCCTGCAGGGTAAAATCGATTTCCATATGCAATTGAATGTGTGTTATTTCCTCTTTAAGCCAAATCCCATGAGAGTAAGGCTCACTTATTTCCTTTCATCTCTTCCCTCTTCCCCTCCATTCTAAAAGCTCTTTCTTGCCTCTTTTATGTGAGACGATTTGCTACATTCTACCTCTCCGTTTTTCTTACTTCTAATACATTCCACTCAACAGTAAATATTATGTTTTATATATCATTACTTCATATTCAGGTCACCCTGTGCATTCTGTCTAGACACACACATACACAAACACACATATACATGCACCCATGTGCATATATGTATATATGTATATATATGCACATGTATATGTGTGTATATATATATAACATACATACATACATATTCATACTCACACATGCATATATGCATATGTGTGAGTGCATATACACAGACACAAACACACATATACTTATATTCCCTCTTACTACTCTAATACTGGAAAAGATCTCATGAGTTATGAATAAATAACATCTTTCCATGCAAAATGTAAATAGTTCAACTTTAATGAGTTCCTTAAGGCTTCTGTTTGCTGTTTACCTTTTCATCTTTCTCTTGATTCTTGTATTTGAAAGTCAAATTTTGTATTCAGCTCTGGTCTTTTCAAAAAAGAATGCTTGGAAGTCCTCAATTTCATTGAAATTCCATTTTTTCCCTGAAGTATTATACTCAATTTTGCTGCGTAGGTGATTTGTGGTTCTAATCCTATCTGCTTTGAACTTTGTAACACCATATCCTGAGTCCTTCAATCCCTTTGTTCAGAAGCTGCTAAATTCAGAATTATCCTGACTGCATTTCCACAATACTTGAATTGTTTCTTTCTGTCTGCTTGTAATATTTTTCCCTTGATTTGGGGACTCTGGAATTTAGTTACGATATTTCCAGCAGTTTTCCTTTTGTGATTTCTTTCTTGAGGCAATCATTGAATTCTTTACTCTTCTATTTTATTATCTGGTTCTAGAATATCGGAAGAGTTTTACTTGATAATTTCATGAAAAATGATGTTTAGGCTCTTTTTTTATCATGGTTTTCAGGTAGACCAATAATTTTTAAAATTATCTTTCCTGGATCTATTTTCCAAGTCAGTTGCTTTTCCAGTGAGATATTTCAAATTTTCTTCTATTTTTTTATTCTTTTGATTTTGTTTTATAATTTCTTCATTTCTCATGAAGTTATTAGCTTCCATCCACTCCATTCTAATTTTTAAAGAATTAATTTCTTAAGTGACCTTTTGGACCTCCTTTTCCATTTGGTCAATTCTGATTTTTTAAAGTTTTCTTCTCCTTACTGGCTTTTTGGACCTTTTTTTTCCATTTAGGTTAGTCTATTTTTAGAGGTGTTGTTTTCTTGACCATTTTTGGGGTCTCCCTTAGCAAGCTTTGCTTTTCATGATTTACTTGAATTACTCTCATTTTTCTCCCCAATTTTTGTTCCACCTCTTTTACATGACTTTCAAAATCCTCTTCCATGTACTGGGACAATTGCATATGTTTTTTGAGGCTTTGTATGTAGAAGCCTTGACCTTACTATCTTCCTCTGATGGTATGCTTTGTTCTTCCTCATCCAAAATGATGGAAGAAAATACCTTTTCACCAAAAAAAGGAATCTTCTGTAGCCTTATTTTCCCCTCTTGGGGCATTTCTCAAGCCAGTTACTTGACTTTTGAGTCCTTTGTCAAGTAAGGGGTACTCCAACTTAGGCTTCAGAGGTTTTGTGCACCTGTTCTCTGAGATATCTTTAGGTACCTGTAAATTCTCAATTCCTCCAACATGGCACAATCAAGGGAGAAGTATTTGCTCCTCTCCTGGCCTGCCCTCTGGTCTGTGAGCAGCGAAACGTTTCCTTTTTTTGCTAGTAGGATCCTTTTCCATACCCGCCACCAGCTCTCCACTCCACTGCTCCTCCTCACCCCAGGGCCATCATTCACTCAGGACTGAGAAGATCAGCTGCTTGATTCCCCCAGGCTGAGGGCTCACAAAGTAGACTCTGCTGCCCCAATGGCTGACACTGCCTTGGGGCCCTGGATGTGGCCCAATCTCACTCTCCTCTCACACAGGTGAAAGAACTTTCTTACTGACCTTTGAAGCGGTCTTTGCCATTTGTTATTTGAGAAATCTGTAAACACACAGTGACTACCCATGATTCAGTGCCCTAAAGCCTGTTCTAGTCCTTCTGCGACATACAGTTCATGCTGGTCTGTGCTCTGCCCCAAGCCCCTTGCAACAGACCCTTCCAGTCTGCCTTCTGGTGGTCTTGAGCTGAAAATCTGTTTTACTCTGACATTTTGTGGCTTCTTCTCCTCTAGAATTTCTTTAGAGTCATTGTTTAGAGGTATTTTAAGGGCTATTGGGGGAGAGCTAGAGCAGGTCCATCTTGCTTTTCCACCATCTTGACTCTACCTCTGGTTGGATTCATTTGCTGATTATTTTGCCCTCTGCCTCTAAGACCTCAGGGCAGTTTTCATTAAGGATTTCATGGAAAAGAGTGTCCAGGCTTTTTGGTCATTATGGTATTCCTGTAGACGAATAATTCTTAATTTTTCTCTCTTGTATCTACTTTCCAGGACAGTTATTTTCCCAATTAGATTGTCATTTTCTTCTATTGTTCCATTCTTTTGATATTTTTTGATTGATTCTTGATGACACATAGAGTCATTAGCTTCTACTTGCACAATTCTAATTTTTAGGAAATTGTTTTTTCAGTTATCCTTTCTACCTTCTTTTCCATTTGTCCAATTTTCCTTGTTAGGTTTTGTACCTTCTTATCCATTTGGTCAATTTGACTTTTTTTATTATTAATTAAATAATTAATTGATTTATTTTTATTTTTCATTTTTAACACAGTTCATATCAAATGAAACAATTCCAACTTTTGGCCAGGTTATACTTCTTTTAAAGCATTTACAACATAGACCACAAACGAATTTTTTTTTAACATTAACAAACTGAGACACAAACAATAACTATGTATGCTAACTTCATAAGCTCTTGACCCTAATATTGTCTCCACACTGTTACTAAGAATTAAAGGACCCTAACTTTTGTTGTTGGTCTAAAGTCCTAAGCCTAATAGCTTCATTTTAGACTTCATCTTGGATGTTCCCCCAACAACAATCTGTAATTTAATAGATCTGATATTAACCTTACAAGCCTTTTGACTACAGGAAATTGCCACTAAGAGTAGGGACACTGCAGGGAAACAATATCTCCCCAACTTCATGTCAGTTCCAGGCAGTAATAGATTGTCAACTTGCATTCAGTGAGGCTTAAAGTCTGCCAGGTATCAGTGGGAAAATTGGGTCAGGAGAATCCTACCTCATCCCAGGTTGAACAGCTGCTGTCCCACCCTTCCCATGAGATCACCTTTTTTCAGTTCATACCAGCATCTCACAGGCTTACTGGCATCATGGATTGGAGGCTCAGACTGCCTTTCTTGCTATCCAGACTCAGAAGAACAGTCAGTTAAAAGTCTCATAGAATCTTAAAATAGCAAGTTCCAATAACCAGGTTTCAGATATGGCTATAATTTCACATTGGCTGAAGAACATCTTTTGAGACAAGTCTTACGTGGCTTACATGCCTTTCTATACATGTTCTAGTTCCTGCTTTAATAACAATCAAAATCAAATTTACCGTTAAAACCTTAACTTTTCCATCAATGCCAAATTTTACCCAAAGTTACCTGCCTCTAGGAAACTTAGACTAAAATTCTTTTCCCCAAACTAAAGATGTCTCTGATTTAGGCTCAGTAATTAATTCAATCAATTGTTTTAATACTAATTGCTTCTACATCACTTTGCAACATGTCCAATTTTTCTCCACATCTCTCTTCCCTCCACCCCCTAATACCTTGCATTCTGATTACCCCTTCCCTCAATGAACCCTCTTTCTATCACACCCCACCCTTCCCTTATCCCCATCTTCTCTCTTTTCTTGTAGGGCAAGAAAAATTTCTATACCCCATTAGCTGTGTTCCATGCATTTCTAACACTTTGAATTCCAACTTCTCTCCCTTCCTCCCTACCTCCCTACCCATCCCCACTGAGAAGGCAAACAATTCAATACAGACTAAATATGTGTCATTTTGCAAAAGAATTCCATGTTGTGTAATACTAACTATATTGCCCTCTATCCTACTCTATCCTCTCTTATTTTTTATTCCCTCATTTAACCCTGTCCCTTCCCAAAAATGTTTATTTCTAATTACTCCCTTCTCCCATTTGTCCTCCCTTCTATCATTTTCCTCACCCTACTTGTTGTTTTCTCCCCTACTTTCTTGTAGTATAAGATAGATTTTCATACCATATTTAGTGAGCATGTTATTCCCTCCTTAAGTCATATGTGGAGAGAGTAGTTTCACTTTTTCCCTCTCCCTTTCTCCCTTTTCTCCTCCATTGAACAAGATTTTTCTTTATCTCTTTTATGAGTTGTAGCCTGCCCCATTCCATTTCTCCCTTTCTCTTCCTAGTATTTTCCTCACTCACTCCTTAACTTTTATTTTATTTTTTTGCGGATAGCATCTCTTCTGATTCAACATAGCCTGTACTTTCTGTCTGTGTGTGTGTGTGTGTGTGTGTGTGTGTGTGTGTGTGCAATCCCTCCACTTACCCAAATACTGAGAAAAGTCTGAAGAGTTATAAATATTTTCTTTCCATGTAGGAATGTAAACAGTTCAATTTTAGAAAGTCTTTTATGATTTCTCTTTTCTGTTGACCTTTTCATGCTTCCCTTGATTCTTGTGTTTGAAAGTCAAATTTTCTATTCAGTTCTGGTCTTTTCACCATGAATGCTTCAAAGTATTCTATATTATTGAATGACCATTTATTCCTTTGAAGTATTATACTCAGATTTGCTGGGTAGGTGATTCTTGGTTTCAATCCCAGTTCTTTTGACTTCTGAAATGCCTTATTCCAAGCCCTTCAATCCCTTAAGGTTGAAGCTGCCAGATTCTGTATTATTCTGATTGTATTTCCACAATACTCAAATTGTTTCTTTCTATCTGCTTGAAGTATTTTCTCCTTGACCTGGGAATTCTGAAATTTGGCCACAGTATTCCTGGAGTTTCTTTCTTTGGGTCTCTTTCAGGAGGTGATCAGTGGATTTTTTCAATATTTATTTTTCCCTCTGGTTCCAAAATATAGGGACAGTTTTCCTTGGTAGTATCATGGAAGATAATGTCTAGGGTCTTTTTTTGATCATGGCTTTCAGGTAGTCCCATAATTTTTAAATTGTCTCTCCTGGATATATTTTTCAGGTCTGTTGTTTTTCCAATGAGATGTTTCACATTATCTTCTATTTTTTCAAACTTTTTTTAGCTGCTTGGGTTTATCTCATAGTCATTCATTTCCCTGAACTCAATTCTCTCTTTCAGAGAACTATTTTGTTCAGTGAGATTTTGAGCGTTCTCCTCCAGTTGACTAATTCTGCTTTTTAATGCCTCCTTCTCCTCATTGGCTTTTTGAACCTCTTTTTCTAGGTGAGTTAGTCTCTTTTTAAAGGTGTCATTTTCCTCAGCATTTTTTTTATTCTCCTTTAGCAAGCTGCTAAGTTGTTTTTCAAGCTCTTCCATTGCCTGAGGCCAGTTTAAGTTCACTTTGGAGGCCCTGGAGGCAGGAATCTTAACTTCCTGTGACAGTAAACCTTGTTCTTCCTCATCTGAAAAGATGGTACGAGACACCTCTTAACCAAGAAAGTAACCTTCTATGGTCCTACTTTTCCCTCTTTTGGGGCATTTTCCCAGCCAGTTACTTGACTTCTGAATTGTTTTTCAAGAGATTCAACTCAGCTGCTTGTTCCCCCGGGGTTTTTGGGTGGGGATGGGGCCGTCACTCAGGGCTGAGGTTTAGATCAATTGCTCCCTACCTCCAGAGGCTTTAAGCTGAGCTGCCTGGAAAATGGACCCAGGTTGCTTCTTGGCCACCATAGCTGCCTGCATTATGCTGCCAGGGCCTCTGCCATTGCCTGGGGTTGTTGCTGGAGGAACCCCTTCCCTTCTTGCCCAGCTGGGAAAGCCCTCCCACACTGACCTTTGGAACTTTCTTTGTCTCTTGTGGGTTGAGATATCTTGCACCCTCTCTGCTGGGGATTCTGCTCTGGAGGCCTGTTCCAGTTCTGTTCCTCCCCATGCTGGAAGACTAGGACTGGGCTCCACTCCACTCAGCATCCCATGAGGTAGAACTTTCCTGTCAGCCTTTTGGTTTAACTTTGGTTGGAAACCTCTTTCGCACTGTTGTTCTATGGCTTCTGCTGCTCTAGACTTTGTTGAGAGTCATTTTTTACAGGTATTTCGTGGGCTATGGGGGAAGTGCTAGAGTATATGGGTCTTTGTACTCCACCATCTTGGCTCTGCCCTCTGCCAATTTGACTTTTTAAGGAGCTGTTCTCTTCAATAATTTTTTTTTTCATTTTGTTAATTGTATTTATTAAGTTATTGGTCAAGTTTTCTTTTGCCTCTTTGATTTGGCTTTTACAATCCTTCATGAACTCTTCCAAGGACACTTTTTGGGCTTGAGACCAGTTCATATTCCATTTTCACATTTCAGATGTGGAAATATTCTCAGTGTTGTCCTCTTTTGAATTCATATTTTGATCTTCCCTTTCCCCATCAAAGGATTCTATGATATTTGATTTTCTAATTTGCTTCTTCTGTGTGATGATAGCATTTTTTCTGACTATTAAAGTATATATCTGCTTCTGGAGCACAAGGGACTCAGTCCCACATTTCTTGTGCTGGGAGATTGAGGTGTGTTTACTGACTTAGTATGTTGTGGCCTCTGGTTCTTTCTGCCAGAAGATATATAATACTGTATCTTACTTGGTGCTGAGCTTTCTGGTATGGGCTAAGGCTGAGACCATGTGAATTCTTTCTAAGTTTTCCTGGAGCTCCAGTGAAGATCATGGCATGAGATGTGAGGGAGGTGTGGTCTAGCCTCTGGAGGTCTCTTCCTCCCTTAGGGCTGAGGTAGAGCACAGGCAGGTTCAGTTGCTGGTGAACCCCAGTGTGCACTGGTGTCTGTTGTCCTAACCTGGGTTCCTAGTGTGAGTGATTACTGGCTCCCTCCTTCTCTAGGACTCATGATCTCCTCCATTCCACTGATTTGAGGCTGGTTCTGATGCCTCTCGTGCTGCACTCATCCCTTGCAGCCTCAACAAGAGGTCTTCTTCCCATCAATCTTCCTAGCCTCCCATGCTGACAGACTGCTGTTCCCCTTCAAAAGACTCCAGTATTCTAGAATTTTCCTGGGAAATATCCTCTAGGTTTTTCAAGATCAAAAATAGGAGGATGAGAGTATTTACAGTTTGCTCCTCCATCGTGGCTCCCAGAAATTCAAGTAGATGACTTTCAAACAATTAGTCTGTGGGCTGACAGCCTCAGAAGTAGCTGCTGCTGCTACCACAGGCCCTGTGCTTCTCTATCATGCATTTCTTCTGGACTCCTGTCCTGAAAAGTTTGAGAATCCACACTGCCATTTCTGATTCAGTCCACTCCTGACCTTTCCTGCTCAGCTATGGCTGAGTCCCCATTCTGAATATAGTTCTTGACATGACACCTACAGAAAAAAATTGCCCATGTGGTAGTGTGATATGGCATACTACTGTGAGGGCATAAAAACTCACAATCCAGTGCAGAAAGGCAGAAATATTAAATATATCCTTTCTAGATCATGATGCAACAACAATTATATGTAATAAAGCACCATGAAAAGATAGACTAAAAG
The DNA here is from genome assembly GCF_028372415.1 of Notamacropus eugenii. NCBI lineage: Eukaryota > Metazoa > Chordata > Mammalia > Diprotodontia > Macropodidae > Notamacropus > Notamacropus eugenii. The sequence goes on along the minus strand of NC_092872.1, from coordinate 317,314,602 downwards.
ATTAATTGGAAACTAAATAATTTCATTGCAAAGAATTGGTGGGTCAAACAAAAAATCATGAAAACAATCAATACCTTTCAATGACCACAGTGTGCGAGAGTTTTTTTCTGGTAGACTTGGAATTTCGTAACAATCAATAACTTCATCCAAAAGAATGACAATCATGAGACAACCTACCAAAAATTTTGGGATGCAGTGAAAACAGTTCTTAGAGGAAATTTTATATCTCTGAATGCTTACACGATTAAAATGGAGAAAGAGGAGATCAATGAAATGGGCATGCAACTAACTAAAGCTAGAAAGATAACAAATTAACAATCCCCAATTAATTACCAAATTTGAAATATTGAAAACTAACAGTGAGATTAATAAAATTGAAATTTAAAAACTATTGAACTAATAAATAAAATTAAAAACCAGATTTATTGAAAAAAATAAAATAGTTTTATGAAAAAAAATTTCATAAGTTTTATGACAAAACAATAAAAACCTTTTATTAATTTGATTTTAAAAGAGGAAGAAAACCAAATGAGCAATATCAAAAATAAAAAAGGGTCAATTCACCATCAACGTAGAGGAAATTAAAGCAATTATTGAAAACTAATTTGCCCAACTTTATCCCAATAAATTTGACAGTAGTAATGAAATGAATGAATATTTACAAAAATACAAACTGCCCAGATTAGCAAAAGTGTAAGAAAAATATTTAAATGACCCCATTTTTCAAAAATGATATTGAACAAGCCATCAATGAATTCCCTCAGAAAAAAATCTCTAGGGCCAGATGGATTTACAAGAAAATTCTATCAAACATTCAAAGATCAATGAATTCCAATACTATATAGAGTATTTGAGGGGGAAAGACAAAGAAGGAGACCTACCAAACTTTTTTCTTATAATATAAATATTGTACTGATACCTAAACCAGGAAGAGTCAAAACACAGAAAGGAAATTATAGAACAATTTCCCCAATGAATATAGATGCAAAATGATAGTGTATTAGCAAAAATATTATAGCAACTTATTATGAGAATAATACACTATGACCAGGTAAGATTTATACCAGGAATACAGGACTGGTTGAATATTAGGTAAAATATCAGTATAATTGCTCATATCAACAAAAAACTAACAGAATTCATAAACTTTTCTGAATAGATTCAGAAGAAACTTTTGACAAAATACAACTTTCATTTTTATTGAAAAGATTACAAGGGATAGTAAAAAATGGAGTTTTCCTTAAAATGGTAAGTATCATCTACTTAAAACCATAAGCAAGCATTATATGTAATGGGAATAAGCTAAATGCATGTCCAGTAACGTCCAGGATGAAACAAGGATGTCTATTATCACCACTGTGATTCAGTATGGTACTAGAAATGTTATCTTTAGCAATAAGAGAAGAAAAATAAATTTAAAAAATAGAATAGTCAATGAAGAAACAAAGCAATCACTATTTGCAGATGATATGATGATACACGTAGAGAATCGTAGACAATTATGTAAAAAACTACTTACGATGATTAGCAACTTTGGCAAAGTGACAGCATATAAAATAAACCCACATTAATCATCACCATTTCTATATATTACAAACAAAGCCCAACAGCAAGAGATAGAAAGATAAATTTCACTTAAAATAAGTAAGTGGAATAATTGTAAACAACATAAAATATTTGAGAATCTACCTGCCACAACAACCCCAGAACTATGTGAACATAATCACAATGCACCTTTCACACAAATCAAGTCAGATTTAAATATTCTCAGGGGAGAGAATCAGTTGCTCTTTGGCATGCCAAGCTAATATAATAAAATATTATATACATAAATAATATAATATAATGTAATATCATATCATGTATAGCATAGTATTGTATAATATAATATGATACAATAATATAGTTATATATACATATAGTATATATTATATATACTTTACATATATGTGTAATATATAATATATATTCTATATAGATATAAAATATTTATATTTAATATTTTGTTAATAAAAATAAGTAATAATTAATAAATAAGGATAAATATTTATATAAAATATATAATAAAATATAGCAAAAATGATCATTCTACCTGAATCAATTTCCTTATTTAGTGCCATACTAATCAAACTGCCAAAACATTATTTCATAGGAGCAGAAAAAACGGTAACAAAATTCATCTGGAAGAACAAAAGGTCAAGAATATCCATTGAATTAATTAAATAAATTCTAGGGAAAGGGACCTCGCCATACCAAATCTTAAATTGTGTTGTACAGCAGCCATTATCAGAACTACTTTGTACTGGCTAAGAAATATAGTGGTGGATCAGTGGAATAGGTTATGTATACAAGACACAGTAGCCATGACTATAGTAACCTACTGTTTTACAAATCCAAAGTCACCTGCTTCTGGGATAAGAATTCACTGTTTAAGAAAAACTGCTCAGAAAACTGAACAATAGTATGACATGAACTGGTCATCTTGCATGATACAGCAAAATAAAGTCCAAAAGGGGACATAATCTAGGTATAAAGGTTGATACTATAAGCAAATCAGACAAAGTAATAGTTTACTTTTCAGATTTAAGGAGAATAGAGAAATTTAAGGACAAACAAGAGGTAGAGAACATTATGACATGCAGTATGGATCATTTTGATTAAATTAAATTGAAAACTTTTTGCACAAGCAAAGCCAGTGCAACCAAGACTAGAATGGAAGCAGAAAGCTAGGAAACAATTTTTATAGCCAGTGTCTCTGATAAAGACCTCGTTTCTAAAATATGTAGAGAACTGAGTTAACTTTGTAAGATTACAAGTCATTCCCCAGTTGATCAATGGTTGAAGGATATGAACAAGCAGTTTTCAGGTGAACAAATTAAAGCTATGTATAGTTATATTAAAAAAGACTTTAAATCACTGTTGATTAGAGAAGTGCAAATGAAGTAACTCTGAGGTACCTCTTCACACCTATCAGATTGTCTAACACTACAAAAGAGGAAAATGATAAATGTTAGAGAAGATGTGGGAAAATTGGAATACCACTGCATTGTTGTTGGAGCTGTGAACTGATCCTACCATTCTGAAGAACAATTTGGAACTACACTCAAAGAGCTATAAAAATGTGCATACCCTTTGTCCCAGCAATACAGGTGTCCCAGCAATACTGTATCCCAAAGAGATGATAAAAATGCATAAAAGAACCCACATGTACAAAAATATTCATAGCAGTTCTTTTTATTTCACCAAGAATTGGAAATTGAAGGAATGGTCATCAATTGGGTAATAAATGAACAATTTGTGGTACATGAATGTAAAGGAATACTACTGTGCTATAACAAATGATGAGCAGGTGGACTTCAGAAAAACCTTAAAATTCTTAAATGCACTGATGCTGAGTGAAGTGAGAAGAACCAAGAGAACATTGTGAACAATAATGGCAACATTGTGTGATGACCACTTTTGATAGTCTTAGCTCTTCTCAGTAACGCAAGGACCTAAAACAACTCCAAGGGACTCATGACGGAAAATACCATCCACATCCACAGAAAGAAATATGGAGTCTGAAAGCAGATCAAAGCATATTATTTGTTGTCTTTTTTGGTTTACTCTTATTTTTTCTGTCTCATGGTTCCTCCCCTATGTTCTTATTCTTCTATATAATGTGAAAGTTATGTTTAATAAGAATGTATATGTAGAACGTATACCAGATCACAGTCTTGGAGAGGGGGGATGGGAAAGAGGTGGAGAAAATTTAAAACTTATGGAAATGAATGTTGAAAACAAAAGATAAATTTATTTCTTTTAAAAAATTATTTTATAAAATGACCCACAGTGATTTTTTTTCTTTTATTTCTCAATCTAGATTTAATCTGATTCATATTGTAGATTATTTATAAAGGTTTTACAGAATGAACTCACTGTACTTACTACCTTGACAATTTGGTTCTACTCTTCCAACATTATCTCTTTAAAAAATTTCAGTCAATACCTTGATTTCCCCAATTTGGAAATTGGCTTCATAGGGAAGCCTTTGAATGCCATAATATTGAACAATAGACTACAATAATTAAAACATCAGATCATTTGTCTAAGGAATGATAATTTTTAAAATTCTGTTGATGATTGACATAATACAAAGGCTTTCATGTTCAGAAACTAGAATTTTTACTAAGCCATAAAGAGTAGACGACTACCTGGAATACTACAAAAAAAATAATAATCTCATCAGATTATCTGCTATTGATCAGATTTTCAAACTGAGACCCACGAGTCTCATCCTCTTCGTCTAGCAATTGAAGCTGTAAAGAAGAGTACAGCCAATATACTGGTAAGCACTTCCTTTCTGAGGGAAGAAAAAGGAAATATATGCACTGCATTGATCCTTGCAGCCTGTGAAATCCTAAGAAAACCACTATCATTTCTCTGTTAAAACTGAAAATATTCATTTCCTTTATAAAAATCTCATACATTAATGTTTTGCTTCTTGAATGTTAATTTCCAATACTAACCCTTGCTTTAAAATATACTGCAAATAGTATTTTTCTGGGTCACATGAACAATAAGTCTGGACATTTCCTCAGATTCCCACAACCTCTCAAACACCACCAAAACAGAAACCATATTAGAAGGATGAAACTTCAGCTATTTCTGTGGTCTAGAACCTGAAGAAATCAAAACAAGGCTTAAAAAATAAATTCTGGAATTGATTCTTGCTTACTCTATGCTCATTTAGCACCACTCCCCCACTTTCTACATTGTGGGCAGTGAGGCCACACTAGCAGGTCCAAGGAGACAACACAGACTTGCATTAATTAACACACACACACACACACAGAGCAGTCCTACCACCCTCCTTCCAGTGAAATAAAAACCCTAGCTTCAGGCTTTGGAAGCTTTCGTGAACTTCTCCCGACAACTTTGCCACAGCCTTTCAAAAACAAAAGCTTACTGAGATCTATAACCCAGAAGGACCAGTATTACAAGAAGCTCCAAACTGCTAGTGCTGGGGAAAACAAGTTCTGAACTGCTGGAGCCAGGAAAAGCAGATTCTGAACTACTAGAGCCAGGCACAGAACTAAGGAACAGAGGTAATAGGACAGGGTTGGTAATTTAAATCCGAAGATTTTTCCCATTCCTTAATAGGCCCATGTGACCTGCTTGGCTCACATGGAAACTGAGTCACATGAATCTGTGCAGGGAGGTTCAGGTTCAGGATCTGAAGAGACTGAATAAATGAAATGAATAAATGAATGAATGAAAAAACCTTTCCTGTGAGTTGATCATCAGCTAAAGTTCTAGGGTAATCCAAGGATATGTTGGAACATTTGAAAAAATCAATAAATTAGAATCTTAATAATAAATTTTAATAATAAATTATTAAATAAATTAATTAATAATTTAATAATAAATCTTAAAAATAAATTTTCATTAATTAGTTCTGGGCCCTCACCCCAGTTTATCATATACTAGCTATTTAATAAACTAGAGAAACCTGTTTTCCCAACTCATCTCTTTCTATCAAAATTTCTAATCTCCTAAGCTTCTGTGACCATTAAAATTAATGACTTTGCAACATATTAACACGGTAATAGCTAATACAAAATAAATCTCATTTCATGTTTTAGTTGTTTAGAGAATCATAACCAGAGCCAGGAAACAAAGTACCATTGTAACAGCCATAAACAGGAATGCACTTTTTATTATAATATAAAGGTTTAAGGTCAGGAAGAGAATAAGTTTTGTTTGTCTTCTCACAGTTTGTCTAAAATCATTACTGTTAACAGTATTTTTCAAATACTGGTTAAACTCAGTCTCTTTAGAAATGATAGTTAAAAAACAAAACAAAATAAACAAAAGTCAAAGACTTTCCTTAAATCAAAGCTCAAACACTCACTCACAATTAATTCTTGGGAAACTGCAGTTAAATTGTCACTGTTCAAAATTCCAAAGCCTCTTAAGATATAGTAAAAGTATGTGTAGTCTCTGTATGAGAGGCTATTGAAGTTGATCATACATAAAGTGCAAAACCGTAGCAAAGATATTCAAACACTTGGCTATTATATACATTTACAACAGTACTTCTCCACATCTGTCCAAGTAAATAACATTAACAGACTGAACATAAATATTCATCAGATTCTAAGAGCTATATTTTCTCAAAACTAGTTCATTTAAGACTTACAAAGATAAATTATTATTTACAAAAATAAGACAAACCTCAATGAATTGAAGCTATTCTAATTCTAGCTATTTTTGACTAAGGGCTATAGCTTTTGTTATTCCCTTACATTCTTAAGTCTGGGCATAGCAAATAATACATAAGCATCAAATGAGCAACAGCTGAAGGAATTTGATGGAATGATGGTTGTTCAACCTAGAAAAATAAAAACCTTGGGAAAAACAAAAAAAATTTATTCTAGGTATTTGAAGCACTATGTAAAATATGGGTTATATTGACCTCTAACAGTACTTTCTTTTTTATAAGAAAAATCCCAATCCAATATAAACATTTAACAAAAATTATAAACACATTCAAAAGAACAACTAGAGTTAGAAAAAAAGATAGTTTACGTTTTTTACAAAAGGCCTTCATAGTTGGTTTCTTATTTCACCTTTGCAGTTTCCCAATTTACCTCATCGACAGACTCAGTACTTTTCAAAGGAAATTTAAAGCAATTAATTCATTCCCTCTTATTCTTTCAATTATAATCATATCATTTCAATTCTACTCATGATGTCAGATAATGGACTAAGATTTAAATGTCATATTCCTTAAATGGAGTTCATACATTAAACTGATATTTTGGAGAATTGTTGATCACTTTAATTTTGGTAACACAACAATTAGGAAATGGTTGATTTTTAGTAGAAAATTTATCTCATACCATATCTCCATCACTGTGGATTTAAGGATGAGTACCTAGATGGTGTGGTTGATAGAGTGCTGGACTTGGAGTCAAGAAAATGAGTTCAAATATGGCCTCAAATACTACATCTGTGACCCTGTGCAAGTTACTTAATCCTTTTTGCTTCAGTTTCCTCACCTGCAAAATGAGCTAGAGAAGCCAATGGCAAACCACTCCTCTTCCTTTGCCAAGAGAACTCCAAATGGGGTCATAAAGAGTTGAACATGACTGAAATGACTGAACATTTCATAAGAAATTCATAAACCAGGAGCTTTTACTGAAAAAAAAGAGTGGGGCATTGCAGTTAGGAATAAATTTCTATCAAGTCTATGCTTGAAATTTAAAGTTTAAGAATTAGAGTTTAAAGTATAAGTTTTAGCAAATGTTTAAATAAAAAAATTCTTGGCTCTGAGGTGAGGAAACATTTTGAAATAGCAAATTTATAAAGTTATATTACTCAACAAAGTACGTGCCAGGCCCATGGTCTTACCAGAAAGGAGGCATTTTTATTTAAAAAAGAAACAAACATCAGAAAATGAAGTCAGAAGGATCCCGCTATTACTTTCATAAGATCACCTTCTCAACCATCACGGCAATATAAACACAACTTGAACTGACTATAACTACTGGAGGTACAAGATATCACTTCTCATGGACAGCTGTTGGCATTTCTTCTTACATAATGACTTGGCAATTCACTAATATAAACATTTTTACTAGGATTAAAACTGAGATCAAATCAAAATTACAGTTCAAAATTGCAGTAAAGTTTTCAAACCATGTAATAAATTTGATCACTTACAATTTGTAGTAAGACAGAGTCGTGACTGTATTAAAATTAACAATACAAAATACTGGTTTTATTTTTAACCTGTAGCACAATATTACAAGGTTCAAAGCATTCCTTTATATGCACTGAGAGCATATAAAATATTTTGACACTTCTAAGTCTTTTTTACTTGGTTCTACCAGGACAACCTACCATTCATATTACATGCAACATGGTATTCTTAATATATTTTTAAATAATTTTTAATGTTCTTTTTATGTTTTACATCTCCACAGTATTCTATGTATTCTTCCTCTTCCCCTTTCCAGAGAGACATCCCACATAACAGAGAGTGTTTTCTGATTTTTGGAGAGAAAAAAATCAGCATTACTGATTGATACATTGAGAAAGTGTGAAAACGTGTGAAGTGAAACATAAATAGACTTTCCACCTCCAACAAGGAGTATGTTGGGTTTGTCTTCTTTTATCTCTTCATATGAGTCCTATTGAACATTTATGTTTTGTTACATTTACTATCGATTTTTTGGTGTCATTATTCTTTCCATTTACATTGTTGCATTAAATGTGTATATTGTTTCCTTGACCCTGCTTACTTCACTCTGCATTGTTTCATATAGATGTTTCTCTGTTTTCATCACACATAATTTCTTACAGCACAGCAGAAGTCTTTTACATTCATGAACCACAGCTTGTTTAACTATTCCCCATTCTTTCTTTCTAATTCTTAGTAACAACAAAAAGGGCTTCTTTAAATATTTCTGGGTACGTTTTTAAAAAACAATAGCTCTCTGGTAATACAAGCCCAATAATAGAGTCTCTGAATCAAATGATACGGACGCTTTAGTCACTTTATTCTCTCAATTCCTAATTACTTTCCAAAATGGTTGCACAATTCACAGAACCACACTAATATTGATGCAAGGATTTTTCAACATTTTTCTCCAATTTGAAGGTATGATACAAAACTATAGAATTGTTTTTATTTGAATTTTTCTTATGAGTATTTATTTGGGATTTTTTTTCAAGTGATTGTGAATTCTTTCCAATTTTTCTTCTTTTAATAACTTATTTTTCTCCAATTATGTGTAAAAACAATTTCTAACGTTCTTTTTGTTAAATTTTGAGTTCCAAATTATCTCCTTCCCTCTCAGATGTAAATCCAACTGATTCTGGAGATTTTTCTTAGGGAATTCATTGATGGCTTATTACATTTCTTTTTCCCAGAAAGGGTTATTTAAGTATTCTATTTTTTCCTTAGTTAAAATGAGCAATTTCTGGTGGGATGAGGGAAGATGGCAGAGTAACAGGATGGACTTGCTTCCCCCAAGCCCAACCAAATACCTGTAAAAATGACTCTAAACAAATTCTGGAGCTACAGAACCCACAGAATGATGGAGCAAGGCAAATCTCCAACCCAAGACAGACTGGAAGGTCACCAGGAAGTGTCTATCACACCACGCTGTCACAGATGGGACTTGAGCAAGCCTTGGGGGGGGCACTGAATCTTGGGCACCTGTAGTGGTTTCCAGACTTCCCAACCTCTAAATGCTAAGGACAAATTGAAATGTCAGTGGAAAAAAACCTGTGGGACTTGTGTGAGAGAACAGGGTGGTCCAGTTCAAGATCCATGGTGGCAGGGGGGGTGGAGGAGCCCCCAGAGAAAGATTCTGCAGAAGAAGAAGCAGGGACAGGGGCAGCAGCAGCTGCAGGAAGTATTTCTGGAGCTCTAGACCCACAGATTTTTGAGAGACAGAGTGGCTGACAACACACTCCCCACCCCCACTGGAAGCAAACGGCTCAAAAGTGAAGTAAATAGCATGGAAAGTGAGCAAAAACTGGAAAAAGAATCAGACTATAGAATCTTAATTTGGTGACAAGAAAGATCAAAGTATACAAACAAAAGAAAAGGTCATCCAAAGCCTCCCAGAAAAATGTTAATTGTTCTCAGACCATTTAAGAGCTCAAAAATGATTTTCAAAATCAAGTAAGAGAAGTAGAGCAAAACCAGGAAAAGAAATGAGACTGGTGCAAGAAAATAGTAAAAAATGAGTCAACTGCTTGCTAAAGGGGAACCAAAAAAATGCTGAAGAAAATAACACTTTAAAAATAGACTAACCCAAATGGCAAAAAAGATCCAAAAGGCCAATCAGTAGAAGAATATCCCAAAAAGCAGAATTGGTCAGATGGAAAAGGAGATCCCAAACCTCACTGCAGAAAATAATTTCTTAACAATTAAAGTGGAGCAGAGGCAAGATAATGGTTTTATGAAAAATCAAGAAACTATAAAACAAAACCAAAGGAATGAAAAAATAGCAGACAATGTGGAATATCTCATTGGAAAAACAAACTGACCTGAAAAATAGTTCCAGGAGAGATAATTTTAAAATTATTGCACTACCTGAAAGCCATGATCAAAGAAAGAGCCTAGACATCATCTTTCAAGAAATTATCAAGGAAAACTGCCCTGATATTCTAGAATCAGAGGGTAAAATGGATATGAAAGAATCCACTGATTGCCTCCTGAAAGAGATCCCAAAAGGAAGATTTCTAGGAATATTGTAGCCAAATTCAAGAGCTCCAAGATCAAAGAGAAAATATTGCAAGCAGTCAGAAAGAAACAATTCCAGTATTGTGGAAATACAATCAGGACAACACAAGATCTAGCAGGTTCTACATTAAAAGACTGCAGGACTACAATATGACGTTGCAGAGGTAAAGGAGCTAGGATTAAAACCAAGAAACACTTATCCAGCAAAGGTGAGTATAAAACTTCAGGGGGGAAAGTGTTCATTCAATGAAAAAGAGAACTTTCAAGACCTCTTGTTGAAAAGACCTGAGCTGAATAGAAAATCTGACTTTCAAACACAAGAATCAAGAGAAGCATATAAAGTTAAACAGGAAAGAGAAATCATAAATAGACTTACTAAAGTTGAACTGTTTACATTCCTACATGGAAAGACCATATTTGAAACTCTTGAGACTTTCCTCAGTATTAGGGTTGTTGGAGAGATTATATATATAGACAGAGGGCACAGGTTGAGTTGAACAGATAGGGATGATATCTAAAAAATAAATTAAGGGGTGAGAGGGGAATATATTGAGAGAATAAAAGGACAAATAGAATTGGGCAAATTATCTCATGCAAATGAGGCAAGAAAAAGATTTTTCAATGGAGGGGGAAAGAAGGTAGATGAGAGGGAAAGAGTGAACCTTGCTCTCATTGCATTTGGCTTAAGGAAGGAATAACATGCACATTCAATTTGGTATGAAAATCTATCTGCACTACAGGAAGGTAGAGGGGAAAGGGATAAGGGGGTTTGGGGAATGATAGAAGGGAGGGCAAATGGGAACAGGGAGTAATTAGCAGTAAATTCTTTTGAGAAGAGTTAGGGTCAAAAGAGAGAATAGAATTAATGGGGCAGGGTAGGATGGAGGGAAATACAGTTAATATTTCAAAATATGACTGTTATGGAAGTGTTTTGCATAACTACACATGTGTAACCTATATTGATTTGCTTGCCTTCTCAGTGGGGATGGGTGGGGAGGGAGGAAGGGAGAGTAGTTGGAATTCAAAGTTTTAAAAGTAAATATTAAGAATTGTCTTTACATACAACTGGGAAATATGATCTATCTTGCCCTACAAGAAAATAGAAGGGATGGGAATAAGGAAAGGGAGGGATGTGATAGAAGGGAAGGTAGACTGGGAGACGGGAGGGAGGGAAAAGATGGGGAGAAAATTTGGGGCTCAAAATCTTGTGGAAGTGTCTTTTTTAAACTAAAAATATATAAATAACTTTTTTAAAAAATCTTATTGAAATTATCAACTATGTACTTCATTGAACTTTTTAATTAAAACAAAATATAAAAAATACGGGCAATTTGTGTGTTTGGAAATATTCATCCATTTCCCTTAGACTGTCAAATTTATTAACATATAATTGAGCAAAATAGCTTTTAATGATGGCATTGTTAATTTATTATTACAAATTATCTCATTTTCTGGTGAATTCACCCTTTTTGTTTTTGATGTCAACAATTTAGTTTTCTTTTCTCTTTTTTAAAACAAATTAGCCAATTTTTTGCATATTTTATTGGTTTTTCCATAAAACCAGATCCTAGTTTTGTTTATTAGTTTAATGATTCTCTTATTTCAAATTTTATTAATGTCTCCTATAATTTTCAGGATGTCCAATCTGGCTTTTCATTTGAAAACTGTTCGTATCTTTTGATTATCTATTAGAGAATGGTTATGACTAATATGACAATGTGACATATATACTTATGCACATAATATATACATATGCAATATGACATGCACACATGCTTAAAAGCATGCAAACATACACATATATGCATAGATAGATAGTTTATATATCTTTTATACCAAGCCTTCTCAGAGAAACTAGATGCAAAGACTATTTCTTATTCAACTATTTCCCTACTTATCCTAAATGCATTAATATCTGTGCAGAAACTTTTCAATTTCAATTAAAGTTTTTTTTATATTTTGAAATTGTGTCTTTCTGGTTTAAGAATACATATCTTTTCTAAAGCTGTGAGTTTTGTGCACTTGACTGATTTCTCTTCCAAAATTTTTTATGGTTGCTGTCCTTTGTTCTTGAAGATCAAAATGACATCACTATGATAAAGTCATGTTACAGTGTGTTCAAATGTGGCTGATGAAACCAGTATGAGCTCAGAATGCTCTATCATAGGTCAGGCACAAATAGCCTATGTGAACGTTTGGGGTAGACTTTCTAAATTTACTCTCCCTAGGTTTCTTTTTAGCTACTTCAATTCTGTTTTGCTCATAGAGCACAGAACTTTCTTTGATGCAGGTGGTTCTTGCTTGGCAATCTTTTACCAGGATCTCCCATCTCATGCAATCAATTCCAAAGTTCGTCAGAGTGATATTTAGAGTGTCTTTATATTGCTTCCTTTGACCCCTGCACACTTACTTGTATGAGTTCTTCATAATACAATGTTTTGGGCAAGCATACATTTGGCATTCAAACCAGGTAGCTAATCCATCTGAGGTACATTTTCCGCAGTAAAGTTTGAATGCTTAGCAGTTTAGTTCAAGAAAGTTCCTCAGTTTCTGGTATCTTATCTTCTCAGATGATCTTCAGAATCGTCCTAAGACAATTCAAACATAAGTTATTCAGTTTCCTAGCATGGTGCTTATATACTGTCCAGGTTTCACAGACATAATGTCATGTATCCATTTCAAATTTATTGTGGAGTGTGAGGTAAGATGTTGATCTAAGCCTAATCTGCTAGACTGCTTTCCCAGTGATTTTAGGAAATTTTTTCCTGAAGTAATTTTATGTTTTTCAGTTTATGATATTCACCCAACTTGTTACTTATTTGACCTAGCTGTATATTATCTACAAATCCATCAAGCATCCCTTCTCTTTCTGCAGCATCCTTCTCTCTCATTGACTGAAAATTGTTAAATATTGTAGGGTCAAGGACATATTCCTGGATGTTTCTCTGTGAGCAATGATATCACCAAGGTCACCCATCCGAGACATATCAATATTGAGTGAATGGTAAAGTTGACTTTGCTAAGTAATTCAGCTTGAAGCACAACACTGAGAATAGGGCAGCTCCCAAAGACTTGAACTCCTGCCCAAGGGCCAAAATCCCTCCCAATATCAAGAAGGTGAGGGAACAGTTTTTAGAGCGGAAGTTTTTACCATGGGATCCATGAACTTTTTAAAAACAAATCATACCTTTATTTCAATACAATTGGTTTTCTTTATAATTGCCAGGCCTAGAGGCCTGTGTGGGCTACCCGAGTCTTCTTACCTCACCTCCGAGGTCTTCGGTTGGCCAAAACCGGATGCTCATATGAGAGAAAGGACGTTCCAGAGTCGAACAAGGGTTGAGCTTTATTTCAGGGTTTCGGTTACAAGTGCAGGGGGCGGTCTTCCTTAGGAGGAAGAGGGGGAGATTTCCTAAGGAGGCTAAGATCATAAGGGATTGGAAGTAGAAGTACAAGCGGGGAGAGAGGGGGAGGGGAGAGAGGAAAGAAGAGAAGCGGAGCCTACTGTCCTCTTGGCTCCTCACGTGCTAAGAGAGCTTTCAGGCTTCCTCAATCCTACTTAACCTTCAGCCGCATAGTTTGCATCTGAATACCGTGCTGTTAGGTAACAATAGTGTGCCCAGATCCGGGACCATCTCGAGGGCGGGGAGACTCCACCCATCACGTATCTCCCGGGGGAGAGGCGGAAATACCCGAGCTAGCCAAGCTAGCTCAGTCTGACCTTCTCGAATCCCCGCTGTTCATGGAGGGCCTCGTAAGACTCTAAGATTTAGAAGTCCCACTTTTACCAGCCTGAGACCGTCCACACGGATTTGAACTTCCAATCCCAACATCTTTAAAAACAAATCATACCTTTATTTCAATACAATTGGTTTTCTTTATAATACTATATATTTTATTTTGTAACTTTAAACACATTATTCTAAGAAGGGGTCTGTAAATTTCATACTAATGCTGACACACACAGAGACATGCACACATATACTATGGTTAATTAACTCTGATTTCAGGTAATAGCTGTAGGAAAAGTGAAGCCTCGGGAAGTCTGTGAGGGCAGTAGCCTGGGGCAAACCTGTCACTTCTGCTGGTTTGACCTCATGTCTATGCCATGAGGCAAAGAAATCCCTAAATTACCTCTCTTCCCTCCTCAGTTACAGCTCTTTGTCCACCTTTTGTAATTATACATCTTTTTTATGGTTTCGCCCTGCCCTGTTGAGCATATCAACTCCACAATACAGAGCAATAAATGTTTTGATCCTATCAGTTGCTAGGGTTCTCCATCTCAAATTACCTGGCACTAAATTACTTTGCATACATTTGTGTGTATTCAATTTATATATAAATTGTATATATTGTATCAATATATATATACATATATATAATACATATGTTATCCATCAAAACTTTGATAATAGTATTTTTCCATCCATGAGAATAAACATTATTACAATCAATCAATCAATATTCATTAATTGCTTACTATACGCCAGATATTCTGTTTAATCCTGGGGATACAACTAATGAAAATAAAACCCATTTGCAAGGAGCTTACTTTTTTATATTCATGTTAAAATTTTGAGTTCCAATTTCTCTTTGTCTCTCTACTCCCTCCCCACTGAGAAAGCAAGCAATATGTTACCACTTACACATGTGAAGTCATGCAAAACATATTTCCCTATTAGCCACGTTGCAAAAGAAAAACAAGAAAAATAAAGTGAAAAGATGTGCTTCAACCTGTACTCAGAATTCGTCAGTTCTCTCTCTGGAAGTGGATGACATTTGTCACCATGAGTCCTTTGAAACTGCTGTGTATCATTGTATTGATCAGAATAGAAGAGCTTCAATTCTAATGAATGAGAGAAGTACAAAGTTTTGATGGATAATTTCTATTTCTTTCCTGTTTTTCTACTTCTATTTTCATCCCCAAATGTTCCACAGACAATCTGGCTTGCTTGAATACTGTCTCAAGCATTCTGAAAGTTCATTTCTTGTTGTGTTAAGACAACTTTGTTCATACTCTTCACCCAATAAATTTTAAAAATGTTATTTTTTCTGTCTTAACATTTTAGGCATTTTACCCTTCCCCTGTCTTACACTACCTTTTGTGAAAGAAAATCAGTTAAGCAAAAACAGCTTTATGTAACAAGGTGTAAAATAATTTTGTTTTTACAGTCCCCCACCTCTGTGCCTTGAAAAATGTATACTTCATTGTCTATCATCTGAGAACTTCACTAATCTTTCAGTTATTCAGAATTCAACTTACATGTATGTGTCTTGATGTTCACCTTGGAGTAGCTAAGTACCTTAGTGGGTAGAATTCTGGGACTGGAGTAAGGAAGATTCCTCTTCCTGAGTTAGAATCTGACCTTAGACATTTACTGTATGTGTGATCCTGTTTACCTCAGTTCCTCATCTCTAAAATGAGCTGCTGAAGGAAATGGCAAACCACTCCAATATCTTTGCCAAGAAAACCCCAAATGAGGTCAGAAAGAGTCATATATTACTAAAACAACTAAACATCAGTAAAAACATTACATTGTTGAAGTATAGTATATGCTTTACTTTTGTTTTATTTCACTCCATCAGTCCATATATATTTTCTGAATTCATTGTATTCGTCAGAATTTATAGACCCAAACTATTCCAGTGCAACAATGTATATCTTTTTGTTTGACTGCCATTTCACAATGCTCCTAAGTTTGGTACCACAAAGAATGCATGCTACAAATATTTTGGCATATATTATAATTTTGTATCCATCTTTGACTTACTTGAGACAAATGTCCAATAGTAAAGACAATGGATCAAATAGAATGAATAATTAGTGACTCGTGCAAAATTCCAAATTAAAATTCAGAATGATTGCAATATTTCACAGTTTCAATAAAAGTATATAAAATGTACCTATCTTCCCATATCTTCTCTAGCATTGATTGCCCTCTTCATCATTTTTACCAATTCATATTTTGAAAGGTGAAGTGTCAAATTAGTTTTCATTTTCATTTTTCTATTTATCCAGTGATTTGTAGCATAATTTCATTTAATCTTTGTAATCTTTCCTTTGACAATATATCCTTTGAAGAATACTTCCTAGCATTATATTTTCAAAGTCTGAAGTCCTTAGTCATAATTTTATGAATATTTTTCACACTCTTGCTTTTCTTCTCATTCTATCTTCATTTATTTCATTAATGCAAAATTCTTTAATTTTCTGAGGTCAAATTTGACTATTTAGCTTTTGGAATCTTTTTACTTTATGAATTCTCCCTCTATCCACAGTTGTAAAAGGTACCTGATCTCCTTCATTTTTGTAGTGGGATCTGTTAGGATACATATGCTTGCAATATTTCCAAAGGACCTTCTATTCTAAATTTGTATTGCCCTTGATTATCATGTTTGGTTTTGTCCTATTCAATTACTTTATATTAGTTAAATTTCTGCAGTAAAGGATAATAATGTTGGTGTCTGTTTTATGTATTTCCAACTTTCTTCTTATTTCAATAAGGCTGATTTGAATTATTTTGATGGCATGAGAAATTTTCTTGTTTTTATCATTCTTTTAATTTCATTTTGATTTTCCTCTAACAATTTATAAAAGACCAGCTTTTACATATTATCCCACAGAGATTACATGTAGTATTGCTTCTTTATGCCACATGCAATATACATTGCAACTTTAAGAGGCAAAGGATTCTTGGACTATTACAGTTTAATTGTTCGTCTTTGAAGAGTTTATGAATTGACTGAGTGTTTATTTGATATTCTAGAGAATCTATTACTTTTGAAGACTTGAGGGAAATTGTAAGAAGACTGAGAGAAAACATTAAAAGAAGATCTTTCCTTAAAGAATTGTGTTAATTCTTATATAGCAGTCTCTCCACTGTGCCACCTAGACAGAGTAGAGTAGAAAACCTGTAGTCAGGAAAACAGGAGTTGCAATCCATCTTCAAACATTTTTTCTCCTTGTATGACCCTGAGCAAGTCACTTGGTTTCTTTCTGCCTCAGTTTCCATATCTGAAAAATGGAAATAATTATAGCTTCTATCTTTCAGGGTTGTTATGATGATAAAATGAGGTGACATTTATAAATTTCTTTACAAACCTTAAAGCATTACATAAGTGCAAGTTATTCCAGCACATAACACTGTGTGTTACTAACAAACATATTAAGTGTTTCATCAGTGTTCAATAGGTTGATTGATTGATTACCTTGTAAAGGAACATAAAGAGAATTCTTGATAACAGTCTTGGTATCCGGAGAGTTGGATCCTGGCCTTGTGTTTGCATGAAAAAGGAGCAGTAGCAATAATGGCTAGAAGTGACTATCATCTTTTTCTCAGCTAATAATAGTATAAAAGTTACTTGTCTTTGTCTTATTTATTTGTTACACTGTTAATAAATAAAATAGTCAGAAAGCATGATATTTATTTAAGTTTAGAAGAAAAATAGTTTTATGTAGAAAGATATAAAAACTTTTATATAGAAAGATATAAAAGCTTATGGGAAAAGAGGTTTCAATAGTTTGGTAATAATAAGTAATATTTAATAAACTGGGGAGGGAGTAAACTCAGATTTCATTGAGAAATACGTTGCTATTTTACTAATGTGTGAGGAAATATTTCATACCCTTTAACTGCTTTGGAATGCAAGTCATATTTTAGTTATATTTATATTCATTTGCATTTAAGATGATATGATGTTTACATTAACGTTGTATTAATGGCCTTGTGTTCATAGATATATACAAAGATTAGCATTTTGATAGTTTTTTTCAAATAATCATCCCTGTTAGAGACAATCTCTGAATTTCCATAAAGATCTCAAACATTTCAATTTGTAATTAAGCAAAACACTGATTACCATGAAGACTCCTGAATAAAAACAATAGATCTAATCAATATCACTTACATTACTATACTATGAAATATTTTTTGATATTTGGCAGTTGGGTATTGTAGTAGAAAGAACTCTGGATGCAGAATCAAGAAAATTAATTTGAACCCCATTTCAGATATATACTAGTTGACATGGGGCAAATCACTTAAACTCATTATGATAATAAAGGCATACCTTGTTTTGTTGTACTTTATTGCACTTCACAAATGTATTGTTTTCTTACAAATTGAAGCCTTGTGGCAACCTTGTGTCAAGCAAGTCTATCAGTGCTTTTTTTCTAATAATGTGTTCATATCATGTCTCTATCACATATTTATAATTTGTGCAATGTTTCAAACTGTTCCATTATTATTATATCTGCTATAGTCATCTGTGATCTTTAATGTTGCTATTGTAAGTATTTGGGTTTCCAAGAACCATGTCCATATAAGATAATAAAGTTATCTGATCAATGTTGTGTGTGTTCTGATTGTTCCACTGAGTGGCAGTTCCCCATCTCTCTTCTTCTACTCAAGCCTTCCTCTTCCCTGAGACACAACATTGAAATTAGGTCAATAAATAACCATACAATGCATTCTAAAACTCTAAGTTTTTAAATAAAAAGAAGAGTCAGTAGATACAGCAAATTTCATTGTTGTCTTATTTTAAGAAATTGTCACAGCCACCCCAACCTTCATAGTCTACCACTCTGAACAGTCAGCAAGCATCTACATCAAGGCAAGACACTCCATCAGCAAAAAAAAAAAAAATATGACCTGAGAAGCTTCAGATGATAGCTAACATTTCTATCAATGAAATATTTCAATTCAGCTATGTTGATTATTTTAGACATAATATTATTTCACCTTTTATAGACTACAAAATAGTATAAACATAACTTTTATATGCACTGGGAAACAAAAATTTTCTCATGATTCACTTTAATGCTATATTCACTTAATTGTGGTGATCTGGAACCCAACTTTCAGTATCTCTAGGATATATCTATAGTACTAACCTCAAAGAGTTGTTGTGAGAACCAAGGAATAAGGATAAAAATTGGAGCTGTTACTTCATTTATTTAATGAATGTCCAGGTAATGGATTTCCCTCTGCCAATATAGATCCATATCTTCTGTATAACATGATTTAGAAAGCTGCCTAAAGAACTGAGAAGTTAAATAATTTTCCTAAGGTCATATGGTTAGTGTATGTTACAAGCAGAACTTAAACTCAGGCTTTCCTAACTCTGAATCCATCTACACAAAATTGTCTCCAAATGAATAAAAATATGTAAATATCTTTGGAAGCCTATTATTTATAACAATGTAAATGAATTAGAATTATTGGTTTATAACTTTCAAAGCACTCAATTGCATTTGTACTGATTTTCATAGCTCTGGAAAATGATTTTTTGGCATAATATGCTAATCACCTAGCAAGATGTTACAGCTATATTTCCAATGAAATTATTGCCCTAACACTTATGGAAATTATTTTCTTGAGTAAGACATTAACTCACTACAAATTGACTTAATTGTGTTACTAATTCATACTAAAATGTGCTGTTGCCTGAGACACAATGATAAAACTTAATCCAGGAGAGAAAGTACAATTATCAATGATATTGTATGGTTAAGAATATGTGCCTCAAACCCATAAAGGAATGCTGCAGGAGAGCTAGCCAAGCAAACATCTAGATAATTAATTAATTAACCCCTAATCTAACAATTGAATTCACAGAAGAACATTGTAAAAGGTTTTATTAACTTACAGATTGAGAAATAAGCATGACAGCAGCAAGAATTTGATCTGTGTTTCTGAAGGCTTATTCCTTAATTTAGGAGATGCAACTTTTAATTTTTCAATATGAATTGTCCTTCAAATTATAATTGTTCTTTACATAACCACAAAAGGACCTGTTCTCAACATGTTCTCAAGATGGAACTCCAGACTAGGAATTTCCTCATTTCCAGTAATTGATTATAACTATGACTTGATAGATGTATCCCAGTAATTGAATCAGGCGGCATAATAGATTAAGTGACTTACTTGCCCATGGTAATGCCCAGATCCTGCTGAATACAAGTCCAGTATTTTTTTTCCCTCGGCTGTTTCTTTATGGAAGATCTTATCAAAAGATCAGCTAGCAAGCATTTGTTAAGTACTTGTTTTATGCCAGACACTGTGATTATGCTATTGAATATGGCCAAAATTGGAAGAGACTGAGGGAGTGGGGCAGAAATAAATATTTGAAGAAAAAATGTAACCAGAAACACTACTAAGAAAAACTTAATACTTTATTTTTAAAGCAAAATATTTTCTTAGAAACACACAAGGAATGACTTTTAAAAAGGCAAAATTAAAAGCATTGCCAAAAATGAGAAATAAAGTTGTGGAAAATACAGAAATAAGGAGAAACCAAGTTAAGCAGCAGGAAGGAGCACAACCCAGCCCACACTTGCCAAACTCCTCAAAGCATATCTAGAAAATGCACCTGACTAAATACTGACGGGGAAAACAAAAAAAAAAATCATAGCAATTTTTCCAGCCCAGGTCAGCATTGTGAAAAAGATTGTTTTTTGGACACTGGTGATGGTACCTGACCAGTAGTAAGACACTAGTAGAGCTCACCAGTGCCAAAAGTGCTGTGCAGCAGAGGAAGAGGACATCCTAGATCCACATCATGGCACAATTTTAACAGAAACATTCATCAATTTTCAGCTATGTTACCTACTACTCAATTCTGGGTTACAAATCCAGGTTATAATGAGGAGGGTACCTGCACTCAGAGGTAATGTTCCTAGGTAAAGAGTGGATGGCTCCCTGGACAGAGAGGAAGGTCTCATTTCTTTTTATTTCCAGTCTGAACCCTGCAGAGGAATAACCAGGAAAGGAGATTCAGACCAAAGGGAAAGTTGCAGTCTGTCTCTCAGAACCTAAAGACCTAACTAACTGGCTGATAGAGACTGAGCTTAGTAGAATTCTACTCTACTTGTTCAGATCCAAAGTCAAGGAAAGAACTTGCAGAGTGTGGACCAAAGTGGGGGAGAAGGAAAGGGTATAGCAATCAGACTTTGCTCTGAATCAGACAAAGGGATCACTAAAAGTTTCCAGATTCCAATCTGAGCTTTCCCCAAGATCCTGGAATAACATAATGCTCAATAATGCAAGAAAGGAGCAAAAGCACCAAATGCCTCTCCGGGAGTGTGAAGTATCCAGCCCTAACATCAAGTCTAAAGTGAGCTTGAAGTATGATCAAACAAATAAATAATAGGAACTTAGAAGCTCTTATGGTGATAAAAATGTTCAAGATATAAATCCAGAAGAAGAAAATTCCAAGACACCTACAAGCAAAAGCTCAAAGAAAACCACAGCTTGGGCAAAAGTTAAACTAGAATTCCTGGAAAGATGAAAGAAGAATTCTTTTCAAGAGTTTTAAAAATATTTCTGTCACAGTGCTGGAGAGAAAAACTGGAAATGAAACAATAGTGATGTAGGAAAGATGGTGGAATTGAAGGAAGCAGTGAAGCAAGGAGTTCCTCATCAAAAATTCTCCAAAACAGATTTAAAAACAAACAAGATCAAAATGTTATGGAGAATTTAAACATCATAGTGAGTCATTTTTCCAGCATACATTAGTATAGAGAAACAGAAGGTAAGGATACCGGAGATGGGGTTGGGACAGGTTTAGGCCAGCACAGAGCACTTCAGAACCTAGGTTGTGAACCACGGCAAGAGGGGATCATAACTAAAATGATAAAAATTTGTTTCCCACTAACAGTTCTAGGTCGCAGATCCAGAATTAACTTGTAAGGGGATCTTCAACCACCTTTCCATGTCCCAGCTGCACTCAGGCCTTAAGTGATATACACAGAAAGGAACAAGTTCAGAAGCAGGCAGTATCAGTATGCTCAGCCTCAAGGAGTGGATTGGAACATGAAGTCAACCCTACTACCTAATCTAAAGCCAAGAGAGGAATAACCAGTAAAGGAATCCCAAACCAAAAAGGACCTAAAATTCTGAATCAGCAAAGCATTTCATCTGGTTTGAAATACCTAAGTCCAGAAACAATCTAATTTGCTCAGGCACCAACACCAGGTCAGGAACCTGCAGAACTCAGAACAGATGGCAGCAATGAAACTTTGTCTTGGATCAGAAATCTTTGAGAGTGCTATAAGCTTTCAGGTCCTAAGCCTGAGTTGTTCCTGAGATCCTCAAATACCAAAATTCAGTAATCCAAGAGAACAGCAATAGGATCAGTCCATACCTTTCCTACAGAACTGCACAGAGCATAGCCCTAAAACTCTGAAGTCAGAGAGTAGACTGGAAGAACGAGTAATAAAAGAATCCCACCATAAGAAATTATTAGGATGACAGGGACACTCAAGACAGAAATTGAGAAGAGAATGCCTACAAAACTTCCACAAGCAAAGGCTATAAGCAGAACAATTTGGGCACAAATTCAGTGAAATTCTTGAAGAGATCAAGCTAAATTTTTTTTAAGTTTAAAACTCTTTTGGACAATGAAAATAGAAGGATAGAGGATAAACTTGGAAAATAAATGAGACCAAATTGTACCTGTCAGATCTATGAATAAGGGAAGAATTGTGAACAAATAAGAGATATAGAGAATCATAAGAATAAATATGGATTATTTTGATTATGTGAAATAAAAAAGATTTTGCACAAACAAATCCAGCACTACTGCATTAGAAGAAAGGCTGGAAACTGGAGAAAAGTATACAGTACATTTGTCTAATAAAAACCTGAATAAAAATGTCTCAGATTTTTAAAACTGATTCAAATTTATAAAATTCCAAGTCATTCTCCCATTGACAAGTGGTCGAAGGATTTGAAATGGCAGATTTCAGAAGAAATCAAAGCTGTCTATAGTCATGTACAAATTGTTCTAAATCACTATTGATTAGAGAAATGCAAATTAAAACAACTATCAGATTGGCTAGCATGAGAGAAAAGGAAAATGACAAATGTTGGAGGCAATATGGAAAAACTGAAACAGTAATGCACTACAGTTGGAGTTGTGAACTAGTTCAATCATTCTGGAGGACTATTGGAAGTATGTATAATCTTTTGATGCAGCAGCAGCACTACTAAGTCTGTATTCCAGAGACATGAAAGAAAAAGGGAAAGAACTTAATATGTACAAAAAATATTTTATCAACTTTTTGTGGTGGCAAAGAATTGGATGTGGAAGGGATGTCCATCAATGGAGGAATGGCTAAACAAGTTGTGGTATACAGTTGTGACAGAATACTATTGTGCTATGAGGAATGATGAGGAGAATGATTTCAGAAAAACCTGGGTACATTTATATGAACTGATAGAAAGCAAAGTGAACAGAACCAGAAGAACATTGTACACAGAAACAACAATATTGTAACATGATCAACTGTGACTTAGTTATTCTGATCAGTACAATGATCCAAGGACTTATGATGAAAACTGCTATCCACCTCCAGAGAGAGAACTGATGGAGTCTGAATACAGTTTGAAGCATAATCTTTTCACTTCATTTCTTTTCCTTGATATTTTTGCAATTCATCATGTGAAAATATATTTTGCGTGATTTCATATGTATAAATGATATCACATTTTTTGCCTTCTCAGTGACTGGGAGAAGGAGAGAATTCAGAACTCAAAATATAAAAACATGTTCAAAATAAATAACGTTTTAAAAGAAATGAGATGTATGAAAGAACTGAAAAGGGAATTGAGTTCAGCCTAAGAAGTACAAAATCTCGTGCAAGAAACAAACTACCTAAATATTAGAAATTACCAAATAGAAGTCAAAGATGTCACAAGACAAAAAGATATATTGATAGAAGGTCAAAAGTATGAAATAAAATAAAATATAAGATATCTCACAGCAAAAACAACTGACCTAGCAAACAGTTTTGCCATCAGACTACCATGATCAAAAGTACCATGACCAAAATAAAGGACATGATATTTAGAGAAATCTTAAAAGAAAACTGCCAAGATCTCTTAAAAGCAAAGGCTGAAAAATGGAAATAGAAACAATCTACCAATCACTTTCTGAAAGAAACTCCAAAATTAAAATTCCCAGGAATATGATAGCAAAAATCCAGAGTTTCCAGGAAATAAATGCTGTAAGCAAACAGAAAGAATGAATTCAAGTACCAAAGAGCCCTGAGTCAAGATTATACATAATTTAGCAACCATGAGTGTAAAATAATGGAGAGTTAGAAATATAGTATTTCAGGGGGCAAAGGTTTTTATAGTAAAAAAAAAAAAAAAGTCTTATGGTAAAAAAAAATCATCCAACGAAACTGAAAAATGGATCATTGATAGAAGAGTACTTCCAAGCATTAGGGGCAGCTAGGTGGTGCAGTGGATAGAGTACACTGCAGGAGTCAGGAGGACCTGAGTTTAAATCTCACCTCAGACACTTGACACTCACTAGCTGTGAGTGGGCTTGGGCAAGTCGCTTAACTCCAATTGCCTCATCCTGGGTCATCTCCAGTCATCCTGATGAATAGCTGGTAACTGGATTCAGATGGCTCTGGTGACCTGCACAGTCCTCCCTCACTCAAAACAAAGTCAAGTGCAAGTCATGTCATTATTTCTCTGATGGCATGGTCTTCTTCAGCAACGAAGGATAAACACACTCCCAAACATTAATGATGAAAAGAACAAAGGTGCACAGAAATTTTGATATTTCAGCAGAGGAATCAAGAAAAATATTAAAAAGTATACATGATCAATTAATCTTGAAAATAATCAAAGACAAAATGTTTAAATTCTTATATGGGGATAATATATATTCAAAAAAAAAAACTCTCTCTCCAAAGTAAGCAATAATCTTTCTAGTCTTTTCTCAATCCTCTTTCTTTTTTAACTCACTAGGATTTGCCACTATTCAGAAGGGGATAGATACCCTTCTCCTTGATACTTTTTTTGTCTAGGTTTTTGAGGCACTATTTTCTCCTGGTTTTCCTCCTATTTAACTGACTGATCATTCTCAGTCTTCTTTGCTGACTCTTCATCCAGATCACTATTTAACTTGATGATTTCTTCAGCTTCCATGGGTTGAATTTTCTTTATTCTAATGATTCTCAAATACACTTAAGTAGTGCTAACCTCTCTAAATGTGAGACTGGGATATTACATCTCCAAGTTACATCTTGTAATGTCCTGTAAACTTTTAAAACTCAAAATCTCCAAAACTAAAATATCCTTTCCCCACCCCCAGCTCTTCCTTGCTTCTGAATCACAGTCAAAAATATGACTATCCTTGAAGTCATTGGGGTCACAAAATAAGGGTCATCCTTGACTCCCTAATTCTATCTTACCCTTCATAGCCAATTTATCAAGTTGTCCTGATTTTATCTTCATAATACCTCTTGAGAGAAAAAGAAAAAAATTACACTGATAGACTCTTACCATCTCATACCTGGATTGCTTCAATAACTTCCTGGCTGATCTGCCTGCCACAAGCCTCTCCAGATTCTACCCTCCACTCAGCTGTCAACACAATCTACCTAAATTTTAGGTCTTATCATGACACTCCTCTTACTCAGTAAACTCCAATGTCTCTCCATCACCTGCAGGATCTTATAAAATATCCTAAACCTTTTTGGTAAAATCCTTTATAACCTTCCCCCTCCTACTTTCTAATCATCCTACAAATTAACTTCCCACCATGTGTCACTGACCTCCTTACTATTTTCTTTTATCCTTGGTGTTAGCACAGTACTTGGTACATAGTAGGCACTTCATAAATATGTATTGAATATCTGATTTAAAAAATTATATGTAATGGAAAAACTGTGAGAGAATTAAATTTTATTCATCTATATACAGCTATTGCTATGTCCAACTATTATATTATGATGATATTTTTAAAAAGAAAAAAATTATAAAAAGTCATCCAAAACTGAAAGTTAAGAGAATAAAAATTACCCTGATGTAATGAAAGTTAAATATCTTCCCTACCCATTAATAGACCTCATGGGGAGCCCATTGGGGGAGGCTTGCTTTGTAAGAAGGCGGATGCCTTTTCTTAATTTCTAATGAGGCATTGGATCATGAGGGTCATGATGCTCTCTAACTCTGCAAAGTGTATATATATTCTGAGGTGAGATTTTGCTTTGGGGCTTACTCTGTGGAAGAAGGTTCGTGATCCATATGAGACTCTATATAGCTTTTCTTATTGGGAAGAGCCAAGATAGTGGAGTGAGAGCAACTACTGACCTAAGCTATTGGACAAACCCCTTCAGATACATCTAAAAAGAGAATCTGACCAAATTTTGGAGGGACAGAATCCAACAGGAGACAGAGTGTGACAGATTCACAGGCCAGGAGAGACTGGAAGTTCAATGGAAACATTTCTATTCTGCAGGGGTAGAGGAGCACATAGTGCACAGGCTGTACCAGCCCATCCCACCACAGCAAGGCCCAGCAGGAAACTCCAGGAGGTCTGAGGCAGAGGCTTGTACTGCAGAATCTCAGACATATCAGTCCAGGACAGGAGTACAGCAGAACCCAGCAAATGAGAGCCACGGAGCTCCAGGTAGCTACAGGGCTGCTCCTGAGACTATTATCAGCCTGCAGATTAAATGTCTGTAAGTCACCTACTTGAACTTCCAGGAGCTAAAATGGCATAGTGATCAGTAAATTGTCTCTCCCTCTCCCCTTACTGACCTTGAAAGAACCATAAAATATTTCCCCAGAAAAATTCTGGATCACTGGAATCAACAGAAGGAGCAAACAGCCTTGCAGCATATGAGACTAGGAAAATAGCTAAGGATGATCCCTCTAGCTGTAGGGGAAGGGGACCACTTCAGGACCAGAGATGTCCCAGACAACCCCACCTAAGTGAACCAGCAGTAGATTGGGGGGAGGGAAGCCTCTCAACCACCAACACCAGGACAGCAGGCCTGCCTCAGCACCTAAGGGGAAACAGGAAGACACTAGGGCAACTGGGATCACCAACTGCTGAGCTTGCCTGTGCTGTAGCTCAGCAGAGGAGACCTCCAGTGGCCAGATCACTCCTCCCCCAACTTAACAAGTTAGCTCTTGGGCAAATCTAGGGAAATGAAAAAAGACCTCAACTGCCCTCTGTTTTCTCACACCAGTCAGCTCATTACCAGATTCTTTAGCTTTAAGCTGAAAGAACCAGAGGCCACAACACACCTCATCATCATGAGTAACAAGCAAAGTACAAAAGAAAAGACCATAGAATCCTTCTATAGGGACAAGGACCAAAACACAGATACCAACGAGGTCAGCATTGAGATATTTCCAACTGAAACTTCAGAAGGGACTACGAACTGGTCACAAGCACAACAAGCACTACTGGAAGAGCTGAAGAAGGATTTTAAAAACCAAGTTAGAGAAATAGAAGAAAAACTGGCCAATGATTTTAAAAGTAGGAAAAAAGAATTCACTGAAGAGAATAGATGTTTAAAAAGGAATATTGAATAAATGGAAAAGGAAGAAGAAAACCTAACTGGGAAAACTGGCAAAGGGAAAAGGAAGTACAAAAACTAACTACAGAAAGTAACTCTTAAAAAGGAATAATTGGAGAGATAGAAAAGGAGATGCAAAAGTTATCTGATGAAAACAATTTGATAAAAAATAGAATTGGGCAAGGAGAAGTTAATGACTCTATGAGACATCAAGAATCAATCAAACAAAATCTAAAGAACGAAAAGATAGAAGAAAATATAAAATATCTAATTGGAAAAACAACTGAGCTGTAAAGTAGATCGAGGAGACAAAATCTAAGAATTATTGACCTACCAGAGAGCCATGATGAAAAAAAGAACCTAGACAATATCTTCCAAGAAATCATCAAGGAAAACTGCCCAGAAGTCTAAAGATCCAGAGGGCTAAATAGTCATTGAAAGAATCCACTGTTCACCTCCCGAAAAGGATGCCAAACTAAAAACATCAAGGAATATCATTGCAAAATTCCAGAACAATGGAGTGAAGGAGAAAATACTACAGACAGCCAGAAAGAAACCATTCAAATATTGAGGAGCTACAGTCAGGATCACACAGGATCTTGCAACGTCTACATTAAAAGACTGAAGGAATTGGAGTATGATATTTCGAAGGCAAAGCTGCTGGGATTACAACCAAGAATCAATAACCCAGCAAAGATGAGCATAATAATTCAGGCAAGGAGATGAATATTCATTGAAATAAGGAATTTCCAGATCTTCCTGATAATAAGGCCAGAAATCAAGAGAAAATTCGATCTCCAAACACAGGTCTCAAGGGAGGCATAAAAAGGTTAACAGGGGGAAAAAAACTTGTTATTCAATATGGGCAAATTGTTTACATCCCTGTAAAGGAAGATGATACCTGTTAATCTTGATAATTGTATATTTATTATGAAATATAAAAGGGATATACATAGATAGAGGGAGCATGTATTAAGTAAATGATATGATGATAAAAATGTTATTTAAGGATGTGAAGGGACTATAACAGGACATGTGAAAAGGAGGAGGCAGAAAATGATAAATTACATCACAGGAAGAGGCACAAAATGATATTACAGTAGAGGGAAAAAAGGGAGGAAGATAAGCACTATTTGAGAGGTACTCTCATCTGATTTGGCTCAAGGAGGGAAAAACAAACTTAATTAAGTATATACATCCAACTAGTTCTGTAGGCAGTAGGAGTGGAAGGGGAAAAGAAAGGGAAGGGGAGGCTAAAAGGGAGGGAAGAAGTAGTAAGGGTAAAGGGGAGTAAAAGGAGGGGAGTTGAAAGAAGGAAGGGAAGATCGTGGGAGGTGGTGGTCAAAAATTAAAACACTATTGTGGAGAAGAAGGGAGAAGGGACAACGGAAAGCACAAAGGGTGGGAAAGAGGATGGAGGGAAAGACAGATAGTAATCATAACTGTGTATGTGAATAGGATGAACTCTCCCAAAAAAAGGAGATGGATAGCAGAATGGCTTAAAAACAATAATCCAATAATTTGTTGTTCACAAGAAACACATTTGAAGCAGGGTGATACACACAGGGTAAAGGCAAAAGATCGGAGCAGAATATATTGTGCTTCATCTGATGTAAATAAAGTAAAAGTAGGGGGAAGAGCCAAGATGACAGAGTAGAAAGGAACACATATGCTAGCTCCCAACCCACAGCTCATAAAGAAGAACTATAAAGAAGAACTCCCAACAAATTCCGGAGCAGCAGAAGCCACAGAACAACGGAGCAGAGATTTCTGTTCCAGAGAGCCCTGAAAAACTGACACCAAAGATCCATCGCGCACCAGATGACCCGGAGCAGAGCCCAGCCCTGCCTTGGCTGCACGGCACCAAGATGAGCAGAACCAAACAGGCTTCGGGGACAGAATCTCCAGCAGCCACACAGGTCCCTCCACCCACAGGCCCCAAAGGTCAGTGAGAGAGTCTTTTTGGCTGGTGGAGAGGGGAGCGGGGTGTCTCTATAGCTCAGGCCCCCTCAGGAGGCAGCAGCAGAGGCAGCAGCAGACAGGGGCTCCCAAAGCAGGCAGTTCCTCAGATCCATTGTTGAAGGTCTGCAAGTAAACCCCTGAGGTAACTGAGCCCCTGAGAGGCAGCCCTGCTCCCACCAGAGCAGCTGAACTTAATCTCACACTGAATAGCAGCCCCGCCCCCGCCCAAAACCCTGAGGCTGGGAAGCAGCATTTGAATCTCAGACACCAAGCACTGGCTGGGCAGATCTGGAGGTGTAGTGGGGGTGGAAAGAAAACTCAGAAGTCAAGTCACTGGCTGGGAAATTGCCCAGAAAAGGGAAAAAAAAATAAGGCCATAGAAGGTTACTTTCTTGGTGAACAGATATCTCCTCCCTTCCTTTCTGATGAAGAAGAGCAATGCTTACCATCAGGGAAAGACACAGAAGTCAAGGTTTCTGTATCCCACACATCCAGAATAAATATTCAACGGGCTCAGGCCATAGAAGAGCTCAAAAAGGATTTTGAAAATCAAGTAAGAGAGGTGGAGGAAAAACTGGGAGAGAAATGCGACCAATGCAAGAAAAGCATGAAAAACAGGTCAACACCTTCCTAAAGGAGACCAAAAAAAATGCTGAAGAAAATAACACTTTGAAAAATAGGGTAGCTCAACTGGCAAAAGAGGTTCAAAAAGCCAATGAGGAGAAGAATGCTTTCAAAAGCATAATTAGCCAAATGGAAAAGAAGGTTCAAAAGCTCACTGAAGAAAATAGTTCTTTCAAAATTAGAATGGAACAGATGGAGGCTAATGACTTTATGAGAAACCAAGAAATCACAAAACAAAACCAAAAGAATGAAAAAATGGAAGATAATGTAAAATATCTCATTGGAAAAACAACTGACCTGGAAAATAGATCCAGGAGAGACAATTTAAAAATTATGGGACTACCTAAAAGCCATGATCAAAAAAAGAGCCTTGACATCATCTTTCATGAAATTATCAAGGAAAACTGCCCTGAGATTCTAGAACCAGAGGGCAAAATAAGTATTCAAGGAATCCACCGATCATCTCCTGAAAGAGATCCAAAAAGAGAAACTCCTAGCAACATTGTGGCCAAATTCCAGAGTTCCCTGGTCAAGGAGAAAATATTGCAAGCAGCTAGAAAGAAACAATTCAAGTACTGTGGAAATACAATCAGGATAACACAAGATCTAGCAGCTTCAACGTTAAGAGATCAAAGGGCATGGAATAGGATATTCCAGAAGTCAAAGGAACTAGGACTAAAACCAAGAATCACCTACCCAGCAAAACTGAGTATAATTCTTCAGGGGAAAAAATTAGTCTTTCAATGAAATAGAAGACTTTCAAGCATTCTTGATGAAAAGACCAGAGCTGAAAAGAAAATCTGACTTTCAAACACAAGAATGAAGAGAAGCATGAAAAAGTAAACAGCAAAGAGAAGTCATAAGGGACTTACTAAAGTTGAACTGTTTACATTCCTACATGGAAAGACAATATTTGTAACTCTTGAAACTTTTCAGTATCTGGGTAGTTGGTGAGATTAAACACACACACACACACACACACACACAGACAAAGAGCACAGAGTGAATTGAATAGGATGGGATCATATCTTAAAAAAATGAAATTAAGCAGTGAGAGAAAAATATATTGGGAGGAGAAAGGGAGAAATGGAATGGGGCAAATTATCTCTCATAAAAGAGGCAAGCAAGACTTTTTAGTGGAGGGAAAAAGAGGGGAGGTGAGAGAAAAACATGAAGTTTACTCTCATCACATTCCACTAAAGGAAGAAATAAAATACACACTCATTTTGGAATGAAAACCTATCTTAAAATTCAGGAAAGTGGGGGAGAAGGAGATAAGCAGGGTAGGGGGGAGGATGGAAGGGAGGGCAGTGGGAGGAGGGAGCAATTTGAAGTCAACACTCTTGGGGAGGGACAGGATCAAAAGAGAGAATAGAAGAAATGGGGGGCAGGATAGGATGGAGGGAAATATAGTTAGTCTTACACAACACGGCTATTATGGAAGTCATTTGCAAAACTACACAGATGTGGCCTAGATTGAATTGCTTGCCTTCCCAAAGGGAATGGGTGGGGAAGGAGGAATGAAGAGAAGTTGGAACTCAAAGTTTTAGGAACAACTGTTGAGTACTGTTCTAGCTACTAGGAAATAAGAAATACAGGTAATGGGGTATAGAAAGTTATCTGGCCCTACAGGACAAAAGAGAAGATGGGGATAAGGGAAGGGAGGGATGATAGAAGAGAGGGCAGATTGGTGACAGGGGCAATTAGAATGCTTGGTGTTTTGGGGTGGGGGCAGGGGACAAATGGGGAGAAAATTTGGAACCCAGAATTTTGTGAAAATGAATGTTAAAAGTTAAATAAATAAATTTTAAAAAAATAAAAAAAAAGCAAGAGTAGCAATCCGAATCTCAAACAAAGCAAAAGCAGAAATAGATCTAATCAAAAGGAACAAGTAAGGAAACTTTATCCTGCTAAAAGGCACCACAGACAATGAAGCAATATCATTACTAAACATATATGCTCCAAGTGGTATAGCATCCAAATTGTTAGAGGAGAAGTTAAAGGAGTCACAGGAAGAAATAGACAGCAAAACTATACTACTGGGAAACCTCAACTTCCCCCTCTCTGAATGTGATACATCTAACTTCAATATAAACAAGACAGGAGGTAAGGAGATGAATAAAACCCTGGATAATGTAGATATGATAGATCTCTGGAGAAAATTGAATGGGACAAAAAGGAATACACCTTTTTCTTAGTGGTACATGGCACATATACAAAATTCATCACGTACTAGGGCATAAACCTCATGATCCAGTGCAGAAAGGCAGAGGGAGTCAATGCATTCTTCTCAGATCATAATGCAAAAGAATTGTATGTAATAAAAGGTCATAGAAAGATAGATCAAAAATTTAATGAAAACTAAATAATCTAATCCTAAAGGAGTGGGTTAACCAACATACCATAGAAACAATCAACAACTTCCTTCAAGGGAATGACAATAATGAGACAACCTACCAAATCTTATAAGACACTGTAAAAACAGTTCTTAGGGGAAGCTTTATATCTTTGAATGCCTACATAAATAAAATAAAGAAAGAGGAGATCAATGAATTGGGCATGCAGCTGAAAAAGCTCAAAAAAGAGCAAATTGACAATCCCCAAGTAAAGACTGAATTAGAAATCCTGAAAACCAAAGGAGAGATTAATAAAATTGAAATTAAGAAAACTACTGAACTAATAAATAAAACTATGAAAAAAACAAATAAAATTGACAAACCTTTGGTCAATCTAATTAAAATTGAGAAAAAAGAAAATCAAATTATCAGTATCAAAATGAAAAGGGTGAACTCACCTCCAATGAGGAGGAAATTAAAACAATAATTAGAAATTATTTTGACCAACTACATGTCCATAAATTCAACAATCTTAATGAGAGGGATGATTATTTTTTAAAAAATATATAAATTGCCAAGATTAACAGGTAAGGAAGTGAAATACCTAAATAACCCCATCTCAGAAAAAGAAATTGAACATGCCATCTATAAACTTCCTAGGGAAAAATCTCCAGGGCCAGATGGATTCACAAATTAATTCCATTAAACATTAAAAAAACAGTTAATTCCAATACTATATAGGCTATTTGGGAAAATTGGGGAAGAAAGAGTCCTCCCGGGTTCTTTTTATGATACAAATATGGTTTTGATACCTAAACCAATAAGAGCCCAAACAGAAAAAGAAAATTATAGGCTAATTTCTCTAATGAATATAAATGCAAAAATTTTGAATAACATTTTAGCAAAAAGAGTACAGCAACTTCTCATGAGAATAATACGCTATGATCAAGTAGGATTTATACCAGGAATGCAGTACTGCTTCAATATTAGGAAAACTACTGGCATTATTGATCATATCAACAACAAAACTAAGAGAAATCACATGATTATTTCAATAGATGCAGAAAAAGCTTTTGACAAAATACAATAGCCATTCCTATTGAAAACACTGGAGAACATAAGAATAAATGGAACTTTCCATAAAATAATAAGCAGTAGCTACCTAAAACCCTCAGCAAACATTATATGCAATAGGGATAAGCCAGATGCATTTCCAATAATATCAGGGATGAAACAAGGATGTCCATTATCACCACTATTATTATTCAGTATGGTACTAGAAATGTTAGCGGTAGCAACAAGAGAAGAAAAAGAAATTGAAGGAATTAGAATAGGCAAAGAAAAAGTAAGTTATCACTCTTTGCAGATGATATGATGATATACTTAGAGAATCCCAGAGATTAAAGTAAAAAGCTACTTGAAATAATAAACAACTTTGGTAAGGTTGCAGGGTACATAATAAACTCACACTAATCTTCTGCATTTCCATATATTACTAACAAAGCCCAACAGCAAGAGATAGAAAGACAAATACCATTTAAAGCTAGGGTAGACACTATAAATTACTTGGGAGGATACCTGCCAAAACAAACCCAGGGAGTATAATTACAAAACACTTTTATCACAAATAAAGTGAGATCTAAACATCAGTTGCTTGTGGGTAGGCTGAGCCAATATAATAAAAATGACAATTCTGCCTAAATTAATTTACTTATTCATTGCCATACCAATCAAACTACCAAATAATTATTTTATAGTTCCAGAAAAAGCATCAAAATTCATCTGGAAGAATAAAAGGTCCAGAATATCAAGGGAACTAATGAAAAGAAATGCTAGGGATAGTGGCCTAGTCCTACCAGATCTCAAATTGTATCATAAAACAGCAATCATCAAAACCACTTGGTACTGATTAAGAAACAGAGGGGTAGACCAGTGGAATATGTTAGGTACTCAAGACACAGTGGTCAATGAATATAGCAATCTACTGTTTGATAAATCCAAGGATTCCAGCTTCTGGGATAATAACTCACTGTTTTACAAAAATTGCTGGGAAAACTGGATAACAATGTGATGGAAACTAGGCATAGACCAATGCCTGACACAGTACACAAGAATAAAGTCCAAATGGGTACATGATCGAGGTATAAACAGTGATACTATAAACAAGTTAGAAGAGAAAGGAATAGTGTATTTATCAGATTTATGGAGAATGGAGAAATTTTTTGACTAAACAAGAGATAGGAAACTTTATGTAGTGCAAAATGGATAATTTTGATTACATTAGATTGGAAAGTTTTTACACAGCCAAACCCAATGCAACCAATATTAGGAGGGAAGTGCAAAACTGGGAAAAAGTTTTTGCAACTAGTGTCTATGATAAAGGCCTCACTTTTAAAAATATACAAGAATGTCAGTCATTCCCCAGTGGATAAAAGGTCAAAGGATAAGAAGAAGCAATTTTCAGAGGAAGAAATTAAAGCTATCTATAGTCATATGAAAAAATACTAAATTAAAACAACTCTGAGATACCACATTACACCTATCAGATTGGCTAACATGGCAAAATAGAATGATGATAAATGTTGGAGGAGATGTGGGAGAGTTGGAACACTAATTCATTGTTGGTGTCTCTGTGAGCTGATCCAACCATTCTGGAAAGCAATTTGGAATTATGCCCAAAGGGTCTACAAAAATGGGCATACCCTTTGACCCAGCAATGCCACTTGTAGGACTGTATTCCCAAGAGATCATAAAAATGGGAAAGGGTCCCACATGCACAAAAATATTTATAGCAACTCTCTTTATGGTGGTCAATAACTGGAAATCAAGGGGATGCCATCAATTGGGGAATGTCTGAATAAATTGTGGTAAATGAATGTAATGGAATACTATTGGGTTATAAGAAATCATGAACAGGATGGCTTCCAAGAGACCTGGCAAGACTTATATGAACTGATACTTAGTGAAAGGAGCAGAACCAGGAGAACTTTGTACACAGCAACAACCACAGTGTGCAAGGAATTTTTCTGGTAGACTTAGTGGTTCATTGTGATGCAAGGACTTAAATAATTCCCAATGGTCTCTTAAGGCAAAATGCCTTCCACATCCAGGGAAAGAACTATGGAATTTGATTGCAGAACAAAGCAGATCATTTTCTTTTATGTTATGTTTTGGTTTGTTTTATGATATCTCCCATTCGTTTTATTTCTTCTATCCAACATGACTAAGCCGAAAATGTATTTAACAAGAATGTATGTGCAGAATCTGTTTAAAACTGTATGCCGTCTCAGGTAAGAAGCGGGGAGGGTGGGAGAGGGGGGAGGGAGCAGAAACATCTAAGACATATGGAAGTGATTGCAGAACACTGAAAACAAATAAAATAGTAATAAAAAAGAAACTCTGGATTGCCACTAAGGAGCCCCCGGCTTTGAAAGTCCAGATTTTGGTGCGTCTCTTTCTGGTAATTATGCATGTATGTAGTAGTCAGACAGCTATATCTGTCTGTTGATCTGTGATGTATGTATTGTTTAACAGTTAGAAACTGTGTCTATTGGTCTCTACTTCTCTGCTTGTATTTTCCCTGTTGGTATATGTGATTAAAGAGGATTGCTAATCCCTCAAAATTTGCTTTCCTTTTAGAAAAACAGACCTAAGAACCTGTGCTAGCAGGCCATCCTGGATATGTCAGGGTGCTTGCTGCTACACCTGTCTCCTCAGATACTTTATGAAAACACTAATAATAACAACAAAGAGAAACACGAAAGAGAGAACCTTCTAAAACACCACACCAGAAAATAAATACCAAACAAAATAGCAGAGTGATGATAAAATTTTCAAATAGTATAAAGCAATTGAATTATCTGAAATGCCAGAAGGAATGGAAATGAAAAATGGAAATATACAACATATCCCCAGAGACATCTTCAAACAGATAAATTGCACATTCATAGAAGGTAAGAAATAATTGGTAATTGTAAAAAAAAAAAAAAAAAAAAAAACATAGGATTTCAAATTTAGAGCTGGGATGAACCTTAGAGGCCACCTTGTCCAAGTTCTTAATTTATACATGAAGAAACTGAGGTCAATAGGTAAACTGATTTGTGTAAGATCATAAAGATAAGTCCCTATGCCTTTCCCAGTATCACAAACGTAAGTTTTTTAATCCAGGTCCTCTGACTCTATTATCCTTTCTCTTATTCCATGCTACCCCTTCTACCATCAAGTAAGAATTTGAACAAACTGAAAATATGAGTAAATTGAATAAGAATTAAGTAATGAAGAAAAGAACGAACAAGAAAAAAATGAAAAACACAAAAAAGGAAACCAATAGAACAATATGTGCACACAAGTTAGAAGCAACATGAGCCAACTCTATGAAAAGATTCAAACTTAAGTGACAGTCCTGGAAAATAGATTATAACACACCAATTCTAAGATTATGAATATGCCAGAGAAATTAGAAAAAATATTGTCTGTATCAATTAGCTTCAATAATTCTAAGTAAAATTCTTAACAGAACTTTGAGACTTGAAAGAATATTCCCAAAAACTTTACATAAGTAAACTTATAAGTTTAAGTCAGTAAAATGACCATAATATGTCATACTTAGACTGTTATGCATAAAGCATTTTGCAAAACTTAAAACACTCTATAAATGTGAGTTTAGTAGTGGTGGTGGTGGTGGTGGTGGTGCTGGTAATAGAAGTAGTAGTAGTAATAATAGTAGTAGTAGTAGTAGTGGTGGTGGTAGTAGTAATGGTACTAGTAGTAGTAGTAGTAGTAGTAGTAGTAGTAGTAGTAGTAGTAGCAGCAGCAGCAGTAAGTTAGTAGTAGTAGAAAAAAATTTTTCAGGGTACAAAATTCCCCCTACCTCCCACAGACTGAGAGTTGTTTTGCAATCTATAGTCTTAAAAAATTGCCTTGAACAGTGAAAGGCTGAGTGGTTTCTTGCCTAAAATCCCTCATGGACAATACGTGTCCAACTCAATTTAAATTTAGATCTTGATACTAAAACCTGTCCTTATTTCACTACTCCACACTTTTGTATTATCTCTGTACATTGTCTCTATTGTAGAGTAAAACAAATTGAGGATCAAAGAGATGAAGTAACTTACACACAGGTAAACAACTAGAAACTGTCAGTTTAAAGTCTAATGAGGTTTCTTAAGTCCTACTTAATTCCTACTTTCCTTCCTAAAGTTTAAAATAATCTTCAATTATTGGAAAATAACAAAAATGTGAAGAAAAATGTAAACTAAAGCAATCTAAAAATATAAAATATTTGAATTCTTCCAAATAACAGATGGACACATCCATAAGTGAATAATGATAATAACCAGGCGTGTGATTTCATTGTATTGGGAAGCCCAAAGCCCTTTATTAATTCAGGTTGATAGCTTGTCTGTGACTAAAACTGAGCACTGAAATATTAACTGACCTGGGACAAGGCATATATCCAACATAGGTCAGATACAGGACTTGAACCCAACTGTTCCATGCTTCAAAGTCAATTTTCTATCCACTCTGCCTCTGTTAGGACATGATTTAGCAAAAAAAAAAAAAAAAAGTTTCTTCATTATAGGTCAGAATTAATGATTATACTTTTAATTTTTACTAACCAATAAAACACTTGACCTTAGAAATGATTACATTATGTACAAAATTTACAAGACTAATAAAAATATATTACATTTTCACCCAAAGAAAAAATGAGAAGAAATGAGTTGAAATGAGCTTGGTAGTTATTTCCCCAACTTTCAAAAAAGAAGTCAAAGTTACTTCGTCAGTAAATCTTGTGTATGTAGTATTTATAACAAGTTAGTAGTTTCTACACTGAGAACAATGATTAGTCTTAAAGTATGATTTGCTTACTATTGTTTCGATGTTACTTATTCCAACCATATATTAATAAAATTCATAGCAACAGAAAGAGGAATCAACAGGAAACAACTAGGAAACTCAACACAACTATCAAATCTAAAGTCCTTCAAACAGTAGAATGTCAACAGTGGATTTACACAAAAAAGGGAACCATTTTTCACATGTATATTATACTATACTTCTTAGAATTCCTTTATAATATAGGTATGTACACAGGTATGTGTTTTTATATATAGATGTACTAGTAGATGTAGATAATTTGCAAAGTACTTACTGTGCGCTAAAGACTAAGGATGCAAATACTCCACTCCACTTAAAGTAAATAAAATATTCTAGTCCTGATAACTTTACCAGTTGATACCATCTCAAAAGAATCAATAAAAAATCTGTATTGATTTTCAATAAAACTTAGACATACCAATTTAGTCAATTAATCAATAAAATATATTTCAACCAGGTGCAACAGGAACTGTGCTGAAGAAATGCATTCATACTCAGTGGGTTTTGAATAAAATAATGGGACAATTTCAAACTCAGACATTCAAGTGTCTGGCAGCCAAGTCACACCGCCCAGATGAAACTGACTTGGAAGAAAGGAGAGGAACTTCAGTTTTCTCTCTATGCACTCCTTGACCAGATTAATTCTTGTTAACTGTGGAAGTTTTAAAGATTTTTGGACTGCTCGATGGAGTCCTAGCAGCGTCCCTTGAAACATGAGTAGCTGGTGGAAATATTTGCATCAATTGCTGGAGAGAAACTAGACACATGGGTGAAAGGCAATTTTAAGGACTAGGAAAAAGTAATAACTTTGCCAAGGGGACACTAATAAGTATCTCAGAAAGGGAAAGAAAGGCATCCCAGCAAGCTCACTGGAGTTACCCCCGTTTGCGTTTTCCCCTACATATGTTACCTACTTGAGAGAGTGCATCAGACTTTGGGAGAGAGATATACTATTATAACTATTCCTACAATAGCATCTTACTCAAACATCTCTTTTTAAAATCAAAATAAGTTGAGTTGACTAATTGGTATTCAATGATAACCATGAGAGGAAGCACAGCAATACAGTTCATAAGCTAGAGCATTAGAAGGAGAAAAAGGAAAACAAACAAAACAGTCTCTCATCGTATTCTAGAATTCAGAGGGAAGAAGTAGCAGCCTTACCCCAGGATCCCTCCTACCAGTTAGAATTGAAATTAGGATAGTACTCCCTGAACATATGTTGCACCAGCAAGCATGACAGTCCTTGCCCTCAAAGAGCTCGCATTCTAATGTGATAAGAAAATACATAACCTCTCTGGGAAAAAATGTATTAATATATACACTTTGTGTATGAAGATACTCAGGAAGTGTAGTGGAGATCTGGATTTGGGCAAAATAAGTTGAAAGGTCACTTATCACAGCCCAGGGTATTATCAGTGACTAAATCCAAGTTCCAATGGGGAAGACTAGTATAGTGATCAGAATGCAAGTGGAATGATTTGCAAATGTACACAAATATGTATACATGTATATGCAGCTATGCATACACTCTCCTTCTGACAACTATAAACCATGGAAGATTTCACTGAAATTCAAGACATCATAGCATCAAATGGTGAAAGAACAAGTAAAGGTACACATATAGATGTACATATATAGACATACATGTATATGTGTGTATAAAACACACATGTATCTTACATATGTGTGTTTGTTTTTATCATCTACCACTGGTTGTATAGGGTACAATGGGATCATACCTGAAAAAAAAAAGGCCTTAAGGGTCATGACTCCATAATTTCAACCACCATGACTCCAGACTTCAATATTCATCAGTAACTGACATCCAAATACATCTATCAACTAAGAATAGGCTATGGTGTTATGCTGCTTAGTCTTCTTAGCAAGTCTACCTATAATTCTTTCAATCTCTAAACAACAGCAGGGTGGTCAGATGGAAATTACAATGAAAAAATTAGTCTGAAATGTATAAATATGATGGAAGCAAAAAATGCTTAGGAAGGAAATGGAAAGGGGAATCAGTAAAACTATGTTCCAACTTTACATATATCTGAATAAGAAATCCTTTCTCTTTAGGCACACCACAGAGAGACTGTGGCAGAGAATGAGCATATATATTTTTCTTCCCCACATTTTCCAGATGGACTGGTCAGTTTTCCAGGAAATAAAATCTGTTCTTTCTGATTCTGTTATCTGTAGTGACTAATTTGAAGGTTATAGATACATTCTGATTTACTGTTAAGAAGCATAAAATAGAGAAAAATAACATTTTTCATGAAATCAGAGATCTAGTAAAACTAGGTGGGTTTTGGTTTGGTTTTTTTTTTTTTTGTAATTGCAGTAAAATTGCAGCTTTTCTACTCATGACCTTGGGGACTCTAGGCCACACTTTCCACATCTACAAAATGAGAAGGTTGGACCAGATGATCCTCTAAGGTCTATTCTAACTCAAAAGTCCTATGAAATTTCTTGGTGTCACCTCACTTTTCCCTACCTTTCCCTTCATAGCAAGGCCCTATTGTAATCAGAAAATTCTCTTTTTCTTTTGAAGAAAGTCATCTCAAATTCCCTCTACCAGTTAACCCTTTCAAGGGACTAGAATAGAAATTCAAAATCAAACCTTATTTTAGGACTGCTCACCATTTCTGCTTATTAGAGTACAGAAAGGAAAGATTTCATGTGTTTATTCCAGCTGATTAGAAAAAATAACATAAAAATATATAAATAAACAGCAACTCCTAAGTAAAACAAGGAAGTAGCAGTAGAAATGCAGCCATTTGGTCTCTACTTCAGATTTTGAGTCTTAGAAATTCTGTTGAGGATTTAGAAAGTAGCATCACCAGTTTCTGTTCCAGATTGTTAAATATGCATACTTAAAGGAAGAGAAGAAAATAACAGATACAGAAACTGTGTAGCCTAGAATTTTTAGAGAAGAATATAAGACACAGCTGCAAGAAAGAAGCTGTACCCTACCTTCTCTTCTTGGAATCTGGCATGATTATCCATGATATGCCTTGCAGTGTGCCAGTGGACCTGCTGATTTCTCCAGCCTTAGGAAGTTGTCAGAACCACTAAGGTAGCAACCAAACTCCATCCCCAAGAAAAACTGCATAAATAGCACTATAGCACCACCAATCTATGAGAGCTACAGCAGCGGTCCAATGGAAATAGGATCCACAGCAGCACTAAAAGCAGCAACCATTCCATAGTCTGTAAATGCCATCATATGGATTATCTACAGAAACACAGCATGCTGGGTGAATATAAGCTGTCACCACTATGCTTGAGCAGAGGCTTAAACAAAAGGAAAACCAGAGGAGCAGTTCAAGACACAACTCTATCCACAGCAAAGAGCTCTGAACAGGCCTGGCCAGATCTTTTTCTCTAGTTAGTCAGCCAGCTTGGAGATAGAGATAAATGAATATTACTCTGCTGAATTATTTAGATGATGATCTTCACTACTGAATAAAACATTGATGAGGCTACTTTTGAAGTGCTTTATCTTGGTAATCGTATTGCCCAAAAGGAGCTGGTGTGATTTTCAGGTGGAGGCTTCCTGGGAGGGTGGGGGAAGGGAGAAGAGAAGAGAATGGAGGGGGATGGAGGCAAAATATGGAAAAAAGAGAGAAGGGATTTTTGTAAATTAACGTATATTGATCCACCTCTGCCAACCCTAGACACTACATGTTAATCCTATGTCAGCAAAACCTACCTCCTCCATAAAAATCATTATGTGCATTGAGCTATCAAAATAAAAACAGTTTTTGTCCATTATCAAATCTATTAATCTAACACTATTTCAGAGGAAAGGAGTATAATAAATCCTGATGTATAAATATATGCCTTCTTTCACAACATAGCTCCTGTATATCACATTAAAAAAATTCTATTTTTAAATTCTGGTACCCTTCCATGAAAAACAAGATACATCAAAATTCAATTTCAAATCAAAATGTTCAGATACTAATTTTCAGCTAATAGAAATCTTGTCGAGCTCTTCAACACATACATATACAGAGAAATACATACGTATACCTCCCACCTGGTAAAAGAGGTAGTTAAGTATTAAAAGGTTATTGGCAGAAATAGGGCAGAAATAAAACATCTTTAATGATGCTGTCCCCATCTACATATCTTTATTAACAAACTGGTCATGGCATCCATATCTTCAAAATAGAATTAGCTTACCCTAAATTAAAGCACCCTATTTAAATCTTTTGCAGGTTCAACATGCTTAGCTCTCTTGTACAGGGTTTAGGGTGGAGCTTAACCATCTTCCCTTTGCTTTCGCAGATAGGTTGTGTTCACGTATAGATTGATTTTCAATGTAACAGAAATAATTGTATTGGTATATAATAAATGTCTCCCTTGAGCACCCGAACCATTCCTAACAAATATCAAAACATTAATAAATAAATTGGCCTGCAATGCAGATAAGAAACTAGAAATAAAATCATATGGGAAAATGGGTAAATGTAGTGGTTTTCTTATTACCTGGTGCCTCCAGAGGGCAAAGAGGATCGTAATAGTACTTTCTCTCCTTGGGTACAATAACAGCAAAGTGGTTCCAGGTGGTATTCAGTGTTTTCCTCGGGTATTTCTGGTCAATCCTCTGTCCTTTGCCATAGCTCAGCATCCGCATCCTAAGGAAGGGAAAGGACTGCAGCTGTCTCTGCCGCCGACGCCCGCCGCTGCAGCAGCCGCCTGCTGCCACCTCTGCTGCCTTCAGGTTGAGTTGGGTGGTAATCCGGACAGATAGCCCCAAGGAAAGGAGCGGTTCAGCATCTAGGGACCAGGCCAAGAAGGGCGGCTGCACAAGCACACTCACACACACGCACGCACGCACGCACACACTCACATGCACATAACACATTCACAGGGGCGCGCGCACACACTCTCTCACATACACTCATACACACAGGCGCGCTCACGGAGCACAAAACTGCGTAGAGGAGGGAGGGAGGAAGCAGTGCTGCTCCTCTGCACAGTCCTCTTCCGTGCTCATACGGTATCACAGCAGAATCAAGCCTCTGGAATACATAACATTTTGGTCACGTTTCTGTCTAATAGGAGGCCAACTCAAATCCACGCAGTCCTAGGGTCATGGACATTTGTGGGACGGAAGATGGGGAAGAAAACTGTGTACAACGTTTATAAAAGCAGTTTTGAAGACAATATTCAAGATCTCAGGTTTAAAATGGCTGAACTTTTGGCAGCAATTTTTGTGAAAAGCAATGTACTTCTTTTTTAAATAAATCATATAAGTAGAAAGCAAACTGGGTCAAAAGACCTTGCGATATATCTGTACTGTATTTAAACCTCGGTATAAAGCTGTCAACACCATACACATAGCTCCGCAGAAGATGCTAGAGTCTGTGAACGCCAAAAAGGTCTAGATA
The DNA here is from genome assembly GCF_028372415.1 of Notamacropus eugenii. Classification (NCBI taxonomy): domain Eukaryota; kingdom Metazoa; phylum Chordata; class Mammalia; order Diprotodontia; family Macropodidae; genus Notamacropus; species Notamacropus eugenii. Next base: position 317,270,826 of record NC_092872.1, on the reverse strand, counting down.
TCATTATCTGATTTTCCCCATTATCCAAGCATCTGTCGGAGTCGTCGGTTTAAAGTACTTCTTTTTCAGCAGTCTAATCAGCAATCTCTATAGATAGGTACACACACAAAAAGATTTTCTCGGAATAGGTTCACAAAATAGAAGATAAACTGAAACTTTAAAAAACATATTAAACAGCTGATTTGGGGAAATTTATGGTCAGGCAAAGGGAAGACTATTTAAGTCTTAAGTTGTGTTTTCTTCCTTTTCTCTTGTATGATTCCAAAAGGTTTTTGTCTGCTCCACCCTGGTTCAATTACACTGTCATTTTTTTTCTGATATAACTGATCTTTCAAAATTAGTGGGTTGGGTTCATAACCCCAAATTTTCAAGAGGATCCCGGTGATCTGTCTACAAAGAAGTCATTCTCATCCTCCAAAAAAAGAAAGAAAAAATCACCCAAACCTCCGATCTGTCTGCACCAATTCTCCACCTTCCCACACTCAGCCTACACACAGCGCCTCTCCAGCTTTTTCTCGTTCCTAAAGAGAATCAGCGTCTAAAGCTGAGCTTCCCCAGTCTTTGGCGAAGGAGAAAGCTTACTGTAAGATTCTCCCTTTAGTTTCCTCTGCTAGGGTAGACTTCTGAGCCATCCTCCTCCCTGTGGCGCATTCAAGCAGCTGCAGCTTTAGCGGTCTGAGCCAGAAGAGGTGTGCTCCTCTCTGCAGCATGAAGGCGGTTTTGCAGATTGATGGCTCTACAATTAAGAGCCCCAACCCAGTCCCAGAAGTCGTTATCTTCTCTGCAGTAGAGGAGGTGAAGCAAGTGACCAAGTGGTGGAAATGGGAGGAGTAAAATCAAATATCAAGTGCATTAGCCCTTATTTAGTTTGTGCCCCTCCTTTCCTCCTCCCACCCCCATGCTGGGAGTGTTAAAACTGCCAAATTCTAGTCTCTAAATCGCCAGAAGGGAGTGGTGTGGAACTATTGGCAGATCGGGCAGAGAGGGTAAAAGGAATATGTACTGCCATTGTCGTTTCTTATACACACACATATGTATGTATATATGTGTGTATGTATGTATGTACATGTGTATGTGTATGTGTGAATATGTGTATACATGTATATGCATGTGCATATTATTTATTTTAGTTTTTAATATTCACTTCCATAAGATTTGAGTTTCGAATTTTCTCCCACACCTCTTCCTCTCACCTTCCCAAGACAGAGTGCAATCTGATATAGGCTCTACTTATACATTCATATGAAATGTATTTTCGCATTAGTCATGATGAATAGAAGAGTTGGAACTAATGGGAGGAACTGAGAAAGAAAAAACAAAACAAAACAGTAGAAGAAAAGGAGTGCAAATATTATGCTTACATCTGCATTCAGACTCCAAAGTTCTTTCTCTGGATATGGACAGCATTTTCCATCCTGAGTCTCTTGGAGTTCACTTAGATCCTTGCTTTGCACAGAAGAGCTAAGTCTGTCAAGGTCATTCATAACACAATTTGGCTGCTACTGTGTACAATATTCTCCTGATTCTGTCCACTTCACTCACCATCAGTTCATATAAGTCTTTCCAAGTTTTTCTGAAGTCCACCTGTTCATTATTTCTTATAGTGCAATAATAATCCATTACATTCATATACCATAACTTGTTCAGCCATTTACCAATTGATGGACATCCCCTCAATTTCCAAATTTTTGCCACCACAAAAAGCATTGTTATAAGTGTACAAGTGGGTTGTCATTTCTCTTCAATCTTTTAGGAATAGAATTATTATACTACTACTATCCTTTGGTAAAGAAATGTTGCTGGACTAGGGTAATACCCAATGAAGATTATCAGTCTCAGTAAAAGAAAACAAAGGCTCAGACACTGGGATTGAAAAAAAGAAGAGTACAAAAATGCATGCACATAAAAGCATTCTAGCTTTCTCTCTTTTTTCCCTCTTATAAACTGGAAGGGATTTATAATATTTTGTTCCCCAATTTAAGCACATTACAGATATCCAGCTTTGTTTCAAGAAAGCAGCAAAGCTGGTGTAGTAAACTAAGGTCATCTGTTTGAGGACAGATAGGTTTAATACTAAAAGTGCTCCTTAAACAATGGTTATATTGTAGATAGCAACCAAAGGGGAATAGCAAGATGTATGTTTAGAGGAGAATGCAGTTGAGGGCTCTATCTGGAAAGAAGAAAGAACCGGGGAGCACTGTATGAATTCCAAGCTGCAGCTACACTTTTCCACTTTTTCTCCAGTTTTTCCAAAAGTTCCACTTTACTCTTCCCTCATCTCTTTGTGGAACCAACCCATCCTTCAGTTGACTTTTGGAAAAGCTAAAATTGTCTCCTAGGTAAAAAAAAAAAATTCTCAGGTCATTCCACTATGGTCTAAGAAAATACTGAATATTAACTGTTTCTCTTTATCCAAGAACCCTGAGGGTCTTCCCCTTCTAGTTTGAATTTTGGTTATTTTCTTTCTTTATTAAACGGGCCATCCCATGAGTACCACTTAAAGAGGTCTATTCACTGAATGAGTGTATCTCACTCAAAGTGAAACTCTGTTAAGACCTTAGCCTAAAAAGACCAGAGCTCTACAATGCATCCTGGACAATCTCCAGTCATTCTGATGAATATCAGGTCATTGGAACCAGATGACTCTGGAGGAGAAAGTGAGGCTGGTGACCTTGCACAGCCCTTCCTCACTCAAATCAAAGTCAAGTGCAAGTCATGTCATCATCTTGATGTCATGGTCCTCTTCCAGAATGAAGGACAAACAGAATAACAACACAAAAATAAGAAGTCTATCTTCTTTCCCTCAACCAAGGTCCTTCAAGATTTACGATTTTTTTTCTCTTCTTTTTCTCTCAAAAAGAATCACAAAGGACACTAATTTTTTGTTGATCACCCTCCTAATGAATATGCCATAATAAATTCAAAAGATTTTAGTAGAATATGGGTTTGTAAATGTGGCTGAAGTCAATGGTTGAGACTTGACTCTTCAGAGTGTCTCCTTTGGATGGTCACCTCCTTATTTTAGTGACAGGAATATTCCTTTACTCTGGTTGTTAAGGAATCCTCTACCAGTGTTCTTTCTTCTCACTCAAGGAAAAGAAAGCCTACATACAGCTTTCTTAGAAATCCCTTTTGGTATATAATGGAAGGGTCAACCATCTTGAATGAAAAACATGAACACTAGGTTTTCCCTTACCTCCTTTTAGATTCCCTAATCTAAATCCTCAATTCAATCCCTTCTTGCTTCAAATTGCTCAGTAGCTAGGATGACCAGTCTATTCTTCAAGCAACTTTGCAGAAATGTAGGATTAGAAAGATGTGGTTATAAGGAGAAAGAAGGTTGTGGGTCTCTGGGAGCAAGGAAGAAGAGAGTAGGAATACCAAAAAAAATCTGTAGCTAGATTTGAAATGTATGCCAGTACCCTTGTTTCTGTTCACAAAGTGAGTTGTAGAGCTACCTTAGCCCTCCTGCTACACTCCACCAGGCAACTTGGCTTTTACTAGGGGAGTCTGCAGTTTATAAAAAAAAATCTAGAGGGAAGATAAATTCACCTCTGTAAAGAAGCTCTCTCCACGAGGAGGTGAAGAGAGAAGGAGGAAGGACTCCCATGCTGAAGTCTCAAAGATCCTTTGGTAACACAGCAGTTGTTTCCAACCTGTTTTATCTGGAGAACTCTGAACTGAGAGAATTCCTCCTTGAACCAGAAGGAAAGTGGGAATGAGGAGACTCAGAAAAAAATAGGACAATGAAATTAGAGAACATTTCCTTCTCGATTTATTTTAAACTTTGCTATGTCAGAAACTTCTTTTAGATGTGGCAGAGCTGTGCCAAAACATTCTTTCCATTAGTTCAGAGCCCTTACTTCCTAATACTTTGAAAAGAAGCAGGCCATGGGGGCTGCATTTTCTTCTGAATACTGTAGTGTCTCCTTATAACCTTCCTCGATGGAGTAGATGAATGACATTGGGATAAGAGGGAAAACATTGCAGTAAGAAAAGTTGAAAGATACATTAAATGAGAGATCTTCAGAATTTGTTGCCTTTGATTTAGCTATTTTTCCAATTTTTGTGGCTAGCTGGACTTGGGAACAGGAAATCTTTTCAGACTATCTTGCTTGTAACCATAAAGAAAAAAAGTATGAGAAATTGTAAAAATATAAACATATACACATTCATAGTTTGAGATGGGCAAAGAGGATTTGTGGTGGTAGAATTTCCTTATTTTACTTAGGGATTAATCTAGTTAAGATCTTTGGGTTTTATTGTTTTATCATTTGATTAAAAAAACATTATGAAATGTGTCCTATTAGTTTTCACATTTTACAGCTAAGGAAGCTGAAGCTGAGAGGGTAAGATGGTGCAGCGGATAGAGCACCAATGCAGGAGTCAGGAGGACCTGAGTGTAAATCTCACCTCAGACACTTGACACTGACTGGTTGTGTGACCTTGGGCAAGTCACTTAACCCTGATTGCCTCATTCTGGGTCATCTCCAGTGATCCTGATAAATATCTGGTCACTGAATTCAGATGGCTCTGGAGGAGAAGTGAGGCTGGTGATCTGCACACCCCTCCCTCACTCAAAACAAAGTCAAGTGCAAGTCATGTCATTATTTCTCTGATGGCATGGTCTTCTTCGTCAATGAAGGACGAACACATATCACATAAGTTACTTGCCCAGGATTACACAATGAAGCAGGATTCAAATTCAGTGATTTATGACTCCCTGCCGAGTCCAACACTTTATCCATTACAACACCTAGTCGCCTATGAAAAAGAAAATCTAAGATAGAGCATGAATTTCCAGGAGACCCAGATTTGTGAGCTGCTTGGAAAGTATAAATCTGAGGTGAAAGTGAAATCTGTTTAACAGTCCCACAAAAATTTTTATGCTTTAATATTTTAAGTATCAACTTCCCAAATGAGTGTTTCCTACTTTAAGCCTTTGTTAATGTAAGTTTATGAGTCTTTCACATTTTAATTATGTATTTATCTACTTCTTTGTGCATTGACTAACTGGCTAGAAGTGAATTTGTTCATCTTTCTGAGAGTGACTCTAGACTTGAATCAAAACTCAGTTTTGTTTTAGAGATTTTCTCCAGAATGCTACTGTGAGGCAAGTCATAATAAGCCAGAAAGTAAGAGAAGAGGTTCATCCTGTATCATTGGGGTCAAGTTATCCAAGATTTTACTAGTTTGCTTGAGTTCAAACCCTAAGTGGAAGAGGTGTCTACAAATGGAATAGAAGCTGCCACAGTATTTTTTTTTCTATTTTACATATAAATATTGTGCTAAAAGTTTTTTAACTCCCACATAACTTTATCTTTCTGTCTGTTTTTTAATGTCAGTTTCAAATGTTGACTAATACAAATTAGGCATACATATTAGCATCTTATAACATCTTGTCTGTTTATGATAGTTTCTACTTTTTGCCTTCAATGTGACTTTGTTTTCATTTTTTAGTTTTGCCCAGAGATTTATTTGTACTAAATAGATACATGATTATTCTTGTTTTAGGGACAGATTTGTATTATTTTCTCTAGATTAACCAAAGTTTGTTTGAAAAAGCTTAGTGATATGTTAATTTCATATCAGAAGTGGACATATCGGACACTTGAAATTAAAGTTATGATAACAGTGATTTGAATGACTGGTTATTTTAATTTTTGTTGCTACATAATTTGAAGCATGAAGTTGAAGTCCAACTTGTTTATTTGAGTATTTTGCTTCATAAGTCAATTTCTAACAACTAAAATGCTACATGAAGTTGTCACTTTAATCCATCCTTCTATTGCTTATGAAACATTTCAGATTGAAGGAATTACAAGAGCTTTTAGGACTAAAGATTAAGTGTTTAGATAAAAAGAAGTCATTAACTTATTTGAAAATATCAAAGCATTTATGCATTTTTTTATTCTACCTCATAACACTGCAGTAGAGCCTGCTTCCGAGTCAGGACAATCTTGATTCAAAATCTATCTCTGAAATATGCTTCCTATGTGGCAAAGGCCCCTTGCAGAAAGGTTGCCATCTGCTTTGGTAAAGAGAATTTCCTCACTTTGAAGGATTGGCAGGAACCCTGAAGAGCAATTGTTAGAATGTCAGTCAGTGTGTATTAATTGCTCTTATGAATCTGAGAAACAAATTGGGAGGCATAAGGTTGCAGGCTGGCCCTACAAGGAACTATTTTTATGATTAGCTGTTCAGCGTAACATGTGGTAGTCATTCATTTTTTGCACTACAAGAAAGCAAAATATATTAGAGCAATAGCAAAAAAAAACAGTACACCAATATCCAACCTCCTGGAAAATATTCAGTGTTAGTAGCACCTGACCTCTAAAGTAGACTAACCATGAGTATGCATGAAACATGTTTATAAAAGATGATACCATTATACAACTAGAAAAAAAAACTTAACAATTATAGGTAAGAATTTCTACTTACTTTTTTAAAAAATCTTTTTTATTATGAATCATTATTATTAACAAATATAAAAAACAAATATTTCAATATATTTGTTGCAAAAAGAGAGTTTACTTGTGTTAAGGAATAGTTGTAAAACTCCAAAAGAAAGAGTGGCAATGTATCCATTTTAATAACAATATACTCAGCTCTAAGTTATGCAATGAAGAAAAACTGTAAAAACCACATTGGAGATGGATGAACTGTTCTACTGGTAAACCCAATGAGGCTCTTGTTTTTCACTTAGCAGTTTCTGGATATCCCCATCATTTCCATCAAAACAATCTTGATGTTTGCTAGTGTTCTGGCCCAAAGGAGTAAATGCAGAGTAGTACGCTAAACCTCTAAAAACGGGCCACTCTCTGTTCCACTGTTGCCAACTGTGTGTTGGCTCAGTTTTCCCTCCAAGTAAGTGATAAACTGTTCCTAATCAAAAAAGTGCTCTAACCTGTTGACAGATTAGATGGTTTTGGGGCCATAAAATTTGCTGAATGTGAATATTTAGCTTTTATGGATAAGTCCATGATCAATCCAGCATTCTATATTACACATCACCTTCATCAATCTCACATCCTGTTTGTCTCTTCTTACAACTGACATAGTCTCTCAAATGCAATGTTTGTTTCAATGGTGCATTTGTGAAGTTTTATTGCATTTAGGTAAATGAAAGATAGTGTTGGTAATGAGAAGATCATGAGATTCACAAGTTTTCAGTAGTAAGTGACCATTACTAGTGCTGTTTCTGACTCCATTCCTCCCAATGACTCCCTGCCATGATTGGTAGTCTGTGTCTACTCTTGCATTAAAACCACTGAAAAGTACAAGTTTGCCTCTTTGGGGTCCATTGATGTAGAGTGTCTCCAAGTCTTCATGATTTTTTTTCTTTGACCTCATCAAGGTTCATCATGGAGGGAGCATATGCACCGATGATGATGGTATAACACTTTACTGAATGTGGCAATCACATTGTCATGGTCATATTATTCTCTCCTTTTGGTAAGGATATAAGCTTGTTGAATCAATTAGTTTTAATTGCTAAACCTACACCAGCTTCACAACACTGCCCTTCACTGTGACTACTCTAGAAAAATGTTTATCCACCTCTGACTTCAGTAAGCTGGACTTCATTTTCCAGTCTTTTTATCCAGGGCTGCTATTTGAATTTGATACCTGATGAGTTTTCTCACAATAAGAGCTATCTGTCTTTCAGGTTTGTTGGATTCCATGTTGTCCATAAACATGCACACATTCCTTGTACTGATGATGAATATCATCATCTTTCTAAAACTTTTTGTACATTTTTGCACGTTTCAACCATTGGATGGGATCCTTGCCTGTAACTGTAAGTAGCAAAGGGTTGAGGGAAGCATAAAAAATTTAGGGCACATTTCCTAGCTCTCTTTTCACCCTTGTTATGAGCAGTGTGGTATTTCAGAAAAGCTTCTCAGACAACTAGGGGTTGGTGCTTCAGTTCAGTGAGAAGACAATCACCATTATGACCTGGGCCACCTGTGCACTGGATTATGACTACAGCTCCTAGTGTATCTGCTGATTCATCACTCACCTTTTCCACAGGACTTTGAGATGAGTAAAAGCAGTAAAATGATATGGTTTATGTCTTTTGATACATGCTTAAATGGATTTAAGTGATGCAGAACTGCATGAAGTCATTGGCCTCAGTCTCTCTTCCAGAGTCATCAAAGTCCAGTGGCAAGACAAAGTCAAAACAACTGGAGATGATTCAAGATGCAGTAAATAACCTTGACATCCTTGATATCTAACTAAATTCCAAGCACTTCATAACACCTTCAGCTGCCTTCATGGTTGTCGGAATAAATTGTTTTCATCTACCCATTCTGTTAGGGGAAGTCTTCACATGCTTGGGGTAGACAGCTCCTCTCACTCACCAGTGGATTTGAGACCCCATAGCTGTTCTCAATCTGATTTAGCCCATCTGCTGAAATGATTTGCCATGATGTGGCCACTGTACATGCTAAAGCTTCTTGGAGTCACAGGTGAGGATGAGGTGGCAGGTAGACATCAAAGGAGAATAACCAGTGGCACTAGTCTCCCCTGAATACACCCTACACACCTGATATCTTCATACCATTTACCAGAGATCTGATTTTTCTTGTCTATCACATCGATGAAAGAAATGACACAACAACTTTGTTCCATTTACTGTTATTCCCTTTAACACACCAGGTGTCATTTGCCTTCCTCATTGGTGACACAGGATTACCTTAATGGGACATAGAGTAGTGAGGTACACTGATCTCCTACATCTAGAGAAAAAAGTGATTGAAGAGACCACTGATTAGGTACTATTGTAAATTACTGGATTAATTATGCCAAGATAGTAAATGAAGTTTTACTACACCTCAGGTTCAGGCTGCACTGAAAAATTATCATTTGTTTGTGAGTCCAGAACAGTTGTTTCAGCAACTTTATATGGAATGTGAGTACATAAGCAGAGTAAATATAATGGAATTGGACATAGGGCAGAAGAGAGAGAAGGTCTGGGTTTACACATTAGAAAACAAAGAATAGAAGGGAAAGATAAGTATGTCTGTATCATTAATGTTAGCAAATTAGTTAGTCCAAACTTGAACTGAAGTTTATGTTCAAAGTTTTATTTTACAGTGTTCTTCAGGATGGATGGTCTGTTTGCATCAAGCCAACTGTGTCAAGAAGCTCAAGATCCAGTCTGAGCCAGTTTTTCAAAGGCTGAACTAAAATTACCTTGCAACAATCACCCCTTTGGTCAAAGGCCACATATGTGTATCTCAGACCACATTATTGTACATCAAATTGTTTTCTTCTTGTGATAATTTTATATAAGTATTCTAACAGACATTTCTACAAGAAGATACAGATATTGGTACTAGCTGAACAGAACAATAAAACAATATCGATGCAATAACCATATTTTACTATTATAAGACACAGGTTTTCAAAACTTTCCAAGTCATGCTTGACCCTGTCAACAAATCTCAAATGTCCTAGTCAAATATCCCTTCACGTTTAATTTCTCCAGATTTTTCCCTAACTATCCAGTGCAATTTAGGTGTTGAGTCATATGAAGAGTTTAGTCAAATACATATGTACAAGATATAATTAAACCTTTTTAAACAATAGTTTTTTTTTATTCTGTTGTCTTGGATTTAGCTATGTATTTCATGAAATTTTCTGCTCCTGGAAAATATTTTCCTTTGGAAATTCTATGTTGAAAGTGTCTATCCTTGACCACTGCCACAAATTATCTAGTTGAAAGAAAGAAGAGCATAGTTGTAACAAATCAAGACTCTTCCCTCTAGTCTAAGACTTAAGTCACAGATTGACCTATGACAGGTCGTGATACACTCCCCTCAATTGTATGATCACAGATGTCTTTTGGAAAAACATCATGCAACAGAATTTGGCATTATTCCCAGGGTACTATAGCCAGGTTCATAATCAATCACGTTGTAAAATATTCCTATTCAGAAAGGAAATAGCATAGTAGTGAAATTAAGTCAAGAAGATTCATTCATTACTTTTGTGAGGCCATATTCTCAGCCTCAGTGGCAGTATTTTATAGAAGGCACTCTTCCAGCAGCTCTTGGCATTTTTACTTGAATGGTGGCATACTAACTTAACGGCAATCAGTGATACCTAAGCTAAAACTTCAGAGAAAATGAAATGATTGCCCCACCTCACATTTCAAGTTCCACTGTTTACAGTTTAGAAAAAGGTACAATTCTTTTTTGTTGTAACAAAAGTTAATTTTCAATAAATCAAAACATTTACCTTCAATTATTTTACGTTCATATCAGTTTATTTCGCTCAAAATATTCATTCATCATTTTAGTTTTCTTAGTTGAAAAATACTGGTAAAAGTCAATGATTAAATATTTAAGAAAATAATCACAAGCTGTAGACTTACAAAAAATGTGAATACATAACAGTTCACTCAAAAACTCAGGAGAAATTACCTTGTGATAGCTTTGATATCTTTAGGCATTGCATGTTAACCCATAGGATAAGAGAATGTTTCAAACTAAGATTTTTCAATATAAAGTTGATTTAAAGATACAAATTTAATTAAAGTATTTCAAGTGCAATTTGATAATTCACATAATTAGTAATCAGATAAATCATCACAAACAAATTTGCAAATAATCTTCCACTTTATCTAGGAATGTTTGTAATAAAGAAAATTATCTCAGATGCCTGGTAAAGCAATTCACTATTTTAGAACTTACAAAGCTTTCATTATTCACATATACTCTTGCATCTTCTTTCACAGAGATGATAAGATTTCATGACTTTGACAAAACTAAAAATCCGGAGGGCCTAGAAAGTCTCCAAAGAATTTCACAAGTAACAAAATTTATGAGCTCTTCTATAATATTCCCATAAACTAAGTAATTATTAACTACGCATTTTAAAGTAAGTAGCTTAAAAATAAGCAGAGCAATGAACATTTATAACAAATGATAGTTCAGATTCATAATTTTACAACATTCAGGTAAAAAGAAGAGTTACTTTTCTAGTGATACAATTGAATCATACTGTAGTTATGATTTCTTCCCAAATTAACAGTGTTTCTTATATCATTGCTTCCTTAAATTATAATACAAGAACTTATAAGAATTAAAATAACAAAAAAAATCTTAGCTTTTTAAACATACACAAAATAATTTTTCCAGTCAAGTAACATTAGTCCAACTGAGTATATTTCTGAGTTATATTACAAAAAAATAATTTCAGTATCTATCATTTCAGGCATTATATATTAATTGAATTCAGAAACTAATTTTATAAAACAACTATATTTAAAGGTGGTGACCAGTATTACCATTTAGAGGAAATATCAATTTTATTGTGAATAATTTTCCAAATGTTGTCAAAACCCAATGTAAGTAAATTTTTGAAACGTTTTAAAAGTATTTAGTGGGTCAGTGACCTCAATATGACTTAATATTGACAAAAAGATTATAGTTATGATTCTTATGCTTATAGTCTATAAACTTAAAACCAGATTTTTAGTGTATTTTACATCGAGTTCCATTTTACTCAAAGAAGGTCAAATATCACAATTGTCTTAACTGGGTGGAAGGGTGAATCTCATCCTAAATAAGACTGAATTATAATATATTTAGGATAAATTCAATCAAATCAAATGTGAGTCTATAGTTACAAATGGAATGATGCAGATAATAAAATTTCCCAAGAGTCATTTGTTGTCATCACTTCAAATTATACACCTCTCTGCCAAGTAAATTTACTGCCAATGATTAATGGGAGAGTCCTGCTTTTTCTAATCCCCATTTTGGGGTAAATTTTTAACTCTTTTGAAGCATGGAAATTGCAAGTATAATTTCTGTTCCATAGTAATGGAATCATGAATGCATATTCCTCACATAAATATTATAATATACCCTTCTAGTGGTCCTTCAAGGACATAATTTTAGGATGTTTTATTCAAATGATTCCATGCCGCAATATTATTTCCGAATTCTCCACTTAGTGATTGTTGTAACTGAATAGAATACTGTCAATTTGAAATTATGCTGCATAAGATCCAGCTGTTTCCCAAAATTAACAAGAATATCCAAATGGATGAAATAAAACTTAGAGAATACGAAAAAATGTCAAAATTCATTTTTTGTTAAAATGTTAAATGATAATATTATTTTTGTTAAATGTTTGTTACATTTCTCAAAATTTGTTCAGTCATTTCAGTAATGTCCAACTTTTGTTATACATACAGGAGGGGTTGCTCTTGTTCATTTTACAAATGATGGAACTGAGACAAACACTTCACACAGCTAATAAGTGCATGAGGCTACATTTGAACTCAGGACAAGCACTCTACCCACTTCCTCCACTGTACCACCTTGCTGTCCACTTTTTCTCCAAGCAATGTTCATCTGCTGGGGTACGTGTGTGTATGCACACATATACACGTGCATATAATCTTTTTATTGCAAAGAAATTCAAAATATCATTTAACCTCTTTCATTCTGTGGAGTTTGACTAAAGGTCTACAAACTTCAAAAATTGCATCTCTCTTCCCATACTCTGATTCAAAATTTCACCACTTTCACAATCTCTCATTCTCTCATGGGAAATAATATTACCCAATTATGTATCACGCTTTCTACAGAACTGGCTTCCTTCTTTTCACTGAATACATCGTGTGCAAATTTGCATGGATTTTCATATTCAATATTAATTATATGTAACACTTTTACTTTTCTCTGACCTGGAAACTTTTGTGAATTTGGGGAAAAAATCTCCCCCTAGAAAAAGTAACCTTTGAGGTCAAAGAAATTATTACATGGTTGAGTAAATAGAGACTGGCCTTTAGTCTACATTCTCTAACAAGATACACCCAATGATTTTACCTTGAAGAAGGCTTTCACTATCCTAAGGGACCACCTTCAATCTGTTCCACTTCCTCTTAGATAGCTTTGCTTCTAATTTGCCTAGGCAATTACGTTTCTTTAAATAATCCACAGAAGAAATAGTCATAAGGTAAAAAAAAATTCCTTGAAATTAAGAAAATTACTGAACTAATAAATAAAACCAAGAGCTGATTTTACGAAAAAACCGATAACATTAATAAACCTTTGGTCAATTTGATTTAAAAAAAGAAAAAAGAAAAATAAATTACCATATCAACAATGAAAAGAGTGTACTCACCTCCAAGGAGAAGTAAATTCAAACAATAATTAGAAATTATTTTGACCATCTGCATGCCATAAATTTGACAATCTAAGTGAGATTGACGAATATTTTAAAAATATATAAATTGAGCAGATTAACAGAAGAGGCAGTTGAATATTAAATAACCTCATCTCAGAAAAATAAATCAAACAAGCCATAAATGAATTCCCTAGGAAAAAAATCTCCAGGGCTAGATGGATTTACAATTGAATTCTATTAAGCATTTAAAGAACAATTAATTCCAATACTATATAGACTATTTGGGAAAATTGGTGAATAAGGAGTCCTCCCCAAAATATACATACCCTTTGACCCAGATATATCGCTTCTGTATTCGAAAGAGATTTTAAAAATGAGAAAGTGTCCCACATGTACAAAAATATTTATAGCAACTCTCTTTTTCATTGCCAAGAACTAGAAATTGAGGGAATGCTCATCAACTAGGGAGTGACTGAACAAGTTGTGATTTATGAATGCAATGGAATACTATTGTGTTATAAGAAATTATGAGCAGGAAGACTTCTGAGAAGTCTCAAAGGACTTATATGAACTGTTGCTGAGGGAAAGGAGAAGAACCAGAACTACCTGGGCACAACTACTGTGTGCGAGGAATTTTTCTGGTAGACTTAGCCCTTCACAGCAATACAAGGACCTAAAAGATTCCCAATGGACTCTTGAGGCAAAATGCCTTCCACATCCAAAGTAAGAACTATGGAATTGGATAAGAGAATGAAGTAAACTATTTTCTCTTGTGTTATGTTTTGGTTTGGTTTTTTATTCATGGTTTCACCCTTTCATTTTAATTCTTCTATACAATATGACTAGGGTGAAAATGTATTTAATAAGAATGCATGAGCAGAACCTAAATAATATTTTACACTGCCTCAAGGAGGGAAGGTGGAGGGAGGGGTGAAGAAGAAGCGAGAGAGGGGGAGAAAACCTAAGATATATGGAAGTGATTGTAGAAAACTGAAAAGTAATAAATTTTTTAAAAATTATTAAAATTTAATTTTGCTTTTCTCAAATAATTTGATTCCTGATTTAAACTTGCTGCTACCCTTACAAGGTAGAGAGAAAAAATGAATAATGGATGTTTTTAAAGCACCATCTGAAAATGTAAATTGTAAAACTATTTTTCTCTCTTTTTTCTCTCCTTTTGGATTGTATACATATATATATATATATACATATATAATCTAAAAGTTATAAAGGATATATATTTCTGAATTTATTTCAGTTCTGCATTTCTTTCCTAGTTGTTTAAATCACCTTCTTCCCTTAAACTCAATATATTAGTGGATTTTAGTCCCCTAAGACTTTTTCACATAAACAACACCCCCAGCTTCCATATCATAGTTTTCCTTTCCTGGACATTGACTATTGTGGTATAAGAAATGATGAACGGAAAATCCTGGAAAGAATTATATGAACTGATGCTGAGTGAAGTGAGCAGAACTAGGAGAAGAACATTGTTCACAGAAACATCCACAGTGTGCTATAAATGATTTTAACAGACTTAGCCCTTCTCAGGAATGCAAGGACCTAAAACAATTACAAAGGACTCATGATGGAAAATGCCATCCACATCCAGTGAAAGAATTATGGGGTTGGCTTGCAGAGCAAAGCTGACTACTTTCTTTTGTTTTGTTTTATTTTATTTGTTTTGCTTTTCTTTCTCATGACTTCTCTACTTCAATATAATTCTGCTATGCAACATGACTAATGTGAAAATGTATTTAATAGGAATGTGTGTGTACAGCTCATATTAGATTGCATGCCATCTAGAGGTAGAAGTGGGGAGGGAGGAGGAGAATATTTAAAAAGTTATGGAAATGAATGTTGAAAACTAAAAACAGCCAAATTGAAAAAACACATAGGGCCCAAATTTGCCAAAGGCTCAATGTCAATAAAGCAGTTCCATATATTGGTTTTCTCTACAGGTAGACAAAACTTTACATGAATTTTACACAACTGTCAAATGAATGCAACTCCACAAAATTCTAGAAGATCTTGAAATTTCTTAGGGTATCACTTAGACTTCTTAGATTTGAACTATCTTCTTAATTATAGAGCATGTAGTAGGGTTTCCATAGTTTTTTGTTTGTTTGTTTTATTGAAACCTGGTTTTCTCCTGAAGTCAAAGTTTTATTAAAACAAATCCATTCTGCCAATTCAGGGAAATAGAGAGTCAAAGCCACACCAGAAAATGTAAGAAAATCAAAGGTCTCTAAATATTCCAATTTTTGAATCTAATGAAACAGAACTGGTCCTAAGGAATTATCTTCCTTTCCACTCTAAGTTCCTTCTGAGACTTGAGACAACTAGAGATAAGCAAGAAAAATTAAAAAATAAACTTAAACAACATAGGTTAGTCTGCATACTGTTCTTGTTTCCAGCAAAAGTTTTAAATGTTATCTTTTTGTTTTTCACTTTTATGGCAATGTTCAATTGAAATCAATGTCTTTTACTTGATTCTAAACTGACCATTTTTTTGAAAGAAAATCTTCTTCATTCAACATGAGTCATTGGGATTGCAACAAGAGTTCATTTTGAGAAAGAATATTACAAGGGGCTGGAAAATATTACTTCATTCAACAATAACTAATGGGGCTCTTCATGAGAACTTTCCAATTCTTTACAAAAAGACTTCCTGCTAGCATTCGGTGCCTTAGTACACAGGGCCCAAAGTTCATTGAGAATTAATGCCCATAAAAGTACTTCCATACCTTGCTTTTTGACTCATTTCACCAATATTTTACATGAAAAGGATTTTGTCATTCAAATGATCGCACCTACACAGAAATCTAGATTTTCTTGCACTTTTTTAGAGCTTCCCTTGTATTACTTAGATTATATCTTTTTAATTATATATGATGTACTGAGGTTCCCATAAACTTTTTTTTTGGTACAAAAGTAGTTTTCTCTTGGAGTCAAGGTTTTATCTAAACAAATACTTCCTGCCAGTTCGGGGAAAGAGAAGAGTCAACTATACCTGTCAATGCAAGAAACTCACGGGTGTCATGCTATTTCAGTGCATTGAATGCAATGAAATAAAACAAGTCCTGAGAAATAACCAACCCTTTCCACTCTCTGTTGTTCTTTCTGAGAAAGTCATCTCTTTAGATGCAACTAGAGATAGGCTTTGGCTGACCAGAAAAACTAAAAAAGGGACATGAACAAACATAAATAGAAGCTAAGGTTTTGTACCATTCTTATTTCCAAAGAAATTTCAAGTATCATCATCTTTCTCACATTAATGGCAATGATTCATTGAATTCAATGTATTTTAATTGATTCTCCTTTCAATTGGCCTTTTGTATGAAAGAATATCTTGTTAATTCAAATAAAATCATAGGGAAGACAACAGGAGATCTTCTTGTTTAAGAATAGGGCTATGTGCTTAAAGAGATGGGATCATTACAGTATATTTAAAAGGAGTCTTCTTTCAGAGCTCTACAATTCTTTACATAAAATCTGCCTACTTACATCCAATGTAAGACATATAGGAAACCAAGTTACCTTAAACTCAATGTCCATAAAAGCAGTTCAGCATCCTGCTTTTCATTTCATCTAGAAAAGACTTAACATGAAGAGAAAGTTTCCTTTCAAATGGACTCAATTGCACAGAAATCTACAACTTCTTAAAGCTTTTCAGGGCACTGCTTTCAGTTCTTTGAGCTAAGATTTTTAATTACTTAGAGGGTAGTAGGGTTCCAATAGCCTTTTTTGGTGCAAATGTGGTTTTCTTGTTGAGTCAAAATTTTTTCAAAGCAAATCCTTCCTACTAGTTCATGGAAGAACTTGACACTGCAAAAAATTCCACAACGTCAAGCTATTACAATACTCTGAATCCAATGAAACCAAAAGCAGTCTAGGGCTGATACCATTCTTTCCAGTCTAAAGTGGCCTGTTTTAGAAAAATATTGAATCCAGGACAGGAGTCCAGCAGAACCAAGTGAGAGCCACAGAGTCCCAAGTATCTGCAGCAGCTGCTCCTGAGAATATCAGCCCACAGATTAAATGTTTGTAAGTCACCTACTTGAACTTCCAGAAGCCAAAATGGCAGAGTGATTGCCAGGTCAGCACCAGATTCTTTAGTTTCTAGCTGAAAGAACCAGAGGCCACAACACACAAAGCTTCATCATCATGAGTAAGAAGCAAAACAGGAAAGAAAAGACCACAGTATTTTTCAATGAGGACAAAGACCAAAACATTAATACCAAAGAGGTCGGCACTGAGTCTATACCCCCCATTTGAAACTTTAGAAGGAAATATGAACTGGTCACAAGCACAAAGAGTACACTTGGAAGAGCTCAAGAAGGATTTTAGAAGGCAAATTAGAAAAATAGGAAAAAAAAACTATCCAATGATTTTAAAAGTATGAAAAAAGAATTCAATGAAGAGAACAGCTCCTTAAAAAAGGAATATTGGACAAATGGAAAAGGAAGTAAAAAAAAGTAACTGGAAAAAATAATTACTTAAAAGGAATAATGGGACAGATGGAAAAGGAGATGCAAAAGTTAACTGAAGAAAACAATTTGATAAAATTAGAATTGGGCAAACAGAAGCTGATGACTCTATGAGACATCAAGAAGCAGTCAAAAAGAATCTAAAGAATGAAAAGATAGGACAAAATGTAAAACATCTAATTAGAAAAACAACTGACCTGGAAAATAGATCCAGGAGAGAAAATCTAAGAATTATTGGCCTACCAGAAAACCATGATGAAAAAAGAACCTGGACAATATCTTCCAAGGAATCATCAAGGAAAACTGCCCAGAACTCCTAGATCCAGATGACAAAATAGTTATCGAAAGAATCCACGGTTCACCTCCTGAAATGGATCCCAAATAAAAACACCAAGAAATGTTGTTGCCAAATTCCAGAACGATGGAATGAAGGAGAAAATACTACAGGCAGACAGAAAGAAACGATCCAAATATTGAGGAGCTACAGTCAGGATCACACAGGACCTTGCAGCTTCTACATTAAAAGACTGAAAGAATTGGAATACAATATTTCATAAGGCAAAGGAACTGGGACTACAACCATGGATCAATTACTCAGCAAAGCTGAGCATAATATTTCAGGCAAGGAGATGTACATTCAGTGAAATAAGGGATTTCCAGACTTTCCTGATAAAAAAAACCAAAACTCAATAGAAAATTGGATCTTCAAACACAGGTCTTAAGAGAGGCATAAAAAGGTAAACAAGGGAAAAGAAAAACTTGTTGCTCAATATGGGCAAACTGTTTACATCTCTGTAAGGGAAGAAGACACTTGTTAATCTTGAGAATTGTATATTTATTTTGAAATATAAAAGGGATATACATAGATAGAAGGAGCAGGTATAAAGTAAATAATGTGATGATGAAAATATGATTGAAGGGTGTGAAGGGATTGCAACAGGAGAGGTGAAAAGAAGGAGGCAGAAAATGGTAAATTACATCACAGGAAGAGGCACAAATTTATATTACAATAGAGGGAAAGAGGGGAGGAAGATGAGCATTGTTTGAGAGGTACTCTAATCTGATTTGGTTCAAGGAGGGAACAACAAACTTAAGTATACATATATAACTAGATTTATAGGCAGGAGGAGGAGAAGTGGGAAAGGAAGGGGAGGGGAGGATAAAAGGGAGGGAAGAAGTAGTAAGGGTAAAAGGGAGTAAAAAGAAGAGGGCCTGAAAGAAGGAAAGTAAGACTGCAGGAGGTAGTGGTCAAAAATTAAAACTCTATTGTGGAGGAGAAGGGATAACTAAAAGGACAAAAGGTGGGAAAGAGGATGGAGGTAAAGACACAGATAGTAATAATAACTGTGAATGGGAATGGGATGAACTCTCCCATAAAATAGGGACAGACAGCAGAATGAATTAAAAACCATAATCCAACAATACATGGTTTAAAAGAAACGCATTTGAAATGAGGGGATACACACAGGTTAAAGGTAAAAGGTTGGAGCAGAATATATTGTGCTTCATCTGATGAAAAAAAAGCAGGGGTAACAATCCAAATCTCAGACAAACCAAAAACAGAAAATAGATCTAATCAAAAGAGATAAGGAAGGAAACTATATCCTGCTAAAAGGCATCATAGACAATGAAGCAATATCATTACTAAACATACATGCTTCAAGTGGTATAACATCCAAATTCTTAGAGGAGAAGTTAAAGGAGTTACAGGAAGAAATACACAGCAAAACAATACTAATTGGGGAGGTCAATCTCCCCCTCTCTGAACTTGATAAATCTAAACTCAAAATAAACAAGAAAGAAGTTAAGGAGGTGAATAAAACTCTGGATAAGGTACATATGATAGATCTCTGAAGAAAATTGAATGGGGATAGAAAGGAATACACCTTTTTCTCAGCAGTACATGGCACATATACAAAAATGGACCATGTACTAGGGCATAAAAACTTCACAATCAAGTGGACAAAGGCAGGGATAGTCAAGCCATCCTTCTCAGATCATAAGACAGAAAAAAGTTATATCTAATAAAAGGCCATGGAAAGAGAGACCAAATATTAATTGGAAACTACATAATCTAATCCTAAAGAATGAGTATGTTAAACAACATGTCATAGAAACAATCAACAACTTCATTGAAGAGAGTGACAGTAATGAGTAAACCTACCAAATCTTATGGAATATTGCAAAAGCAGTTCTAAGGGGAAGCTTTGTAACTGTGAATGTCTACATGAATAAAACAGAGAAAGAGGAGATCAATGAATTGGGCATGGAGCTGACAAAACTAGAAAAAGAACAAATTGACAATCCCCAAGTAAACACCAAATTAGAAATATTGAAAATCAAAGTAAAGATTAATAAAATTGAAATCAAGAAAACTATTGAACTAATACATAAAACTTAGAGTTAGTTTTATGAAAAAAACAATAAAATTGATAAACCTTTGGTCAATTTGATTAAAAAAAAGAAAGACGAAAATCAAATTACCAATATCAAAAATGAGAAGGATCAATTCACCTTCAATGAGCAGGAAATCAAAACAATAATTAGAAATTACTTTGCCCAACTGCATGCCCATAAATTTGACAATCTAAATGAGATGGATGATTATTTTTAAAAAATATAAATTGCTCAAATTAACAGAAGAGGAATTTGAATACTTAAATAACCCCAATTCAGAAAAAGAAATTGAACAAGCCATCAATGAACTCCCTAGGAAAAAATCTCCAGGGCCAGATGGATTTACATGTGAATTCTATGACACATTTAAAGAAAAGTTAATTCCAAAACTGTATAGACTATTTGGGAAAATTGAGGAAGAAGTAGTCCTCACAAATTCTTTCTATGATACAAATATGATTTTGACACCTAATCCAAGAAGAGCCAAAACAGAGAAAGAAAATTATAGACCAATTTCTCTAATGAATATAGATGCAAAAATTTTAAATAAGATTTTAGCAATAGGAATATAGCAACTTATCACAAGAATACATTATGATACAACAGGTAGGATTTATACCAGGGGTGCAAGTTCAATATTATGAAAACTTTAGCATTATTGATCATTTCCAAAAAAAACTATCAGAAACCACATGATTATCTCAACAAATGCAGAAAAAGTTTTTGACAAAATACAACACCCATTCCTATTGAAAACACTGGAGAACATAGGAATAAATGGAACTTACCACAAAATAATAAACAGTATCTACGTAAAACCTTCAACAAGCATTATATGTGATGGGGACAAGATAGATGCATTCCCAACAAGATCAGGGGTGAAATAAGGATGTCCAATATCACCACTATTATTCAATATGGTATTAGAAATGCTAGCTGTAGCAATAAGAAAAGAAAAAGAAATGGAAGAAATTAGAACAGGCAAAGAAGAAACTAAGTTATCACTCTTTGCAGATGATACGATGATATACTTAGAGAATCCCAGAGAATCAAGTAAAAAACTACTTGAAATAATAAACAACTTTGGCAACATAGCAGGTTAAGAAATAAACCCACACAAATCTGCATTTCTATATATTATTGACAAAGCCCAACAGCAAGAGATAGAAAGACGAATACCATTTAAAACTAGGGTAGACACAATAAAATATTTGGAGTCTACCTTCCACAACAAACTCAGAGACTACATAAACACAATTGCAAAACAGTTTTCCACAAATAAAGTCAGATCTAAGTAAGTAGAAAACATCAGTTACTTGTTTATAGGCTGAGCCAATAATAAAAATGACAATTCTACCTTAATTAATTTACTTATTCAGGTCCATACTAATCAATCTATCAGATAATTATTTTATAGAACTAGAACAAATAATATGAAAATTCATCTGGAAGCATAAAAGGTACAGAATATCAAGGGTAATTAATGAAATGAAATGCTAGGGAAGGTGGCAGAGCTCTACTGGATTCTAGTATAAAGCAGCAATTAGGAAGGAAGTAGAAAACTGGAAAGAATTTTACAACTAATTAAAGACCTCATTTCTAAAATATATAGAGAACTGAGTAGGGGCAACTAGGTTGTGCAGTGGATAGAGCACCAGTGCAGGATTCAGGAGGACATGAATGCAAATCTCACCCAGATGTTTGACACTCACTAACTGTGTGACCTTGGGCAAGTCACTTAACCCCAAATGCCTCATCCTGAGTCATCTCCAGTCATCCTGATGAATATCTGGTCACTGGATTCAGATGGCTCTGGAGGAGAAGTGAAGTTGCTTACCTGCATAGCCCTTCCTCACTCAAAACAAGGTCAAGTGCAAGTCATGTCATTATTTCTCTGATGACATGTTCTTCGGCAACGAAGGACGACACACACAAAGGGTTCTGTGAAGCTATATTGAAGGAAACCTTCCCTGTTCTCCTAAGGACCAAAGATGATTGGTAAGAATGATAATTTCTCTCAACTTGCACTGATTCCTTAGATTCAATACATTGCAAGAGTTAGAGAATGTGGAGCTTTCTTCATTTGATGGTGGAGTTAAGATTTTTGCCTTTCCGTGAATTTGCAAACATGATTGGTTATAGTCAACCCTTGACTGAATGGGAAAGCCATGATTGGAAAGGAATAAATTCTAAAGAATGCTTTGGAACCATGAGATAATGCATGGGATAAAGAGAAAGGAGCAAGATAAAGAACATTCCAGATGAGTCATGATTTACTCAAAGTGACCTAAGCCAATCCCTTTCACAAATTCCAGGAAAGCAACAAGGCTTAACTTGCACCACCAAATGCAAAAAGCTCCACAGTCTCTAGCTATTGCAATACATTGAGTCAGAGAAATTAAATCAAGTTCTGAGAAATTCCCATCCTTACCATTCTACCTTGGGCCTTGGGAGAATAGGGGATGTTCCCTGCAATATAACTCCACAGAAACCAGTGAAATCTTGTAGGTGGTCTTTAAACATTTTTGTCATCCCCTTTTCTCTGCATCTTTGTCATTATATCATGTGTCTTAAGATTTTGATTGACTTTTTCTTTAACAAAACATGGTTTTCACATTCAGTAAAGGGTTGAACAAAGTCAATCCATTTGGCAACTTCAGAGAGAAATAAAAGCCTTAACTCCACCATCAAATGCAGAAAGTTCCCCAGTTGCTAGGTATAACAATGAATTGAATCCAAGGAATCAGTTAGTTCCAAGAAATTCCCGTTGTTACCATTCTATGTTGGCCCTTCGGAGAATAGAAAATGTTACCTTCAATATAACTCCACAGAAACTTTCAGCATACTGCTGGTGATCATTGAACATATTTATCTTCCTCCTTTCTCTTCATCTTTTAAAAAAATTAATTAATTTTTAGTTTTCAGCATTAACTTACACAAGATTTTGAGTTCAAAAATTTCTTCCCATCTCTCCTCTCTGCCCACCCCAAGAGATCTTGCATTCCAATCTTTCCCCAATCTGCCCTCCCTTTTATCACACTCCTCCCTTCCCTCACACCCTTCCTCTCTATTTTCTTGTAGGGCAAGACAGATTTTATACACCATTGCCTGTATGTCTTATCTCCAGTTGCATGTAAAAAAGGTTTTTTAACATTTGTTTTTAAAACTTTGAGTTCCAGATTCACACCTGTCCTCCCTCCCCACCAATTCCATCTGAGAATGCATGCAATTCAATATAGGTCATAAATGTATAGTCCTGCAAAACATTCCATAGCAGTCAAGATGTGAAAGCCTAACTATATTTCCTTCCATTCTATTCTCTTTTCACCCTGTCCCCCATGAAAATTATTTACTTCTAATTACTCCCTCCTCCCATTTCCCCTCCTTCCTATCGTTCCACCCCCCTGCTTTTCCCTTTCCCTTCTACTTTCCTGTAGTGTAAGATAGATTTTAATACCAAATTGAGTGTGCATATTATACCCTCCTTAAGTCAAAAGTTATGAGACTATGATTCACTCTTGCCCTCTCACCTCTACCTTCTTCCCCTCCATTGAAAAAACTTTTTTGCTTGACTCTTTTATGTGAGAGATAATTTATCCCATTCTATTTCTCCCTTTCTCCTTCCTTTAATTTTACTTTAGATGTTATCCCTTCATGTTCACCTCACCCTGTGCCCTTTTAATAGTAATTTAAATTTAAAGATCCTTTTCATTAATTAACAGGCCCATATGATCTGCTTAAATCACCTGGAAGCCTGGGTCACATGTGGTAGAAGGAATTTGCTGAAGAGGCAGAACAGGAAGGGTGGAGCAGAACTGGGAGGAAGTGAGTGAGTGGGGTCAAGTCAGAGGGGATAGAACACAAGCTAACTGACGCAGGCTCAACTGACACGTTGTGGTAGTTGATAGTGAGAAGACCCTGGCTGAGGGAGGGGAGGTTTGATAATGGCTTTGCCCTCTGCTGTGATCATGTTTATTAACTTCTTAGTCACCACGATGGATTTTGCTTTCCAGTTGTGAGATTTGGTTTTCTGCTGTTTAAATAAATGTTTTTCTTCTGCCTTCTACACGGAGAGTCTTTTATATTTTGCAATTGAGAACTACGCTGGCATATTCATAGTCACCACCAGTGCTGTGAATATTGCCTTGGGGATACAGTCCTCTGTCTATACGTATATAATCCCTCCCACTACTTAAATCCTGAGAAAAGTCTCAAGAATTACAAATATTATATTTCCACATAGAAATATGTAATTTGCCATTTTCTGTCTCTTCCTTTCCACATCTCCTGTTATACTCCCTTTGCACTCTTAAATCACATTTTTATCATCACATTATTTACTTTATACCCTCTCCCTCTATCTATGTGCCTCCCTTTTATATATCATGATAAATATACAATTCTCAAGATTAACAAGTATCATCTTCCCTTATAGGGATGTAAACAGTATGCCCACATTGAATAACAAATTTTTTTCCCCTGTTTACCTTTTGATGTCTCTCTTGAGACTTGTTTTTGAAGATCGAATTTTGTATTGAGTTCTAGCCTTTTCATCAGGAAGATCTGGAAATGCCTTATTTCATTGAATGTTCATCTCCTTGTCTGAAATATTAGGCTCAACTTTGCTGGGTAAGTGATCCTTGGTGGGAGTCCCAACTCCTTTGCCTTACAGAATAGCATATTCCAATTCCTTCAGTCTTTTAACATAGAAGCTGCAAGATCCTGTGATCCTAACTGTAGCTCCTCAATATTTGAATAGTTTCTTTCCGGCTCTCTGTAGTATTTTCTCTTTCACTTGATAGTTCTGGAATTTGGCAACAATATTCCTTGGTGTTTTTATTTTGGGATTCCTTTGTGGAGGTGAACGGTGGATTCTTTCAATGACTATTTCACCTTCTGAATCTAGGACTTCTGGGAAGTTTTGCTTGATGTTTTCTTGGAAGATATTGTCCTGGTTTTTTTTTTCATCATGGCTTTCGGGTAGCCTAAAAATTCTTAGATTTTCTCTCCTGGATCTATTTTCCAGGTCGGTTGTTTTTCCAATTATATACTTTACATTTTATTCTATCTTTTAATGCTTTAGATTCTGTTTGACTGATTTGACTGATTCACTCAGCATCACTTCATATAAGTCATTCCAGACCTCTCTGAAGTCTTCCTGTTCATCATTTCTTATAGCACAATAGGATTCCACTGCATTCACGTACCACAACTTGTTCAGCCATTCCCCAGTTGATGGGCATCCCCTTGATTTCCTGTTTTTGGCCACCCCAAAGAGAGCTGCTATAAATATTTTTGTACATGTGGGACCCTTTCCCATTTTTATGATCTCTTAGGGATATGGTCCAAGAAGTGGGCATTGCTGGGTCAAAGGGCATTCACAATTTTGTAGCCCTTTGGGCACAGTTCTAAATTGCTCTCCAGAGTGGTTGGATCAGCTCACAGCTCTACCAACAAGGAATTAGTGTTCCAACTCTCCCACATCTTCTCCAATATTTATCATCTTCCCGTTTTGTCATTTTAGCCAATCTGATAAGTGTGATGTGGTAACTCAGAGTGGTTTTGATTTGCATCTCTCTAATCCATAGTGATTTAGAACATTTTTTATTTGACTATAGATAACTCTAATTTCTCCCTCTGAAAATACCCTGCTCATTTACACTGACCATTTGTCAATAGGAAAATGACTTGTATTCTTGTACATTTGCCTCAGTTATTCATACATTTTAGAAATTAGATTTTATCATAGACAATAGTTACAAAAATTCTTTCCCAGTTTTCTACTTTCCTCTTAATCTTGGTTCATTGGATTTGTTTGTGGAAAAACTTTTCAATTTAATGTAACAAAAACTATCATTTTGTACTTCATAATGTTTTCTATTTCTTTTTCATTCAAAAATTTCTCCATTTTCCATAAATCTGATAAATGTACTATTTCTTTCTCCACTAATTTGCTTACAGTATCAATCTTTATACCTAGATCATGTACCCATTTGGACTCTATCCTTGTGTACAGTGTCAGACTTTGGTCTATGCCCAATTTATGCCACACTGTTATTCAGTTTTCCCAGCAATTTTTATCAAACAGTGAGTTCTTATCCTAAAAACTGGAATCCTTGGGTTTATCAAACAGTACATTACTATATTCACTGACTATTGTGTCTTGAGTACCTAACATACTCCACTGGTCTACCCCTCTGTTTCTTAGCCAGTACCAAAGGGTTTTGATAATTCCTGATTTGTAGTACCATTTGAGATCTGGTAGGGTTAGGCCACCTTGCCTAGCATTTCTTATCATTAGTTTCTATGATATTCTGGACATTTTGTCTTCCCGATGAATTTT
Source organism: Notamacropus eugenii (assembly GCF_028372415.1). Classification (NCBI taxonomy): domain Eukaryota; kingdom Metazoa; phylum Chordata; class Mammalia; order Diprotodontia; family Macropodidae; genus Notamacropus; species Notamacropus eugenii. The sequence goes on along the minus strand of NC_092872.1, from coordinate 317,244,444 downwards.
CATATTATTTTTTCTTCTTCTAGAAAATAATTATCTGGTGGTTTGATTGGTATGGCACTGAATAAGTTAATTAATTTAGGTAGAATTGTCATTTTTATTGCATTAGCTTGGCCTATCCATGAGCAACTGATGTACTTCCAGTTACTTAGATCTGTCTTTATTTGTGGAAAAGATGTCTTATAATTGTGTTCATATACTCCTTGGGTTTGTTTTGGCAGGTATCCCAGATATTTAATAGTTTTAGCTTTAAAGGGGATTTCTCTTTCTATATCTTGCTGTTGGGCTTTGTTAGTCATATATAGAAATGCAGATGATTTGTATGGGTTATTTTGTAACCTGAAACTTTGCTGAACTTGTTTATTATTTCAAGTACTTCTTTACTTGATTCTCTAGAATTCTATAAGCATATTATCACATCATCTGCAAAAAGTGACAACTTACTTTCTTCTTTGCCTATTCTAATTCCTTCAATTTCTCTTTCTTCTCTTTCTGCTGCAACCAAAGTTTCTGGTACTATATTAAATAACAGTGATGATAATGGACATCTTTGTTTCATCCCTGATATTACTAGAAATGAATCTGGCTTATCCCCATTGCATATTGCTTGCTGAAGATTTTAGGTAGATATTGCTTATTATTTTATTGAAAGTTCCATTTATTCCTCTGCCCTCCAGTGTTTTCAGTAAGAATGGGTGTTGTATTTTCTCAAAAGCTTTTTCTGCATCTATTGAGAAAATAATATGGTTTTTGTTAGTTTTGTTGTTGATATGATCAATAATGCTAATAGTATTCCTAATAGTGAACCAGCCCTGTATTCCTAGTATAAATTCTACCTGATTGTAATGTATTTTTCTAGTGATAAGCTGCTGTATTTTTTTTGCTAATATCTTATTTAAAATTATTGCATTTATATTCATTAGATAAATCAGTCTATAATTTTCTTTCTCTGATTTGGCTCTTCTTGGCTTAAGTATCAGAACCATATTTTTTTCATTAAAAGAAGATTGTAAGACTCCATCTCCCCAATTTTATCAAACAGTCTATATACTATTGGAATTAACTGTTCTTTAAATGGTGGATAGAATTTGTTTGTAAATCTACCTGGCCCTAGAGATTATTTTCTAAGGAATTCACTGATGGCTTGTTCAATTTCTTTTCCTGAGATGGTGCTATTTAAGAATTCAACTTCCTCTTCTGTTGCTATGGACCATTTATATTTTTTAAAAAATAATCTTCCATGTAATGCAGATTGTCAAATTTATGGACATACAGTTGGGCAAAGTAATTTCTAACTATTATTTTGATTTCCTCACCCTTTTCATTTTTGATATAGGTAATTTGATTTTCTTCTTTATTTTTTTAATCAGATTGACCACAAGTTTATCCATTTTATTGTTTTTTCATAAAACCAACTTAGTTTTATTTATTAGTTCAATAGTTTTTTTTAATTTCAGTTTTATTAATCTCTTCTTGGATTTTCAGTATTTCTAATTTGTTATTTATTTTGGAATTTTCAATTCGTTCTTTTTCCAGTTTTGTCAGCTCCATGCCCAATTCATTGATCTCCTCTTTCTCTATTTTATTCGTGTAGACATTCAAAGATATAAAACTTCACCTAAGAAATGCTTTTGCAGTATCCCCCACAATTTGGTAGGTTGTTTCATTATCATCATTCTCTTGAATGAAGCTGTTGATTTTTTCTATGATTTGTTATTTAACTCACTCATTCTTTGGGATTAGATTATTTAGTTCCCAATTAATTTTTGGTCTCTCTTTTAATGGCCTTTTATTATATATAATTTTTACTGCATTATGATCTGAGAAGTATGTATTGCCTATCTGTACCTTTCTGCACTGAATTATGAGGTTTTTGAGCTCTAGCATGTGGTCAATTTTTGTATATGTGCCATGTACCATTGAGAAAAAGGTGTATTCCTCTCAATCTTCATTCAGTTTTCTCCAGAGATCTACCATATATATCTCATCCAGAGTTTTATTTACCTACTTAACTTCTTTCTTGTATATTTTGAGGTTATATTTATCAAGTTCAGAGAGGGGGAGGTTGAGGTCCCCCAAGAGTATAGATTTGCAGTCTATTTCATTTTATAACAGCCTCAACTTCTCCTCTAAGAATTTGGATGCTATACTACTTGGTACATATATGTTTAGTAATGATATTGCTTCATTGTCTGTAGTGCACTTTAGCAAGATTTATTTTTTCCTTTCTTATCTCTTTTGATTAGATCTATTTCTGATTTTGCTTTGTCTGAGATTAAGATTGCTACCCTGGTTTTTTTTTTAATGATATCTAATTCATAACATATCCTATTCCAACCATTTACCTTTACCTTATGTGTAAAGAAAAAAAGACCATAGTTGAAGAGAAAATTTGACTTTCACATAGAGAAAAGCATGAAAAGGTATACAGGAATGAGAAAACTTAAGGGACTTACTAAAGTTGAACTGCTTCCTTTCCAACATGAAAAGATGATATTTGTAACTCATTAGACCTTCCTCAGTATTAACATATGTGGAAGGAATATATATGTTTGTATATTTGTATATTTATGCATGTATATGTATATATGTATACATACATACATGCATACATATACACACACACAGAGCACAGGGTAAGCTGAATGTGAAGTAATGAAATCTGAAAAAAAATTAAATGTTGAGAAAAATGTACAAGAAGAAAGGGAGAAGTGGAGGTAGAAAGCAATAAATCATCTCACATAAAGGAGACAGGAAGGAATTTTTGCAATGGAGCAGAAGAAGAGAAAGATGAGAGGTATAAGTGAACCTTCCTTTCATCAGATTTGACTTCACTTGGAAATAACATAAATTTTCAATTGGATATGGAAGTTTATCTTATCCTACAGGAGCGCAGTGGGGAAGGGGAAGCAGGGCGTGGATAATAAAAGGGATATCAGATTCGGGGGAAAAGGGTAATTGGAAGCAAATACTTTTGTATAGGCACAGGTCAAAGGAGAGAATAGAATAGATGGAGGGTAGAATAGATAGAGGGCAATATAGTTAGTCTTTAACAACATGATTGTTATGGAAATGTTTTGGGTGACTATATATGTTTAATCTATATCCATTTGCTTGACTTCTCAGTGAGAGTGGATGGGAAGGAGCAAAGGGTGAGAATGTGGAACTTGAAATTTTAAAAATGAATGCTAAAAATTGTTCTTCCACACAACCAGAAAATGAGATGTATATGTAATGGTGAATAGAAATCTATATTGCCTTACAGAAAATAAAAAGGAAGTGGAAAAGGGGAAGCAGGTGGGGGGGTGATAGAAAGGAGGGCAGACTGGAGAAAAGGGTCAGCAGAATACATACTGTCCTGCTTTGAAGGTAGTGGGGAGATGGGGCCAAAATTGAAATTCAAAATCTTTGGGAAGTGAATGTTGAAAACTCATAATAAGTATTTCTTTTTTAAAAGCAGAATGTCCTATGAGTTGAAGAAATATTTTCTACCTGATCCTAAGAACTGATGACTATAGAGTTTACAAGCTCAACTTAGTCTGTATGTAAAACGAATAACCCACCTCTATCTCTTTGTCTTTTTCTGTCCCTCTCTCTGTGTTTCTGCCTCTGTAACTATGTTTCTCTATCCCACTCCCTTTCTCCCATTTGGCTTTGAAGCAGGAGCACTGCCTGAACATCTAGGTGAAGGAAGAGTGGATTCCTTGTCTCTTTGTGTCCCACCCAGCCATACTAACTGCAAGGAAGCACATGGCTACCTGTCTTTGTGTAATTGTTCCTAATCTTTGGCAAATCAGCCTTCCTACATGAAAATATTGGTATAACCTGATTAGCTCAGAACATCCTCAATTCCCATTGGCTGTTGGAGCTGAATGATTGTCATATCAGTCTCTCCAAGAGACAGAGGAGGAAGTGTGTCACATTGTGGGATACTTGACTAACATTAGTGGAGGTATTTGCAATAGCTGTGAAAAGACCATCTCCTGAGAGTAGTAGCTGTTTTGGGATGTGACCTCTCAAATTGTTAAGAAGTGCCAGTAAGCAATCAAGAAGGAAATCAACCTTCAAAATCTAGATAAAATGAGACATAAAGTACTAAAATGAGACATAATTTACTTAAATGAGAACCTAAAGTAATAACTGTCCTTTAAGCACTCATACAAGTCACGAAAATAATCCCCAACATGGAGGTACTTCATTAGGGCTGCATTTGGGATACACTTTTGTGCTCATCAAAGAGTCTGGCAGTAACAAAACAGGAAGGTGACAAATGTTGGAGAAGATGTGGGAGAGTTGGAACACTAATTCATTGTTGGTGGTGCTATGAGATGATCCATCCATTCTGGAGAGCAAGTGGGAACTCTGCCCAAAGGGCTATAAATATGTGCACACCCTTTGACCCAACACTATCTCTAGGAGATCATAAAAATAGGAAAAAGTCACATACATACAAAAATATTTCTAATATCTCTTTTTGTGGCGACCAAGAACTGGAAATGTAGGGAATATCCATCAATTGGGTAATGGCTGAATAAGTTGTGGTCTACAAATGTAAAGGAATACTATTGTCCTACAAGAAATGTTGAACAGGAGGACTTCAGAAAAATCTAGGAAGACTGATGCTGAGTAAAATGAGCAGAACCAGGAGAACATTATACACAGTAACAGCCACAATGTGAGAGGACTGTTTCTGATGGATTTAGCCCTTCACAGTAAGGCAAAGACCTAAAACATTCCCAAAGGACTCGATGCAGAATGCCATCCACATCCAGAGAAAGAACTATGGAATCAGAATGCAAACTGAAGCAGAGTATTTTCTGTTATGTTTTGTTTGGTTTTGATTTTTCTAATAGTTTCTCCCATTCGTTTTAATTTTTCTATGCCACACGAGTAATGTGAAAATGTTTGTAATAAGAATGTGTGTTTAGAACCCATATAAGATTGCATGCCATCTCAGGGAGGAAAATTTAAAACATGGAAGTGATTGTCAAAAATCGAAAACAAATTAATTAAATTTAAAAAAAAAGAGAAAGTGGCATACACTGAAGTTATGTCCACATATGACACAGAAAGGTTATCTATAAATGTGAAGACTACTTTAAAAAAAATCAAAGCATTATTTAGGGATTTAGCACCTTGCCCCATACCCCATTAGTCCCAGGGATTTTGAGGACACATATAATATACACTTCTATAGTGGGTAGAAATCAGCTTAGCTCTTCTAGGCTGTAATCCTTCTAGATGACCTCGTATGGATTAGGCCCATAGATCTCGTGGATGGGAGAAGTCTTTAGTCTAGACCCTAGAGGAACAGCAAGTGGAAGAAAATATTTTTTCCTGTTAAGTGTGGTTTTAAATTAAGGACTAAACTTAAAAAATCAGGTGGTTATTGGGGTGGCCATAGAAAAAGAAATTAATTGGGAGAAGCTGAAGTAATTATTTCTGAAAATAGTAAATCAAGTATTTTATTGAGAGAGAATAAAAAATGACTCTGAAATGATCAAGAGAAAGAGGGAAGGGAAGAAATAAAAGAGAAAGAAAAGGAAGGGAAGAAAATAAAAGGAAGAAGGATCTAGTGAGAAACTTTTGAGGAGAGGGGTACAGAAAATTCAGGTCTGACATGTCTAACACGACAGGTCTAACATGAGATGGCCAGTCATGTCAGGGTTATAAAGGTGGCTAAATACTTAGTTGTGTTCAAAGCTCATAGTCCTCCTTATGTATAACTAAGGATCGTACCATTCCATAGTATAGCTGAGTTAACTTATACTTTAAGCTTGTATTATGGAAGTCATCTGTGAGTCTAGTATTGGTATTCTTTTATCTCTTTATAGAGCCATTGTGATGTAGTGGCATTGATGCAAACTCATTGTGTTTAAGGATTGGTCTAATTAACTATACCTGAAAGGATACAAAAATGTGCAAACATACAAAATGTACAAAAGATTTGACCCAGCAATATAATTTCTAAACCTGTATCCCCAAGAGATCATTAAAAAAGGAAAAGGCCCCACATGTACATAAATATATATAACAGCTCTGTTTGTGATGGCCAAGAACTGGAAATCAAGGGAATGCCAATCAACTGGGGAATGGATGAACAAGTTGTGGTATATGAATGTAACAGAATACTACTGTGCTATGAGAAATGATGACTTTAAAATGACTTTAAAGTCATTTTCTTAATGACTTTAGAAAAACCTGAAAAGACTTATATGAACTGATGCTGAGTGAAATGAGCAAGAGAACATTATGCACAGTAACAACCATAGTGTGTGAAGACTGTTTCTGATAGACTTAGCCCTTCACAGCAAAGCAAGGACCTAAAACTATCACAATGGACTCTAGGTGCAAAATGCTAGTCATATCCAAAGAAAGAAGTGTGGAATTGGAATGGAGAATGAAGCAAACTATTTTATCTTGTGTTACATTTTGTTTTTGTCTTTTTTTTCATGATTTCTCCAATCCCTTTTAGTTCTTGTGTTTAACATGACTGAGGTGAAAATGTGTCTAACAAGAATATATGCGTAGAACCCATGTGAGGTTGCATGCTTTCTTGGGAAAGGAGGGGGAAAGGAGGAGGAGAAAATTGAAAACTTATGGAAATGATTGTTGAAAACTGAAAAAAAAAAATTAAATTTAATATAAAGGATTGTTCCAATCTTTGTTTCTAGTACCTTCAGTGGCTAGCACATATCTGACAATTAATAAATACTTCTTGATTGATTTACTCATTTTGAAGTTACAAAAAAGATCTAAGTGGAAGCCCTATTTCTGAAACATAGTAGTTCTCTGACCTTGTGTGTTCTAGGCAAGTTGAAGACAAGGTATTGATCTTCACTGGTAGATAAAATGTATTGCTGTGAATTCCTAACATCAATGAAATTACAGGTATGACAAAAAAATATCTAACCAATAGTTCCTATGCATTTATTAAGCATTTCCCATTGTTTAAATGAATTCTGAGAGCAGTAGTCGTCTCTATGTCCATTTGAACACTGTTAATAACTGAACATATTTTACAGTGTTTCATAAAATCTTTCTGAATACATTTTGGGACTATTATACTTACATTGCACAAGACTACTAAGAATTTTAAGGCAATATCACCTGTGTAATGTTGAACTTAGGAATGAAAAAAAGCACCTACTTAGCAAGAGTACTAGTTATATCAAGCTGTAATTTTTCAAGATGAATCTCTTACTGTTACCAATATGAGATTATAGTCAATACTTGTTATCTAAGATACATGATCCTCGAGAGTTGAAGATTGTTGGAATTTGCTACTTAAGACTTTATGGGACTGTAAACTGATATTATTCTGAGTGTGATTCCAGGCATGTTCATCAAGAAATGCTACTAAGCCAGTGGTCCATGATGCCAGCAACCCTCTGGGTTTTATATGTGTGAATTGTAGGTGGAGTTCTCATGGAAAAAGATTGGGAGGACAACTCCCAGTATGGGCTGAGGTAGGATTCTCCTGGCTCAATTTCCCCAGTATGATCTTTCCTCTTGAAAATATCCCACCTGGCTGACTTTGAGCCTGACTCAATGCAATTAGCCATCTGTATGAATTTGGCCTGGAATAGTCATCAGATTTTGATTATGTCTTTATTCTTCCTTTATGACAAATTTCTGAAATCATATGAGATGATCAGTATTAGCATAATATTAAATCTTTAACTTATAGGCTATTACTAGACAACATTAGAGTTACTGCAATAAGATGTGGGTAGAAGATTTGAGCTATTTGGCTTGGAATCTTTGTCCTTGCTATATTCCAAGCAACTAAATGGATGTGTCTAGTGTTGCCATTTGCTATTATTAGTTATTCACGAATTTGTGAAAGATTTGTAGAACAAGTATATGATTCTGTCATTTAGTGAATATCATACCTGTCTCAGTCACATGCTAAGGAAAAGAATATCAGTATAATTAGTTATCTCAGGAGAAGAATGGCTTATGTTCTATCTTGTAAATGTCTTAAAGAGATACTTTTGTTAGTAGTTATTAATTTGAACATGACTAGAATTGGAAAGTGTTTTTACTGTAAATAACTTATTTTATATGCACTGTTTTAAAATGAATTACTCAATATATTTATGTTGAACCTTTTGTTACAATGGTAGTTAATCTGGAAACTTTTAAATGAATTCATTTTTCTATTAGAATCTGTTCCCTCATAAAAAAGCATTCTGTTACTAATTCCTTAGTGGAATCTTATCCTCCTAATGTGGGAATGAATGTTGCCAAATATAAAAACTGGATTCTAATTTTCCTGTTTTTGTATTTGAGTTTCTTCTATATACCAGTATTGCATTTGGCTAACCTAAAAATGTAAATTGCCTTCCCCTGGTGTAAAGGGTTCCAAATTTGATATTCTAGTAATCAACATAAGGTTTGAAATAGCTCTCATTATCTTTCCTGATTATTGACAAATTAAATTTAAAATTGTGTTAAGACCAATTTTGTTGGAAAGTTTTAGCAGAGAAGAGGATTTCTACAAAGTGACCTGAACCTAAGAAGGCAGGAGTTGGAAACTGTTCTGAAATTACACTCAAACTAGAGAGCAACATCAGATGGTGTCCTGAGAATCAGACAACTATGAGTTAAGACTTCCGAGTTCAAAAAGGACAATTTTATTTTTTTTACTGTTTACTTTTCCCTTTTGCTGCATCTTTTATCTGTAAGGGCTACTCACTAAAGGGGACTGCCCCCTTTGGTCTTGACAATGCGGCAACTAGTTTCTTACGTTTTTCCCATCACATTGTTAACCATCAAAATCCTATAGTTAAGAATGCTTAATGAAGTGCTTTTTCATGATTTATTTAGGAGACTTCATCTCTTAATTATTACCAAATGTGGGAATGTGAGAAATGAATATTTCTATCTTATGTTTGATAACTAATTATTATATTAGCACCAAAGATTTCTCCTTTTCTACTTCCACATCTAGAAATCAACCAGTGTGGGAAATCTCTCTGCTGAGGCCAGGATCTTATCAGACTGTTAAAGATATATAAGTTTGGACTAATGGGTGTATTCCTGTTAGTTACAATTGCTGAGGCAAGTCTGGGAAAATGCTGATTCTTCTTATTATCAAAACAGATGTTATGGAAATTGGTATCTCTTTGATCAAGATTTGAATGACTTAAGTGACATACCTTAAGAACTTAATTTTAATACAGCCCACACTTCCCTTTGTGTTAACCAACCTAATATCCCTGAGGAATGCCTCCTCTTCAAGGACATGTAAACTCTGACTCCACAGCCATTAGGGTTCTTTGGTCTAAGAGAGAGGGCCAAATGATCATCTTTTTAATTAATTACTTGCTAGCCTTATTAATAATTGATTAAATTACCCAGAAACTATGTCTGTTGATCCTTTTTAATTGTCATAGTAAATCATATTTTTTATTTTTTCTGAAGCAATACTATTCTTTGTATAAATACATGATAATTTTTTAAGGCATTCCCTTAGTGATAGAAATGCACTTTTATTTTTCTTCTTTTTTTTCATACTACCACAAAAGGTGCTGTTTAGAGGTATTTTGGTAAACAAGACCTTCCTACCATTTCTCTGGGAAATGTGTGGAGTATTGGATATCAGTATCACACCTCATTTAATAATCATTAAGAATCAAAGGAATTCATGTGCTGTTTTCCCCTCTTTATGAATGAGTAAACTGAGGGTCAGTGACTTGGCCAGGCTACACAGTGGCAGAATCAGGACTTGACTCTACTGTAATAACTCCTGCTGTATTGTTCTGCCTACTATATTCCTGCCTTACCTTTGGGGTCTATTACCTCGTAAATAATATAACAGTAAGGGCACATTTATAGGTTCTTCTTCTAAGGTTCAGTTAAAGCCTTCCTCTTTGTAGAGATACAGAGCTAGAGGGAATCTCAGACATCATTCCATCCAATCCCTCGTTTTACAGAGAAGAACACTGAGTCTGAGAGGTGTGAAGTGAAGTGTTTTGTCCAAGGTCATTGAAGGAGGGGATAGAAGAGTATGAATTTGAATTTGGACAATATGACTTGATTATTGTTTCTCACTTCATTACACCATGTTGCCTTTTAACTTAACTATCATTTTTTTGAGAGATCTTCCTATTTGTTTCTTCCCTGCTTTTTCCACCAAGTAGTCTTCCCTGACACCTCAGGAACAAAAGCAATTTCTCTTTCTTTTTAATTATACAATTTCGTATTTTCATCTTTTTAATTCACTTTTACCTGTCAACCATTACAGAGTTCATTCTAAGAAAGACAAAATTAGGCTCCATGTGGATGTTTATTTCTTTCAATCTAGTTGAACATGCATTGTGGGAAATGAGCTCAAGGAAGGATAGACAAATACGACCTTATGTCTTTGGAGAAATTCCATCTCACCCCTCCCTTCCTTGCTCAAGATGCCTGCGTCAGGCAAAATCATAGTCTGCAAATAACAATAATATTAGAAAGGAATTTCCTATTTGGATAGATTGCAAATACAATAATATAAGAGAATATCAAGGTGTCAATTGAAACACACACACATATATACATATGAATGTATGTTTGTATGCCTATATGTATCATAACATGTGTCCATAAAATACCAAGATAATAAAAAGTCCCATTATTCAAGACAGCGTCTGGTTCAAGCCTTCTTTCCCTGAACAAAGGCTCCCAATCAGATTCTTCTGTCTTTGTCATTGTTGACACAGAAAGGGGTAGTTTTAGTTCACTCAAACATGTCTGTTATGCCAGTGAGCACAAGGCATTTTGGGAGGTTAAGCTCAGAGTGGGCCCAAATGTCATTCTCCTAACTGTCCAATTCAGACCTTTGGGCATTTCTCAGGTCTTGGGGTTTAAAATTATTTGGGAAGGTGTTCACACACCTTATACATTATTTGTTTAAGTTTCTTACTATACTTTATGAGGGCAGGGCTACACCTTCTTCCTTGCATTACTTTCCTGTATTTCCTAGCACAGTACTTTGCATTTAGGAAGCATGTATTACATATTTGTTGATGCTCTCATCTATTCATGCATATTATTCCCACCTTCATTTTTCATTTCTATCTCCTTGCATTATGCCCACACCAACAGACTGTTACTCTTAAAGATCAACTTCTGCACTAACTTATAAACTTGGTGATCACTGTCTGATAGAAAACCTGGATTAGCAGAATCCTGCTATGACAAGGTGCCAGGGAATTGTAGACCAAGGCAGACACTCTCTATAGGGCATTTAGATCTTTCCCCCCAAAAGGGAAAGATATGCAGAGAACACAAAGGTCAGTTCTGGAGATCCAAAACCCCCTTTTCTCAAAGGAAAAAAAAAACAGAGGAAGTCAATGCCTGTGAAATTAAAGGTTTTTATTAAGCAGGGAAGCAAAACATATGCATGGAGACTGTCAGCCTATGCCTACTGCCCACCAAGTTACAGATGGTGAGAGTTTATGTATGTTTTAAACAAAAGAAAGCAAGAAATTTTGGGGGAAACATTGGCTTAGAAGGGAATGTGAGAGAGCTCCATCCCTAAGATAGGAAGAAAGAGTGAGGAAATCCAGGTTTCAGAGCTGTGGCCCCTTGATATGCAGATCAGAGATATACAAATCAGAATACTTTCTTGGTGATAAGAAATCCAGAGTTCAAAGCTCGAGCAGAGACAATAGGATAGCAGGATGTATCCAAGACCCCATAAACAATTAGGGGAAGTTTCTGAAGATAAGACTGCAGATAAAGATGTCTGTTGAAGGTCCATCCACCACCAGATGGCTCAAGGACTGCTTCAAAGCTGGGGAAGAGCTTGCAGTTGAGTTTTCTCTTGGTTCCCAAAAAGGACTGTTGGTCTCTCAGGTTGTTTAGTATCTTAGCTAATACAGCCAGTCATCATATACTCTTCCCTTTTTTCCCCCATGGATAAAGGATTCATACAATAGCTTTACTTACACTATCAGATTACAAGCAGGTTTTATATAGCTTGGTGCCCCAAAGAAAATCTAGATTGTAAATCTTCCCATTAATCTGGCATAAAGAAATCTTAGTCCATTGTCACTTAAGCATGGAGAAATCAAATCTTCCCTCCCCCCACTACTAAAAAAATAATTTAGAAACCTCAACTTCTGTTGTAGTAGGCAAAAGCTGTTTCTAATAGTTGCAGGAGGGACATGAAACTGAGTACTGAAAGCTCATCTGAGGATTTAGAGTAAGTGGGCAGTCATTGATTATATCTTAGTGTCTCCCTCTCTTTTCCTTTCTGATTACTGTAATCCTGTGCAGACCAGTACTTAGACTACTCCTTCTGGAAGTTTCTCTTCCTCACCCCCAGACTAGTTGGAGCCTGAGTATATCAGACTCTAATTTTTATACATAGTTATATCACCAAGCAGCTCTCCTGATGGCTTCATTTGTGAGTAACTGGACATGTCGTCCCTGGAAAGAGTAATACATATAAACCAATATTAAGTAAACCCAGAGATTTTCTTATGTCTTATACTTAATGCCAATGTGATACCCAGAGCTGCTAAGGTAAATTTGCAAAACATAATAAACTCTCTTCCTCAAAAGCAAAACCAAAATATTTATTTGGGAAGTCATTTGAGTACCAGGAGGTAAGATTTAACAGGGTACTTATCAATAATCCAGGGAGCACTGCCGTCTTAAAGCTTTCTGTCAGGCCACTCCTCAAAAACAAATTCCCCTAGACAAATTTCTCCCTGACCCCACTCACAGTTTGTTCTCTCTCTCTGCTCCTTGGGCCAGCTACTATCATTCACAATTTGCTTCTCTCTCCCTGTTCTGCCTGCTTTCACTCTCTGCTCATGCTCTCTTCTCCTTGGGCCAGCTCCTCCCAGCCTGAGTTCCATGTGACTGAGGCTCCCTGTGATCACAGACTCCATGTGCTATGCCTATTAATGGATGGAGAAGATCTTCCTATTCCATTAAAATGATATATGGTGAGCAGAATCTGCCTCTGGATTTGAAATCATTCTTTTCTGTGGCCTTTTAAAAGTCATTCAAGACTCTAGTTTCTGAAACTCCTGTGTCTTGTTTTGGGATCCTTTTCTAGTGTTTTGTAAAGATTCTGTTCTGAAACTGCTCCTGAGCTTTTGAGGGCTGGAAGGGGAGGATGAGGCCCCCACAAAGACCTGATTACCAAGGGTAGGTCACCTGAAATGAATTCGAGGACTCAAGCATTGTTGAGGTCAAGGTATGGATTAATAATGCTTTTCAGCAGGCAAGATTTCTTAGGGAACCTGTAACCTTAGAAGTGTATGGTTAAAGTTTATATAGGATATTCTATAATGAAATGTGCCAAATATGCTAATTAGGTGTTTTTGAGTGGCACTAGGGAGTGGTTAAGGAGTGGTTAGTTCTTAAATAACACGTACTTTTGGTATCTACTGTGCAGGTATTTTACACAGAGTTCATTGGGAAATAGCCCAAGCAGGGGCTACCTGGAGGTGTGGTTTTAGACCTAAAATGTCACTAAATCAACTAGAGGTCAGGACTGACTGAGGAATACCAGGGTGTTCTCATCGATGTCTTCTTAGACAAGATAAATGTAAGGGAGTATGCATATGTCTAAGTCATGGATACATATGATTGGTCAGTGAGTAGTAATGTCATTATGACCCAGTGCACAGCCCATTCGGCCAGTACACAAGTGGTTCAGAATAATAAATTCTATAGGTGCAGCTGACTATTGCAGCAAGTAGAGAGATAAGAGTTTTGCTAGGGCGGGCTATGTCATTGGACTGGGGAGAAACTGCCTGGGATAGTGTTTTGAGCCCTAGGAAGAAATATGATTTTTAAAGAGAAACGTGGTCTTAGAATTGGGGTTGAAGTACTTGTACCCAAGCATCCCATCACTCACACCAGGGGGCAGCCTGTAGCTCCCTCTGCCCTCTGCAATCTGATTTCTGATCTGGGACTGCCAGAAACATCTGCTCTTCACTTGTTCCAGAAGTGCAAAATGCCCTCTTAGAGACTTTCCAAGAAGTCCTCATACAGCCTTGGATAACTGGGGGGCTGAAGCACAGATTCCCAAGTACAGAATGTTCCATCTAATCTAATTGTACCAATTAATAAACTGAAAGCAAAGGTTGCAGCACAAAGGGGTAGAGAATTAGAGAACTGGAAGTCAAAAGCTTTGGGGATTCTAATCCTAGCTGTGTGACTAGAAAAGTAACTTCTGAGCTGCATATTCTTCATCTGGTAAATAAGGATAATACTTGCAGTATTTGTCAATGACATAGTCTGGTGAGGAAAATGCTTTGTCAACTCCAAGTTATAGGAGGAAACACTTGATACTTTGCAGAGCTAGCCTTGGGTGAGTGGGTGGGTGGCAGTAACTACTCCCTGCCCCTCCCGGTCCATCCCACCTTCTCAGGTAGGAATAACTGATGGGGGGTGGGGGTTTGCGGGGGTGGGAGGAGCAGCGGGAGAAGGAGACTAGGGCCAGGGAGGACCCTGATAAGGCATGTGAGGAGTGGAGACTGTGGGAAGGAGGGGCGGTGAGAAGCAACTAAAGTGATGACCACTGGAGGCTGGAATCCAGGAAGGGGTAGAAGAGCGACTGCTTGGAGGCCTGTGACCCGTGTGCTTTCAGAGGGAGGATCAGCGGCAGAATCCAGCAGTAGGTCCAGGGGGAAGTATAGGCGGGGACTGGAGAAGGGGCCTCCCGGGAAGCGCAGCGAGAGCGCCCAATGGTTTCTTCCAGACGCGGTGGGAGCGGCGGAACTGGCTCGGGGGTTCCAGGTGTAGAGATGCCCCGGCTCGGACCGAGGAGGATCCCTGTGCAGCCAGGGAGCCGCTGAGGGCGCATACTCTCTCGTTTCGCTCTCTGAGGTTCCTGAGCTGGTCGGGAGCGCTGTTAGTGCTGAAGAAGCCGTGGCCGTGGCCACATAACCCCACAGTGGCCGAGCCTCCTCCACGCAGCTGGTTTGCACAGACCTGACTCATCTTCTCCCTTCCCTTTTTGCCTCCCTTCCGCCTCTTCAAATCGTGGGGAGCAGTACGCGAGCAACCAAAGCTCACACTTGTGAGCCCCAGGTTGGAGCCAGGGAGATCCCGCCAGCTGCTCAGGGTTGGGGTAGTTGCGTTTGGAAGGAATTGGGCGATGGGGAGCGAGGCGAGTGTCACTGCAGGCATGACGGAGCTTCCAGCTGCTGTGGGCAGGGCAGGAGGAGCCTCGATCCTTCCCCCCAGGCCCAGGTGGAGGAGCCGACGTTCTGACTCGCTTCCTTCACATCTGACTCTCTTTCAGTAGCTTCAGAACGTGGAAGCTTGGAATTTCCTCTTCTCCTGCGGGAAATGGATGCCCTTTCTTCGCCTCTTTTTCCTCTGGTGGTTTCGCTCAGTCCTTCTGGGTGCCCGGGGCGGGATATTGGCCCGAAAAAACAGTCCTCCGGGGTCAGAGGCGCACTCCAGCTGACACAGTATCTATCATCTTCAATTACCCCATCCCAGGCTGCGAGACGCAGGGACGAAACTCCTCTCTGTGCCGTCAGACGCTTTCCTGTTTATCCAGGCTTAGAACGAGCTCCGCACGTTCTTCCAAAGCCCTTAAAGTGTAGGATTTTTAACCGGTGATATGAGCTGTCAGGCGGGAAAACACAAGTCTCTCCTCGACATCATGACTTTGATTACCTTGTTTTTCGTGTGAACTTTGTTCTATTCTAACCATCCCACTATCCGGCGAGGTAGAGTTGAGATTCTCAAACTTTTTGGAGTTTGATGTCCTATTCTTCTTCTGTCACTCTCCCCGTGACTTCTAAATGTGCTCTGTGTCATGGAATTCCTTCTGCAAGTGAAAATGAATACAATTCTACTTTATGAACTTGCTGAGAATTTCTGTATGTCTCACGAAATAATGACACTGATGTGTTGGGAATTGACGACTGGAAATGAGAGCAATTATATTTTCGGAGGAAACCACAGAAAAAGAAGAATTTTAGAAACCGTTGAGGGGTATTTTTTTTTTAATAAAGAAAATTCACATTAAATCCCTAACAGCTAAAGAGATCTTCAAATTCATGGCCAAATGTTATTTCTTTCATGAAATTTCACCTCTGTGAACTTTTGTGCTCTTACTTAAAAGCAAGCTAGTTTAAATGTAAAGCCAGCCAAGTTAGTATTCCTAGCCTGTTACTAGGAGAGAGAGAGAGAGAGAGAGAGAGAGAGAGAGAGAGAGAGAGAGAGAGAGAGAGGCTGCCACTGGACTGGTTGCCATTTTCCTTCCATTCTGGGGGATTTGTGAAGAACCATCTAAATGAAATATAGAACAGAGGTGACAGAAGGCACAGAAGTATAGAATGAAGTTTTGAGAGTTTTCCTTAAGCATGTAGCACTAAGACTTTTTCGTTCCCCTTTAGGCCCCATTTAGGGCAAGGTCTATGCAGGTACTCACTTAGGGTGAGGTAATGGCCATTTGTTGAAGTAGCCAAGGAAGAGAGAGAGAGAGGAGAAGGGGAGAGGAGAGGGGGAGGAAAGAGGAGGGGAGGGGAGGGGAGGAAAGGAGAGGAGAGGAGAGGAGAGGAGAGGAGAGGAGAGGAGAGGAGAGGAGAGGAGAGGAGAATCTAGCCAGTAAACTGTCTACTCACAGGTTGTGTTTGCCCTTTGTGACCTAAGAAGACCATGCCATCAGACAAATGATAATACAGGTAGTATAAAACAGAGCACAGAGAGCTGCTAGGAGATCAGATCACCCTACTCTCATTTTGATAGCTAAGTGTCTTTTATATTTTTTCCAAAGAAGCCTTACAAATGATATAAAGATTTTGAAGTAGAAATATATGGTGTACAATGTATTAGGTATGTGTATGTATATACTTGCATATATATGTAAATTTGTACATACATATGTAAACATATACATATATTTATAGTACTCATATATGCACACATAGATAATATGACTATGTAAATTATAAAACTGGAAACTGCTACAAATTGAGATCTCCTAACTGTGACTTTGATGGCTATATGTGTCTTACCTTTTCCCAAAGTAGTGTTACAAATTGTATAAAGACTTGTAAGTAGAAATAGATGATGCACTATGATTTATCTGGAAGTTAAAGAAATCCCAAGGTTTTACCCTAACTGTTCCAAGAGATAAATGCAAATCTAAGACCAGTATGTAGAAGGATCCTCTGTCTGATTAAATGGCTGCACTGCTTTACCAATAGAATGCTGATTCTTCAAAAAAAAAATGGTTGCTGAATGATGACATTATCCTCGCCACTCCTCTCCCTTTCTTTCCCCTCCCCTCATCTCCTCTCCTCTTCTCTCCCACAACTTTAGACCTGCTGTACTCTGAAGCTCAGACACCACTGGTCCCCTGCCTAAGGGCTCTTCTGCTCCTCCTAGCTTAAGAGTGATTATCAATAGTAACTCTTGCTGTTTCCCTCCCAGACTTTCTTTCCCAGTCTTTCTTTTTCTTTGCCTCATTAAAGGGGCCATGCTCTGACTACTTCTTAAATGGGCCTATTCAAAGAATGGGCATTACCTCACCCTAAGTGAGAACCTGCATGGAACTTGGCCTAATGGGGCCAAGGTCTCCCAGTGTATCCTGGGTCATCTCCAGTCATCCTGATGAATATCAGGTCACTGGGTTCAGATGACTCTGGAGGAGAAGTGAGGTTGGTGACCTTGCACAGCCCTTCCTCACTCAAAACAAAGTCAATTGCAAGTCATGTCATCATTTTTCTGATGGCATGGCCTTCTTCAGCAAAGAAGAATGAACACAAGAACAACAACCTTTGACCTAGTTTTATTTCACTCTGTCAGTTTACTCTTACTCTTCCCCCCCACCCGGAAATCTTTATTCACTCTTTAATAGCACTGTAATGAGTGAGATAAGGAGATTGTGAAGACTTTTCATAATAAAAACGTGGGGAATATTGGATTTTCTAAATAAAATTTCTCTGCCATAAGGCCTCTCTCCCTGCATACCTGAGTTTCAGGTATCCAGGGCCTGTGGACAGTCAGCTGGTATCCCGCTCCCTTACCAGCTACCAGTTTTCTTTGTGAAAGTGCTGTGGGCTGTAGCTGAAACTTGGAAGTTACTCAAATCTCCCCTTTTTTTGTTGTGCTGTTGCCACATCAACTCTACCAGCTTCCGATTCTCCCCCTCCTCTCCTTTCTAAAGCCACATCAGCAGTTGTTAGATATTAGATGAGGTAATTGTGTTGGAATAGGTGAAGATTTCCCAGGGTTTGTCTAGTTTTTCCCATTTAGCTTGTGAGCCCACCTCCCAGCCAATGGAGAGGTGGGATAGTGGGGAGGTGGGATTCTCTGCGTTCGGGTATAAAAATTGTGCTTCAATTTCTGTAAGCTGCCTCCTTCCATCAGGTTCCCCCACCTGGTGGAAGGACGTCCCTTTCTCGAGAATTGTAATGAATCCTTTTCTTTCTGTTCTTATTGAGAAGCCTCTTCCTTTATTTAAGATTTTGAGTAAGGGTCTTTTTATCCCACACAGTAAGATACCATTTCTTCTCAGAAGCTTCAGTTAGGTAGAGTTTAATGGCCCCCAATTATTCCAGGATAGACATTTTTTTCAAGATATATTTACCTCAATTGGGTAATATCTGTAAATAGATGACACTGGAATATCACTGAGACTATTCTGTTAGAGCATGTGCTTTGGCCCTGCATGAGGGGGGAAGGGAATGGGACAGGAGTGCTTTATTGTAAGAACAACGAACACTAATAATGGACAGTCAGTCAATAAACATTTATTAAGCACCTACCACGGGCCAGACACCGCTAAATTCTGGGGACAGAAAGAAATGTTAAATAGTCTTCCTCTCAAGGATTCACAGCGTAATTCAGCAGACAACAGACAAACCATATAAAGAATAAATTAGAGAGGAAGCAGAAGGAAGGCATTTCCTCATTCTAGGGATGAGAAAAAGTGTGCTGTGGAAGGTGGGATTTAAGCTGAGACTTAACAGAAGTCTGAGAAGCCAGGAGACAGATGAGGGAGAGCATCCCAGGTGTGAGGGACAGCCAGTGTAAGTGCCCAGAGTCAGGAAATGGAGGATCTTATTCAGGACAGTAAATGGACCATTGTTACTTGATCAAAGAGCACTGTGGGGGATGGGTATTTCTGGGGGAGCTTTGTAATTGAGGGGATGCAACACCTAGGCCGCTTTAGTAGTTCACAGTCTAGAACCTTAGGGCTTGAAAAGTTCAAGTAGGACTGAGGCTAAACTGTCCTGCTCAGACATTCTGTCTGCAAGTGTGGAATGTTGATTGGTGTGCAAGGTACTTTAGGGGCATCTGTGTGTCTCCGTGGATACAGTGTTGGGTCTGGCACTGGGAAGAATCATTTTCCTGAGTTCAAATCCCACCTCAGACCACTTAACTAGCTGTGTGACCCTGGGCAAGTCACTTAACCCCGTTTATCTTAGTTTCCTCAACTGTAAAATGAGCTGGAAAAATAAATGGCAAACCCTCTAGTTTCTTTTTTTAAGCCAAAGAAAACAAAGTTTATTAAAGATTTGCCAAATTGGGTTGGCTCTTAAGGAGCCTAAGCATTTGTGATACTCGGATTCACAAGCAGACCAGACAGAATCTCAGCTAGACAGAGTGGGCTGGATTGAATCTGAACGCCTTCATGGAGACAAGATGGAACTAAATACAGCAAAGCCTATAGGAGAGATCTGGTGGCTGGAGTGGTCTGGTAGTAAAGGGTGATGGAAGGAGGGGTCGAGGGAGGGTCCTGAGGAGAAGTCTAAGGAGGGAATCCAAGGAGGATCAAAGGCTGGAAACAGCTGGGGCAATCAGGAGACATCAGACAATAGAGTGCCTAGGTGGGAAGTAGGTGGGGCAATCTAGAGGTAACAGACAATGGCCACAGATTTGAGTATGAAAAGCCAGGTTCAGTGGGGAGATTCAAAGAGAATTCAAGAAGTTCCCAGGGTCTGAACCCCATCATTCCCCCCTCAAACAGATTGAACCCAAATTCTTTTGGGTTAAAGGGCAAAGGTCTCAGCTTCTGAAACTGCTTCCTGCTGGCAAAGGGTATAGAGCTGTCCCTGCCTTGATGGGTCCTGTTCAAGGGGTCAGACTTCAGAATCTGGGTGGTGCCAGGTCCAGTGGGCTGGAGACCTTGGATTCAGATGGAGGTTGGTATCCTTTTTCTCTCAGAGGTTAAGGAGAGAGAGGTGGGTGTGAGTTCATGGCCCAGATACCTTATGGACTGGCATGCTATCTGGACTTTGTTCAAAGAGACCCTATAGCCTCGAATGTCTAAGAAATTAAGAGTTTTTATGGCAGCAGCCAAAGAACCTGTCTGGATGGGGCTACAAATAAGACTATCAATTAAAGATTGTAGTCCTTCCCAGTGCTCAGGCTTAATCAGATACTGGCTGAGATGGGGGAGCACTTTAGAGTCTGCCACACTAACAATGGCTGGGGTGGCAGAAGTAGCTCTCTCTGGAATTCCAGTGTCCCAAATATTTGGCCTGACTGTCTCCCACACTCTCAAGCAAACCAGGGAAGACATAGTGAACAGAGGCAAAAGGGAGATAAGAGGTTTAACTAGAGAAAATTGGCTCCCCAATTTCACCATCAGGTCCCTTCCCAACAAGGGGGCAAGGTCAGAGGAGGACATAAGGAAGGAGTGTTTAAACAACAGATCCTCAAGTAGGCTGGGGAGGGGGTATGTCTGGAGACATTCCTTAGTTTCCTCTTCAAAGCCTATAACCCGAGGGGTCAAGGGACAGGTAGGGCCAGAGTAACCGGTTAAAGTAGAGAACTTAGCCATGTTAAAGTGGGTAACCTTACCTTCAGCCTTTGTTTTTGCCCAGGGCTTGGTGAGAGAGGTAGAGAAAGTGGGAGCACTGCCAGCACCCAGGCTTTCCTGTCATTCCAAGTGTTGAGAAAACTGGAGGACAGGATACTGGGGTGCGGTTCCACCACTTTTTCAACCTGAGGAAAAATCTTTCCTCCAATGTCTCTCCTGGTCATATGGGCACGGTTTCACAGGCATCGGTTCCTGAGGCTCCCTCTGGGAGGGTATCCTGGAAGGGCACTCCTTGGACCAGTGACCCTCCTTGTGGCACCAAAAGCGGGTTTTCCCACTGCTCAAGTAGGCAGCCTCCTTCCAAAAGGGTACCCTGGAGGAGTGCTCCCTGGGTCTTTTCCTGACCAAGGCATCAGCCAAGAATTGAGCATGCTCCCTGGCCCTGGCCCTTCTCCTTCGTTCTCTTTCCTCTGTTGCAACGAGGTCTCTGTTGTTAAAGACTCTAAAGGCCATCTCCAGTGGTATTTGGGGTCCCATTGCCAATTTTTGCAATTTCCTCCTAATATCTGGGGCAGACTGATTAATAAAATACATGCTAAGGATTGCTGCCCCTTCTATGGACTCAGGATCCAAATTTGTATGCTTTTTAATAGATGCTCCTAGCCAGTCCTGAAAAAGGGAAGGATTTTCCTCTTCTCCCTGAGTAATTTCCCTAATATTTTGAAAATTTACTTGTTTTTGAAATGCAATTTTTAGGCCTTCTAACAGGCAAATTACCATAAGGTCTCTCTTTCCCCTGTCCTCACTCTTTTGATAGTCCCATCCTGGGTCACTAGTGGGAACAGCAGCTGTCCCTGGGGGGTATTTTATGGGATCATTGCTAGCCATATCATCCCCAAACTTTTGGGCATGCTCAGAAATTCTCCCCTTCTCCTCAGTGATACAACAGACAGAGAAAAGAATATGCAGATCCTTCCAAGAAAGTTCAAATTGTAGGAATATGTCCCTAAAACCCTCAGTAAACCTAGTGGGGTCTTCTGAGTATTTCCCCAGTTTCTCTCTAATCTGGGTGAGATCCTGTGAGGGGCGCTCTGGACCTGGGCCCCCTTAGAGGACAGGAGATGCCAGAGAGTCTGGACCTGCTGACGTGGCTTTGCCACGGTGGCACTGGGGCGGCTCTACTGGGCTGGGCTCCGCCCTCAGGGAGGAACTGGGGAGGGGCTTACCCGGAATAGGAGGGTGAGCTCTGGGGGATATAAGACACAACATGGAAGGGGACAGGGGGACTTCTTGCTGACTATCATGTAATAAAGGTGCTCTTATCCACCTCCGGAGTTCTGCCTGATAATTTCTCCCCCTGACCCAAAGGGGGGAGCCGGAGACGTCCGAAGACCCGTGGGCAGGGTAAGTTGATGCGGTGGTCAGGGTCTCGCCCCTGACAAGATCCGAAAGAGAGAAGGGAACATGCACCCTGGTTGTCCCACTGGGTGGGGTAGGCACTTCTCTCAAGGGAAACAGTCAATGGGGACAGGGGCTTGTGGAGGGAGATAGAAAGTCCCTTTTCTTGTGAAGGAGGGGCTGGGGAATGCCTGCTGAACTGGATTAGGCTGCAGGGCCAGGGGATCTGATCTGCTGGTACCTGAGGAAGAGTAGAGGTGGAAGGGGTACATGCCCCAGAGAATGTCGCAGGAGCAGAGCCTGTGGCCAGAGTGGATGTTGCCTCAGGAGAGGGGCTGTAGAGGGAGGGACCTTGGTAAGGCCCATAGTTGGGACCTGAGGTAGAGTTCCCAGGGAAGAGTGGGTTACAGGCAGTGATACTGTAGAGACTGCCATGGGGGTGAGGCCTGAGGCCTGAGTGAATATTGCCCCAGCGAGAGGAGATGCAGAGGAAGGGGGCCTCCAAAAAGCTTGTAGCTGGGAACTGAGCAGGGGTAGCCAAGAGGGAAGGGTCCATGGGAGGAGATACAGGATAGGGAAATGAGGCAGGAATTGAGGGGATTGGGGTAAAAGAAAATGGAAAGGAAACCAAGGAAAGGAAGGGTTGGTCAAGGAGGGGGAGGTAGGAGGGCTTAGGGGAGGTAGGGGAGCAGTAGGAGGTTGGGGAGCTGGAGGAGGGCTCAGGGAGAATTGGGGAGGGGGTGGGGGTTGGGATGGCAGTAACAGAAGTAGGGAAGGAGGTGAGATTGAGACCCTAGGAGCCATAAACAGGGGATCATCCAAAACGTCCAGTTCACCCCCATTTCCCTTTTGTGAGGCTGCTTTAGCAATGAGCATCTTACAGTCTTTTCAGAGAATGGGGTCCTGACAGAGTTTGACGAAAGCCCTTATGTAAGGTATTTCTATCTATTTTTTTCTTTTGGAGACAATATAATTCTAACTGTAAAAGAGTTTTACATTGTAAGGTCCCAAACATAGGCCACACTTCGTTGTCCTTCAGGTGATACTGAAGCCAAAGTATGTTGAAAAGAACACCAACTTTTTCTTTTTAAGTTCTTTAGAGAAGCTAAATTTTTTCCAATTTTGGAAGAGACAACCCAAAGGTGAATTCTTTGGAATTGATGAAGTTTGACCCATTACTTGGCATGGGGCTGGAAGTCCCACCCCCCCTCCTTAAAGGAGGACGTGGGAGTAAGCCTTGAGAAAAAAAAAAACAAGAGGATAAAAATAACTGAGCTTTCCCTGATTCCCTTGTGCCCAGGAAATCCAGAGAATTGGGCACCCACTTTTGGAGGGTATGCCCAGGTCCACTGCCTCAAACACAGTCACTGGACCCACAACTAGAGTCTCTAACTCCCTCGCACCCAGGAAGTTCAGAGACTTTGCCTGAAACTGGGACCTGAAGCCAGATCTGAAAATCCGTTTCCAAGGTGCTTGGAGAGTGAGAAGGGGATAGGGAAAGGGGGAGGCTTACATACCTTCCAGTTTTAGCAGAACAACTTGAGATTAGCAGCTTTTCCTGGTCAGGGAACAATAAATGACAAGGTTTAGGGGTTCTGGGGACCCCAAAATACCAACAGTCTGGGTGGTGCTCAAATGAATTCAACTCAAGCCTTCTTACAGCCAAAGAAAACAAAGTTTATTAAAGATTTGCCAAATTGGGTTGACTCTTAAGGAGCCTAAGCATTTCTAACACTCGTATTCACAAGCAAGCCAGATAGAATCTCAACTAGACAGAGTCTGAGCTGAATTGAATCTGAGCCCCCTCTAATTTCTTTGCCAAGAAAACCTCAAACAGGGTCACAAAGAGTCAGACTCAACTGAAAAACAAGCACATACAGGGTACCTTGTTTGACAACAGCATAATTGCTTATAATAATAAGCATTTATATAGCTACCTATATTATGTAAATATTACATGCCACATAATAGTACGTTAGTACTGTAATATTAATAAAATAAATATAACAACTGCTAGTATATATTTAGTGCTTACTATAAGCCAAGCATTTTGCTAAGTGCTTTACAAATACTTTCTCATTTTATTCTCACAACAATTCTGTCAGATAGAGGAAGTTCTGGGAAACAGTGGCTAAATAACTTGTTGAAGGTCATATAGGCAGTAAGTATCTGAGGTTGGATTTTTGAAGTCAGATCTTCTTGATTCTATCCGCCATGACACCTAGTATCTAAACAGGTGCTCTCTGTTGCTTCTGATGTATCATCTACAGATAGTGCATGTGGTACTACTTCCATTTCTAAATTTTTTTCTTTACTATCCATCCATTCTCTACAATTTTTTTGATTTACTACTTACTCTGCTGTCTTGGCTCCCACAAGTGGTCAATATTCACTTTTGTAAAATTTTGAGTTCCAAATTTTTCTCCCACCTTTCCTTCCCTTCCACACCCTCTAAAAAACAGCAAGCAATCCAAAATAGGTATACGTGTATAATCATTCCAAACACTTCCACATTAGTTATTTTGTGAAAGAAGAATCAGAAAAAAAGGAAGAGCCATGGAAAATAAAAAACAAAAGAAGTGCAAATACTATGTTTCAATTTGCATTCAGATTCCATAATTCTTTCTCTGAATGTGGTTAGGATTTTCCATAATGGGTATTTTGGAATTCTCTTGGATTTTGTATTATTGAAAAGAGCAAAATTAGTAATTGCATAATGTTCTCTTGGTTCTAGTCATTTCACTTGATACCAGTTCATGTAACTCCTGGCATTTCTGATATCCACCTACTCATCATTTCTTAGGGAATAATAGTATCCCATTACATTAATATATCACAACTTGTTCAATCATTCCATAATGGATGAGCATCCCCTCAATTTCCAATTCTTGGCCATCACAAAAAGAGCTGCTACAAATGTTTTTGTTCTTCTGAGTCTTTTTTCCTTTTTTATGATCTTTTTGGGATATTGACCTAGGAATGATATTGCAGCATCAAAGGGTTTGCACATTTTTATATCCCTTTGAACATAGTTCCAAATTGCTTTTCTGAATGGCAGGATCAGTTCCCAACTCCATGAACAATGCCTTAGTGTCCCAATTATCCTACATCTTTTCCAACATTTATCTATATAAACATATGGTTTTTCAAGTCAATTAGAGGCTCTTAGGGATCCTGAGGTAGCATTTAGTGGCTCTGTTTCTGAATCTTACCTTAGTAATGGACTTCTAGAACTTTATAATGAATCAAATAAAAGTTAACGACTGTATGAGAAATAAAGCAATCTTAGGACAAACACAAAAGTTTGAAAAATAGAAGAAAATATAAGGTGCCTTATGTCAAATGCAACTGACCTAGAAAATAAAACATGGAGAGATCATTTAAAAATCATTGAACTATCTGATAGCCATGTTTAAGAAATGAGCCTAGATTTATTTCGATAAATTGTGAAAGAAAACTTCTGAGCTCTCTTAAAACTAAAGGTCAAGGTGAAAATAGAATCCATTGATCATCTCCTGAAGAAAACTCAAAATCAAAACTCCAAAGCATATAAGATCCAAAATCCAGAGCTTCCAAGTCAAAGAAAACATTTTAAAGCAAGTAATCAGAAAGAAAAAAATTCAAGTAGCAAGGAGCCACAATCAGGAAAATACAAATTTCGACAGACTGGTCTTAGATAAAGTACATTATTTTTATTATTGTTGTTGTTATTTGTTATTGCTGTTTCAGTTGGGTGTGACTCTTCCCGTAACCCCATCTGAGGATTTTTTGGCAAAGATAATGGAGTGGTTTGCCATTTCCTTATGTAGCTCATTTTGGAAATGAGAAAACGGAGGCAAATAGGGTTAAATGACTTGTCCAGGGTTACACATCTAGTAAGTGTATGAAGACAGTTTTGAACTCAGGTACTTCTGGTTCTAGGGTCAGTGGTCTTTTCCTCTGCACCACCTAGCTGCCTTCCAAGCTATTAACAATCCTATGAAAAAATTCTGCAAATCACTAATAATAGGAGAAATGCACATCAAAACAACACAGAGATTTTACAAAAAAAATAGAAATAGTCAATGCTGCAAGAGTTCTGGCAAGACAGGCAGAATACTACATTTTTACTGTAACTGTGTAACCATTTTGGAATGAAATTTGGAATTATTGCAAGCAAAGTGGCAAAAATGTCCATACAGTTTGACCTAGAGGTTACTTATGCCCAGCAGGCAATTGATAAGATATCTCCATATATACTAAAATATTTATAGTGGACTTTTTTGTGGTAGCAAAGAATTGGAAATAAATAGATACCCATTGACTGCATGAAAAAAATACTATTTGCTGTTCAGTCATTTCAGTCATGTATGGTTCTTCACAACCCTATTTGGGTTTTCTTGGCAAAGACTGTGGAGTACTTTCCCATTTCTTGCTCCAGCTAATTTTACAGAGGTATAAACTGAGGGAAACAGGATTAAATGACTGACCCAAGGTTACAAAGCTAGTAAGTATGTGTGGCTATGTTGGAATTCCTCAGTGACTGGGGAATGGTTAAGGAAATTTGGGTACATGAATGTAATGGAATGATACTGTGTTATAAGAAACAACAAATATGATGAATACAGAGAAGCATGGAAAAATCTACATGAACTGATGCAGAGTGAATTAAGCAAAGCTAAGTAAACAATATACACAGTGACTATAACAATGCAAGCAAAAAGAACAATCATAAAGTCAAAAGTGAATGCTGCAAAGTTATAAAGACCAAGCATGACTTGAAGGAAGAGCTATGAGAAGATAACTCTATTTCTTTGTAGAGATGAGAGGTCAATGAATATTATTCTTTGCACTTATTTTCAAATTTTGTGATATACTGATCGACTGATTTTTTTCCTCTTCTATTTCCCTTTTTGTGTTTAAAAATTACTATTCGTTATATAGGAATGCTCTCTAGGAGGGGGAAGGATACTGACGGAGAAATTATGGTGATACTGAAAAAGACATCAATAAAAACTTATTTTATAAAAATAAAAGAGAAGAAAAAATGTGAATGATACAGTTGGAGTGGTGTGGCATTCAAAAAGTTCCAGAAGCATAGTTTCTGTGTAACTGAATCATGCAATTGCCATCATTTTTAATAAATGGCCAGCAGCACTCTGGAATGCCAAAGGCAATCATAGTGGGTGGGCTCACATCTTATGAGCCCTTTGGAAAAGGAGAATCCTTGAGGGTGGCAATCAGTTCTGATTGGTTCACCATAAATGAGAGTTAGACTTCATGAAAAGAAGAGAACTCAGTCCCTTGAGGGGCTGAGAGTGACATCAAGTCACTCTTGGACAGAGAGATTATTCTTATACCCAGATCACCTCAGTCATGGGCAATCTAGACAAAGAATCTATATCCTCCACCCAAGCCAGAGCTAGTTGGATGGTAGAGCAATAGGTAGAATGAAGAGAATGTTAATTCTGTCTTCCTTCAGTCCAGTCCTTGAGACATTGGATTAGCAAATAGTGTTGGAGGCATCCTAGGAAGGCAACAGCAAAGCCAATGTCAGCAAACCAGCAGGAGACCCTGAGCCCCAGGACGGTGAACGGGTAAACCTCAACACCAGGACCCAGGCCTGCCTTCACACAGACGGGGGAACTGACAAATGCCAGAGAAAGAACCTCCACTTGCACAGCAGAAGGGTGTCCACCAGGCGCTGAAACTACCCATGGTGTAGGGCACCCCCCAGTAGACAAGGTGACCTGAAGCAGCCAAACCATTTGCACCCCCACACCTCACCCTATGAGCATCAGTGTAACTCTAGGGAAACACAGTAAAACTCCACATGGCATCAGCACACGTTACCTACCACCACCTGCTTCAGATCAGCACTAGGTAAGCTCTAGCCTCTACAGCCTCCAGCTACCAGAATCTGAGGCCCCAGTACACAAAGCCAGTAACCAGACACCTAAGCCCCCCTACAAGAAGTGTGCAACTTCTTCTCAAGAGGGAGTCAAGATCATGGAGTAGAAGGACAGACCTGTAAAAACTCTCCCCCATAGCTCACAAAATACCTGCAAAAAATGACTCTAAACTAATTCTGAAGCAGCAGAAACTACAAAACAGCAGAGCAAAAGAGATTTCCAGCCCAAGACAGCCTGGAAGGCCAACAGAAAAGGTCTATCGCACAGAGCATGGAATATAGCAAAGCCCAGTATTGGCCACGTGCACAGTACAGCAGGGATAGGACTGGAGCAGGCCTCAGGAGAGCCATGGAAAAAAATCATGAAAAGTGAGTCAACAGCTTCCTAAAGGAGACCCCCAAAAATGCTGAGGAAAATAACAGCCTTAAAAATATACTAACCTAAATGGCAAAAGAGGACCAAAAAGCCAATGAGGAGAAAAATGCTTTAAAAAGCAGAATTAACCAAATGGAAAATTAGGTTCAAAAGCTCAATGAAGGACATACTTATTTAAAAATTAAAGTGAAGCAGATGGAAGCTATGACTTTATGAGAAATGAAGAAATTACAAAACAAAACCATAATAATGAAAAATTTAAGACAATGTGAAATATCTCATTGGAAAAACAACTGACCTAGAAAGTAAATCCAGGAGACACAATTTAAAAATTGTAGGACTACCTGAAAGCCATGATCAAAAAAAGAGCCTAGACATGATCTTTCATGAAATTATCAAGGAAAACTGCCCTGGTATTCTAGAACCAGAGGGTAAAATAAATATGGAAAGAAACCACTGTTCACCTCCTGAAACTCCTAGGAATATTGTAGCCAAATTCCAGAATTCCCAGTTCAAGGAGAAAATATTGGAAGCAGCTAAGAAGAAACAATTCAAGTACTGTGGAAATACAATCAGGATATCACAAGATCTAACAGCTTCTACATTAAGGAATCAAAGGGCTTGGAATATGATATTCCAGAAGTGAAAGGAACTAGGATTAAAACAACAAATCACCTACCCAGAAAAACTGAGTATAATACTTCAGGGGAAAAAATGGTCATTCAATGAAATAGAGGATTTTCAAACATTTTTGATGAAAAGACCAGAGCTGAATAGAAAATTTAACTTTCAAACACAAGAGTCAAGAGAAGCATGAAAAGGTAAATAGGAAAGAGAAATCCTAAGGCACTTAGTAATGTTGAACTCTTTACATTCCTATATCAAAGATTATATTTGTAACACTTGAAACTTTTCTCAATATTTGAGTAGTTGGAGGGATTATACATACATATATACATACACACACACACACACACACACACACACACACACACACACACATATATATATATATATATATATATATATATATATATATATATATATATATATATATATATATATATATATATATATATATATATATATATATATACAGAGAGAGAGAGAGAGAGAGGGTGCAGGGTGAGTTGAATAGGAAGGTATGATATCCAAAAACATAAAATTAAGGTGTGAGAGAGGAAATATTGGGAGGACAAAGGGAGAGATGGAATGCGGCAAATTATCTCTGATAAAATAGTCAAGAAACAGCTTTTTCAATGGAGAAGAAAAGAGGAGAGGGGAGAGGGAAAAAGCAAAGCTTATTCTCATCACTTTTGGCTTAAGGATGGAATAACACACACTCAATTTGGTATGAAAATCTATCTTACACTATAGGAAAGTAAGGGACAAGGGGTCAGTTGGGTGGGGGATGATAGAAGGGAGGACAAATGGGAGGAGGGAATAATTAGAAGTAAACACTTTTAGGGAGGAAAAAGGTCTAAAGAGAATAGAATAAATGGGGGGCAGGATAAGATGGAGGGAATTATAGTTAGTCTTACACAACAAGACTATTATGGAAGTCTTTTGCAAAGCTACACATATATAGCCTATAATTGAATTGCTTGCCTTCCTCGTGGGGATGGGTGGGGAGGGAGGAAGGGAGAAAATTTGGAACTCAAAGTTTTAAGAACAAATACTGAGAATTGTTCTTTCATGTAACTGGGAAATAAGAAATACAGGTAATAGAGTATAGAAATCTATCTTGCCCTACAAGAAGAGAGAAAGGATGGGGGTAAGGGTAGGGAGGGATATGATAGAAGGGACTGCACATTGGGGGAAGGGGTAATAAAAATGGGGATTTGGGGGTGGGGGGAGAGATGGGGAAAAATTTGGAACTCAAAATTTTGTGGAAAAGAATGTTGAAAACTAAAAATAAATAAACATTAGAAAAAAAAACATTTTCTCCATAATAAAAAAAATATATATGGTGCCTTCTATGCCCTGGAAGCAGAGATGAACTTTAAAGGCCATGAAAAAGCCAAACAATGAGAAAAAAGTAACATAGAAAATCAAAATTTTAGATTCTTATTTTGTGAACAGGAAAGATCAAAACAGAAACTCAAAAGAGGATAGCATTGTCACTACACTCATATCTGAAACCTCAAAAGGAGTTATGAACAGGTCTCTAGCCCAAAGAGCTTCCTTAGAAGAACTCAGAAAGGATTTTAGAAGTCAGATTAAAGGGGTAGAAGAAAAATTAAACAGTTCCTTTAAAAATACAGTTGACAAAATGGAAAAAAGTACACTGAAGAAAACACGTTCTTAAAAAGTAGAATTACCCAAATGGAAACAAAGCTCACGGAACAAAATAGTTCTCTGAAAGAGAGAATTGAGTTTAGGGAAATGAATGACTATGAGATAAATTAAGAAGTTAAAAAACAAAAGCAAAAGATTGAAAAAATAGAATATAATGTGAAACATCTCATTGGAAAAACAACTGACCTGGAAAATACATCCATGAGAGACAATTTAAAAATTATGGGACTACCTGAAAGCCATGATCAAAAAAAGAACTTAGACATTATCTTTCATGAAATTATCAAGGAAAACTGCCCTGACATTCTAGAACCAGAAGGCAAAATAAATATTGAAAGAATCCACCGATCACCTCCTGAAAGAGACTCAAAAAAAGAAACTTCTAGGAACATTGTGGCCAAATCCCAGAGTTCCCAGGTCTAGGAGAAAACATTGCAAGCAGCTAGAAAAGAACAATTCAAGTATTGTGGAAATACAATCAGGATAACACAAGATCTGGCAGCTTCTACATTAAGGGATCAAGGGGTTTGGAATAGGATATTACAGAAGTCAAAGGAACTGGGATTAAAACCAAGAATCACCTACCCAGAAAAACTGAATACAATACTTCAAGGCAATAATGGTCATTCAGTGATATAGAGGACTTTCAAGCATTCATGATGAAAAGACCAGAATTCAATAGAAAATTTGACTTTCAAACATAAGAATCAAGAGAAATATGAAAAGGTAAACAAGAAAGAGAAATCATAAAGGACTATCTAAAGTTGAACTGTTTACATTCCTACATAGAAAGATAATATCTATAACTTCTGATACTCTTCTCAGTATTTGGGTAGATGGAGAGATTACACACACACACACACACACACACACACACACACACACACACACACACATAGACAGAGAGTACAGATTGAGTTGAATCAGAAGAGATGATATCCATTAAAATAAAATAAAATTAAGGGATGAGAGAGGAAAATATTGGGAGGAGAAAGGGAGAAATGGAATGGGGCAGGCTATCACATAAAAAAGATAAGAAAAATCATGTTCAATAAAGGAGAAAAGGGAGGAGGTGAGAGGGGAAAAGTGAAGCTTACTTTCTTCACATGTGGCTTAAGGAAGGAATAACATGCTCACTAAATTTGGTATGAAAATCTATCTTACACTATAGGAAAGTAGGGGAGAAGGGAACAAGTGGGGTGAGGGGGATGATAGAAGGGAGGGCAAATGGGAGAAGGGAGTAACTAGAAATAAACATTTTTGGAAGAGACAAGGTCAGATAAGAGAACAAGGGAAAAAAGGGGGGGGGGGACAGGGTAGGATGGAGAGCAAAATAGTCTTACACAACATAACTATTATGGAAGTCTTTTTTAAACAACACATACATAGCCTGTATTGAATTTCTTGACTTCTCAGTAGGGATGAGTCAGGAAGGAGGACGAGAGAGAAGTTGGAATTCAAAGTATTAGAAACGATTGTTGAAAATTACTATTTCATATAATTGGGAAATAAGAAATAGAGGTAATGGGACATAGAAATTTATCTTTCCCTTCAAGAAAAGAGAGAAGATGGGGATAATGGAAGGGTGGAGTGTGACAGAAGGGAGGATACATTGAGGGAAGGGGTAATCTGAATGCAAGATGTTATGAGGTGGGGGAGGGGAGAGATAGGGAGAAAATTGGAACTGAAAATTTTGTGGAAATGAATGTCAAAATCTAAACATACATAAATAAATACATAAAAATAATTATGAACCTTAGACCCAATTCAGGGTGGAAAATGCCAAGTAAAAGTACTGTTGATGAAGATGGTGGAGTAGAAAGACACAATTACACATAGCTCCGAACCCACAACCCATAGAACGGCTACAGGGAAGTAACTCACGGCGAATTCTGCACCCAGAGGCCACGGAATATTGGAGCGAGGGAGATTTCTGTTCCAGAGAGACCTGCAAACCTCTCACGGGGGGTCCTTCGCGCTGTGCACTGGGCACCGGGACTGGGAGCTGAGTGCAGCCCTGCCGCAGCCATGGCACCGAGAGAAAAAAATCCGAGCGGGCTTCAGGGACGTGATCTCCAGCGGCCACGCGGGTCCCTCCACCCACAGAGGGACCTGCAAACCTCTCGCAAAAGGTCCGTCCCACTGCAGACGCGGAGCCCAGCCCAGACCTGCTGCGGGCCGCGGCCACAGCACCGAGAGACACAGATCCAAGCAGGCTTCAGGGACGGGATCTCCAGAGGCCGCACAAGTCCCTCCACCCACAGGTGAAGGGGGTCGGTGAGAGAGTCTCTTTGGCGGGTTGAGAGGGGAGTGGGGTGCCCCCATGATTCGGGCCCCCCCAGGAGGTAGAAGCTGAGAGGCGGCTGCAGAACGGGGCTCCCCAAGCGGGCGGGAGCCTGGATCCATTGTGGAAGGTCTGTGCATAAACCCCCTGAGGGAACTGAGCCTGAGAGGCGGCCCTGCCCCGCCCTGACCACCTGAACATAATCTCATACTGAATAGCAGCCCTGTCCCCGCCAAAAGCCCTAAGGCTGGAAGCAGCATTTGAATCTCAGACCCCAAACGCTGGCTGGGAGGATCAGGAGGTGAGGTGGGTGTGAGGAGAATATTCAGAGGTCAAGTCACTGGCTGGGAAAATGCCCAGAAAACGGAAAAGAAATAAGACTATAGAAGGCTACTTTCTTGGAGAACAGGCATTTCCTCCCTTCCTTTCTGATGAGGAAGAACAATGCTTACCATCAGGCAAAGACACAGAAATCAAGGCTTCTGTGTCCCAGCCCACCCAATGGGCTCAGGCCATGGAAGAGCTCAAAAAGAATTTTGAAAATCAAGTTAGAGAGGTAGAGGAAAAGCTGGGAAGAGAAATGAGAGACATGAAGTCAAAGCATGAACAGCAGATCAGCTCCCTGCTAAAGGAGACCCAAAAAAATGTTGAAGAAATTAACACCGTGAAAACTAGCCTAACTCAATTGGCAAAAGAGGTTCAAAAAGCCAATGAGGAGAAGAATGCTTTCAAAAGCAGAATTAGCCAAATGGAAAAGGAGATTCAAAAGCTCACTGAAGAAAATAGTTCATTCAAAATTAGAATGGCACAGATGGAGGCTAATGACTTTATGCAAAACCAAGAAATCACAGAACAAAGACAGAAGAATGGAAAAATGGAAAATAATGTGAAATATCTCATTGGAAAAACAACAGACCTGGAAAATAGATCCAGGAGAGACAATTTAAAAATTATGGGACTACCTGAAAGCCATGATCAAAAGAAGAGCCTAGACATCATCTTTCATGAAATTATTGAGGAAAACTGCCCTGAGATTCTAGAACCAGGGGGCAAAATAAATATTCAAGGAATCCACAGAACACTGCCTGAAAGAGATCCAAAAAGAGAAACTCCTAGGAACATTGTGGCCAAATTCCAGAGTTCCCAGGTCAAGGAGAAAATATTGTAAGCAGCTAGAAAGAAACAATTCAAGTACTGTGGAAATACAATCAGGATAACACAAGATCTAGCAGCTGCTACATTAAGGGATAGAAGGGCATGGAATAGGATATTCCAGAAGTCAAAGGAACTAGGACTAAAACCAAGAATCACCTACCCAGCAAAACTGAGTATAATACTTCAGGGGAAAAATTGGTCTTTCAATGAAATAGAGGATTTTCAAGTATTCTTGATGAAAAGACCAGAGCTGAAAAGAAAATTTGACTTTCAAACACAAGAATGAAGAGAACCATGAAAAGGTGAACAGCAAAGAGAAGTCATAAGGGACTTACTAAAGCTGAACTGTTTACATTCTTACATGGAAAGACAATATTTGTAACTCTTGAAACATTTCAGTATCTGGGTACTGGGTGGGATTACACACACACACACATGCACACACACACACATACATAGAGACAGAGTACACAGAGTGAATTGAAGAGGATGGGATCATATCTTAAAAAAAATATGAAATCAAGCAGTGAGAGAGAAATATATTGGGAGGAGAAAGGGAGAAATGGAATGGGGCAAATTATCTCTCATAAAAGAGGCAAACAAAAGACTCATTAGTGGAGGGATAAAGAGGGGAGGTGAGAGAAAAACATGAAGTCTACTCTCATCACATTCCACTAAAGGAAAGAATAAAATGCACACTCATTTTGGTAGGAAAACCTATCTCACAATACAGGAAAGTGGGGGATAAGGGGACAAGCAGGGTGGGGGGGATGATAGAAGGGAGGGCATGGGGAAGAGAGTACAATTCGAGGTCGACACTCATGGGGAGGGATAGGATCAAAAGAGAATAGAAGTAATGGGGGACAGGATAGGATGGAGGGAAATATAGTGAGTCCTATACAACACAACTATTATGGAAGTCATTTGCAAAACTACACAGATTTGGCCTATATTGAATTGCTTGCCTTCCAAAGGGAAGGGGTGGAGAGGGAGGGAGGTAAAGAAGTTGGAACTCAAAGTGTTAGGATCAACTGTCGAGTAATGTTCTTGCCACTAGGAAATAAGAAATACAGGTAAAGGGGTATAGAAAGCTATCTGGCCCTACAGGACAAAAGAGAAGATGGAGACAAGGGCAGAGAGGGATGATAGAAGAGAGAGCAGATTGGTCATAGGGGCAATTAGAATGCTTGGTGTTTGGGGGGGGGATAAAAGGGGAGAAAATTTGTAACCCAAAATTTTGTGAAAATGAATGTTAAAAGTTAAATAAATAAATTTAATTTTAAAAAATGCAAAAAAAAAAAAAAAAAGCAGATCTAAGAGCCTGTACAGTAGGCCCTCCCGTGTATGCTGGGATCTTTGCTTTTACATGGATAGTCAGTGAAAATGTCACATATTGGGAGATGGATTGATTAAAATGGTGACTATGTAAGAGGAAAGAAAGGGGTCTATAGAAGAGATGTTTCAGAACTGACAGGTCATGGCATGTGATTGGATATGCGAGTGCAGGTGAAAGAAAATTATTGGCTGAGGATGATACCTAGGTTTCAAAACAGAATGAGTCAAAAGATAATGGCACCCTTGATTATTTGTTTATTGCTTTTAATTGTTGAAATGGTAGTTCAGTATAGTTTTGTGATTTGGACATGTAAGGATAGTTGTCATGAAGTTCATTACTGGTTATAGATTGTGATGCAATTCCATTTAAATACAGTTATGTCAGTTTACACTATATCATAGGGCTTCAGAAGAGAGAGAGAATGAATTAAGTTTTGGACATAGTAATTTTGAGATGTCCATAGGACAGACAATCTGAGATGTTCAATAGATGGCTGCATCTGCATTTGATAGAGAGATTGTAGATTTCCATCTCAAGGAGTTTGGCTGCAAAAGGGAGGCATGGTATGTGATATTAGCTAGTGAGATGAGGGTTTCAGGGCACTATCCCCATATAATGGTAATTTAAATGGAAAATCTTTCTTATTCATTAATAGACCCATGCGAGATGCCTGGGTCACATGGAAGTCTGAGTCACATGGAGCCTGTGGTGGAGGAGTTTGATGAATGGGTGGAACAGAAAGAAGTTAGAGCAGAACTGAAAAGAAATTGGTCAGAGAGCAGTCAGAGCTAGAAAGGATGCAGGCTGCTGGTCAGTGTAAGTGAAAGGGCTTGTTAGTGATTTTGTTTAAGGGAGCCTACTTGTGATTTGTTTAATGGAGCTGGTTTGTATGAAGCCTAGCATTGGGAAGCCTTGGGGATGGTGTTGTTTTCTGCATTGTTATTGTGTATAGATTTTTGTTACTGTGATGGATTTATCCTTCTGGTGTCTGAATAAGTGTTTTGTTTCTGTCCTCCATGGGGAGACTCTGTGGTATTTCATGATTCAGAATTGCATTGGGATATTCATGGCTGCAGTAGGTGCTGTGAATATCACATTGGTGATACACTCCAGAAGTATTCTGTGTCTGAAGGGGACACAAGAGCCACACCTCTGTGGGGAAACTGAAGAAGATTCTTTGCAGCCTCTTGCATAACTGCCACATGAGCTAACATAAGGAATGTAGCTTAAACGTAATATGCTTAACTGGGAGTGCCAGGGGAAGCAGCAGAATTAATGAAGCATGCATCCAGGATAAAGGGACCCTTATCTTAAGAGTCATAAAAGTCCTTATGGGAAGAGGTGTCTGTGTTCAAGGACCTGGACAGTCCTTGAGCACATACATCAAAGTCAACAATTGGAACTTTTGGCAAGAGTTTCTTCTTTGTTCTCAATGGTCCTCTTTTCCCTGAAGTTACATGTATAAAGAAACTGAATAAGAGAAGGCTATTTGGAGGTCTTTTGTTGCAGAAGTGGGGGACATTTGCTTCTGCTCTCCCAGACAGGACCTTTGCTGACTGCTCCCTGCTTTCAGCCTCCCCAGTTGTGCCAAAGTGTTGGATCTCAGACTTGGCTGGTGACATATACTTTTTCTTTTTCTATTCTGTCTTGAGTATTATCTACTATTTATATTTATACACTTACTAACTTGCACTATTTGTAGTAATAAAATTTAATTGCCTATTATGCTTGTTTTAGTGAGTGTCATTGTATTTTAAGATCTGAACCTAAAGTAAAGGTACTGCAGAGTCTAGATAATCCCTTTCGATTACAACCTCGTAAGATAAAAACTTCGAACTTCGTTGCTCAGAGAATTCATGTCTGCAGTTAAATGTGAATTATCTGTTACTTAGTTGCATAGTTATCTTTACCTTCCATGTAGTAAATCAGTTACCAGGACATTGTTTCCTACCTTAATTATCTGTTAATGTACCATTTTGAATCTAGTTGGTTTTAAGCATTTGCTTTGCAATGAAGTAAATCAAAAGCTGTCTTACACTTGATAACTACTTCTTACATTGACAGTTTTTTCTAAATGAAACCCTCCCTTTGGGTAAACCCTAGACTCAAGCCAAGAGATTTTCAAGATTAATGGCATAATGAGCCACAGAGAATGAGGAAAAGACTAATTAACTCTCTTGGGCTCAGATCTCCCCTAAAACATGACCATAAGGGCAATTAAACACTGATTTCTACTAAATAAAAGAAGGTATTACCAAAGAGCTTTCAAACTCTTAATTACAACAGAAACTGTTAGTTCTTCCTTGTTAATTTGTGTACTCTTCATTTTTTTTTATTTCATAAATAATGGAATGATGAGTCTTCATGCACAAAAATTTTTATGTTGTCATACTGAGGGCTTAGGTTTTCAGTTGTTCATTTGGTTTTGTTTTTCTAATGGAAAGAAAATATTTTTTTAAATTGAAAGATCCAAAATGCAATTTTCACTTTTACTTATGCTCTGAATTTCAATGGGTCAGTTAGATGCTCTTTTTGAAAAGAAATAATTTTGTTTTATATTTAAATTTATTTATTTAAGTTTTCAACATTCATTTCCACAAAATTTTGAGTTCCAAATTTTCTCCCATTTCTCCCCTCCCCCATCCCAAAATGCCAAGCTTTCTAATTACCCTTATCACCAATCTGCCCTCCCTTCTAACATCCCTCCCTTCCCTTATCCCCATCTTCTCTTTTGTCCTGTAGGGCAAGATAACTTTCTATACCCCACTGTCTGCATTTCTTATTTCCTAGTTGTATGCAAGAACAATACTCAACAGTTTTTCCTAAATCTTCGAGTTCCAGCTTCTCTTCCTCCCTCCCTCCCTACACATCCCCATTTGGAAGGCAAGCAATTCAATATAGGCCATATCTGTGCAATTTTGCAAATGACCTCCATACTAGTTGTGTTGTATAAGACTAACTATATTTCCCTTCATCCTATCCTGCCCCCCATTGCTTCTATTCTCTCTTTTGATCCTGTCCCTCCCCAAGAATGTTGACTTCTAATTGCTCCCTCCTCCCACTGCCCTCCCTTCCATCATCCCCCCCCACCCTACTTATCCCCTTCTCCTCCACTTTCCTGTATTGTAAGATAGGTTTTCATACCAAAATGAGTGTGCATTTTATTCCTTCCTTTGGTCAAATGTGATGAGAGTGAGCTTCATGTTTTTTCTCTCACCTCCCCCCTTTTTCCCTGCACTGAAAACTCTTTTACTTGCCTCTTTTATAAGAGATAATTTGCCCCATTCCATTTCTCCCTTTCTCCTCCCAATATATTTCTCTCTCAAACCTTAATTTCATTTTTTAAGATATGATCCCATCCTATTCAATTCACTCTGTGCTCTGTGTGTGTGTGTGTATGTGTGTCTGTGTGTAATCCCACCAACTACCAAGATACTGAAGAAAGTTTCAAGAGTTACAAATATTGTCTTTCCATGTAGGAATGTAAACAATTCAACTTTAGTAAGACCCTTATGATTTCTCTTTGCTGTTTACTTTTTCATGCTTCTCTTCATTCTTGTGTTTCAAAGTCAAATTTTCTTTTCAGCTCTGGTCTTTTCATCAAGAATGCTTGAAAGTTCTCTATTTCATTGAAAGATCATTTTTTCCCCTGAAGTATTATACTCAGTTTTGCAGAGTAGGTGATTCTTGGTTTTAGTCCTAGTTCCTTTGACTTCTGAAATATCATATTCCATGCCTTTTGATCCCTTAATGTAGAAGCTGCTAGATCTTGTGTTATCCTGATTGTATTTCCACAATACTTGAATTGTTTCTTTCTAGCTGCTTGCAATATTTTCTCCTTGACCTGGGAACTCTGGAATTTGGCCACAATGTTCCTAAGAGTTTCTCTTTTGGGATATCTTTCAGGAGGTGATGGGTGGATTCTTTCAATATTTATTTTGCCCCCTGGTTCTAGAATATCAGGGCAGTTTTCTTGATAATTTCATTAAAGATGATGTCTAGGCTCTTTTTTTGATCATGGCTTTCAGGTAGTCCCATAATTTTTAAATTGTCTCTCCTGGATCTGTTTTCCAGATCAGTTGTTTTTCCAATGAGATATTTCACATTATCTTCCATTTTTTCATTCTTTTGGTTTTATTATGTGATTTCTTGGTTTCTCATAAAGTCATTAGCCTCCATCTGTTCCATTCTAATTTTGAAAGAACTATTTTCTTCAGTGAGCTTTTGAACCTCCTTTTCCATTTGGCTAATTCTGCTTTTGAAAGCATTCTTCTCATTGGCTTTTTGAACCTCTTTTGCCAATTGAGTTAGCCTGTTTTTCAAGGTGTTATTTTCTTCAGCATTTTTTTGGGTCTCCTTTAGCAAGGTGTTGATCCACTTTTCATGCTTTTCTTGCATCTCTCTCATTTCTCTTCCCAATTTTTCCTCCACCTCTCTTACTTGATTTTCAAAATCCTTTTTGAGCTCTTCCATGGCCTGAGACCATTGAATACTTGTTTTGGATGTTTGGGATACAGAAGCCTTGACTTTTATGTGTTTCCCTGATAGTGAGCATTGTTCTTCCTCATCTGAAAGTATGGGAGAAGACATCTGTTCATCAAGAAAGTAACCATCTGTAGTCTTATTTTTTTTCCCTTTTTTGGGCATTTTCCCAACTAGTTACTTGACTTTTGGGTCCTTTGTCAAGAGTAGGTATACTCTGGGAATCTGTAAGATCTCAGTTCCTCCAAGGTGGCACAATCAAGAGTGTACACTGGTCTGGGAGAAGAGAGAGATTTTTGTGCCCAGAATCTCAGCAGTTTCCTCTCCACAGGCACCTGGCCTCCAGTTCTGACAAGCCAGCACTGGGGGCTGATTTTCAGATAAGCTGCATGGACAGGGCTACTATTCAGTGTGAGATAAAGATCAGCTCCCTCAGGGCCTCTATATAGGGCTGAGGTAATAATCAGCTCCTCAGTGCCCCCAGGGGTTTTATGATCTAACAATGGATGCAGACTGCTGTAGGGGCTACTGTGAAAGCTGCTGCTGCCAGCTCAATGTAGCCTCTGTGGCCACTGCCTGAGGCCAGAGGTATGGGAAGGCCCTTCTCCCTTCCTGGCCAGCTGAAAAAATCCAGTCACTGACCTTTGGTGCCTATGGGATGAGGGATCTGCAAACTCACTGCTGCTGTGATTGGAGATTCCAGCCCTGAGATGCCCTCCTCCCAGAGCCACGCAGGCATGCAGCCAAGGCTGGGCTGGGCTCTGCTCTGTATCCCACGCAACTGATGTTTCCTGTGGGCCTTTCAGGTCACCCTGGGCTAGAAATCTCCTCCACTCTGTTGTTCTCTACTTCCACTGCTTCAAAATTTGTTGAGAGTCCTCTCTACAGGTATTTTATGGGTTGTGTGGGGAGAGCCAGCATTTGTGTGTCTTTCTACTCCATCATCTTGGCTCTGCCCCCCTAAAATAATTTATTGAAACTACTTGTGTTTTTAATTTGACTACATGAAAAGTCATAATAGTTGGCTAATATTCTTCACATTTTTCAAAATTCAAGTTCTACTTTCTCTGTGAAGACTTCCTTCATCCCCCCCAAATTGATATGGTCCCTCTCTTCTCTGGACCACTATGACACTTTTTAAAAACTCTCTTTGGCACATGTTATGCTCTGTGTTATAGTTATTTGTATATTTATCATATTTCCCCAACTTGATTGCAAGTCCTGTGAGGGCAAAGATTGTTAAGTACAGAACATGATGCTAAAAGGGAATTCAAATACATTCTCCTCTATTCCTCATTTAGCGATGAAGAAACCTCAGTTGAAAGAGAGATGCAGTGATGTGTTCATGTCCATGCATCTAATAGTCATCAAAAATGTTAATTCAGATCCTTAGTGTTAGTAAATACTAATTCATTATCCACAGTCACATACTAAACAATTAATGAATATTTATTGAATAGAATTGAGTTGAAATTATTGCAAGTTTCCTGACCATTGAAGCTTGGGATATCATCACTCTGCAACCATTTCTTTGAAATGTCAGCCTTCTACTGGCATAATAGTGCAGTCATTTAATAAGATACAGAATCCTCCTATGGATTGGTTTTGGATTCGCATTTTTCTCTTTCACTAGTTAAGGTAAAACCTTTAGACTTCTTTGTCTTCTAGATAAATCATAGTGCATCATGTATTTCTACTTACAAGTCTTTATGTTATTCATGAGACTACTTTGGAAAAAGGTAAGAGAAATATAGCCATGAAAATAACAGGTGGGTGATTTGATTTCCAAGCAGCTACCTGTTTTATAGTACCTGTAAATAGTTGAGTGTGTGTGATTAAATATGTTTATGTATGTGTGTACATGTATATGTATATTACATGTATATAAAATATCATGTGTATGTACTTCTATGCACATGTTTATATGTATATGTGTATATATCTGTACACTCACACAAATAGTGAATCATCATTTGATTCCAGATTCTTAATGTTTTACTCAATTTTGTCTCACCAGTCACATACTAGGCAAGTAATATATATCTGTTGAATTGAATTGAGTTGAAATCACTCCAAATTTCCT
Organism: Notamacropus eugenii; assembly: GCF_028372415.1. Classification (NCBI taxonomy): domain Eukaryota; kingdom Metazoa; phylum Chordata; class Mammalia; order Diprotodontia; family Macropodidae; genus Notamacropus; species Notamacropus eugenii. Next base: position 317,202,402 of record NC_092872.1, on the reverse strand, counting down.
CACCTTTGGTACCTGTGATATCACTCAGCAACGATTTTGTAAAATGTCAACATTCTGCATTCAGAGAAATGATGTCATCACTCAAGAACCATTTTTTTTTTGAAATGGCAACATTCTACTGGCATAGGAGTGCAGCCATTCAATAAGACACAGGATCCTTTGAGTGATTGGTCTTGGATTTGCATTTTTGTACATCTCTGGATAGGATAAAAATTTTGGATAACTTTATCTTCTAGATAAAGCATAATACACATCTTATATTTCTACTTACAATCTTTATGTCATTTCTAAGACTACTTTGGAAAAGCATGAAAAACATATAGCCATCAAAATCATAACTAGATGATCTCAGCTTGAAGCAGTTTCCTGTTTTATAATTAGTCATATTACCTATATGGGTGTGGGTGTATGTATGAATACCATAAATATATTTATGTATTTACATATGTATGCATACATTTATATAAGTGTGGGTATATATACATATATACATGTACATAAAAACATATTCATATGTGTATATATATATGTATATATTTATATTTCCCAGTAAATTGTAGCCTTCTTTGGTGAGAGATGGGGAAGAAGGGGGAAAAGATTAAATAAAACATACACAGAAAAGATGAAAAGAAAACATACAAGGAAGAAATGAAAGGATAAATGAAAGGATCTCAACACAATGAGAAATATTTACTACATATGCTTTCCTCAAGTGGAAATTTACTGTTGTATATTTTGAATCCTCTGTTATGTCCTGCTGTGTGCATGAAAATTTATTTTCTTTTCATATTTTGTATTATTTTAGTATTTGAGTTCTTTCTTTTTTTTTCCTTTTCTTTTGTATTTAAGTTCATTGAAAATATTACATACATCAGGCACAGGATCCTTCTATGGATTATCTTGGATTTACATTTCTTCCATTTTACCATATAGGCTAAAAATTTTGAACTTCTTTACCTTCTAGATAAATCATAGTACACCATACATTTCTACTGACAAGTTTTTTAATATAATTTGTAAGACTACTTTGGAAAAAAGGTAAGAGACATATAGCCATGAAAAGAACAGATGGGTGATATGATCTCAAAGCAGCTCCCTGTGTTATAGTACCTGTAATTTGTGTGTGTGTGTGTGTGTGTGTGTGTCTAGGGGGTGTTTATGTATGTATGTAGGTGTATACATAAATTATAAATATATGTATTTTTATATTATGTACTTATATGTGTTTATATCTTTACACTCACACAAATAATGAAACATAATTTGGATCCAGATCCTTTGTGTTTTCCTCAATTCTGTATCACTAGCCACACACTAGGAAGTTGCTATGTATCCATTCGATTTAACTGAGTTGAAATCACTGCACATTTCCTTAATGTTGATGCTTATGATATCATCACACAGCAACCTGTTCTTTAAAATGTCAAAGTTCTACAGGCAGAGCAGTGATGCCATCACTCAGAAACCATTTTTCTTTTTGAAATGTCAATATTCTACTGGCATAACAGTGCAGTCATTTGGAAAGACACAGAATCCTTCTACAGATTGGACTTGGGTATGCATTTTTCTCTTTTAACAGATAGGGCAAAAACTTTGGACTTCTTTATCTTCTAGATAAATCAGAGTGCATCATGTATTTCTAGGTACAAGTCTTTATATCATTTGTAAGACTGCTTTAGAAAAAGGTAAGAGACATATAACCATCAAAACCACAACTAGGTGATCTCAACTTGAAACAGCTTCTTGTTTTATAGTTTTTTTGTTCGTCATATTATCTATGTATGTATGTGTATATGGATAAGTGTCACAAGTATATGTATATATTTACATAGGTATGCATAGATGTATACACACACACATAAGTATGTATATGTATTTATTGGTCCAGTTAATTATAGCTTCCTTCACTGGGGGATGTGAAGGAAGAGAGAGAAAGGATGAAGTAAAATGTGCACAACAGAGAAGAAAAGAAACTTACAAGGAAGCAAAGAAATGAAATATAGATCCCAACACATTGAGAAATATTTATTACACACTTTCTTCAAATGTAAATTTATTGCTGTATATTTTGTATCCTCTCTTATGTCATGGTGTGCACATGACAATTTTTTTCCTTTTCTTACTCTGTATTATTTTAATTTTAGTATTTGAGTTTTTTCTTTTTTTTTCTTATTTTGTATTTAAGTCTATTAAAATATTACAGACATAATTAACAAGCAAATAAACAAATGAATAAACATCCACACTATCATCTTGAAAACATTATACTGCAAAAGCTCCAAAAAGTGCTCAGTTAATATTTTACAATAAAATTAATATTTTGTTGTACTGTTTTTTTGAGATATGCCTAAAATCTGCCACATATGACAACTGAGTTTTACTGGTAGGTTTCTGATATACAACATATTTTACTGGATATAGTATGTCCTCATTTTGTTTTGTTTTTTTTCCTCAGAAGCAAAATCAATGAATCTTTCATTAAGAAAAGTTTTCCTTTGAAGCACAAAAATTTATAAAATGAGAACATAGAAAACACCACAATCTGTAAGGTCAAACCTAAACAAAGTCAGAGAGTGAAGGTCCCTTGTAAATATCCTTTGGCCAAGGTTATAATTTTAAGCCTCATCCAACAAAATGGGAAATAATAATAGCTCCCCTCTCTACATCATAACTGTATGATGAGGATCAAATTAGACAAGATGCAGATACCTTTGAATGGCTTTTGCGAAAACCAAAACATTAAAAAATAGAAATGTGTTATTACCATTGTTATGACATCAGTAGTTGAGGAACAAACCCTAGAAGACTCCAAATGTCTCAGTCTATCACTCGACTCTTACCCTCCAATCACTGAACAATATTAGAATCATTCCTGTTGGATTCATCTTGCAATTTCCTTAGGCTGAGGACATTATTACATTAATAGTCTTTAGGATAAGAGAACAAATTAGTCTAACATTGTTCTAGGATATAGAAAGGATCTGTTAGAACATTTGAGGTTGAGCATTGTTTTGAGTAAAGGCTGGAGGAGAGATGATCTGGAGAGAGTAGGACCAAATGGGGTGTGATAATGAAGGTGGAGGGCATTCTATAGCATTTGATACCCCAGGGGGAGAATGTTAAAAGGGAAATGAGAGGACACCAAAAACACACATTACTTAATTAGAGCACCAAATTTCCTAGGGATAACTGCCTTGTTTAATCCATGCTTTTGCCCTCTTCAATGTCAGTTCCACTAAATGAAAATAAATTTAAATACTTCATCATTTTGCCTTAATCAAGGCTCTCCACCTTAAAGAACACTTACAACTAAGAATCTTCCTCAGGACCATTCCAAAGAGGACAGCACAAAGTCCTCTCCCGAGTTAGAATGAAATGTCCCAGTTGGAATAATCCTATCCTGAAATATTCATGAGTACTTACACATGTATACATTTTGCACAGGAATGATCCTATGCTAAATTGTGAATGAAATCAAGTTTGTCTTCTGGAAACATTCTTTCTAGTCCTTCCCCCCAACTACATTTGCTTTACACTTCCATTCTTTTTGAAGGTGATGCCCAGTTGCTCTCTACAAGCTCAGGGACCGTCATTAAGCTTCACCCCCAAGTCTGCCATCCTAGACCAAATCCCATTCTAGATTATATAATGCCCAGACTAGATCATACATTTCTCCCTTCTCATCTAGCATATTTTACATGACTGTGAAGATTTTGTTCTCAATAACTGATTAATTAGAACAAAGCTGTGAATGACTGATATTATTCCTTTCAGATATTACTTGCTTCATTTATAGAGGCCTACCCTCATTTAGTAGGCACCTTCTCTTCTGGCTAAAATTCATGAGGGTCTTTCCCTTGTAGATTGATTTTTTATGAAGGGATAGTAGGCCATCTTTAGCCTCATTACTTACTCAGCTTAATCACTAAATGAGTGCTGCTTTCAACAAAGTGAGAACTGGGAAAAAACCTTAGCTTAAAAAGGTCAACATCTCCCACTGCATCCAAGGCCACTTCCAGTGGTCCTGAACTATATCTTGCCTGGGACTCTAATGACTCCAGAGGAGACAGTGGTGCTAATGACTTTGCACAGCTCTTTCTCACTTAAATTCATTTCACTGGCAATTCAAGACATCATCCTCCTGATATCACTGACCTTCTTTGTTAATGAAGGTTGAACAACAATCAATGCCTATAACTCAATTATATAGTTTAATATAATTATTTAATGTAAATAAGATTTACACATTATATATATATATATATATGCAGGTAGATAGCACTATATACACATATACATACATATATATATTTAAGTTTACATACATTATATACACGCACAAATATATGTGTGTATAAACATAAGTTACTGCAACAGTTACAAACATAACCTGTGTTTTGATCATCTTTTTATGTATAAAGCCCATCTCCTTGACTCCTAGTAGCACAAGTATCAAAGTTCAACTGGAACAGCAACTGGGAAAACTTGCTTTCCCTTCCCTTCCTTTCCATTCTCTTCCTTTCCTTTCCCTTCCCTTCTCTTCCCACTGCAGAGACTGCAGTGGAAGCTCTCTGTCATCTGTACATGGACAGTGTGGCTTCTTCCCTATTGATGTACATATTATCTCCTCACAGAACCAGCTGTATCATTGATAGATCCATTTCAAGCTTCTGCTACCTCTGATATGGCAGACGAGTTTAAAAGCCCATCGGAATCCAGAGAAACTGTTGATAACCAACAGAAAGGCCTATGGCACACCTTCATCTCAAAAATGAGGTGTCTCTTCTCATCTAAATCTCACAAAAACAGCACAGTGTTGTCAGGTACTGTGACATTTTTTTCCAATGACTTTCTAAACCATTACAAGATATAACACTGTGTAACAGTTTTCTAAAAACTTAGTTGGAATTTTAGCCAATATTCTCATTGAAAAAGGAAAGAAAATGTTCTGTTAGATGTCCATCTTCCCATAATTGATGATACGATAGGTTTCACAACTCCTTTTCTTCACACTTACTAGTAATAGTCATGAGAGTTAAGATTCTTTGAATCCTTACCCCAATATAATTCTTGATTTCATTGCTAACAACTCTGAAGCAATTAATAATGAAACATCTTCTTCCAATGAAAAATAAAGTAGAAATAATTTTGTTTCAATACTGATGACACATTTTATGGCTACCTCTAACCATGCAAACAGTCAGTTAAGACTGATTGATTCAACTCACCAATATAATTAATGGTTCATATTCCAAACAGAAAGACCTAGCACTCAAAAACAAAATATCCCCTTGAACAAGAGGCAAAGAAAAAGGAGGTCAAATGGCTGAAAATCTTAATTGCACTACTCACCCTATTAAGAGCAAGCACAGTGACCATCCTATTTCAATGTTACCTGTTAATCAGATATACTTACAGGTGTGTTCATGTTTAAAATTTTTAAGTAGACATAAAATGTTCTAGTTCCATTATTTAGCACAGTATTTTATCAGAAGAAAGAATAGCCAGTATTTATTCTAGTCACCAAGAAGAGATAACATACAGATATTTTTCCCTGCCACTTGAAAAAAAGGATTGGATTTGGACTCAAGAAGATTGAGGTTTAACTCCTGGTGCTGTTATTAACTTCCAATGTATCTGAATGCTTGCTTCCAGATGAGATAATTTAGGAGAGATTTTTTTAATTGCCTGACTCAAATATTTAGAAGTTGTCATCAGAAAATGGTATTCTACTTAATGTCAAAGGGAACAGATAGGAACCTACAAAGAGTTATATATTTTTTTGTATTTATTTTTAGTTTTCAACATTCACATCCATAAGTTTTAAATTTTCTCCACCTCTCTCTCCCATCCCTCCCCAAGATGGCATGAAATCTAATATAGGTTTTGCATATACATTCTCATTAAACACATTTTCACATTAGTCATATTGCATAGAAGAATGATGAATGAGAGAAACCATGAGAAAGAAAATCATACAAAATAAAAACAAAACAAAAGAAAACAAAAAAGAAAACAGCCTGCTTCACTCTCCATTCTGACTACATAGTCCTTTCTCTGGATGTGGATAACATTTTCCATCGTGACTCCTTTGGAATTGTTAGGTCCTTGCATTGCTGAGATGGGCTAAGTCTATCAAATCACTCAACACAGAATGTAGCTCTGTTACTTTATATGATGTTCTCTTCCTTCTGCTCATTTCACTCTCCATCATGTTCATGTAAGTCTTTCCAGGCTTTTCTAAACATTGCATGTTTATCATTTATTTTAGCACAATAGAGTTCCATTATGTTTATATACCACAACTTTTTTCAGCCATTCCCCAATTGATGGTCATTCCCACAATTTCCAGTTCTTGGTCACCACATAAAGAGCTGCTATAAATATTTTTGTGCATGTAGTTTCTTTTTCCCATTTTTATGATCTCTTTGGGACACAACCCTTGAAGCAGTATTGCTAGGTCAAAGAGTATATACATTTTTATATCCCTTTGGGCATAGTTCAAAACTGCTCTCCAGAATGGTTATATTAGCTCACAGCTCCACCAGTGATGAATTAGAATTCCAACCTTCCCACATCTCTTCCAACATTTATCGTTTGGAATGAATGTTATCTAAGATTTCTTCCAGCACCAAAGATAAAGACTTTCAACTATTAATGAATGGCCCATGACTTTGCACCCTCAAATAAGAGTCTTTGACCATATTTATATGCAGAGGGAGATATGAAGCCTTTTTCTTTAACCTCAATGAGAGCATTAGAATGGCTGTGAAATCACTCAGTTTGAAAGGTGATAATAGACATCCTTGTTTAACCCCTAATCTTCTTGGAAATGCTTCTAGCATATTCCCCATTACATATAATACTTGCTGATGGTATCAGGTAGATGCTACTTATGATTCTAAGGAAGGCTCCATTTATTCCTAGGCTCTCTTGTGTTTTTAAGAGGAATGAGTGTTACATTTTGTAAAAAGCTTTTTCTGCATCTATTGAGATAATAAGATCTCTGTTTGTTTTGCTGTTAATAGGATCAATTATGCTCATAGTTTTCTTACTAATGAATAAGTCCTGCATCCCTGGTATAAATCCTGCTTTGTCATTGTGTATTTTTCTTGTGATAAGCTGCTGTAATCTTTCTGATAATATTTTATTTGATTTTTTTTTTTACTTCTTTATTCATTAGGGTACTTGGGCTATAGTTTATTTCTCTGTTTTGACACTTCTTGGTTTAGGTATCTGTACCATATTTGAATCAAAAAAATAATTTAGTAGATCTTCTACACCTGTTTTTCCAAATACTCCATATAATATTGCAATTAAGTGCTCTTTAAATTTTTGATAGAATTTGTTTGGAAATCCATCTGACCCTGGGGATTTATTCCTAGGGAGTTCATTGATGTCTTCTTCATTTTTTTTTTCTGAGATGGGGTTATATAAGTATTTTACTTCCTCTTCTGTTAATCCTGACAATTTTTTTTCAAATATTCATCAATTTCAATACGATGACCAATTTTATTGGCATACAATTGAGCACAATATCTCCTAATTATTGTTTTAATTTTCTCCTCCTTGGTGGTGAATTCACCCTTTTCATTTTTGATACTGGCAATTTGATTTTCTTCTTTCCTTCTTTTTATCAAAATAACCAGAGGGTTGCTTGATAATTCTGGAATATGGCTATAGTATACCTTGATGGTTTCAATTCAGGATCTCTTTCAGGAGTTAGTGTAGGAATTCTTTCAATGACTATATTATCCTCTGGTTCTAGGATCTTGGGGTAGTTTTTCTGGATTTCTTGGAAAATGCTGCCCAGTTTCTTTTTGTCATCATGGTTTCAGGTAGAACATACATAATTTATGAATTATCTCTCCTGGATATATTTTCTAGGTCAGAGGTTTTTCCAATGAGATATTTTCCATTTTCTTCTATTTTTTTCATTTTTTGGTTTTGTTTGACTGATTTTTTATCTCTGATTAAGTCATTAGCTTCCACTCTCCCCATTCTAGTTTTTAACAAATTCATTTCTTCAGTTAGCTTTTATATCTCCTTTTTCATTTGGTCAATTTTAGTTTTTAAGGAGTTGTTTTCTTCAATGTATTTTTTTTTTCATTTTGTGAATTATATTTTTAAAGGAATTGTTCAATGTATCTTCTTTGTCTTTAGCTTGACTTTTAAAATCTTTCTTGAACTCTTCCAAGCAGACTTTCTGTGCTTGAGATCAGTTCATCCTCCCTTTTGACATCCTCCCAGATATGGGTTTAGTGACAATGCTGTCTTCTTCTGAATTTGTGTTTTGATCTTTTCTGTCTCCATAGTAAGAGTCTTCAGTCTTTGTTTTTCTATGTTGCTCCTTGCTCTTGTTGTTTGTCTTTTGTCCTGGCATTTATAGTTGATCTCTGCCTCAGGGAACACTGTTCCAGTCTTTTTGTGCTGGGGGCTAGGGGCATCATTACTGGCTTTATGTGCTAGGACCTTATGTTCTGGCACCTGCAGGCTGTATGGGATATAGCTTACCTGATATTGTGCTGGAATTAGTGGTGGTGGCTATTGTATGCTGAGAAAAGGTGGTTGTTTTTGTGTTTCCTTTCCATTACGCTGAAGTTGATGGAGTGAGAGTTGGAGGTAGTGGTGGTCTGGCTGCTGGAGGTCCTCTTCCCACCTGGGGCTTCACTGGAGCACAGGTAGCCTCAGTCTCTAGTGGATGCTTCTCTATTGCACAAGTAGTGGTTCTTTATGCTAGTGTCTACTGGTTCCCCTGGCTGTGGGACAGTAAGTGGGATTTCTGGTGTTGACCCTTGGCAGTTCCACCCCACTGAGGGCTCAGAATATCCTGCTGGTTTGATGAGTTGGAACTTGCCACTAGCTTACCAGGATGCCTCCCTTCCTGTACTGGTCCACTTCAGTCACAGCAAGAAGGAACTTTCCTGTAAATCCCATTAGCCTAATGAGCTAAAACATTGCTACACCCTGTCTTTCTGCTGATGGCACTGTTCCAGGATTTTTCTTGCACCTGTATTTTTTAGATTTTTCAAGGTCTATAAGGGAGAGTGTGACCAACTTACTGATTACTTTGCCATCTTAGCTCCTGGAAGTGATTTTTTAAAATGACCTAGGTGCATTTCTAAATAATGTTTACAAATAATAAAAATTATTCTGGAGTTATGTTTTGGAAATCACATGATCTGCTTTGAAAATGTCCAGTTTTACCACAAAATATTTTTTTTATATGAACTCTTATCTGAGTAGCTATGAAAGTTTTGATTCCATTGTGAATGAAAGCTGGCTTGTGCTACACTTTAGGAGTGTATATATGTGTATATGTATGTGTATATATATATATGTATATGTATATGTATATATATATATATATGTAATTTTCCTCTTCTTCTTTCCTTTCCCTCCCCAAATGAAATGGATTCAGCATCAATAAGGGCTTCATCAAAAATAATTATTTTAGTGACTATTCTAGTATGGTTAAATAAAGAAAGATTTGGACAATTTTTTTGTCGCATATGGTATTATACGTACAGTGCTTTGTAGACCTTAAAACATGTAAATATCAGGTCTGTTACTCAACTTGATCAGTACACAGGATGGAAAACCTTTATTTGGAGCTGACTGTCATTTTCATGGAGGGTGCGAATAATCCTCCTGACAACACTAGCACCATCTAGTGGTTCAGTTTCTCCTAGAGTCTGATTGAGAAAATTGGATGCTTTCCAATCAAAAGACAGGATTCCAAATATAGGATCCCATTTCCTGACTTTTCAAGGGAGGTTTCAATCCCTTTTTCAAACTTATCATTTTTTCCTCCTTTCCAGAGGATTTACTGGAATAATAGAGAGAACTTGAATTTTGCTGGTGGTCAGGGAAGTGAAGTAGTGTGGAGGGTGGGAGGATATTATTGCCCCAGGAGTCCATTTAGGTCTTTCTTGAGGCAAAGGTACATGAACTCCTTGGCCCCTCAACCATATGGATTGAGAATAAGGCCCCAAACCCCAAGGCAAAAAAAAAGGAGAAAGAATTCTCTGGGCAGCATGGTCCCACGATCCTAATTTTTATCAAGAGAAGGTGATTTCCTGACTTTAGGGTTCTCTAGATAGGAGAAGAAGGTCATGCACACAAGAGCAGCTGAATCTACAACACAATGTGGGGGAGCAAAAGACCTGAGCTTCAATCCCTAAAATTGCCGTGTGTTACAAGGCCAATGAAACAATGATCTGTCTAGAATCCCCTTCCAAGAGAGTGAAGTCATCAGCTAGTACCATAACTATGGAATTCAGTCTGGGTCTCTGGTTGTGAAAGAAGAATATTAGTATATTTCCTCTCTGATTATTCCCAGTTAATTTTCTCCCACAAGGAGTTCCAAACACAAGGTTTCTCAAGGACATTACATGTCTAGAGAAATGTGAAACTCAACAGAGATAGAGGAAAATGATAAATCTTGTTAATGGACTACTTTGAGTCCTTTCTATGCTTTCTGAGGGGAGGTTATCCTGTGCCTAAATTACACATTTCTTATCCTCAGGGTCTTTATACACACCTGTGGAAACCTAGATATTTGTTATTTTCAAATATCATATGATTTCCTTGAATGCAAGGTGGGAGGATGTAATGGGACAAGTTAGAGCCAATCCCTGTCCATCGCAGGATGCCACACTGAGAGCCTGCCTAGATAACCTGGGGGCTTGTCAGTAGGGGTGGAAATAGATGGATTTCAGGAGGAAGGGTCTTGTCTTTGTTGGCAACGTGGCAGTTCATTGTCCAGATCCGGATGTCCAGTGGAGAAGACACCCATATAAGGAATAGTGTTAGGTGATAGGTTCAATGTATAGGCTTAGGAATGTTCACGTAATTAAGACTATATATGCATGTGAGCTAGCTGGAATAAATGGAGTTCTCACCACCTTGTCTCCCGCCTCATTTCATTACTCGCTAGATCAAGGCCTCTTGCTGGACAAGAGCCTTGGGTCAGGGTTTACCAAAATGGTCTAGGGGACCCCAACAGGAGGAGAAGCAATCCAAATCAAAGAGAAAATTATTTTTGATGTTGTCAAGATTGAATCTTATCTATTTATACCCAGACAGAGCCTGGAGCTCAGACTCATGAATCTGGGCTTAGTTTGACTTCTAGATTTTGTCTCTGTCATAGCAACCACTTCATCTGACAAGAGAAGTCATAAAATCATTGCTTTTGTTGTCAGATGAAGTGGTTGGAAATAACTTCCCACTTCATCCCAAATAAGCCAAAGGTTGGTTTCATGCTAATGAGACCAATGTTTAGGTACCCTTCACAAATGGAAGCAAAACCATTAACAGCAAGAAGTTATCTCTTAGATGTAAATATAACTTTTCCATTACAACTGATCCTCATAATTAACCTGTGGGGTAAGGATTTCAAGGATTTTGATTACCATTTTACAGATGAGGAAACTGAAGACTCAGAAGGTAAGATAATTCATGGACTCCAAACCCAGGCCATCTATTACCTTGTCAAGTAGGCTACATAGTTTGCTTCTGAATGGAATTCAGATTGTATTTGTTAATGAGTTTAATTTTGATTTAAAAGAATAACCTATGTAGGCTGCAAAGAAGAAAGATGCAACTACTCTACCTCTACCCCCACTGCCCATAAGATACTGTAAAATATGACTGTAAACAAACTCTAGAGCAGCAAAAGTCACAAAGCGATGGAGTGAAGGTGATTTTCAAGCCAGGAGAGCCTGGAGGGACAACAGGAAAGGTTTATCACATGGGACATAGAGCAGATCACAACCCATGAAGCTCAGCTCAGCCTTTGCCATGCAGCCAAGTGGGAACAGGACCTGAACAGTCTTCAGGGGGAGGAGTCCCAGGTAGCAACTGCAGTTCCCAGATACCTCAACCCCAAAATACCAAACACAGCTTGAAAGGTCAGTGAGAAAGCTTTTTCACCTGGGTGAGAAGGGAGCAGGGTCCTCCTCTAGCCCCAGCCCCAGGCACCAGCAGCAGCGTCCATTTTTGGAACCCTCTGCTTCAGGACCCTGGGGGAATTAAGCCACTGACCTGGGTCTCAACCCTGAGTGGCAGCCCTGGGGTAAGGAGGAATGCTGGCATGGTGGAGCTTGTGGAGGCTCTGAAAAAGGAATTCCACTTGCAGGTCCTGGGCAGAAAAGTTTTGGTAGCTCCCAGACAAAAGCATAGGCCGGGAGAGGAGTAAACACCTCTCCCTTGATTGTGCCACCTTGGAGGAGCTGAGAACTTACAGGTCCCCAGAGTACTCTCCCTTCTTGACAAAGGACTCAAAAAGTAAAGTAACTGGCTGGGAAAATGCCCAAAAAGGGAGAAAAAATAAGACTATGGAAGGCTACTTTCTTGGTGAACAGGCATTTTCTTCCATCCTTTCAGATGAGGAGGAACAATGCATACCATTAGAGGAAGACATAAAAGTCAAGGCTTTTGCTTCCAAAACCTCCAAAATAAATATGCAGTAGTCTCAGGCCATAGAACAGCTCAAAAAGAATTTTGAAAATCAATCAAGGGAGATGGAGAAAAACTTGGGAAGAGAAATGAGAGCAACGTAAGAAAATCATGAAAAGCGAGTCAACAGCTTGCTAAAGGAGATGCAAAGAATGTTGAAGAAAATAACACCTTTAAAAATCAACTAACTCAAATGGCAAACGAGACCAAAAAAGCCAATGAGAAGAAAAATGCTTTAAAAAACAGAATTAACCAAATGGAAAAGGAGGCTCAAAAGTTCATTAAGGAAAATAGTTCTTTAAAAATTAGAATGGAGCACGTGGAAGCTAATGACTTTTTGAGAAGCCAAGAAGTTATAAAACAAAACCAAAATATGAAAAAATTGAAGACAATATGAAATATCTCACTGGAAAAACAAGATAGATCTAGGAGAGACAATTTAAAAATTATGGGACTACTGGAAAACTATGATATAAAAAAGAGCTTAGACATCATCTTTTATGAAATTATCAAGGAAAACTGCCCTGATATTCTAGAAACAGAGAGTAAAATGAATATTGAAAGAATTCACTGGCCACCTCCTAAAAGAGACACAAAGAAAAAAAAACTCCTAAAAATATTGTAGCCAAATTCCAGAGTTCACAGGTCAAGGAGAAAACAATGTAAGCAGCCAGAAAGAAAGAATTTGAATACTGTGGAAATACAATCAGGATAACACAAGATCTAGTAGCTTTTACCATTAAGGGACTGAAGGGTTTGGAATATGATATTTCAGAAGTCAAAGAAATTAGGATTAAATCCACAAATCACCTACTCAGCAAAACTGAGTACAATACTTCAGGAAAAAAAGTGGTTGTTCAATGAAATAGAGGACTTTCAACTATTCTTGATGAAAAGAACAGAGCTGAATAGAAAATGTGACTTTCAAACATAAGAATCAAGAGAAGCATGAAAAGTCAAACAGGAAAAAGAAATGATAAGGGACTTGCTAAAGTTGAACTGGTTACATTCCTGTATGGAAGGATAAAATGTGTAACTCTTGAAACTTTTCTCAGTGTTTAGGTAGTTGGAAGTATTATACGTGTGTGTGTGTGTGTGTGTGTGTGTGTGTGTGTGTGTGTGTGTGTGTATGGACAAAGGGTTCAGGGTGAGTTGAATAGGAAGGGATAATATCTAAAAAAAGTAAAAATAAGGTGTGAGAGAAGAATATGTTGGGAGGAGAAAGGGAGAAATAGAATGGGGCAAATTATCTCTCAAAAAAGAGGCAAGATAAAGCTGTTTCAATGGAAGGGAAAAGGGGGGAGGTGAGAGAGAAAAAGTGAAGCTTACTCTTATCACATTCAGCTTAAGGAGGGAATAACATGCCCTCTCAATTTGGTATGAAAATCTATCTTACACTACAGAAAAGTATGGGAGAAGGGCATAAGTGGGGTGGGGGGATGATAGAAGGGAGGGCAAATGGGAGATAGGAACTCAAAGTTTAAGGAATGAATGTTGAGATTTGTTTTTCCATGCAACTGGGAAATAAGAAATACACATAATGAGGTACAGAAATCCATCTTATCCTACAAGAACAGAGAGAAGATGGGGATAAGGGAAGGGAAGAGTGTGATAGAAGGGAGAACATATTGGGGAAAAGGGCAATCAGAATGCACAATGTATCAGGATGGAAGAGGGAGAGATGGGGAGAAAATTCCACAAAATCTTGTGGAAATGAATGTTGAAAACTAAAAATAAATAAATAAATTTAAATAAAGAATAACTTACTAATCATATGTGGCTCTAGTATGGGTAAACCAAGAAACATTTAATATTTTAAGACACTTTACGGAACCAACTCCTTTGTTCCCATGTAGGGAGAAACTCAATACAAAATGGAACAATATAAAATGAAGACATTGGTGACAGCAGAGTTGGTCGAGAAATTCCAGGAGCCAGAGACAGAAAAAATCAACAGACTAGCTTGAGTACTGAGCAGAACTTTCAGAATGCTATAATGCTAAGACTGCAAGAAAAGGCAGAGAAACTTGAGAAAGAATTCATTGAAATTAAACTGTCAAATGAAAATATTAAAACTCAACTGAGGATAATCATCCACCTCAGAGTGAGTTGTCATGTGAAGATGTTTCAGAATCTCAACTAATCTCTTTGTCACTTTTTCCCAAAGCTCCTCTATTTCATCAAAACAAACAGGTCCTCTTTTTCTCTTCATGTAGAGGACATTTTTCAAACTATTAATTATGTTGTTTTCCTCTAGACCTTTTCCAAGTTCTTCACTGAATGTCCCAAATCAATTACATTTCCCCAGATATAAACATTCAATTCGGAGACAGTTGGAACAATCCATTGAGAGCCAGACTTGGAGTTAGCAGACCTATGTTTGAATTACCAGTTCTCTGACCATGGAATAGGCTATAAGTCTCTACTTTCTCATCTGTAAAATGGGGCAGCCAAACTTGTACTACTATCCCATCATTGTTATTGTGAGACTTCAAGTGGAAAGCAATTATGAAGTTCTATATAAATGGTGACTATTTTTGTTTGCTTAGGGATTAATCATTGAAATTTGTACTTTACTGTCTAACCAGATTTTCCCAGTTGTTTCTCTGAGTGTTGTCAGCACATACTACAAGCTCGCATTATTTATTCTGTATTGAATTTCTGATCTGAGACACAATGCCCTATATTTTTGCTTCACTGTGAGTAGACCCTTAATGACCATCATTTTTTGTTATTATTTATCCATCATACTGATTTTGGTGATTGTGTCTTCACTTCTCAATTATAAGCTGCTAGGTGGTCCAGTGGATAGAACCCTGACCCTGGAGTCAGGAAGACCTAAGTGCAAATCTAGCCTTAAGAAATTCCTATCTGTGTGACTCCAAGCAGAACTTTCCTCTCTTCAACCTCAGTTTCCTCAACTGCCAAAGGGAGATCATATTCAAACCTGCTTTTCAGGGTTGTTGTGAGAATCAAATGAAATGATCTTTGGAAAGGACATAGCTCAGTGACTTGCTTTTAGGAGATACTTGATAAATACTTTTACCCTTCCCCCCTTTTCTATTTTTCTAGCAGAGCAGCTAGGTAGTGCAGTGGATAAAGCACCAGTGCAGGAGTCAGGAGGACCTGAGTTCAAATCTCACCTCAGACACTTGACTAGCTGTGTGACCTTGGGCAAGTCACTTAACCTCAATTGCCTCATCTTGGGTCATCTCCAGTCATCCTGATGAATATCTGGTCACTGGATTCAAGTAGCTGTGGAGGAAAACTGAGACTGGTGACCTGCACTTCCCTCCCTCACTCAAAACAAAGTCAAGTGCAAGTCATGTCATCATTTCTCTGATCGCATGGTCTTCTTCAGCAACGAAGGATGACATTTGTCTAGCATTTTGGAGGTAAAATACATGAACTGGTCTATCATATAGAGGAGAGGCAGCATCATGATCATTCTCTCCTAACCCCCACAGAATGAAACCATTGAGAAACTCCAGGAATCTTTAATGATGCTTGTATTAGATACAGAGGAGGAAAATGAAAAAGTGATCAGTTTGAAAAACACATCAGACTGCACTGAGCAAGAAACCATGGAAGACAAAGAATAGCCTAGCAAACCCAGGAAGCTAACAGAAATTAACTATGAATAGTAGAGTGCTTGAAGAAGGAATAAAATGAGAAAAACAGGTATTCCCTCACCCCTGCTTTCTAACAGGAACCAGTTTTTAGAGAGGTATGTCTAAAGAACTAGTCACAATTTAGCATGATTTAAAATAAAAATCGGTATCTCATATTTGTTGCTTTGGGGAGTTCTAGTCTCATTCAATTACTATGGAAAACTTTTGATTTCTTGGTGAAGGATTAGTCATGTGTCATTTGACTCAATTCTTAGAAAACTTACTTTTAGTATGAAAAATCTTCATAAAATAAGATTGTATCTTCAAATATGTTCCTTAATATCTCTTTCATCATTCATTAAGAATCTTCTGGCAATAATCCATGCCCAAAATTTCTTACCTGAGTAAAAACAGCAGCAGTGAAATAAATGTATTTTATATTAAAATGTTTCATTATACTTTTTGCTTTTTTATGCACTCATTTTGTTCTAAAAAAACATTAATCCAATATTTTATGAGGGCACATTACAGTTTACTATGGGGATATTTTGTAGCTAGGTGGTGCAGTGGATAGAGGCCTTGGCTTAAGTAAGAAGATTTGTCTTCCTGAGTGCAAATCTAGTCTTAGACACTTACTAGCTGTGTGACCCTGGGCACATCACTTAGCCCTGGTTGTCTCAATTCCTTTTCTGTAAAAAAAAAAAAAAAAAAAAACTGCAGAAGGACATGGCCAATTCCTCCAGTACATTTGTCAAGAAAGCTCCAAACCGGGTCACAAAGACTTGGAAATGATTGAAGAATAACATCTCACCAGGTTTTCAAATGCTTTTTTTAAATCTTCAGTTACTATACACTGTTTAGTGGGATATCACATGGAGATAAAGAGTAAATATAAGATAATTTGAAGAGTGTGACATTAACAAATGAGAACAGAAGAATTGTTTTGTAGGAGGTGTCATACAGGGATTCAGAAAGGAATCTGAAGATTTTTGAGAACAGGAGTGATAGAGAGAATACCTGGTCTTAGAAAGACTATTTTGGCATCGATTTCAAGTGTAGATTGGAGGAGGGAGGAATGGAAGGCAGGAGACCAATTAAGAATCTTTTACAGGATTGAGGTTAGCAATGATTTAGGTTACTGTTTGCATGAATATAGAGAAGAGAATGCAAAAGAAATTTTGAGGCCAGACTCCACAAAACTTCACAAAGAATTATATTACAGTTGCTAGTGAGTGTTTCATATAGCCTCTACTAGACTGTAAACTCCGTGAGGACAGGCTTCCCAAAAGTCTGAGTGTAGTTTTAAGATATTCAAGTTTTTTCTCAGCAATATAATGATCCCAGGCAATTCCAAAGGACTCATGTTGAAAAATGCTATCCACCTCCAGAAAGAACTGATAGAATCTGGATGCAGATAAGAGCATAATATTTTTCACTTTCGTTTTTTCATATTTTTTTCTTTGAGTCTGTCTCCTTTTAAAACTTGAAAATATGGCAACATGTTTTCCCTGATTGAACCTGTATACCCTAATTGTTTTCTGTGTCAGGAAAGTTAGAGATGAGGGAAGAAGCAAAGGAGAAAATTTGGAATTTAAAATTAAAAACAAATGAATGTTAAAAGTTGTTTTTACATGTAATTAGGGAAAAATAAAATATTTTGAAAAATTTCTGAAACATATGTTGTTATTACTTTTGTGTTTACTCAAATAAAAACTTTACTCTTGTGCAGAAAAGGTAGATGCCTAATATATTATGAAGAGATATTAAGAAATATATTTGAAAATTCAATATCAGTTCATGGAGGTTTCATACCAGAAAATAACACTTTTCTAGGACATTTTTTAAAAATCTGCCTTGAAGCTGTAGGTTACCACTGTTCATAAAAAAGTTGCTCTTGTACAATTTATAGAACAGTCTTAAAGAACTGAATGTCAAAAATCTTGTGCCACTGATGATATGTTTTCTCTTTTTATGTGTGACAGTTTCCCCATTGTAGCTCATGGATTTTAGAGTATCTCTCATGAAGGTAATTTTGGCCTCAACATCGAATTTCCAGACAAGGAAATCATCAGCTCAAACTTATCATACAAGTTTATGAAATTTCTTCTATTAAATCTAACAACAGATCAAAGGTTGCTTTTGATGGTTTGACTGGCCAAGAGAACAAATGACTCAACAGACATTTGATGTTTTAACTTCTTCCCTGTCACTAACCAGACCTAATTTGTGTTTTGTAATTGTTTGTATTTAAGACATATAGAAAATGAATTTAAAAACATTTTACATTTTTCCCTTTTCTCTCTTATTTAAGTATTTGAATTTGACAGCTCTAGTATTGAGAGTTTCCACCACAGAAACATCCTGTCCACCAGTTCAAATTGACAACTCATAGTTCAAGACAGTTGCTTGAAAACATACATAGTAATGATGAAAAGTCCCAAAGAAAATATGTTGACATTTAAAGGGAATATTGTCTGAGGACAAATACTAAAATGTAAATACATTTATGGATAATGCACCATTTTATTGTAATTATAATATACAATTATAATATTAAATAATGTATAAATATTAATCACTATACCTACCATATAAGAACAAAAAATTCTGTCCTCTTCATTTTTTGCAAAAGCTTGTCAGAGATAAATTTACCATTTAAATAATTCTGATTGTGGGCATCGAGTTTTTAGACATTTGCTGAGAGAGAAAAAAATGCAAATGGACAAAAATTTATCACACCTTTGAAAAATCTTCCTTTCAGATACAAGAATTTTTTTTAACCTAAATGGCCTTACTTGACTATTTGAATTTGGCTGTAATTCTATTTCATCATAATCATGTAGTTCTACACAGGCAAAGCAAAATGAATGAGGCAAATGCCTGTGTCTGTAAATTTCAATCATAACTCCCACTGAGAGATTAATTGATTTGTTTGCATCTCTGATCCAAAGAGATAGGAAATTGTAGATAGCCAGTCACTTTGAATTCACTTTATCACCCCACATATACAATCTTACAACTGTGTAGACGCAACCTCAATATTGGATTGACTTACTTACATTGAAACCTTCAGATTGTATTTACTTTAAAAATCTCCCTAAGGAAAAGTTGTTAAATAAAACAGACTCACGTTTTAGTATTAATACAAATTAGAAATTTAAACCAAAAATGAGGTCTTGATTATGATTGTTGCTTTCAGGATTATATGCCAGTCATTTTTCTCTTGATAAGAATATTTGGTCTTGGAACAGAAACATTTCCCTCAGTTGGGGTTCTTTGGTTTCTTCTTGTAAACCTTCTCACCATCTTACAATATTGCTCTAACTTTGTATATGGTACTTTTACTTTGCATCAACTCATACAAGTGTTTGCAGGTTTCTCAGAGTGCATCTTGCTCATCCTTACTTTTTTTAATTAATTAATTAACTTTTAATTTTCAACATTCCACAAGATTTTGAATTCCAAATTTTCTCCCTGTCTCTCTCCTCCACACACCCAAATGATCATACATTCAGTTTACCCATTTCCCCAGTCTGCCCTCCCGCCTATCACACCTCTAACTTCTTTCATTTCCTTCCCCTCTCTTTTCTTGTAGGGCAAGATAGATTTCTGTACCCCATTGCCTGTATGTCTGATTTCCCAGTTGCATGTAAAAACAATTTTAACATGTATTTTTAAAATTTTGTGTTCCACCTTCTCTCTGTTCCTCCCTCCTCACCTATTCCTACTGAGAGGGCATGCAATTTGATATAAGTTATACATGTACAAACTTCCATAATAGTCATGATATGAAAGATTGTGGTGCCTTCTATCTCTTCCTACTCCTCATTTATTTTATTCTCTTTTTTGACCCTGTCGTTCCTCAAAAGTATTTACTTCTAATTACCTGCTTCTTGCATTTACTCTCTCTTCTATCATCCCTGCCCTGTGCTTATCCCCTTCTGCCCTTATTGTCCTGTAGTATAAGATAGATTTTCATACCAAATTGAGTACATATCTTTAAGTTCAATCCTATGAAAATAAGGTTCACTCTTTCCTTCTTACCTTCCCCCTTTTCTCCTCTATTGAAAAAGCTTTTTCTTATCTCTTTTGTGTGAGAGATGATCTACCTCATTCTATTTCTTCCTTTCTCCTTCTCCCTATATATGTCTCTCTCACCCCTTAATTTTATTTTCTTAGATACCATGCCATCATATTCAAGTCACCCTCTGCCCTCTGTCTATACATACACACACACACACACACACACACACACACACACACAAACACACACACACACACACACATAAGATCCCTCCAACTACCATAAAATTGAGAAGAGTCTCCAGAGTTATAAATATTATCTTTCCATGTAGGAATGTAAACAGTTCAGCTTTAGAAAGTCCTTTGTAATTTCTCTTTCCTTCTTTAATTTTCATGCTTCTCTTGATTCTTGTGTTTGAAAGTCAAATTTTCTATTCAGTTCTGATCTTTTCATCATGAATGCTTGAAAGTCCTCTATTTCATTGAATTTCCATTTTTTCCCCTGAAGTAGTATACTCAGTTTTGCTAGGTAGGTGATTCTTGGTTTTAATCCTAGCTCCTTTGACATCGGGGATATCATATCGCAAGTCCTGAAATCCCTTAATGTAGAAGCTGCTAGATTTTGTGTTATCCTGATTGTGTTTCCAAAATACTTGAACTGCTTCTTTCTGAATGCTTACATTATTTTCTCCTTGACCTGGGAGCTCTGGAATTTGGCTACAAGGAATTTTTCCTTTGAGATACCTTTCAGGAGGTGACCACTGGATTTTTTCAATATTTATTTTGCCCTCTGGTTCTAGAATATCAGGGTAGTTTTCCTTAATAATTTTTTTAATAGTTTTATTTATTTATTTTTAGATTTTGGCATTCATTTCCACAAAATTTTGAGGTCCAATTTTTCTCCCCATCTCTCCCCTCCCCCCACCTCATAACATCTTGCATTCTGATTATCCCTTCCCTCAATGTGCCCTCCCCTCTATCACAGCCCATCCTTCCTTTATCCCCATCTTCTCCCTTTTCTTGTCAGGCGCGATGAATTTCTACACCCCATTACCTGTATTTCTTATTTCCCTGTTATATGAAATAACAATTCTCAATATTCATTTCTAATACTTTGAATTCCAACTTCTCTCCCTCCTTCCCTACCCATCCCCACTGAGAAGGCAAGCAAGTCAATACAGGCTATATATGTGTCATTTTGCAAAAGACTTCCATACTAGTTATGTTGTGTAAGACTAACTACTTTGCTCTCCATCCTACCCTGTCCCCCCCCTTTTTTCTATTCTCTCATTTGACCTTGTCTCTTTCCCAAAGTGTTTGCTTCTAGTTACTCCCTTCTCCCATTTGTCCTCCCTTCTATCATCCCCCTCGCCTCACTTGTCTTCTTCTCCCCTACTTTTCTATAGTGTAAGATAGATTTTCATACCAAATTTAGTGAGCATTTATTCCCTCCTTAAGCCATATGTGAGGAGAGTAAGCTTCACTTTTCCCCTCTCACCTCCTCCCTTTTCTCCTCCATTGAATAAGATTTTTCTTATCTCTTTTATGGGTGATAGTCTGCCCCATTCCATTTCTCCCTTTCTCCTCCCAATATTTTCCTCTCTCACCCCTTAATTTTATTTTATTTTTTTATGGATATCACCTCTTCTGATTCAACTCAACCTGTACTCTGTGTGTGTGTGTGTGTGTGTGTGTGTGTGTGTGTGTGTGTAATCCCTCCACCTACTCAAATACTGAGAAAAGTCTCAAGAGTTATAAATATTTTCTTTCCATGTGGGAATGCAAATAGTCCAGCTTTAGAAAGTCCTTTATGATTTCTCTCTTCTGTTTACCTTTTCATGCTTTTCTTGCTTCTTGTGTTTGAAAGTCAAATTTTCTATTCAGTTCTGGTCTTTTCATCATGAATGCTTGAAAGTCCTCTATATCACTGAATGACTATTTATTCCCTTGAAGTATTGTACTCAGTTTTTCTGGGTAGGTGATTCTTGGTTTTAATCCCAGTTCCTTTGACTTCTGGAATATCTTATTCCAAGACCTTCAACCCCTCAATGTAGAAGTTGCCAGATCTTGTGTTATCCTGATTGTATTTCCACAGTACTCGAATTGTTTCTTTCTAGTTGCTTGCAATATTTTCTCCTTGTCCTGAGAACTCTGAAATTTGGCCACAATATTCCTAGGAGTTTCTCTTTTCAGGTCTCTTTCAAGGGGTGATCAGTGGATTCTTTCAATATTTATTTTGCCCTCTGGTTCTGGAATATCAGGTCAGTTTTCCTTGATAATTTCATGAAAGATAATGTCTGAACTCTTTTTTTTTACCATGGTTTTCAGGTAGTGACATAATTTATAAATTGTCTCTCCTGGATCTATTTTCCAGGTCAGGTATTTTTCCAGTGAGATGTTTCACATTATCTTCTATTTTTTTTTTCAATCTTTTGATTTTGTTTTGTAACTTCTTGGTTTATCATATAGTCATTAGCTTCCCTGAATTCCACTCTCATTTTTTAAAAACTATTTTGTTCAGTGAGCTTCTGAATCTCCTTTTGCATTTGGCTAATGGACTATTTCCCAGGCCACTGTAGCCACCCACTGCCTAGCTGCTGACACTGCCTCTGCCACAACCTGGGGCCAGTGCTAGAAGGATCCTGCTCCACTCTCACCCAGTTGGTAAAGACCTCCCACACTGACCTTTGAAGCTTTCTCTGTTGTTTTTGGGTTGAGGGATCTGGGACCCTTCCTGCTGGGGATTCTGCCCCAAAGGCCTAGTCAGGTCTTGTTCCTCCCCCTGCTGCATGGCCAGGGCTGGGCTCTGCTCCACTCAGCATCCCATGGGATGGACCTTTCCTGACAGCTTTCCAGGTTACCTGTGGCTGGAAATGTCTTTCACTCTGTCGTTCTGTGGCGTCTTTGCTCTAGAATTTGCTGAGAGTCATTTTTTACAGGTATTTTTTGGGCTGTGGGGGAAGTGCTAGTGCATATGCATCTTTCTACTCTGCCATCTTAGCTTTACTCCTTCCTTAATAATTTCTTGAAAGATGATGTGTAGGCTTTATTTTTTCTATCATGGTTTACAGGTAGTCCAATAATTTTTGAATTGTCTCTCCTGGATCTAATTTCCTAGCTCAGTTATTTTTCCAATGACATATTTTACATTGCCTGCTATTTTTTCTTTGCTTTGGTTTTGTTTTGTAATTTCTTGATTTTTCATAAAGTCATTAGCTTCCATCTGCTTCATTCTAATCTTTAAGGAATTATTTTCTTCACTGAGTTTTCAACCTCCTTTTGCATCTAGTCAATTCTGTTTCATAAGGAATTTTTCTCCTCATTGGATTTTTGTATCTCTTTTGCCATTTGGGTTATTCTGTCTCATAATTTGTTATTTTCTTCAATTTTAGGGCCCCCTTTAGCAAACAGTTGACTAGTGTTTCATGATTTTCTTGCATCACTCTCAGTTCTCTTCCCAATTTTTGCTCTACTTCTGTTACTTGATTTCAAGAAGATTTTTGAGTTCTTCCATGGCCTGAGACCAATTCATATTTTTCTTGGATGCTTTGGATGTAGGAGCTTTGACTTGCTAGTCTTTTTCTTGTTATATATATTTGGTTCTTCCTTGTCACCAAAGTAAGATTCTATAGTCTGATTCTTTTTTGGTTTTTTGCTCATTTCCCCAGCCATTTACTTGAGTTTTGAGCTCCTTGTAAATTCAGTCCTCTGCTTCCAGTGGGAGTTGGGGGCTATACTATCAGCTGCATGATCCCCTCACAATCTTTGGGCCTAGAACTCCAGAAACAACTGCTTCTTCTTCTGTAGCTGGTTTCTGTGGGCTCCTCCACTCCCTCTCTTGACCTGGGGCTGGAAGTAGACCACTGTACTCTCTCACGCAGGTGTGACAGGTTTTTTCCGCTGACCTTTCAAATTGTCCCCATGGTTTTTGGCTTGTGAAGTTTGGAAACTGACAGAGGTGCCAGAGGTTCAGTTCCCCTTCTCCTGTCAGGGTCCAGTCTGGACTTGCATGGTCCAGGCTGGACTGCATTCTGCTCCCAGCATGGCCTGATAGATGCTTCTTTTTGACCTTCTAAGCTATTTTACACTGGAAGTTTGCTTCATTCCATCATTTTGTGGGTTCTACAGCTTCAGAATTTGTTTAGAGTCATTTTTTGCAAATATTTGGTTGGACTTAGGGAGAGAGTTCTAGCTAGTCTCTTCTTTTACTCCACCATCTTGGCTCTGCTACCCAATTTGTCCCTCATAATTTCTTATAATATAATAGTAGTCTGTCATAATCACATACCACAACTTGTTCAGCTATTCCCCAATTAATGGAAATTCCTTCAATTTCAATTTCTTTGCCTCCAAAAAAGAGCTGCTATAAATATTTTTTGTAGTTATTGGTTCTTTCCCTTTTTGTTTTAGATCTCTTTTGGGATATAGAACTAGTAGTATTATTGCTAGGTTACAGGGTAAGTATGGTTTTATAGCCATTTGGGCGTATTTCTAAATGGCTCTACAGAATAGTTGAATCACTTCACAACTCCACCAACAGTGCATTAATGTCTCCTTTCTCCTATATCCCCTCCAACATTTCTCATTTACCTTTCCTATCCTATTAGTCAACATAAAATATATAAGATAGTACCTCAGGATTGTTTTAATTTGTGTTTCTCCAGTCAATATTGAGTGTGTTTTTCATTTGGTCATAGATAGATTTGATTTCTTCCTCTGAAACCAGATCATATCTTTTACTCTTTTATCAGTTGGGGAATGGATCTCATGTTTATAAATTTGACTCAGTTCCCAATATGAACAAGAAAGTTTTGAGAAATCCTTGTTCATAACATTTGACCACTTTAATTTAGGGGAATGACTTCTGTTGTTACATAATTGTTCTTGTTTCTTGTATGATTTGTATAGCATCTCTTCTGAGATATTGTCCCAATTGACATTAGTAGGTTATATCCCTATGGTGGACCTGTTACTTTGGGTTCTAGGCTTAATCCTATGGTGCTCCTGAACTGATAGCATATGAGCCCACACCAATATCCTTTTTTTTCTCTTTAACAGTTAGGTAGTAGTTACAATTAGATCACAGCAAAGGTGATGGCACCTTAAGGACCATAGCTACAAATTATTCTTCCCATAAATCTGGGACATATCCTTCTATCAATAAACACAAATTGGAAATGTCTGTGATCTGAGTGGGTCAAACATTTCCATAGGTCCCTAACAAGTCTGAAGCACCACTTTTCAAGGTGGCAACAAATTGGAAGCAAAATAGATGCTTATTGATTGAGAAATGGTTAAACAAATTATGGTACATCAATGTGATTCCATTTTCTATATTATAAGAAAAGATGAATACTAGAATCCAGAACAACTTGGGGAGACTTAGATGAACTGATACAGTGAAGTAAGGAAAATCAGGAAAACAATATGTATAATTCTACATTTTTCCCCCACAACATCAAGAAATATATTTGAAATAAAAACAAGGAAGAATAATTGGATGGAAAGAGAGTCTGATTTGCCTGAGAAGCAAAGGGAAAAAATCAAAACATTGTAAGTCATTCATGAGTGTAGTCTTTCTTCCTTCCTTTAGGTTCCTACAGATGACTTTTGTGGGCTGGACCTGCCCCACATTGCCAAAGGCAGGATGGAAGTCTTCATTTCCTCCTTCAATTCTATTCTGAAATCAGAATTTCCAGCTTGAGGTAGAGGAACTGGCATTAAAGGGCCAGGTTCCTGAATAAATGAGGGACTGTTTTAGAGAACATGACAACAAAAAGAAATGAATACTGTCATTAAAATCATCAATCTTGTTCCTGAAGAAGGTTAAAAAATAGACCTTTCCCTTTGCTGGAAAAGTAGAGCTATAGCTTTGGTACATTCTGTGTTTATGTGTTATTTCATTGTGCTGAACTGCATTTTCACCTTCTCCTTTATACACATGTGCATATATGTATGTAGTGCCATAGACATAGAGTTATATCATATCTATATAGATATATATCAATATACACATAGCCACATGGAGACATGTCTATAGACATATACATATAATATATATACACACATTTATACATGTGCAAATATATATGTTTTTATATACATATATACACATTTGTATTTGTATATATGTATATATTTGTATTGCTGAGTAGGGGAGAGTAGAAAAACATTTTCAAAAATGATGTGAAACCAAAAGTCATCAATAAAAATTATGGAGATAAAATAAATTGAAAGTCTCTACTATCTTCAGTAAATTCACTTTGGAATATTTAGGGCAAGACAAAGAATATTAGGTTGTGTCCTTTCAGTTTTAGTGGAGAAAATACTCGTATCAACAACATCCTTAGTCCACTAACACGTTTTGTTTTGCATTCCACTATCATATTCCACAGCCTTCCTTTACGGTACGAATAGGGGGGAAATTTCTGACTTTTTTTTAACATTGTTGGCTTTTAAATTTGTTATATTCAGATACAACAGATTTAAAACAGCCTTTTCATTCTCCATTTTTGTGTTTTCATGTGTCCTTTTATCAAATACCTTTTTATTGATATTTTGTCATCTATATTACCTATTATATTCCACTCATTCTTTCTCACAGGGTCATTTCTAATGAAATATCAAGGAAAGGAAACAAATTTTGCAAAGCTAAAGAACATATCAAAAAAATTATGTTATATGCTGTAAGCTATACCCATAGTCCCTCCTTTATATAATGAAGTAAGGAGATTCACTTGTATTTTTAATGATTTGGTTTTTTTAATTCTTTTAATATTTACTCATGTATCTATTCTATGCTATAGCTAGAAATAGGATAATTCTTGGAGTTCAGGTGCATTGAAATATCCTATATGAAATTCAGAGAATTAAATAGGAATCTATTTCATCTTTACATCGTTTTTCTTTAAACACTTCTGACTTCTACCTTTTCAAACTATTAAGGATCATTTATATGTGGAGCACTATACTGGGAATACAATAATAAAGCAAAACCAAAACTAAACAAAAAAAAAACCCTGACTTTATGGGTCTCATATTTCATATACATAATAAAATGAAGTAAGTTTATATAGCTATTTGAGGTTTACCAAATACTTTCCTCACAATGATTCTATATTATGAATGCAAGTTACCACCAAGTTACCAGCTAGTAAATGTTTAACTACTGGCTCTCCAAACAAACAAACAAAAATGAATATGAACTCTTTTAGCTTCAATTTGCATTATAGTCCTGCTTTGCATCAATTTCTTAAGTCTAGACAGTCACCGACCAAGAAACCAAGACCTGATTTATCTGCAGCATTTGCTCATTTCTGAAATGTATATGCTCACAATCAGATCACCCTGGTTCTAATCCTAGTCTTGGCACATTCTAGTTATGTGAACATATTCAAGGTATTTAATCTCTTTAATTCTCAATATGCTCATGAAAAAAGCATGAATCACAGTTGTACTGGAACCACTTCAAATTGGCTTATACTAACCAGTCTTTTAAGTTTTCAGTGTGAAATCGTTGTAGCAAAATACCTTCCTACTCTATCTTGGATAAAACCAGATCTGAAAATGTGATGTAGAAGATACATGTCTAGTCTTTCTCTGTTGCACAGAATACTTTATGAAATGCCCCCGTGAAAACTACCATTAAGTGAACTATTAATGCTGTATTTCTCCAATATGAATCAGTTGATATAAAGCCATTTGTCTTGACTTTTCCAAAAGCACATCTATTCTTTGTGTCCACACTTATCTCAGATGAACTAAAACCTTGCCACAGTCATCACAGAGAATAAAGAAAAAGAGTCAAGTAAATTCACAATGAATTCTAGTAATAGTTTCCTTATTGTGTTTTAAAATATTTTTTTCTTTTTTTCCCTAATGATTTTTTTTGCCACTAGAGAGATAATGAAAAGGAAAGTTAATGGGAACAGTTGTAACAGCCCCACTATGAACTGGCCACCCTCAAAGAAAGATTCTCAGTTCCGTGTTGTCTGCAGTGATTATGCTTCTGGTTACAACTATGGTGTGAGGTCATGTGAAGGACGTAAGGCATTCTTTCTTAAATTTTTTATTTTATTTTTTTATTTTAAGTTTTCAACATTCATTTCCACAAAACTTTGAGTTTCAAATTTTCTCCCCATCTCTCCCCTCCCTCCACCCCAAAATGCCTTGCATTCTGATTGTGCCTTCCACTAATTTGCCCTCTTTTCTAACACCACTCCCTTCCCTTATCCCCATCTTCTCTCTTGTCCTGTAGGGCAAGATAAATTTCTTTACCTCATAACCTGTATTTCTTATTTCCCAGTTGTATGCAAAAGCAATTCTTAACATTTGTTCCTAAAACTTTGAGTTCCAACTTCTCTTCCTTCCACCCTCCCCACCCATCCCCACTGAGAAGGCAAGCAATTCAATATAGGCTATGTATGTGTAGTTTTGCAAATGACTTCCATAATTGTCATGTTGTGTAAGACTAACTATATTTTACTCCATCCAATGCTGCCCCTTATTTCTTCTGTTCTCTCTTTTGACCTTGTCCCTCCCCAAGAGTGCTTACTTCTAATTGCTACCTCTTCCCATTTTCCCTCCCTTCCATCATCCCCCCACCCTGCTTATCCTCTTCTCCCCTAATTTCATGTAGTGTAAGATAGATTTTCATACCAAACTGAGTGTGCATGTTATTCCTTCCTTGAGCCAAAGGTGATGAGAGTAAGCTTCACTTATTCCCTCTCATCTCCCCCCCTTTCCCCTACATTGTAAAAGCTTTTTTTTCCCTCTTCTATGAGAGATAATTTGACCCATTCCATTTCTCCCTTCCTCCTCCCAATATATTCTTCTCTTATGCCTTAATTTTATTTTTTTAGATATGATCCCTTCCTATTCAACTCACCCTGTGTTCTCTGTCTGTCTGTCTGTCTGTCTGTTTGTCTGTCTGTCTGTCTGTCTATCTGTCTCTCTCTCTATATATATATATATGTGTGTGTATATATATATATGTATATATATATATACATATATATATATATATACATGTATGTGTATAATCCCTCCAACTACCCAGATACTGAGAAAAGTTTCAAGAGTTACACATATTATCTCACATTATCTTTCCATGTAGGAATGTAAACAGTTCAACTTTAGTAAGTTCCTTATGATTTCTCTTTCCTGTTTACCTTTTCAGGCTTCTCTTGATTCTTATGTTTGAAAGTCAAATTTTCTATTCAGCTCTGGTCTTTTCATCAGGAATGCTTGAAAGTCCTCTATTTCATTGAATGATCATTTTTTCCCCTGAAGTATTATACTCAGTTTTGCTGGGTAGGTGATTCTTGGTTTTAATCCTAGTTCCTTTGACTTCTGGAATATCATTTCCCAAGTCCTTTGATCCCTTAATGTAGAAGCTGCTAGATTTTGTGTCATCCTGATTGTATTTCCACAATACTCACATTGTTTCTTTCTGACTGCCTGCTATATTTTCTCCTTGACCTGGGAACTCTGGAATTTGGCTACAATATTCCTAGGAGTTTCTCTTTTTGGATGTCTTTCAGGAGGTGATCAGTGGATTGTTTCAATATTTATTTTGCCCTCTGGTTCTAGAATATCAGGGCAGTTAAGTCATTCTTTCAAGGGAGCATTCAAGGTAGGAAAGTGTCATTGGCTACATATTTTTTTGTTTTGGTTTTGTTCACTTTTTTTTTTGCAGAATTTGCCTAAAGTTTTGCAGAGGTGATGTCATAAAATCTTTGAAATAAGTCTTTATGGACCAGAAAAGCAAGAGATGGAGTTTAGTAAGTTTCAGCTCAGGCTGGTCAGATTTGATATTATGTTATGTCAAAAGAGGTGTTTAATGTGAAAGATG
Organism: Notamacropus eugenii; assembly: GCF_028372415.1. Taxonomy (NCBI): domain Eukaryota; kingdom Metazoa; phylum Chordata; class Mammalia; order Diprotodontia; family Macropodidae; genus Notamacropus; species Notamacropus eugenii. The sequence goes on along the minus strand of NC_092872.1, from coordinate 317,172,456 downwards.
AAAAATATCTGCAATTTTGATGCTGAGATATGACAATTATAGAGGTAATTTTTCCTCCTAGGAAAATGAAATATAATCTGCAAAAAGAAAGCTTTATTTCAAATCTGAGTCAAAGAGAGTTAGGCTCATTTTCTTTGGGATGCCCTGATTTGAGGAAGGAAGAAAACAAGAATTTATGAAATACTGTTTTGTGCCTTGTAAATACACTAGTATATTTTCCCACATGATTGTGATTTTGTGACAATTTTTGCCCAAAATGTGGGGTGCAACCATTCTGTGAAACATTTAAAAATGTGCCAGTATTACTGGAGGAACTCAGAAATGGTTGGGGATGGGGTGAGCCCTGTGGAAGAATATTTCCTGGTGAGCAGGTAACAGAGGTGATAAGATGTTGCTGAGTGAAGAGTTCCCAGTCACTAAGTAAACTTCCAGGATGGAAAAGCAGAGCTATTATTTTCATGCCCAGAAGACCATGAACAAGGCCAAGAGGATCTGAAAACATAGCATGATTCTCCTTGAGGCAATTTTTAGAATAATAAACAAGAATTAGACCCATAAATTTCATCCTAACAGAATACTTATAGGAAATGTTCATTTTTTTGGAAATAAAGTCAGAGTTTCCACAAACAGGGCAGCATTCAGTGCTTTAAAAGGAAAATATTTAGCCAAGAAAAATTTTGGCCATTGGGTAGAGATATTTTGCTCCATTTTCCAGATTACCATTTACTAATTCTTCCTTTACTATCTTTATTATTTACATCTGCCTCACCTATCTGCTTGTTTTTGAGACACCATTTGTTCCCCTCAAAATCCAGGGGCAGTCCTTCTAGCATTTTTATTTCAACTTTAAACATTGTACAGCTGTTTTCAATCTTAGTGCCAGTCATCTTCTATATCATCTATCTATTCCTTTTTTATTTAATATGTTCATTTATTTTTAGTTTTCACCATTCATTACCGTAAGATTTTGAATTCTAAATTTTTTCCCACTTACTTCCCTCTCTCCACCCCAAAATGGCACATAATCTGACATAGGTTCTACATATACATTCACATTAATTATATTTTCACATTAGTCATGTTGTAAAGAGGAATTAGAACTAATGGGAGAAACCACAAGAAAGAAGAAACAAAAAACAGAGAGAATAAATAGTATGCGTTAATCTGTATTCAAACGCCGTAGTTGCTTTTATTTTTGCTCGATGTTGATAGCATTTTTCATCATGAATCTTTTGAAGTTGTCTTAGAAGAGCTAAATTTGTCAAAGTTAGTCATCTTGAAATGTGATTTTTACTGTGTCTAGTGTTCTCCTGGTTCTTCTAGCTTCACATAGCATTAGTTGATGTAAGTTTTTCCAGAATTTTCTGAAGCTTGAATTCTCATTATTTTTAAAAAATTTTATATTACTCATGTTGTAAAGAAGAATTAGAATCAATGTGAGTAACCATGAGAAGGAGCACCCTCCCACCCCAAAAAGAGAGAGAGAAAGAGTGCAAATAGTATACTTTGATCAGCGTTCAGACACCCTAGATCTTTTTCTGGATGTGGATAGCACTTTCTGTCATGAGTCTTTTGGAGTTGTCTTAGACTTTTATATTACTAAAAAGAGGCAAGTCCAACCAAAGGACAAATGAAGGTTAAGATCTGAATATAGAAAAAAGCTGATCTGACACATGGAAAAAGCCAAATTGAAATATTAAACTATTTATTTTCTTTGCTTAGAAACCTAAGATTTTTAAAAGAACTGTTTATGTGCACACAGAATTTACAAGGAAATGTAAAAAGGTAAAAATCATAAAGACTTACTTTATGAACAAAACATAATAAAATAGGAAACATAATGCAGAAAGTATAGTAGACTTAAATGGAAACTAAATGATGATTATTTAAATAATGAATGGTTAAAAATAAACCATAATGATAACGAAAATATAGCATAATGACAATAATTTTTACATATCAAAAAGTGATGGTTTGCCACTGAAACTTTTCTCAGAGGCAGATTTATATCTGTTAATGTATGTGTGTTTGTGTGTGTATGTGTATATATACATATATATATTTAAAAAGTGAAAGAGAAGATAAATTAACTGAATATACAGTTTAACAAATTAGAAAAGCAACAAATTATCCCAAAACAAATGCAAAAAAGAGAAAGTTTGAAATTAAAGTTGATATAAACACAATTGAAAACACAAAATAAAACCCTGATCAACACTTAACAACACTTGCTGAATTGTCTTCCCACTTTGCACTTGCTATTTGTTTTTCATCTGTTTTTCCTATATTTTGAGGTAGCAAAGAATTAAGAAAAGAGCTTGAAAGTAATGTAAAGATAAGTACAATGCACAGAAGTTAGTGGTACTTTTAAAAGGAATCTCTCATTCTCTTTTTCTCTTTTCCTGTCTCTCTTTCTTTGTCTCTGTCTCTATCTTTGTTTCTCTCTGTCTCTGTCTCTCTCTGTTTCTGTCTTTCTGCGTCCTTCTGTATCTACTCTCTCTCATATGTAACACAATAGAAAAGTATTATATACCAATACCAAGTAGAGTAGAGGGGAAAGAAGTTAATTGACAGAACTCAAGCAGGGGTTTTCCCTGGAAGGAGACCATGTGCTCAAGTAACAGTCCTTCCTTTAAGCAGCAAATTGTGGAAGCCAAGAAAGTTGACCCCATCCCCTTATCTTTGAGACAAACTTTCCTGGGGGGCTGCAGGAATGTTTTGATGTAAAATTGGAAGTCTACCTCTGACTTCAAGGCAAAACCTGCTCAACTGAATCATCTCTGGATGATTTCAGGGATTATATTTGTTCAATATTCTTTTCCTTCTGCAGATAAATAAATTGCTTCTTCTGAACTGTTGAGTGATGTGAATGTCTCATTTTGTTCTAGTATTGAACTGAAACCACCAAAGGACTTGTTCAAATCAAGCACAGCCCAAAACAACACTCAACTCTTTCTATGAAATAAGTGTGATCTTGAGGTCAAATTCAGGGTGGATAAGGTCAAGGAAAAGAATTACAGATAATATCACTAATGAACATTGATGAAAAGCTACTAAAATGTACATTATATCAATGTCTTTAAAAGATTACTTATTTTGACCAAAGTGCATTAATTCAGTAATATAAAAACAATAAGGTTAGTAGTAAATGGTCCAACAATAATAAAACTATTAATACTGGAAACAATATCAATAAGAAAAATCTCAGTAAAATTCTCATTTGTATTAAAAATACTAAAATGTATAAGAATGGATGGATTTTACTTAACACTGATAAAAACATTAATTAAAAGAAAAAAGCTAATTTTGTTCATCATGAAAAAATACTAGTCATTTTCCCCAAAAAATCAACTGTGAATGAAGCAAGGATGACCACTCTCACAACAATTATTTGACATCACTCCAAAAATGTTGCCTCTGACTCTAGCAACAAAATAATAAAAATAGGGGCAGGGCCAAGATGGCGGAGTAGAAAGACACACATACGCTAGCTCCGAACCCGCAGCCCATAAAAATATGTGTAAAAAAGAACTCCCAACAAATTCTGGAGCAGCAGAAGCCACAGAACAACAGAGCAGATGAGATTTCTGTTCCAGAGAGCCCTAAAAACCTCTCGCAAAAGGTCCTTTGCACTGCGGACCCGGAGCCCAGCCCTGCCTTGGCTGCTCGGCACTGAGAGGAGCAGATCCGAGCAGGCTTCAGGGACAAAATCTCCAGCGGCCACACGGGTCCCTCCACCCACAAGTGACAAGGGTCAGTGAGAGGGTCTCTTTGGCAGGTTGAGAGGGGAGTGGGGAGCCCCCATAACTCAGGCCCCCTCGGGAGGCAGCAGCAGAAGCAGCAGCAGACAAGGGCTCCCAAAGCAGGCAGGAGCTCAAATCCATTGTTGAAGGTCTCCAAGTAAACCCCCTGAGAGAACTGAGCCCCTGAGAGGCAGCCCTGCCCCCACCTGAGCAGCTGAACTTAATCTCACACTGAATAGCAGCCCCGCCCCCACCGAAGCCCTGAGGCTGGGAAGCTGCATTTGAATCTCAGACCCCAAGTGCTGGCTGGGAGGATCTGGAGGCAAAGTGGGTGTGAAGATAATACCTAGAAGTCAAGTCACTGGCTGGGAAAATGCCCAGAAAAGGGGAAAAAAATAAGACTATAGGAAGTCACTTTCTTGGTGAACAGGTATTTCCTCCCTTTCTTTCTGATGAGGAAGAACAATGCTTACCATCAGGGAAAGACACAGAAGTCAAGGCTTCTGTATCCCAGCCCACTCAATGGGCTCAGACCATGGAAGAGCTCAAAAAGGATTTTGAAAATCAAGTAAGAGAGGTGGAGGAAAAACTGGGAGAGAAATGAGACCGATGCAAGAAAAGCATGAAAAGCAGGTTCACACCCTGCTAAAGGAGACCCAAAAAAATGCTGAAGAAAATAACACCTTGAAAAATAGGCTAACTCAATTGGCAAAAGAGGTTCAAAAAGCCAATGAGGAGAAGAATGCTTTCAAAAGCAGAATTAGCCAAATGGAAAAGGAGGTTCAAAAGCTCACTGAAGAAAATAGTTCTTTCAAAATTAGAATGGAACAGATGGAGGCTAATGACTTTATGAGAAACCAAGAAATCACATAACAAAACCAAAAGAATGAAAAAATGGAAGATAATGTAAAATATTTCATTGGAAAAACAACTGACCTGGAAAATAGATCCAGGAGAGACAATTTAAAAATTATGGGACTACCTGAAAGCCATGATCAAAAAAAGAGCCTAGACATCATCTTTAATGAAATTATCAAGAAAACTGCCCTGATATTCTAGAACCAAGGGGCAAAATAAATATTGAAAGAATCCACCCATCACCTCCTGAAAGATATCCAAAAAGAGAAACTCCTAGGAACATTGTGGCCAAATTCCAGAGTTCCCAGGTCAAGGAGAAAATATTGCAAGCAGCTAGAAAGAAACAATTCAAGTATTGTGGAAATACAATCAGGATAACACAAGATCTAGCAGCTGCTACATTAAGGGATAGAAGGGCATGGAATAGGATATTCCAGAAGTCAAAGGAACTAGGACTAAAACCAAGAATCACCTACCCAGAAAAACTGAGTATAATACTTCAGGGGAAAAATTGGTCTTTCAATGAAATAGAGGACTTTCAAGCATTCTTGATGAAAAGACCAGAGCTGAAAAGAAAATTTGACTTTCAAACACAAGAATGAAGAGAAGCATGCAAAGGTAAACAGCAAAGAGAAGTCATAAGGGACTTATAAAAGTTGAACTGTTTACATTCCTACATGGAAAGACAATATTTGTAACTCTTGAAACTATTCAGTATCTGGGTACTGGGTGGGATTACACACACACACATGCACACGCACACGCACACACATAGAGACAGAGTGCACAGAGTGAATTGAAGAAGATGGGATCATATCTTAAAAAAATGAAATCAAGCAGTGAGAGAGAAATATATTGGGAGGAGAAAGGGAGAAATGGAATGGGGCAAATTATCTCTCATAAAAGAGGGAAGCAAAAGACTTATTAGTGGAGGGATAAAGAGGGGAGGTGAGAGAAAAACATGAAGTTTACTCTCATCACATTCCACTAAAGGAAGGAATATAATGCACACTCATTTTGGTATGAAAACCTTTCTTACAATACAGGAAAGTGGGGGATAAGGGGATAAGCAGGGTTGGGGGGAAGATGGAAGGGAGGGCATGGGGAGGAGAGAGCAATTTGAGGTCGACACTCATGGGGAGGGACAGGATCAAAAGAGAGAATAGAAGTAATGGGGGACAGGATAGGATGGAGGGAAATATAGTTAGTCTTATACAACACGACTATTATGGAAGTCATTTGCAAAACTACACAGATTTGGCTTATATTGAATTGCTTGCCTTCCAAAGGGAAGGGGTGGGGAGGGAGGGATGAAGAGAAGTTGGAACTCAAAGTTTTAGAAACAACTGTCGCGTACTGTTCTTGTCACTAGGAAATAAGAAATACAGGTAAAGGGGTATAGAAAGTTATTTGGCCCTACAGGACAAAAGAGAAGATGGAGACAAGGGTAGAGAGGGATGATAGAAGAGAGGGCAGATTGGTGATAGGGGCAATTAGAATGCTTGGTGTTTTGGGGTGGGGGGAGGGGACAAAAGGGGAGAAAATTTGGAACCCAAAATTTTGTGAAAATGAATGCTAAAAGTTTAATTAATTAATTAATTTAAAAAATAAAATAATAAAAATAAATTACATGAAAAAATACTAGGAAAGAAGATATTAAAATATAGCAACAGATGATAGGATGGTCTATGTGAAAAACACAAGAATCAACAAGAAAAGCTAATGCAGTAATGAATAGTATGAGAACAAGATATAAAATAGAGTTAAATATTTAAAAATTAATCAACATACAGAGAAACAAATGATTATGGAAATATCATCTCAATTTTTTTTTGCAAAACTGAATCAAGATGTAAATGACTGGAGAGGTATTCAATGTTAATGGCTTAGCCAGGATATATTATAGTAAAAGTGGCAAAAGATAAGTAGGATAATATCAATACATATGTAAATGGGATATTTTATGGAAGTAGACCAAATAATAAAAAAAATTAATATGGAAAAATATCAAGGATTTCAATGAATTTAATGCAAAAAAATATGAAGTTAGAATGGCAATGACAGATCCCAAGTAATACAAAACAGTTGTAATTATCAAAAAAGTTCTGTTATTAAAATAAAAATATGAGAATGGCCAGAGGGATAGATTAGATAATGAAAATGTAGAACAAAATGTACTGAAAAGTGCAACTTTCAATAAATCCTCAAACATACTACTTCTGAACAAAATTCATTATTCAACCAAAACTGAGGGTAAACTTGGGTTGCAGTTTGATGAAAAATGTAATTGACCCCACATCTGATTCTCTATGGGATAGTTACAACCCTGCTTTACTGAAGTCTTTGGTTTCTCTTCACTAGGTGAGATACCACTCAGTGAAGAAACAAGACCTGAAATACTTAATCCCTGCATGGCTATAGGCACTGTGTACTCAGTGGTTGTTTAAATGGCTCCCTACATCTAGGTCTGGCTCCAGACATGCTCTACTTGAATTTTCAGTCATCTCACCACCTGTAAATGATGTTAAGTGGAGTGATTTCTGCAAAATGTTCTCAGGCAGTCATTCAGTTAGCAAGCATTTATGAAGCACCTAATAAATGTTAGGCACTGTCCTAAGCAATGATAGAAAGAAAAACAAAAGACAATCTCTGCCCTCAAGGAGTTCACACTCTTATGGAAGAAATAATATGCAAACTATTACATACAAATGAGATATAAACAGGATAAATTGAAGACAATCAACAGAGGAAGGGCATTAGAATTAAGGGCAGCCAGCAAAGGAAGATTAAGAAAGACTTTCTGTAGAAGTTGAGGTTTTATCTAAGACTTGAAGGAAGACAAGAGATACATACAGAGATGAAGGAGAAGAGAATTATAGTCAGTGAAAATGCCATATATTGGAAGAAAGGCTGATTAGCATGGTGGGTCTGTTAAAGGAGAGAAGGGGATCTATAGGAGATGTTTCAGAAGTAGAACCACCAGGTTGTGGCAACTGGTTACATATGGAAGTGTGAGTGAAAGAGAATTAAGAGCATGGGTTTCAAAATTGGATGAGTAGAAGGATAGTGTTGACTGTATCTTTATTTCTTTAAGTATTGAAATGGCAATTAAGTACAGTATTGTTATTTGGAAATGTATGTATAATTGCTATGAAGTATATTATTGCTTATGATGTGTGATGCAATCATATTTAAATATAAATGTGACACAGTCTATACTTTATGATAGGGCTTCAGCAGAGAGAGGGAATGAATTCAATTCTGTACATTTTAAATTTAAGATGTCTTTGGGACAGAGAATCTGAGGTGTCCAGTTGATGGCTGAGTCTGAATCTTGAGAGAGAAGTTGTGGATGTCCTTGTGAAGGAGGTTAGCAGCAAAAGAGAGGAGAGATATATGATATTAACTAGGGGGAATGGAGGTATCAGGGCACTATCCCCAGAAGCATTCTATGTCTGAAGGGGACACAAGAGTCATACCTGGTAGTACAGAAATTTTAAACTTCATTGCTCAGAGACTTGAGATCTGAAATATCTGTTGCTTAGTTTCATAGTTATCTTTAATTCCTTTGGAGTAAATTAGATGTCATGACGTTGTCTCCTATATTAATTATCTGTTAATATTCAATTTTTAATCTTATTGTTTCTAAGCATTTGCTTTGTGGTGGAGGAAAGCAAAATCTGTCTTGTATTTTATAACTGCTTCTCACATTAAGTGTCTTTCCTAGATGGAACCATTCCCTTGAGGAAACAGTAGACAATGCCATATTTAAGAATCGAGATTTTCAAAGTTGATGGCGTGATGAGCCACAGAGAATGAGGAAAAGTCTAATGATTTCTCTTGGCCTCAGATCTCCCCCAGAAAAGGATAAAAGAGTGATTGTACACTGATGCCTACTAAATAAAAGGAGAAAATACTAAACAGCTTCAATAACAGTATTCAATAACCAAACAGCTTCCTAATAACAAGGGAGAATATTAGTGCTTCCTTGTTAATTTGTGTGCTCTTCATTTCTTTTGTTATTTTATAAATAATGCAACAGTGAGTGCTCATGTACAACAATTTGTAGTTTGTTGCACTAAGGGCTCGGGTGTATTGTTCTTTATATTATTTTATTTGTTTTTTATGGAAAAATATTTTAGGAAAGATAGAAATATCCAGAATATAATTTTCACCTTTTCTTATGTTTCAATTTTAATTTGTTAGTTAGATGCTTTTTTAAAGGAACAGTTTATTGAGATGTGTTTAATTTCATTACATGAAAAGCCATTGTATCTGACTGATATTCTTCCCATCCTTCCAAATTCAAATTCCACTTCCTCTTAGAAGACTTCCTTGATCCCCTCTAAGTTGACATAATCCCTCTCTTCTTTAAACAAGTGTAGCACCTCGTTTTTAACTGTCTTTGGCACATTATATTATATGTTATAGACATTTGTGTATTGATCTTATTTTACCTTACTTGATTGCAGTTCCCTTGACGGGAAAGAGAGTTAAGTACAGAACCTGAAGCTAGAAGAGGTTCCAAGCATATTCTACTCTGTTCTCATTTTACAGATGAAGAAAACTCAGAGGAAAAAGTAATGCAGTAACATGTTCCTGTTCACACATGTAACAGTCAGCCATAGTTCGAATCCAGATCCTAAGTGCTTTCTTCAATTTGGTATGCCTAGCCACAGAATAGGCAGTCAATTAATATTTGCTGGATTGAATTGAGTTGAAATTGTTACAAGTTTCCTGACCATTGATCCTTGTGATGTCATCACTCAGCTACCATGCCTTTAAAATGCCAACATTCTACTGGCATAACAGTGATGTCATCACTCAGCAACCATTTCTTTGAAATGTATCATTCTACTGGCAAAGCAGCATAGCCATTTAATAAGACAGGATCTTTCTAGGGATTGGTGTTGGATTTGCATTTTTGTCTTTTACAGGATAGGGTAAAATTGTCGAACTTTATCTTCTCGATAAATTATTATACATCATATACTTCTACTTACATCTCTTTACAACATTTTAAGACTACATTGGAAGAAGAAAAGAGACATATAACCATCAAAATTACAACTGAGTGGTCTGATCTTCTAGCAGCTTCCTCTTTTATAGTACTTACAATCAGTTCTATAAGAATATAGGTGTGTGTGTGTGTCTGTGTGATAGGATGTGTTTTTGTGTATGTATTTGTCCATTGTGAATATATGTATGTATTTATTTCTGTAACACGTACTTGTTTATGTGTTTTATGTGTATATGTATATTATGAGTGTTTATATATATTTATATATGTATGTTTATGCTTTTTATATATAATTTGTTTGTGTACACAAACAAATAATGAACTACAATTTGAATCCATATCCTAAGTGTTTTACTTATTTCTCTATCCCAAGCTGCCTACTAGTCAATTAATAAATATTTGTCCCTTTGAATTGAGTTGAAATCACTGCAAGTGAACTGACTGTTGGTACTTGTGATATCATCACACAGAAGCACTCAACAGGCAGAGCAGTGATGTCATCAATCAGCAACCATTTTTGGAAATATCAACATTCTACTGGCGTATCAGTGCAGCCATTTAGTAAGACACAGAATCTTTCTGGTTGGTTTTAGATTTGCATTTTTCTCTTTTACTGGATAGGGTAAAAACTTTGACTTCTTTATCTTCTAGATACAGCATAGTATGTCATATACTTCTACTTACAAGACATCATATCATTTGTAAGACTACACTGGAAAAAGGTAAGAGATGTATCCATCAAAATCACACCTGGGTGATCTGATCTTAAAGCAACTTTTTAGTTTATAGTTCTTATAGTAAGTCACATTATATGTGTGTATGTGTGTATATATGTGTGTAGTTGTATACATACAAACATATATGTGTACATATGTATATGTGTATGAATATATATGCATATTTTCCCAAGTTAATTGCAACCTTCTTCCATGTGAGATGGGGAGAAATGAGGAAAAAAGATAAAGTAAAATGTGCACAGCAGAGAATAAAAGAAAACTAAGAAGAAAAGATATACTGGCCTCAGCACAAAGAGCAATATTTATTGTATGCATTTTCTTTAAATGGAAATTTATTTCTGTATATTTTGAATGCTCTCCCATATCGTAGGTTGCACATGACTAGTTTTTTTTGTTTTGTTTTGTTATTTTTGTATTATTTTAGTTTTATTATTTAAGTTTATTTCTTTTTGGTTTTCTTATTTTGTATTTAAGTTTAATTATTAAAAATATCACAACTGAAAATAGTCACAGTAGTATGTTCTAGATATTATATTTCAAAGGCTACAAAAAATGTTCAGTTACAATTTTGTGAACATTTTATAGAGATAGGACTAAAACCTGTCATATAAGACAACAGAGTTACACTGAGACTTTTCTGATATATTCAATATATTTTACTGGACATAATATATCCACATCTTGGTTTTTTTTCTTTTTCAGAAAAAAAAATCAATGACATTCTCATTAAGAAAGTTTTCCCTTTGCACCAGAAATATTCATAAAATGAGAACATAGAAAACATCACCATCTATAGAGTCAGAGCTAAATAGACAGGTTAGGAAAATGTGTGATATGATTAAATAATCTTGGGGAATGTAATAACTTTTGAGGCCCAGTTTCCTCAGCCAAACAAATGAGAAGTAAAAATTGCTTTCATCTCTGAATCACAACAGTATGATGAGGATCAAATTGGACAAGATGATAATAACTTTGAAGGGATTCTGTGAACATCAAAAGATTAAACACTAGAAAGGTATTTTTATTATTAAGTTATCAGTATTTGAGGGGCAGGCACCAGAAGACCACACATGTCTCAGTCTATCACACCTCCCATACCCTTCACTCACTGAAGAGTACTTGAATCATCCCTGTTGGGTTCATCTTGCAAATTCCTTAGGTTGAGAACAGTAATGCATTAATAGTCATTAGGATACTATTAGACTCACATTGCTTTTGGTTACAGCAGGGATCTATTAGAACCTATGAGTCTGAGCAAGGTTTTGAGTAAAAGTTGGAAGGGACATAATTTGGAGAGAGTAGGACAAACTGGGGCCTGGCAATGAGGGTATTCTGGGGCACTTGGTACCCCTGGGAAGTATGGTAAAAGGGAAATAAGAGGGCACCGAAAACATACATTCCTTAATTACAGCACAAAATTTCCTAGGGATAATCTACTCTTTTGTCCTCTTTGAAGTCAGTCCCATTAAAGGAACACAAACTTTCACACTTCTCAATTTTACCTTAATCAAGAATGTCCACTTAAAGGAACACTTAGAACAAAGAATCTTTCTTGGGACCATCCCAAGGGGGCAGCACAAAGTCCTCTCCAGAATTAAAATGAGATGTCTCAGTTGGTGCAATCTTATCCTGAAATATAAATGAGTACTCACATTTTAAACACAGATGGTCCTGTTCTAAGTTGTGAGGGAGGTAAAGTTTGTTTTCAGGAAACCTCTTCTTTCTGTTCCTTCCTCCCACCTACATTACTTTGTCATCTTCCTTCTTTTTGAAAGTGATAGTCAGTTGTTCTCTACCAACCAGCTCAGGGACTGCTATTAGCTTCATACCCAAGTCTGCCCTCCTAGACCAAAACCCATTCTAGATTATATAATCCCCAGACTGGATTATACATTTCTCCCTTCTCATCCTGCATATTTTATGTGACTTGCAAAATTTTGTTCTCAGAAACTGATTAATTAGAACAAAGATATGAATGACCAAAGGGTTGTGGCCAGACATTCTGAGAGTCATCTCCACCCAAGTTGGATTCTTTTTTGAAGGCATAGTGGGCCATCTTTTGCCTCACTGCTTAACTAGCCTTAATGACTGAATTGAGGTTGCCTTAGAGAAACTGAGACCAAGGAGTACCTTAACTTAAAAAGGTCAACATCTCCCACTGGATCAGGGGCCACCTATAGGGATCCTAACCTATGTCTTGCCTGGAATTCTGATGACTCTGGAGCAGGGAGTGGGATTGATGACTTTGCACAGCTCTGTCTCACTTTAATTCAATTCACTTGCAAGTCAAAACATCAGACTCCTGATATCACTGTTCCTCTTTGATAATGAAGGATGAACAACACTCAATGCCTATAGCACAATTGCATAGGATAATATAGCAATTTAATATATATGATTCATATATTATATATTTTATATCTTTTGACATGTGCAGGTAGATGGCACAGTATATATATATATACACACCTATACATATACACATACATATGTAAATATGCATACACGATATACACACATATATATGTTATATATGTGTATGTGTATAAACATAAGTTACTGGAACAGTTACAATCTACAAATTGTCTTTTGATCATCTTTTTAGATACAAAGCCCACTTTCTTGGCTCTTAGCACCATAGGTAGCAAAGTTCAACTGGGACAACTCCTGGGAGAACTTACTAAATAGTGAGAAGGATATTGAAGTGGAACCTCTCTGAATACTTTGCTGTCATCTCTACATGGACCTTGTGGCATCCTCCCTATTGATATAGATATTGTCTCCTCAGATAACCAGCTGCATCAATGATAGATCCATTTCAGGCTTCTTCAACCTCTGGCATGGTAGACAGGTTGAAAAGTCAATCAGAATCCAAGAAAACTGTTGGTAAACAACGAAAAGTGCTATATCACACCTTCATCTCAAAAATGAGGTGCCTCTTCTCTGGCAAATCACAGAGAAACAGCTCAGCAGTGGGTCAGGTATTCTGGCATTTTTTCCACCTACTTTCTACACCTATGCAAGATATAACATTATGCAATAGTTTTCTACAAACTTGGTTTGGGTTTTAGTATATGATCTCATTGAAAATGAAAAGAAAATATTCTGTTGGATGTCCATCTCCCCATAACTGAAGAGACAGTGGGTTTCACAACCCTTTTCCTTCATACTTACTAGTAAAAACCATGAGAGTTAAGATTCTTTGAATCATTTCCCCCAATATAATCCTTGATTTCCTTACTTACAACTCTGATGCAATTAATAATGAAATATTTTCTTCCAATGAAAATTAGAGATTTAATTTTGTTTCAATAATGATGACTCATTTTATGACTGCCTCTAACTAGAGATATATTCAGTTAATACTGATTTAATTCACCCCACCAATGTATTTTATAGTTCATATTCTAAAAAACATGGCCTACAACTGAATAACAAAATGGCCCCTTGGATAAGACAGTGAACATCCTACTTTAAAGTTACCATTTTATCTGATATACTGTGTACATGTATTCGTTTACAAAAATTTTAAGTCAACCTAAAGTATTTTACTCCTCTTATTAAATCAAGGACTGTTTTAGAAGGAAGCATATTAGGTATTAATCTTAGTGACCAGGTAGAGATATCATACAAATTTTATTCCTTACCTCTTGAAAAAGGATTGGGTTAAGATTCAAGAAGACTGAGGTTTAAGTTCTGGTCCTGTTAGTAACTTTCTGTGTGACTTTGAATACTTGCTTCCAGAAGAGACAATTTAGGAGTGATTTTTTTGTTGGCTAATTCAAATATTTCAATGTTGTCATAATAAACAGATGTTCTACTTAGTGTCAAAGGGAAGAATTAGGTAGGTGCAAGAAAATATATTTTTGACCCACTGTAAAGAGGTATTTCCTGATAATCAGAGCTTTCAAAAGAATAATGGGCTGCCTTTAAGGTAGCAAGCTCTCCGGCATTAGAAATTTTCAGGCAAAGTATAGATGAACCTTTGGCAAGAATCTTCTTAAAGGAATTCATGCTTGAAATAGGAATTAGACTTAATACCCTCTGAGGTCTGAATAATTTAATGTTTTTGGATGGTTCTTCACTTCACTACTAATGTCAAGGAAAGAAAACATTCCCGTCTTACTGGTACAAGACCTAGTTTCACAGTTCTGCTACTGTGTGACTGTTTCTTTGTCCACAGCATAATGATCTCTAAGATTCCCAAATATCTACTCTTCAGTGACATTTGTTCAGGGTCATATATGAAGCATTTTTCAATTCTCTCTCTCTCTCTCTCTCTCTCTCTCTCTCTCTCTCTCTCTCTCTCTCTCTCTCTCTCTCTTTCTTTCTCTCTCTCTCTTCCTCCCTCCCTCCCTCCCTCTCTCTCTTTCTCTCATGTTGATATAAGAACCTAGGTATAAACAGGTTAGATTTAGGATATGTTTGAAACAACCAATAGAAGGAATGCACTAGAATTAGGGAAATTACAGGAGATTTTTGGTGAATGTAGAAATGTAGGTGGGAATTTAAGAGATCAAGGAAAACCAGGATATGATACGAGGAGTAGGGAATTCTGACCATGTGATGCAATGAGTGAAATTGCCTGGAACTGAGGGATAAAGTTTCTTGTCTGAGGATCAATAAGGAGGCCAATGTCATAAGAACTCAGAATACAGGGAGAACCCTCCATAGTAACTTCTTTTCTTCCTTCCTCTCTTCCTCCCTTCCTCCCTCCCTCCTCCTCTCATCTCTAAAATGAGGATACACTGAAGAAGGAAATAACAAGCCACTCTAGCATCTTTGTCAAGAGATCTCCATGGACAAAGTCCATGGAGTCAATTAGTATTGGACATGACTGAATGAGTAAACACCAGCTGCAGCACCCAAAACAGATGACTGAGTTTTCTAAGAAGTTGGGGTAATTCAGGTCAGAGTGTTACAAAGAGCACTTAGAGCATTCCAGATTGATTTGTAACAAACAAAACTATTTAAGGTAAATCAACCATAACTGCAACCAATCTGATAATACAATCTCTACTCTGTTTTTGTGCTACCTTACCTGCCTAAGACAATTATTGATTTTCTGTTTTCTGGTGCCAATGTTTGTCATTACAATTTCATTAGGTTTTAATAGGACTGCAATTTGAAAAGTGATTACTGTACTGAAATATATTTTGGAGTTTGAAATTTTTGTTTCACCAAGTTTCTTATGATCAATTTATCTTCTTCTGATGGCTATTTAACTGAGAGTAGAATATATTTTCTTGTTGCATTTTAGTTACAAAAACATTCATTCAAAAAATATTATTGTGACACTTTAGAAATTGTTCTTCTCTTTATTTGACACTAGAGGGAGCTCTTGTAATAAAGGAAAAATAAGTATCTCAGCAACTTAGAGAAATACAAAACTGTGGATCATAACAATGATGGCAGTGGTGGTGGTGGTGGTGATGATGATGATGATGATAACCAAGACCTAAAGTAAATATTCCCAATTAAAATAGATGTAAATTGAACAACATGAGCAAGCCACTTCATGTCTCTGGGACTCAGTTTTCTCACAGATTCTCCCACTTTTTCCCTTCCTAAAGTCCTCTTCAGTTTCAGAGCCTATCATGCTCTGGAATTAAATGAGATATGTCCTAGTAACCAATAGTATAAGAAATCTTGTGTCAGTGAACACGTGGCTTAATGTTATTGCAAAATTTTATTGGATATTAGACAAATTTTCCTTATAAATATTTTACTGAAATTTTCATTTCCGTTGTTCCTCATAGATCTATCAAGGTAGACAATTTCACTTGTAGGTCATATTAAGTCAAGCAGTGGTCATTAAGTGTCAACTATTTGTCAGTCACTTACTAAGCATGGGAGATTTAAAGAAAGGAATAATACAGTCCCTGCCCTCAAGGAGCTCTCATTTTAATGGAGGCTAAAACAAGCAAATAACCATTTACATATAAAATAAATGTTCAATAGTGTTTCTCAAAAAGAAAGTAAGGACTGTTTGCTAAAAGTTATGATAGGGCTGTTTTGGGGGACTGTTAATAATGTGTGCTAGGTTAGTAAGAATATTGATGTTACTTGCTTCCCATCTGAGTGGCAGTGGTGGAATGGTTGTTTTTTAGTTCTGTACAACAGGCTTGTGCTAAAGGCTGAAATACTTAGGCTGCAGTTTCTCTTTTCAGTCTCCTTTTGACCCACCTCTTGAGGCAGTTTCCTCTCCAAAACATATGGAGCACTTCCAAAGGGGAGCCGACCCAGTCCATACAGACCACGTAGACCTGCTAGAGAAAGATAAGAAAACATATCAGATAGAGGTTTGTGGATCATTTACAGAGTTCTCAGGGGAAATTCTTTCTCAGTAAGTGGGGAGGAAAAACAAGCTGGTTATTGGCTGTCCCACAACGTACTAATCATTTATTTATTCTGCTACCTGCAGTGATGGTGGTGATGATGATAACAATAAAAACAAAAATAGTAACAACAATAACAATAAATCCATATAACTCAAGTCTCACTTTGTAATCCAAAGAATTTGAATTTTGTGAATGGCAAGGTGTCCTTCAGGCAGGATACCACATGCTGGACAATGAGGAAGTTGCTTCTTGGCAGGCATGAACCAAATACAACCAACAATTGCATTTGGCTTTAATTTTTTAGGGTGTCCCCCAAACTATTAAAATTTAAAACAGCATTAAGTCTTTTGGGACATCCTGTATGAAACACTTTATAACTGTCAGAGTGATCACTTCATCTGACAACAGAAGTCATAAAAGTATTGCTTCAGCTGCCAAATGAAGTAGTTGAAACACCCCAACATCAACTAAGTAAAAGGTTGGTTTCATGCTCACAAGACCTACTGTTAGGTGCCTTTAACAAATTAAAGCAAAAATATCAACCATAAAAAGTTATGGCTTAGATGGAAATATGACTTTTCTGCTACAAAGTCCTTCACCTATATTATACAATCTGTTCTTCACAATATCTCTGTGGGGAGTACATGGGTTTTGATTCCAATTTTAGAGAAGAGGAAACTGAGGGCTAGAAAATTGAGATGAACCATGGACTCAAAACCCAGGCCTTCTTATCCCTTGTCTATTGCTCTACATAGTTTAAATCTGAATTTGATGCAGATTATACTTGTTAATGATTTTAACTTGGATTTAAAAGAGTGACTTAGTAATCAAACATGGCTTGGGTATGGGTAAACCCAGAACCTTTAAGTATTAACCATTGATCTTCTCCCCATCCCCCAGTTTATTAATTAATTTATTTTTAGTTGTTTTTTATTATTACATTTTCATTATCAACAATTATATTAATTTATTTATATTTAGTTTTCAACATTCACTTCCATAAGTTTTTAATTTTCTCCCTCTCCTTCATCACTCCATCTCCAAGACGGCATGCAATCTTATATGGGTTTTACACATTCATTCCTATTCCACACACTTTCACATTAGTCCTTTTACCTGAGACAATTATAACCAATGGGAGAAACCAGGAGAAACAAAATAATACAAAAAAAAAGAAAAGAAAATAGTCTGCTTTACTCTATATTCAGAGTCCATGGTTCTTTCTCTAGATGTGGATGATATTTTCCATCATGAGTCCTTTGAATAGTTTTTGTCCTTGCATTGTTGAGAAGGGTTAAGTCTATCAAAATCAGTCATCATGGGGGTGCAGCCAAGATGACAGAGTAGAAGCATGAATCTGCTTGAGTTTTCCCCTCAAACCCTTAAAATATCTGTAAAAGTTGATTTTAACCAAATTCTAAAGCAGTAGAAACCTCAAAACGACGGAGTAAAACAGATTTCCAAACCAAGATAACCTGGAAGGCTGACAGGAAGGATCTATTGCACTGGACTTGGAATGAAGCACAGCCCAGTGTGGGATACACCTGTACAGACAGGAATTCATGGTGCTGAATCAAGGGCAGCTGTTGTGATTTCCAGATTTCTCAACCCACAAATGCCAAAGACATCTTCAAAGATCAGTGAGCAAGCTTTTTCACCTGAATAAAAGGGGACTATGGGTGGTGGCAGCTGCTGCCTCAGCAGCAGACTTTTCTGGAGCTCTCAGCCTAGAGATGGTGGGGGAATCTTGAAGCTGATTGGGCTCTCAGTACTGAGTGACAGTCCTAGAGTTAGGAGGAGTGCTGTTGTGGCAGAGCAGTTGGCATCCATGAAAAAGGAATCTTACTCGCAGTTCAAGAACAGAAAAGAATATTTGCAGTTGCTCACAGATCAGAGTGGAGGGCAGAAGAGGAGTAAACAACTCTTCCATGACTATATCACTTTGGAGGAACTGAGAATTTACAGTTGCCTGGAGATATATCAGAGAACAGCTGCACAAAACCTCTGAAGCCTGAGGTAGTATGCCTTCCACTTGACAAAGCACTCAAAAGCGAAGTAATTGACTGAGAAAATTCTAAAAAGGAGGAAAAAAATAAGATGATAGAAAGTTAGTTTCATGAAGAAAAGGTATTTTTGTCCATCCTTTCAGATGAGTGAAATCAAAGCAGACAACCAGAGGAAGACCAAAGCATACAACTAGAAGAAGACAGCAAGTTCAAGACTCCTACATCCAAAGCCTCCAAAAAACATGACAAATGGTTTCAGATCATGGAAGGGTGCAAAAAAGATTTTGAAAATCAAGTAAGTGAGGTGGTGGAAAAACTGGGAAGAGAAATGAGAGTGATACAAGAAAATCATGACAAATGAGTCAACAGCTTGCAAAATGGTACCAAAAATAATGCTGAAGAAAATAGCACCTATAAAAATAGACTAACTAAAATGGCAAATAAAGTCCAAAAAGCCCATGAGAAGAAGAATGTCTTAAATGCCAGAATGGACCAAATGGAAAAGGAGGTCCAAAAGCTCACTAAACAAAATGCTTCTTTAAAAATTAGAATAGAGCAGATGGAAGTTAATGACTTTATGAGAAATCAAGAAATTATAAAGCAAACCAAAAGAGTGATCAAATAGGAGAAAATGTAAAGTATCTCATTGGAAAAACATTTGACCTGGAAAATAGATCCAGAAGATATAACTTAAAAATTATTGGTTTACTTGAAAGCCATGATCAAAAAAAAGAATAAAGACATCATCTTTCAAGAAAATATCAAGGAAAACTGCCCTGATATTCTAGAACCAGAGGGTAAAATGCAAGTGGAAAGAATTCACCCATAACCTCCTGAAAGAGACCCCAAAAGGAAAACTCCTAGGAATGTTGCAGCTTGGATTTATAGTCGCCAAGTCAAGGAGAAAATATTTAGGGCAGCCAGAAAGAAACAATTCAAGTATTATGGAAATACAATCAGAATACCATAGTTTTTAGCAGCTTCTACACTAATGGACAGAAGGGCTTGGAATATGGTATTCCAGAGGTCAAAGAAGGTAGGATTAAAACCCAGAATCATTTACCCAGCAAAACTGAGTATAATACTTCAAGTGAAAAAAATAGAATTTCGAAGAAATACAGGATTTCCAAGCATCCTTGTTCAAAAGACCTTAGCTAAATAGAAAACTTGACTTTCAAATAGAAGAATCAAGAGAAGCATGAAAAGGTTAACAGGAAAGAATTCTTAAGGAGCTTATTAACATTGAACTGTTTACATTCCAACATGGAAAGATGATATTTGTAACTCATGAAACAATTTTCAGTATTAGGGTAATTAGGGGAATACATATATATATATATATATATGTATGCATGTATATATATATGTATGTATGTATGTATGTATATATATGTATACACACATATATACATACATATGTTTATATGCCTACACATACATATATATGTACATACATATATGTGTGTGTATGTATGTATAGTATGTATGTAGACATAGGGCACAGAGTGAGTTGAATATGGAGAGAAAATACCTAAAAAATAAAATTTACTGTTGAATGGAATGTACTAAGAGTAAGAGAATGGGAGAGGTAGCATGTAGCAAATCATTTCACATAAAAGAGGCAAGAAAGAACTTTTACAATGGAGAGGGAAAGGAGGAAGATAAAAGGAAATAAGAGCATTACTCTCATGGGATTTGGGTTAAGGAAGGAATAACACACTCAGTTGGATGTACAAATCTATTTTACTCTTCAGGAATATGGGGGAAAGGGAACAGGAGAGGGAAGGTAATAGAAGGGACAGCAAATCTGGTAAAGGGACAATGAGAAGGAAACACTATTATGGGAGGACAGGTCAATGCAGAGAATGAAATAAATGGAGGGCAGGATGGTACAGAGGGAAATATAGTTAGTCTTACACAACATAACTATTACGGAAAAGTTTTGCATTGCTACACAAGCATGACCTATATTGAACTGCTTGCTTTCATAATGAGGGGGGTTGAGAGGGAGGAAGGGAGAGAATACTGAACTCAAAGCTTTAATAATGAATGTTAAAAACTATTTTGCATCCCCCTGGGAACTAAAATGTGGAGACAATGGGGTATAGAAATGGATTTTGCCCTGCAGAAAAATAGAAGGGAGCAGAATGGAATAAGCAGGGTAATAACAGGGAGGACAGACTGGAGGAAGGGGTGAATGGAGTGCATGCTGTTCTGGGGTGGAGGTAGAGAGAGATGAGGGAAAATTTTCTAATTCAAATTCTTGTGGAAGTGAATGTTAAAAACTGAAAAGTAAATAAAATATATATCTGAAAAAATATCATCTTCCCATGTAGGGATGTAAATGGTTTGTATTATTGAGCAAAATTTTTTAATTGATTTTTTCTGTTCACCATTTTATGCATTTCTTGAGTATTTTATTTGAATATCAAATTTTACATTGAGCTCTGGCCTTTTTTTTTCATTTTTTTATTATTTTATTTGTTTTCAGTGTTCTACAATCACTTCCTTATAACTTAGATTTTTTCCCTTCCCTCTCCCTCCTTCCCCCCTACCTTCCCACTCCCTCCCTGAGATAGCATACAATTTTATATAGGTTCTACACATCCATTCCTATTAAATACATTTTCACCTTAGTCATGTTGCATAGAAGAATTAAAATGAATGGGAGAAATCATAAAACAAACCAAAATGTAATATAAAAGAAAATGATTTGCTACATTCTGAGATCAAATTCCATAGTTCTTTATCTGGATATGGAAGGCATTTTGCCTTAAGAGACCATTGGGAATTTTTTAAGTCCTTGAATTGCAATGAAGTACTAAGTCGACCAGAAAAAAATTCTACCACACTGTGGTTGCTGCTGTGTTACAAAGTTCTCCTGGTCTGCTCCTTTCTCTCAGCATCAGTTTATATAAGTCTTTCCAGGCCTCTCTGAAGTCTTCCTGTTCATCATTTCTTATAGTACAATAGTATTCCATTGCATTCATATACCACAATTTATTCAGCCATTCCCCAATTGATGGTCATCCTCTTGATTTCCAGTTTTTGGCCACCACAAAGAGAGCTGCTATAAATATTTTTGTGCTTGTGGAATCTTTTCCCATTTTTATGATCTCTTGGGTATACAGTCCTAGAAGCAATATTGCTGAGTCAAAGGGTATGCACATTTTTGCAGCCCTTTGGGCATAGTTCCAAACTGCTCTCCAGAATGGTTGGATCAGCTCACAGCTCCATCTGTTCACACAGCCAGGGCAATCAGCAGACACTAGTGTGGATAGGCATTGACCAGAGGCTGAGCCTACCCATGCTCTAATACAGCCCTCAGGGAGGAGGAGACCTCCAGCAGTCAGCCCACCCTTCCCCTACACTGCACCCTGAGAGCTTCAGTATATCCCCAGGGAAACACAGAAAGAATGCTACTGGTCTCCACAGATACTAGCCAGCCCTAGTTCTGGTGAACACCAGGTAAGCTACATCATTTTACAGCTTCCAGCAGCCAGAACCAGAGAACAAAACACACTAAGCCAATAGGCAGGTCCCTAGTCCCTAGCACAAGAAGCCTGGGAAAGAGCCTCCAGTACTCCAGAAGCAGATACTCTTTTTTAAGAAATGTTTATTTATTTATTTTTCATTTTCAACATTCATTTCCACATAGTTTTGAGTTCCAAATTTTCTCCAAATCTTCTCTCTCCTGCCTCCACCCCAAAATGCCACGCATTCTGATTACCCCTTCCCCCAATCTACCCTCCCTTCTATCATGTCGCTCTCTTCCCTTATCCCAATCTTCTCTCTTGTCTTGTGGGGCAAGATAAATTTCTATACCCCATTACCTATATTTCTTATTTCCCAGTTGTATGCAAAAACAATTCTCAACATTTGTTCCTAAAACTTTGAGTTCCAACTTCTCTTCCCTCCTCCCTCCCCACCCATCCCCACTGTGAAGGCAAGAAATTCAATATAGGTTATACATGTGTAGTGATGGAAAAGACTTCCATAATAGTCATGTTGTGAAAGATTAACTATATTTCTCTCCATCCTATCATGCCCCCCATTTATTCTATTCTTTCTTTTGACCTTGTCCCTCCCCAAAAATGTTTATTTTTAATTACTACCTTCTCCCATTTGTTCTCCCTTCTATTATCTCACACACACACACACACACACACACACACACACACACACACACACACCTCACTTATCCCCTTGATTTTCATACCAAATTGAGTATGCATGTTATTCCCTCCATAAGTCAAATGTGATGAGAGGAAGCTTCACTTTTTCCCTCTCACCTCCCTCTTTTTTCCTCCATTGAAAAAGTTTTTTCTTGCCTCTTTTATGAGAGATAATTTGTCCCATTCCATTTCTGCCTTTCTCCTCCCAATATATTCCTCTCTCACCCCTTAATTTTATTTCTTTAGATGTGTGTGTATGTTCATCCTTTGTTACCTAAGAAGACCATGCCATCAGAGAAATAATGACATGACTTGCATTTGACTTTTTTGTTTTTGAGTGAGGACTGTGCAGGTCACCAGCCTCACTTCTCCTCCAGAGCCATCTGAATCCAGTGACCAGATATTCATCAGGATGACTGGAGATGACCCAGCATGAGGCAATTGGGGTTAAGTGACTTGCTCAAGGTCATATAGCTAGTGAGTGTCAAGTGTCCAAGGTGACATTTGAACTTAGATCCTCCTGACTCCTGCACTGGTGCTCTATCCATTGTACCACCCAGCTGCCCCTATTTCTTTAAATATCATTCCTTCCTATTCAACTCACCCTGTGCTCTCTGTCTATACATATATACATACATACATATACA
The DNA here is from genome assembly GCF_028372415.1 of Notamacropus eugenii. Taxonomy (NCBI): domain Eukaryota; kingdom Metazoa; phylum Chordata; class Mammalia; order Diprotodontia; family Macropodidae; genus Notamacropus; species Notamacropus eugenii. The sequence goes on along the minus strand of NC_092872.1, from coordinate 317,148,929 downwards.
TATAAATATATATACATATATGTATATATTTATGCTTATGTATATATAACATTATATATAACATATATATTTATATGTGTATGTATGTATGTATATATATGTATGTGTATAATCCCTCCAACTACCCAAACTCTTTTTCCAATTGAGTTAACCTATTTTTAAAGGTGCTATTTTCTTCAGCATTTTTTTGAATCTCCTTTCCAAGCTGCTGACTCAATTTTTATGATTTTCTTGTATCACTCTTCATTTCTCTTCCCAGTTTTTTTTCCACCTCTTTTGATTTTCAAAATCCTTTTTGAGGTCTTCCATGGCCTGAGGTGACTGCAGATTTATTTTTGAGGCTTTGGATGTAGAAGACTTGACTTTTGTGTCTGATGGTACTCTTATGGTAAGCATTTTCTTTCCTCATCTGAAAGGATGGAAGAAAATACCTGTTCACCAAGAAAATTACCTTCTATAATTCTATTGTAGTTCTCTTTTCTGGCCTTTTTTCCTAGCCAGTTACTTGACTTTTGAAACCTTTTTCAAGAGGGAGGTATACTCTGGGGACCTGCAAGTTCTCAGCTCCTCCAAAGTGGCACAATCAAGGGAAAGGAGTTTACTCCTCTCCTGACTTGCACTGTGGTCTGGGAACTACCAAAGCTTTTCTGCCCAGGATCTGCAATTAGAATTCCCTTTCCAGAGCCTTCACTAGCTCCAACACACCAACCATCACTCTTCCTCAGCCCAGGGCCACCACTCAGAATTGAGACCCAAGATCAGCAGCTCAATTCCCCCAGGGGCTTTTGACTGAGTGCTCCAAAAATGGGTGCTGCTGCTGCTGACACCGCTACCTGGGGCCAATGCTAGAGGAGGACCCTGCTCCCTTCTCACCCAGGTGAAAAAGCTTTCTCACTGACCTTTGGAGCTGTCTCTGGCATTTGTGGGTTGAGGGATCTGAGAACTGCACCTGCTGCCGGGGATTCCACCCTTCAGGCCTGTTATGGTCCTGTTCCTGCTGGTGTCGTATGGTCAAGGCTAAGCTGGGCTCCATGGACCACACTCCACTCTGCGCCTCATGCAATAGACATTTCCTGTTGGCCTTCCAGGCTACCTTGGCCTAGAAATCTCTTTCGCTCTGTTGTTTTGTGGCTTCTGCTGCCTAGAATTTGTTTAGAGTCATCTTTTACAGGTATTTTATGGGCTATAGGGAAAGATCTAGAGTATGTGCATCTTTCTACTCCACCATCTTGGCTCTGCCCTGTAGACATCTACTTTAAAAGCAATGAAAAAGGCAATCACAATGAGCAAGAAACAAATGAGAAGAGCCATAGATTCCTACTAGGGGGAAGATTAAAATATAAATTCAGAAGAAAACTATATTGACAGTATATCCATACATGAAAACTCAAAAGGGAATAAGAACTGGTTTCAAGCCCAAAAAGCATTCTTGGAAGAATTCAAGAAGGATTTTCAAAATGAAATTAGAGAGGTAGAAGAAAAACTGATCAATTCTTATAAAAATATAATAGGCAAAATGAAAAAAAAATCATGGAAGAAAACTACTTTTTTGAAAAGCAAAATGGACCAAATGGATAAAGATATACAAAACCAAACTGGAGAAAATAACTCCTTAAAAAGTAAAATTCACCAAATAGAAAGGGAGGTACAAAAGCTAACTGAAGAAAACAATTACTAAAAAAAATTAGAATTGGGAGAGTGGAAGCTAATGACTACATGAGAAATCAGAAAACAGTCAAATAAAATCTGAAGAATGAAGAAATAGAAGAAAATGTAAATTACCTCACTGGAAAAAAATGAATTGGAAAATAAATACAGAAAAGTTAATTTCAGAGTTAGTGGTCTGCTGGAAATTATTAGTGATGAAGAAAAAAAGAGCCTGAAAAGTATCTTGAAGAAATTATCAAGGAAATCTACCTTGAGGTCCTGGAACTAGAGGATAAACTGGTCACCAAAAGAATCCTCAGATCATCTCCTGAAAGAGATCTCAAATAGAAAACATCAAGGAATATTGTAGTCAAATTTCAAAATTTTCAAGTCAAGGAGGAAATACTGCAAGTAGACAGAAAGAAACAATTCAAATATCATGGAAGTAGAGTAAGGATCACACATAAACCTTGTAGCAACTTCTACAAGGTTTGGAAGAATTGAAATATGATATTCTGTAAGGCAAAGAAGCTGCAAAACTGAGCATAAAATTTCAGGCAAGGAGATGGATATTGAATGAAATAAGGGATTTCCAGCTATTCCTGATAAAAAGGCCAGAGCTCACACCAAGTGGTTTTGATAATTGCTGCTTTATACCAGTTTGAGATCCGGTAGGGCTAGGCCACCTTCCCTAGCATTTCTTTTCATTAGTTCCTTTGATGTTCTGACCTTTTGTTCTTCCAGATAAATTTTGATAAACCCAAGGATTTCAGCTTCTGGGATAAGAACTCACTGTTCAACAAAAATTGCTGGAAAACTGTGGCAGACAGCCTGCATCCCCATGTGGCTCAGTGACAGTGGTGAAGAAGAAAGACACATGGGCAGATGGGAGAAGATAGACCAACTCCGTTTATTGATCTGCGGGTCAGAGTATATATAGACAGAAACTGCAAGTCCACGTGACATTCTTCTCCTCTCCTGTCCTAGTGATTTGGCCAGTCTTATTGTCTTAAAGACTGTTAGCCTAGAGGGCATCTATTTTACATATCTCTTGTATTCTGTAGTTCTCTTGTTTGTCTCATGGAGACAGCAACATCCAAGGGGCATGGAGAGCCATTCCAGATGATAGTGAGCACAGTCTCAAAGAACAGTTTTCCCAAAGGTCTATCCTGAACTTGTCAACTGCACTCCATCCTGGCCCTCAACAGGAAACTGGATAACAGTGTGGAGGAAACTAGGCATAGACCAATCCCTGACATTATACATAAGAATAAAGTCCAAATGGGTACATGATCTAGGCATAAAGATTGATTTTATAAACATATTAGTGGAGCAAGGAATCATGTACTTATCAGATTTATGGAGAAGGGAAGAATTTTTGACTAAACAAGACATAGAAAACATTATGAAGTGCAAAATGGATAGTTTTGATGACATTAAACTAAAATCTTTTGCACAACCAAACCCAATGCAACCAGGATTAGGAGGGAAGCAGAAAACTGGGAAAGAATTTTTGCAGCTAGTGTCTGTGATGAACATCTCATTTCTAAAATGAGTAGTGAATCAAATGTACAAGAACACAAGTCACTCCCCTACTGATAAATGATCAAAGGATATGAACAGACAGTTTTCAGAGGAAGAAATCAAAGCTATCTATAGTCATATGAAAAAATGCTTTAAATCACTATTGATTAGATAAACACAAATCAAAACAGCTCTGAGATATTACATCAAACCTATCAGATTGACTAACGTGACAAACAGAATGATGAAAAATGGTGAAGATGTGAGAGTTGGAACACTAATTCATTATTGGCGGAGCCATGAGCTGATCCAACTATTCTGGAGAGCAATTTGGAATTATGCCCAAAATGCTACAAAAATGTGTATACCCTTTGACCCAGCACTATCACTTCTAGGTCTATGTCCCCAAGAAATCCTAAAAATGGGAAAAGGTCTCACATGTACAAAAATATTTATAGCACCTCTTTTTGTGGTGACTGAGAACTGGAAATTGAGGGAATACCCATCAATTGAGTAATGGCTGAACAAGTTGTGGTAAACAAATGAAATGAAATACTATTGTGCTATTAAAAATGATGAACAGGTGGACTTCAGAAAATCTTGGAAGACATATGAACTGATGCTGAGTGAAATGAGCAGAACCAGGAGAACATTACACACAGTAACAGCCACATTGTTCAAGGACTATTTCTGCTGGACTTAACCCTTCACAGTAATGCAAGGACCTAAAACAATCTCAAAGGACTCTTGATGCAAAATGCTATCCACATCCACTAAAGAACTATAGAATCAGAACATAGAATGAAAGAGTATTTTCTCTTCGGTTATGTTTTGTTTTGTTTTTTCTCATGGTTTTTCCCATTTTAATTCTTCAATGCCACAGGGCTAATGTTTTTACATTAGTCACATGTGTTTAATAAGAATGTATGTGTAGAACCCATATAAGATTGTATGCCATCTCAGGGAGTGAGGGGAAGAAAATTTAAAACTTATGGAAGTGGTTGTTGAAAAGTGAAAACAAATTAATTAAATAAAAAAAGAAAGTGGCACACTCTGGAGATACTGTCCACATATGACATGGAAGGGCTATCTATAAATGTGTGGACTACTTTAAAAAAATCAGAGCATTATTTAGGGATTTAGCACCTTATCCCATACCCCATTACTCCCAGGGATTTTGAGGACACGTATAATATGCACTTGTATAGTGGGTAGAAATCTGGTAAGCTCTTCTAGGCTGTAATCCTTATAGATGATCTTGTGTGGATTAGGCCCATAGAATCTCAAGGGGGGGAGAGGTCTTTAGACTAGACCTTAGACGAATAGCAAGTGAAAGAAAACATTTTTTTTATATTCATTGTGCTTTTAAATTAGGGACTAAACCTAAAAAGTCAGATGGTAATTGGAGTGGCCATAGAAAAGGAAATTAATTGGGAGAAGTAAAAGTAATTATTTCTGAAGATCAAATATTTTAATGACAGAGATTTAAAAAATGACTGAATTGAGCAAGAAAAAGAGAGAAGGGTAGAAATAAAAGAGAAAGAAAAGGAAGGTAAGAAAGGAAAAGGAAAAAGGATCTAGTAAGAAACATTTGAGGAGAGGTGTACAGGAAATTCAGGTCTGACTAATAATGACTAACATGGGATGTCCAGTCATCTCTGGGTTAGGAAGGTGGCTAATTCCTTAGTTGTGTTCAAAGTTCATAGTCCTCTTTATGTAAGGATCATAGAATGCCATAGCATGGCTGGGTTAACTTATACTTTAAGCTTACATTATGGAAGTCATCTGTAAGTCTAGTATCAGTATTCTTTTATCTCTTTATATAGCCATTGTGACATAGTGGTCATTGATGTAAACTCACTGTGTTTAAGGATTGGTCCAATCAACTATGCCCAAAGGTCTACAAAAATGTGCAAATGCACAAAATGTGCAAAAAATTTGACTCAGCAATATCATTTCTAGATCTGTGTCCCCAAGAGATCATTAAAAAGGGAAAAGTTCCCACATGTATAAAAATATTTATAACAGCTCTATTTGTGATGGCCAAGAACTGGAAACAGAGGGAATGCCTATCAATTGAGAAATGGTTGAATGAGTTGTGGTATATGAATGTAATGGAATACTATTGTGCTATAAGAAATGATTTACAATTGGACTTCAGAAAAACCTGGAAAGACGTATTTGAACTGATGTTGAGTGAAATGAGCAGAACCAAGAAAACATTATTCATAATAATAACCACAGTGTGCGAGGACTGTTTCTGATAGACTTAGTTAGCCCTTCTCAACAATGCAAGAACCTAAAACAATACCAAAGGACTCTTCATGCAAAATGCTATCCATATCCAAAGAAAGAAGTGTGGAATTGGAATGGAGAATGAAGCAGACCATTTTCTCTTGCTTTATATATTATGGTTTTGTCTGTTTTTTCTCATGGTCTCTCCTATTCATTTTAATTCTTCTGTGCAAAATGTCTAATGTGAAAATGTGTTTAATAAGAATACACATGCGGAACACATATAAGGTTATATGCCTTCTCAGGAAGTGAGGGGGAGAAAATGTAAAACTTATGGAAGTGATTGTTGAAAACTGAAAACAAATGGATTAATTAAATTTATATATAAAGGATGTTCCAAACTTTGTTCCTAGTACGCTCAGTGCCAAGCACGTATCTGACAATTAATAAATACTTTTTTGATTGATTTATTCATCTTGAAGTTAAAAAAAAAGACCTAGGTCAAAGTCTTATTTCTGAAAAATAGTAGTTCTGTGACAACCTTATGTGTTACAGGCAAGTTGAAGAGAAGGTATTGATCTTCACTGGTAGATAAAATGTCTTGCTGTGAATTCCTAATATCAATGAAGTTACAGGTTTGGCAAAACAAATGTAACTAATAATTCCTAGACATTTATTAACTACTTCTCGTTGTTTAAATGGATTGTGAGAGCAGTAGTCTGAGTCTATGTCCATTTGAACATATTTAATAACTGTACGTATTTTACTATAGACAGTGTTTCATAAAATTTATTTCTGAATACATTTTGGGATTATACTTACACAGCACACAACTACTAAGGATTTTAAGGCAATTCATTTGTGTAATATTGAGTTTAGGAATGAAAAAAGCACCTACTTAGCTTGAGTACTAGTTATATCAAGCTATAATTTTTCATGATGAATCTCTTACTGTTACCAAAGTGAGATTATAGTCAATACTTGTTATCTAGGATACATGATCCCTGAGAACTGAAGATTGTTGGAATTTGCTACTAAAGACCTTATGGGACTATAAAATGATATTATTCTGAGTCTGATTCCAGGCATGTTCATCAAGAAATGCTACTAAGCCAGTGATCCATGATGCCAACAACCCTCTGGGTTTTATATGTGTGAATTGTAGGTGGAGTTCTCATGGAAAAAGATTGGGAGGACAACTCTCAGTATGGGCTAAGGTAGGATTCTCCTGACTCAATTTCCCCAGTATAACCTTTCCTCTTGAATGGTGCAGTGGATAGAGCACCAGTGCAGGAGTCAGGAGGATCTTAGTTCAAATCTCACCTCAGACACTTGACACTCACTTGATCTTGGGCAAGTCACTTAACCCCATTTGCCTCATCCTGGGTCATCTCCAGTCATCCTGATAAATATCTGGTCATTGGATTCAGATGGCTCTGGAGGAGAAGAGAGTGACTTGCATGGCCCTCCCTCACTCAAAACAAAGTCAAGTGCAAGTCATGTCGTATTTCTCTGATGGCATGGTCTTTGACAACGAAAGATGAACACACATCCCACCTGGCTGACTTTGATGCTGACTCAATGCAATTGGCCATCTGTATGAATTTGGCCTGAAGAGTCATCAGCGTAAGGAAACACTTTTGATTATGTCCTTATTCTTCCTTTATGACAAATTTATGAAATCATATGAGATGATCAGTATTAACACAATATTAAATCTTTAACTCATAGGCTAATACTGGACAACATCAGAGTTACTGCAACAAGATGTGGGTATAGGATTTGAGCTATTTGGTCTAGAATTTTAGTTGTTCCTATAATCCAAGCATATAAATGACTAAGTTTCTAGCCTTACCATTTGCTGTTATTAGTCATATATGGATTTGTGAAAGATTTGCGAAACCAGGATAAGATTCTGTTATTTAGTGAATATCATAACTGTCTCAATTCTATGCTAAGGAAAGGAGAGATATCAGTATACTTGGTTATCTCAAGGACAAGAATGGTTTGTTTTCTATCTTATAAATGTCTTAAAGAGATATTTTTCTTAGTTCTTATTCATTTGAACATGACTAGAAGTTGAAAGTGTTTTACTTTAAATAACTCGTTTTATATGCACTGTTTTAAAATGGATTACTCAATATATTTATGTATTTCATCCCTGAATCTTTTATTACAGTGGTAGTTAATCTGCAAACTTTTAAATGAATTCATTTTTCTATTAGAATCTGTGTCCTTATAGAAAAGTATTCTGTTAATAATTCCTTAGCGGAATCTCATACTACTAATGTGGGAATGAATGTTGCCAAGTAGAAAAGCTGGGTTCTAATTTTCCTGTTTTTGTATTTGAGTTTCTTCTATATATCAATATTACATTTGGCTAACCTAAAAATGTAAATTGTTTGCCCCTGATCTAAAGGGTTCCAAATTTGATTTTCTAGTAATCAACATAAGGTTTGAGCTATTTTTCATTATCTGACCTGGTTATTTGAAAATTAAATTTAAAAATTGTGTTGAGACCAATTTTATAGAAAAGTTTTAGCAGAGAAGAGGATTTCTACAAGGTGACATGAATCTAAGATGGCAGTTAGTTGGAAACTATTCTGATATCACACCCAGACAACAGAGCAAAATCAGATGGCATCCTGAGAATCAGACAACTGTATGAGGTAAAACTTCAGAGTTTTAAAAGAACAATTTCATTTTTTTTACTGTTTACTTTTCCCCTTTGCTGCATCTTTTATCTGTAAGGTCTGCTCACTAAAAGGGACTGCCCACTTTGATCTTGACAATGCAACGACCAGTTTCTCCCTTTTTTCTAATCACATTGTTACCCATCAAAAACTTAATAGTAAAGAACTCTTAATTACTTGTTTTTTCATGATTTATTTAGGAGACTTCATCTCTTAATTATTATCAAGTATGGGAAGGTAAGAAATGAATATTTCTCTCTTATATTTGATAACTAATTATAATATGTACCAAAGTTTTTCTCCTTTCCTACTTCATCTAGAATTCAACCAGTGTGGGAAATCTCTCTACTGAAGCCAGGATCCTATCAGACAGTTAAAGCTAAAGAAATTCGAAGTTTGGAATAATGGGTGTATTCCTGCTAGTTGCAATTGCTGAGGAAAGTCTGGGAAAATGTTGATTCTCCCTATTATCAAAACGTATGATATGGAAATTGATGTCTCTTTGATCAAGATCTGAATGACCTAAGTCACATACCCTAAGAACTTCATTTTAATACAGCCCACACCTCCCTTTGTGTTAGCCAATCTGACATCCCTCAGGAATACCTTCTCTTCAAGGGCATGCAAACTCTGACTGCACAGCCATTATGGGTCTTTGGTCTAAGAAAGAGGGCCAAATGATCATCCTTTTATTAATTACCTGCTAACCTTATTAGTAAATTATTAAATTACCTGGAAAATATGTCTGTTGAACCTTTTTAATTGTCATAGTCCTTCATATTTGTAAATAAACCACAATTTTTAAGCCATTTCCTTAGTGATAGAAATGCATTTTTCTTTTTCTTCTTTTTTTCCACACTACCGCAAAAGATACTATTTAGAAGTATTTTAGTAAATGAGATCTTCCTACCACTTCTCTGGGAAATGAGTAAAGTACTGGATATCAGTATCACACCTCATTTAATAATCATAATCAAAGAATTCATGTCTTATTTTTATCACTTTTTGAATGAGTAAACTGAGGGTCAGTGACTTGTCCAGATTATGCAGTGGCAGAATGAGGACTTAACTCTTCTGACAATAAGTCCTGTCTGCTTCCTCCTATATTGTTCTGCCTATTATCCTCCTGCCTTACCTTTGGGGTCTATTACCTTGCAAATAACATAACAGTAAATACATATTTGTATGTATTTCTTCTAAGGTTCAATCCAAGCCTCCCTCTTTGTGGAGACTTAGGGCCAGAAGGAATCTTAGATATCATTCCGTCCAATCTCTCATTTTACACAGAAGAACATTGAGGCCAAGATGTGAAGTGAAGTGATTTGTCCAAGGTCATTGAAGGAGGAGATAGCAGAGCTGGAATTTAAATTTAGACAATCTAAATTGATTATTATTGCTCACTCCATTATACCATATTGCCTTTTAACTTAAATATAATTTTTTGAATGATCTTCCTATTTGTTTTTTCCCTGCTTTTTCTACCAAGAAGTTTTCCCTGACTCTTCAGGAACAAAATTGCTTTTTTTTATAATTATACAATTTTTAATTATACAATTTTGTATTTTATCTTTTTAGTTCACCTTTACCTATCAACCATTACTGAGTTCATTCTAAAAAAGACAAAATTAGGCTGCATGTGGATGTTTATTTCTTTCCAAGCTAGTTGAACATGCATTGTGGAAATTGAGCCCAATGAAGGATAGACAAAGGAGACCTTATGTCTTCAGAGCAACTCCATCTCACTCCTCCCTTCCTTCCTCAGGATGTCTGTGTCAGCCAAAAATAATCATTTCCAAATGTGTTAACAATAATACTGGAAAGGAACTTCTTAATTGGGTAGATTGTAAATTCAATAAGATAAGAGAATGTCAGGGTGTCAACTTAAACACACACACATATGAATGTATGTTTGTATGCATATATGTATCATAACATGTGTCTATAAAATGCCAAGCTAAGAAAAAATCCCATTATTCAAGACAGTGTCTGATTCAGGCTTTCCTGCCTTGAACAGTCAAAAAGAGAAGAAAGTTCTTGATCAGATTCTTCTGGTCTTGTCGTTGTTGACATAGGAAGGAGCATTTTGGGTTCACTCAGAAAGCAAACATGTCTGTTGTGCCAGTGTGCACATTGAATTTTGGTAGGTTAAGCTGAGAGTGGGCTCAAATGTCTTTTTCCTGATTATCCAATCCATATTTTGGGGCATTTTTCAGGTCTTAGGGTTCAAAATTATTTGGGAAGGGGTTCACATACCTTATACGTTATTTGTATAAATTTCTTACTATACTGTACACTTCATGAGGGTAGGGCTACATCTTCCTTGCATTGTTCTCCTGCATTTCCTAGCACAGTACTTTGCATTTAGTAAGCATGTATTACATATTTGTTGATGTTGTCCTCTATTCATGCACATTATTCCCACCTTCACCTTTCAGTTCTGCCTCTTTGCATTATGCTCACACCAAGAGATTGTTACTCTTAAAGATCACCTTCTGCATTAACTTCTAAACTTGGTGATCACTCTCTGATAGGACACCTGGATTAGTATTATTCTGTTATGACAAGGTGCCAGGAAATTGTAAACCAAGGCAGACACTCTCTATAGGGTATTTAGATCTTTCCTCCCCAAAGGGGAAAGATACCCAGAGAACACAAAGGTCAGTTCTGGAGATCCAAAACCCCCTTTTCCTCAAAGGAAAGAAAACCAGAGGAAGCCAATGCCTGTGAAATTAAAGGATTTTATTAAGCAGAGAAGCAAAATTTATGCATGGAGACTGTCAGCCTGTGCCTATTGTCCACCAAATAACAAATGGGGAGAGTTTATATATCTTTTAAACAAAAGAAGGTAAGAAATTTTAGGGGAAAGGTTGATTTAGAAGGGAATGAGTGAGTGAGCCCTATCCCCAAGATAGGAGGGAGGAGTGAGGAAATCCAGGTTTCAGAGCTGTGGCCCTTTGATATGCAAATCATAGATATACAAATCAGAATGCTTTCTTGGTGATAAGCAGTCCGTAGTTCAAAGCTTGAACAGAGACATTAAAATAGAAAGATGTAAAACAGGATCTATCCAAGAATGCCAACAGGAATTAGGGAAGTCTCTGAAGATAAGGTTGCAGACAAAGAAATCTCTTGAAGGTCCATCAACCACCAGAAGGCTCAGGGACTGCTTCAAAGCTGGGAAGAGCTTGCAGTTGAGTTTGCTCTTGGTCGCCAAATAGGAGAGTTGATCTATCAGGTTACTTGGTATCTTAGCTAACACAGCCAATCATCATATACCCTTCTCTTTTTTCCCCCATGAAGAAAGCATTCATACAATAGCTTTAATTACAATGTCAGATTACAAGCAAGATTTATATAGCATGGTGCCCCCTGGAAAATCTGGATTGTAAATCTCCTTCCCATTAATCTGGCAGAAAAAAATTTTATTCCATTGTCAGTTCAGCATGGAGAAATCAAATCTTCCCTCCCCCCATTAAAAAAAAATAACTTAGAAACCTCAACTTCTACTGTAGTAGGCAAAAGTCATTTGTAATAATTGCAGGAGGGACATGAACCTGAGAACTGAAAGCTCATCTGAGGATTTAGAGTAAGTGGACAGTCACTGATTTCATTTTAGATTCTCCCTTTCTTTCCCTTCCAGATTACTTGGCCCTAGGCAGCCCAGTACTTAGACTATTCCTTCTGGAATTCCCTCTTCCCCACCCTGAGATGAGTTAGAGCCTGAGGGTACCAGACTAATTTTTATATATAGTTATATCACCAAACAGCTCTCCTGATGTTGGCTTCATTTATGAATAACTGGACATGTCCTCCTAAGAAAGGGTAATAGATATAACCCATCATTAAGTAAACCCAGAGATTTTCTTATGTCTTATAGTATAATGCCAGTGTGATACCCAGAGCTGCCAAGGTAAATTTGCAAAATATAATAAACTCTCTTCCTCAAAAGCAAAACCAAAATATTTATTTAGGTTGTCATTTGAGTACCAGGAGGTAAGATTTAACAGGGTACTTATCAGTAATCCAGGGAGCACCTTAAAGTTTTCTGTCTGGCCACCCCACAAAAACAAGTTTCCTGAGACAAATTCCTCCCTGAGCTCACTCATAGCTTGTTCTCTCTCTTGGTGCTCCTTGGGCCAACTATTCCCACTCACAATTTGCTTCTCTTTCTCTGCTCTGCCTGCTCTCACTCTCTGCTCATGCTCTCTCTCTCCTCCTTGGGCAAGCTCCTCTCAGTCTGAGCTCCATGTGATCCAGTCTCCCTGTGATAACAGACTCCATGTGTTAGGCCTATTAATGGGTGAGGAAGATCTTCCTATTCTATTAACATTACATATGGTGAGTAGAATCTGCCTCTGGATTTGAAATCACTCTTTTCTGTGGCCTTTTAAAAGTCATTCAAGACTCCAGTTTCTGAAACTCCTGCATCTTGTTTTGGGATCCTTTTCCAGTGTTTTGTAAAGATTCTGCTCTGAAACTGCTCCTGTGCTTTGGCCTGCTGTTTCTCAAGATGAGGGCTGGAAGGGGGGTATGAGACCCCCACAAACAGGGGCAGGTTGCCTGAATTGAATTTGCAGACTCAAGCATTGTTGAGGTCAAGGTAAGGATTAATTATACCTTTCAGCAGCCAAGAGTTCTTATGACATCTGCAACCTTAAAGGTATACAAATAAAGCTTATATAGGATATTCTGTAGTGAAACATGTGCCAAATATGCTAATTGTGCATTTTGGGGTGGCATTAGGGAGTGGTTAGTTCTTAAAGAATATGCACTTTTGGTATCTACTGTGCAGGCATTTTGCCCAGAGTTCATCGGGAATTTGGGGGGGGGGGGGGGGGGATGACACTGGAGGTGTGGTTTTAGGCCTGAAAGGTCACTAAATCAACTAGAGGTCAGGGCTCACTGAGGAATACCAGGCTGCTCTCATCAGTATCTTGTTAGACAAGATAAATGTAAGGGAGTATGCATATGTCTAAGTCTGGGACACATATGATTGGTCAGTGAGTAGTAAATGTTGTTATGACCCAGTGCACACCCCATTCAGCCAGTACACAGCTGGTTCAGACTAATAAGTTCTACAAGTGCAGCTGGCTACTATAGCAGGAAGGGAGATAAGAGTTTTGATAGGTCAGGCTGAGTCCCCGGGCTGGGGAGAAACTGCCTGGGATAGTGTTTTGAGGCTAGGAAGAAATGTGATTTTTAAAGAGAAAGGTGGTTTTAGAGGGGGGCTCAAGCACTTGCACCCAAGCATCCCATCACTCACACCAGGGGGCAGCCTATAGCTCCCTCTGCCCTCTGCAATCTGATTTCTGATCTGAGACTGCCAGAAACGTCTGCTCTTCACTTGTTCCAGAAGTGCAAAATGCCTTTTAGAGGCTTTCCACAAAGTCCTCACACGGACCTGGATAATTGGGGAGCTGAAGCACAGATTCCCTTGTACAAAATGTTCCATTTAATCTAATTGCACCAATTAACTGAAGGGAAAGGTTGCAGTGCAAAAGGGTAGAGAATTAGAGGACTAGAAGTCAAAAGACTTGGGGATTCTAATCCTAGCTGTGTGACTAGAAAAGTAACCTCTGAGCTGCATATTCCTCATCTGGTAAGTGAGGATAACACTTGCAGTATTTGTTAATGACATAGTCTGGTAGAGAAAATGCTTTGTGAACTCCAAATGTTATAGGAGGACGCACTTGGTACTTTGCAGAGATAGCCTAGAATGAAGGGGTGGTGGTGGCAGTAGCTACTCCCTGCTCCTCCCTGTCTGTCTCTACGTCCCACCCTCCCAGGTGACTGGAGGGGGAAGGGGGTAGTGGGAGGAACAGCAGGAGGAGGAGACTAGGGCCAGGGAGGACCCTGATAAGGCAAATGACTAGTGGAGACAGTGGATGGGAAGGGCCGTGAGATGCAGCCAAAGTGGTGACCACCCAAGGCTGGGATCCAAGGAGGGTGGGCTTGCAGAGGGAGGGTCAGCGGCAGAGCCAGCGGAGGATCCCGGAGGGAAGTGTAGGCGGCGAGTGGAGAAGGGGCCCCTTCCGAGAGCACAGCGAGACTGCCCAGCGGTTCCTTCCAGATGCGGCGGAGGCGGCGGCTCGTGGGCTCCCGGTGCCAAGCTGCCCGAATACGGGCGGAGGACCACTTCTGTGAGGCAGGGGAGCAGCTTCTGGCCCGCGCTCTCCCTGTTCGCTCTCTGTAGCTCCTGCGCTGGTCAGGAGGCTTTCAGTGCCGAAGAAGGCGACTGGTGTCGCGTAACCCTGCAGTGGCTGAGCCTCCTCCACACAGCTGGTTCGCACAGACCAGACTCATCTTCTTTCCCTCCCTTCTCTCTCTTCCCTTTTTGCCTCCCTTCCCCCTCTTCAACTCGAGGGGACCAGTACGCGAGGAACCCAAGCCCACACTTGTGGACCCCGGGTTGGGGTCGGGGAGATCCCGTCCGCTGCGCAGGGTTGGGGTAGTTGCGTTTGGAAGGACTTGGGAGACGGGGAGCAAGGCTAGTGTCACTGCAGGCCAGACGAAGCTTCCAGCTGCGGCGATCAGGGACGGAGGAGTCTGGATCCTTCCCCGCAGGCCCAGATGGAGGAGGAGCCAATGTTCAGACTCACTGCCTTCAGGTCCAGCTCTCTTTCGGTAGCTTCTGAACTTGGACGCGTGGAATTTCCTCTTCACTTGCGGGCGATGGGTGCCCTTTCTTCCCCTCTTTTTCCGATGGTGGTTGCTATCAGTCCTCCTGGGTGCCCGGGGCGAGTCGTGGCCCGAAAAAATAGTGCGCCTCCGGATTCCGAGGCGCTGTCCAGCTAACAACAGTATCTATCATCGGCAATAACCCCATCGCGGGCTGCGGGAGGAAGGGACGAAGTTCCTCCGTGTGCTGGCGGACGTTCTCCCAGTTGTCCAGGCTTAGGGAGAGCTCCGCAAGTCCTTCCGAAGCCCTTAAAGTGTAGGATTTTTAACTGGTGACATGAGCTGTCAGGCAGGAAAACAAGTCTCATCCCGACATCATGACTTTAGTTACCTTGTTTTTAGTGTGAACTTTGTTTTGCGAGGAAGAGATGAGGTTCTCAAACTTTTTGGAGTTTGATGTCCTATTCTTCTGTCATTCTCCCCGTGTCTTCTAAATGTGCTTTGTGCCATGGAATTCCTTCAAGTGAAAATGAATCCAATTCTTCTTTGGGAACTTGTTGAGAATTTCCTTATGTCTCATGAGATAATGGCACCCTGATGTGTTGGGAACTGATGACTGTAAATAAGAGCAACTATATTTTCGGGGAAACTCCAGAAAAAGAAGAATTTTATTAACCCTCGTGAGGTTTTTTTTTTTTTAAAAAAAGAAAATTCATATTAAATCGCCAACAGCTAAAGAGATTTCCAAATTCATGGTCAAATGTTATTTCTTTTCATGCAAATTCACCTTAGTGAACTTTTGGTCTCTTACTTAAAATCAAGCTAATTTAAATGTAAAACCAGCCAAGTTAGAATTGCTAGGCTGTTACTAGTAATGCTTCTAGAGAGGAATTTTTGTTGTTTTGTATTCTCATAGCCTAGTACCTAGCATAGTTATGCTCTTTGAACTGGTTCCATGACTGCAAGTTGGTAGAGTTGGCTTGGAAGTTTGAATGATAGAAAATGATTAGCAGTTATGTAAGCCAGCCATAGTTAGCTAAAAAGAGGGTGGCTGCCACTGGACTGGTTGCCATTTTCCTTCCAATCTGGAGGAGTCATGAAGAACCATCTAAAGGAAAGATAGAACAGGGGTGACAGAAGGCACAGAAGTGTAGAATAAAGTTTTTAGAGTTTTCTTTAAGCATATAACATTAAGACATTTTTTTCCCCTTTAGGTCTGAACTAACCTTTTTTCTTCTGATTTGTATAGCTCTTTATTAATTTGTCTGTTTTGTATTAAGATAGTGTGCTCCCCACTATACCCTAATATCCTGTTCATGGTAAGGGGTTCAGTAAACATTTGTTGTTCTTGATCACAAAACAAATGATAACGTAGATACTTTGGTTTTAATTCTAGAGCACTGCAGTTGGAATTTCACTTCTGAAATTCCACACACCTGTTGTGTTGCTTTCTGACTGAAGAACTGCTCCTGTTTTCTTTGAAAACTTGCCTTTGACTATCCTTTGGAGAGGAGAAGGGGAGGGGGAGACAGACAGTAGAGCAGGAGCTGAATCTGCTCACAGAGTTGTGTACATCCTTCTTGCTGAAGAAGATCATGCCATCAGAGAAATGATGACATGACTTGCACTTGACTTTCTTTTGAGTGAGGGAGGGCTGTGCAAGGTCATCAGCCTCACTGCTCCTCCAGAGCCATCTGAATCCAGTGACCTGATATTCATCAGCATGACTGGAGATGACCCAGGATGCACTGGGAGACCTTGGACCCATTAGGCCAAGGTCTATGCAGGTACTCACTTAGGGTGAGGTAATGCCCATTCATTGAAGTAGCCAGGACATGGCCCCTTTAATGAGGCAAAGAAAAGGAAAGACATCAACCTGGGAGGGAAACAACAGTTACTACTGATAATCACTCTTAAGCCAGGAGGGTCCAGTAGAGTATTTAGGCAGGGGCCCAGTGGTGTTTGTGCTTCAGAGTGCAGTAGGTCTAAGGTTTTTGGAGAGGGGAGGGGAGGGGATGGGAACGGAGGGGAAAAGGGAGGAGAGGAGGGGAGGGGAGGAATATAGCCAGTAAAACCCAAGTCAACTGGGCATCTTTGGGACGTCCAAACTACACCTGTTTTCTTTGAAAAGTTACCTTTGACCATCCTTTGGAGAGGAGAAGGAAGGGGAGGGGGAGGCAGACAGGAGAAGAGGAGCTGAATTACCCAGCTAGCTGTTTCCCCATTCAGGTGGCTGCATCTACTCACAGGGCTGTGTTTGTCCTTCATGGCCAAAGACCATGCCATCAGAGAAATGATAATACAGGTAGTATAAAACAGAGTTCCCAGAGACCAGATCACCCTCCTCTCATTTTGATAGGTGTGTCTTTTACATTTTTCCAAAGAAGTCTTACAAATGATATAAAGATTGTGAAGTAGCAATATATGGTGTATAGTGCATTATATGTGTGCATGTATATACTGGCACGTATATATGTATATATAAATTCATGCATATGTATATAAATATATACATATGTATATAATACTTATATAGACACTCAAATATAATATGACTATGTAAACTGTTAAACTGGAAGCTGCTACAAGTCGAGATCTCCTAACTGTGACTTTGATGGCTATATGTGTTTTACATTTTCCAAAGTAGTGTTACAAATTGTACAGACTTGTAAGTACAAATAGATAATGCACTATGATGTATCTGGAAGATAAAGAAGTCCAAAGGTTTTACCCTAACTTTTCCAAAAGAAAAATACTAATCTAAGACCAATCCTTAGAAGGATCCCCTATCTGATTAAATGACTGCACTGCTTTGCCAATAGAATGTTGACTTTTTTTTTTTGAAAATGGTTGCAGAATGATCACATCACTACTCTGCTTTTAGAATGTTGGCATTCTCCTCTTCTCTCCCCTCCCTTCCATTCTCCTCCCCTCATCTCCTCTCCCCAAAACCTTAGACCTACTGCTCTCGGAAGCTCAGACACCACTGGGCCACTCCTTAAGGGCTCTTCTGCCCCCTCCTAACTTCAGAGTGATTATCAATAGTAACTGTTGCTGTTTCCCTCCCAGACTGATTATCTTTCTTTCTCTTTGCCTCATTAAAAGGGCCATACCCTGACTACTTCTTAAACAGGCTTATTCAATGAATGGGCATTACCTCACCCTAAGTGAGCCTAATGAGGCCAAGTTCTCCCAGTGCATCCTGGGTCATCTCCAGTAATCCTGATGAATATCAGATGGCTTTGGAGGAGCAGTGAGGCTGGTGACTGTACAGCCCTCCCTCACTCAAAACAAAGTCAAGTGCAAGTCATGTCATCATTTCTCTGATGGCATGGTTCTTTCTCTGAACGTGGTAAGCATTTTCCATAATGAGTATTTTGGAATTCTCTTGTTCTGGTCATTTTACTTAGTAAAGGTTCCTGTAAGTCTTTCCTGGTATTTCTGATATCCACCCACTCATCATCTCATAAGGAGTAATAGAATCCCATTACATTCATATATCACAATTTGTTCAGCCATTCCATGATGGATGGGCATCCCCTTAATTTCTGATTCTTGAGCACCATAAAAAGAGCTGCTACAAATATTTTTGTACATCTGAGTCATTTTCCCTTTTTTATGATCTGTTTGGGATATAGTCCTAGTAATGATATCACTGTATCAATGGGTTTGCACATTTTATATACATTTGGGCATAGTTCCAAATTGCTTTCCTGAATGGCTGGATCAGTTCACAACTCCACGAACAATTCCTTAGTGTCCAATTTTTCTCACATCTTCTTCAACGTTTATCTATATAAGCATGGTTTTATAAATCACTAGGAGGCTCTTAGGGATTCTGAGGCAGTTAGTGGCTCCGTTTCCAAATCTTGCCCTAGTCACAGATTTCTAGAAATTTATAACAAACAAATAAAAATTAACAACTGTATGAGTAATGAGCAATCTTAGGACAAACATGAAAGGTTAAAAAATAGAAGAAAACGTAAGGTGCCTCATGTCAAATGCAACTGACCTAGAAAATAAAACATGGAGACATCATTTAAAAATCATTCAACTTACCTGCAAGCCATACTCAAAAAATGAGCCTAGAATTAGTTCAATAAATTGTGAAAGAAAACTTGAGCTCTCTTAATACCAGAGGTCAAGGTGAAAATAGAATCCATTGATCATCTCCTGAAAAAAACTCAAAATAAAAACCCCAAGGAATATAAGATCCCAAATACAGAGCTTCCAGATCAAAGAAAACATTTTTAAGCAAGTGATCAGAAAGAAAAAAATTCAAGTAGCAAGTTTGGCAGACTGGTGTTGGATTACATACATTGTTCTTCTGATTGTTCTTGCTATTCTGTTGTTTCAGCTGGGGTTGACTCTTCCCAGAACCCCATCTGAGGACTTCTTGGCAAAGACACTGGAGCTCATTTTGGAAATGAGAAAACTGAGGCAAATAGGGTTAAGGAACTTGGCCAGGATTATACATCTAGTAAGTGTATGAGCACAGTTTTGAATTCAGGTCCTTCTGACTCCAGGGCCAGTGGTCTTTTCCACTGCACCATCTAGCTGCCTTGCCTTGATATTAACAATCCTATGAAAAACTGCTGCACAAAACAAGACAGATTTTACAAAAAATAGAAATAGTCAATGCTGGAAGAGTTGTGGCAAGATTGGCACACTACTGCATTTTTCCTGGAACTGTATAACCATTTTGGAAAGAAATTTGGAATTATTGAAAACAAAGTGGCTAAAATTTGACCTAGAGATTCCATTGCTTATCTCCATAAGGCAATTAATAAGATATATCCACATGTACTGAAATATTTATAGTGGCTCTTTTTCTGGTAGCAAAGACTTGGAAATAGATGTCCCTTGACTGTATGGAAAAAATGCTATTTGTTGTTCAGTCATTTCAGTCACGTATAGTTCTTCACAACACCATTTGAGTTTTCTTGGCAAAGACTCTGGAGTACTTTCCCATTTCCTTCCCAGCTAATTTTACAGATGAATAAACTGAAGAAAACAGGGTTAAGTGACTGACCAAAGGTTACAAAGCTAGTATGTGTGGCTGAGTTGGAATTCCTCAGTGACTGGGGAATGGTTAAAGAAATTTTGGTACATAAATGTAATGGAATAATACCTTGTTATAAGAAACAACAAATGTGATGAATAGAGGGAAACATGGAAAAATCAAGCAAAACCAACAAAAACATATATGAAAATTATAAACATGCATATATAAATATGTACAAACACTCATACATATACACATAAAATATAAATAAGTATATACATGCAGAAATAAACACATACACATATTTGTAATATACATATCCATGTACATACACAAAAACACACCCAATCACACAGATACACACACGTATGTACTTATAGAACTGATTACAAGTGCTATAAAACAGGAAGCTGCTTGGAGATCAGACCACCCAGCCATGATTTTGATGGCTGTATGTGTCTTACCTTTTTCCAGTGTAGTCTTACAAATGATGTAAAGAGTTGTAAGTAGAAGTACAAAGTAATGT
This sequence comes from Notamacropus eugenii, assembly GCF_028372415.1. NCBI lineage: Eukaryota > Metazoa > Chordata > Mammalia > Diprotodontia > Macropodidae > Notamacropus > Notamacropus eugenii. The sequence continues at coordinate 317,128,681 of NC_092872.1, read as the reverse complement.
ACAAAGATTTATCCAGAAGATAAATTCCAACAATCTTACCCTATCCTATAAAAAAGAAAAATGTAAATCCAAGAACAATTCTTAGAAGGATCCTGTCTTATTAAATGGCTGCACTGCTATTCCAGTAGAATGTTACATTTCAAAGAAATGACTGCTGAGTGATAACATCACTGCTATGCCAGTAGAATGCTGATATTTTAAAGGTTTAGTGGTTGACACATGATAATACAAGATCAATGGTTAGAAAACTTGCAATAATTTCAACTCAATTCAATTCAACAAATATTTATTAATTACCTATTCTGTGGCTAGGCATGCCAAATTGAAGAAAACATTTAGGATCTGGATTCAAACTATGACTGACTTTTACATGTGTGAAGATGAAAAACATTACCGCATCTGTCTTTCATCTGAGGTTTCCTCATGTGTAAAATGAGGAGTACAGAGTAGAATATGCTTGGAACCCCTTCTAGCTTCAAGTTCTATACTTTATCTGACGTCAAGGGAATTGCAATCAAGTAAGGTAAAATAAGATCAATACACAAATGGCTATAACATATAATATAACGTGCCAAAGACAGTTAAAAACAAGGTGCTACAGTTGTTTAAAGAAGAGAGGGATTATGTGAACTTGGAGAGGATCAAGGAAGCCTTCTCAGAGGAAGTGGAACTTGAGTTTTGAAGGAGTTTTGAGGAATATCAGACAGATATAATGGCTTTTCATGTAATGAAATTAAAACCCTAAGACATCTCAACAAATTGTTCCTTTAAAAAAGCATCTAACTAACAAACTAAAATCGAAACATAAGAAAAGGTGAAAATTATATTTTGGATGTTTCTATCTTTTAAAAAATATTTTCCATAAAAAACAAATAAAATAATATAAACAACAAAAACAAAACTGAGCCCTCAGTGCAGCAAACTAAAAATTGTTGTGCATGAGCACTCACCATTGCGTTGTTTATAAAATAACAGTAGAAATGAAAAGCACCCAAATTAAGAAGGAAGCATTAACATTGTCCCTTGTAACTGGGAGTTTTGAAACTGTTTGGTATTTTCTTTTATTTAGTAGGCAACAGTGTGTAATTGCTCTTTGGTCCTTTTTTAGGGGAGGTCTGAGCCTAAGAGAAATCATTAAGCTTTTCCTCATTATCTGGATCATCATGCCCTCAATTTTGAAAATCTCTCGATTCTTACATATGGCATTGTCTGCAATTTCCCCAAGGGAAGTGTTCCATCTAGGAAAGACACTTAATGTGAGAAGCAGTTATAAAATACAAGACAGCTTTTGCTTTAGTCCAACACAAAGCACATGCTCAAAACCAAGAAGTTTCAAAATTGAGCTTTAACAGATAATTAATAGGAGAAAATGATATAGCATCTAATTTACTCCAAAGGAATTAAAGATAACTATGAAATTAAGCAACAGATATTTCAGATTTGAACTCTCTGAGCAACGAAGCTTAAAATTTCTGTCCTATCAGGTATGACTCTTGTGTCCCCTTCAGACATAGAGTGTTCCTGAGAATAGTGCTCTGATACATTCACCACCCTAGCTAATATCACATATCTCTCCTCTCTTTTTGCAGCTAACCTCCTTGAAAAGGACATCCACAATCCCTCTCTCAAAATCCAGACTCAGTCACCTACCGGACATCTCAGATTGTCTGTGCCATAGACATCTCAAATTCAACATGCCCAAAACTGAATTCATTCTCTCCCTCTTCTGAAGCCCTATGATAAAGTATAGATTAAGTCATAACTATATTGCAATTTGATTGCATCACAAATCATAACAAATACTATACTTCATAACAATTATACAAACATCTCTAAATCATAAAACTGTACTTAACTACCACTTAAATTATTGAAAGAAATAAAGAAACAACACTATCCTTCCACTCATTCTAGGTGTCATCTAGGTGTCATCCTCAGCTCCTAATTCTCTTTCACCCACACTCCCATATGCAACCAATTGCCACAACCTGGTACTTCTACCTCTGAAACATCTGTCCTATAGATCCTTGTCTCTCCTTTAACAGAGTCACCATCCTAATCAGTTCCCTAATATATGACATTTTTACTGGCTATTCCCTGGCTATATTTCTCTTATCCTTCATCTCTGTCTCCTCCTTTCCTTGACTTCCTTCAAGTCTCAGCTAAAACCCCAATTTCTACAGACAACCCTTTTTAATCTTCCTTTCCTGGTCCCCGTTAATTCTAATGGCCCCCCTCTGTTGACTTTCTTCAATTTATCCTGCATATATTTCATCTGTATATAATGTTTTGCATATTATTTTTTCCATAAGACTGTGAATTCCTTGAGGACAGGGACTGTCTTTTGTTTTTCTTTCTATCCTTAGGACAGTGCCTAACATATATCAGGTGCTTCAGAAATGCTTGTGGACAGAATGACTGTCTGAGAACATTTTGTAGAAATAATTTTCTACTTACCATTATTTACAGGTGGTGAGATGATTGAAAATTCAAGTAGAGCATGGCTGGAGCCAATCCTAGATGTAGGGAACCATTTAAATAACCACACCGTGGATATAGCCATAGGGGGTTAAGTACTTCAGGACTTGTTTCTTCACTGAGAGGCATCTCACCTAGTGAAGAGAAACCAGGGACTTCAGTAAAGCAGGGTTGTAACCATCCCATAGAGCATTAGATGTGGGGTTAATTACATTTTCCATCAATCTGCAACTCAAGTTTTCCCTCACTTTTGGTTGAATATTGAATTTTGTTCACTAGTAATGTGTTTGGGGATTTATTGAATGTTAAGACATTTCAGTACATTTAGTTTTACAACTTCATTATCTAATCTATTGCTCTTACCGTTCTTCTATTTTCATTTTAATAACGGAACTTTTTTTAATTATTACTGATGTTTTGTATTATTTATGATCTGTCATTGCTACTCTAACTTCATAATTTTTTGGCATTAAATCTATTGTTATTCTTAACATTTTTCCATATTAATTTTGTTATTATTTGGTCCACTTCCATAAAATATCCCATTTATATATGGATTCATATTATGCTAATTACATTTTTTCCACCTTTTCTATACTATTTCCTGGCAAGACCATTAATATTGAATTCCTTTCCAGTTGTTTAGATCTTGATTCATTCTTGCAAAAAATTTTGTTATGGTATTTGTATCATCATTTGTCTCTGTTGATTAACTTTCAAACATTTAATTATATTTTATATCTTGCTACTTTCTCAAGCTATTTATTACTCCATTAGCTTTTCAAGTTGATTCTCTGGGGTTTTCCACATAGACCATCCTATCAGCTGCTGAGATATTTTAATATCTTCTTTCCCAGTATTGATTCATGTAATTTCTTTTTTCTTTTTTTACTGCTAGAGTTAGAGGTAACATTTCTAGAGTGATAACCAATAATTACAGTGAAAGTGGCCATCCTTGGTTCATTCACACTTGTTCTTTTGGGGAAAATGTCTAGTATTTTTCATGACAAACACAACTATCTTTTTTCTTTAGATTATGTTTTTTATCAGTGTTAAGAGTAATCCATTTGTTCTTATACTTTTTAGTATTTTTAATACAAATGAGAATTTTATTGAGATTTTCCTTATTGATATAATCACCTGACATTTTTTCCATTATTGCTAGTTTTATTATTGTTGGACCATCTATTACTAAATTTACTATTTTTATATTACTGAATTAATCCACTTTGGTCAAAATAAGTAATCTTTTTTAGACATTGCTATGATATATATTTTAATAGCTTTTCTTCAATGTTCATTAGTGTTATTATTTGTAATTCTTTTCCCTGACCTTATCTACCCTGAATTAGTCCTCAGGATCATACTTATTTCATAGAAAGAGTTGAGTGTTGTTTTGGGCTGGGCTTGATTCAAGCAAGTCATTTGGTAGTTTCTGTTCAGTACTAGAACAAAATGAGACACTCAAATCACTCAACAGTTAGAAGAAGGAAAAGAATATTCAACAAAGATAAACCTTGAAATCATCCAGAGGTGATTCAGCTGAGCAAGTTTCCCCTTGAAGTCACAGGTAGACTTCCAGCTTTGTATCATAGCTTTCCTGCAGCCCCCCAGGAAAGTTTGTCCAAAGATAAAGGGGATAGGGGTCAACTTTCTTGGCTTCCACAATTTGCTGCTTAAAGAAGGACTGTCACTTGAACACATGGTCATCCAGTAGGGAAGACCCCTGCTTGAGGTCTTTTAATTAACTTCTTTCCCCTCTACTCCCCTTGGGATTGCTATATGGTACTTTTGTACTGTGTTGCATATGGAGGAAATCAGAGACAGAGAGACACAGTGAGAAAGACAGAGAGAGACAGAGAGACAGAGACACAGAAAGAAATAGACAGAGACAGATAGAAACAGAGAAAAAGAGACAGAGATTCCTTTTAAAAGTACCACTACCTTCTGTGACACTGTAGTTATCTTTACATTACTTCCAAGCCACTCTATTCACTCTTTTCCCAATTCTTTGGCCCCTCAAAACATAGGAAAAACAAATAGCAAATGCAAAGTGAGAGGACATTCAGCAAGTGTTGTTAAATATTCATCAGAGTTTTATTTTTTGTTTTCAACTATTTTTATATAACCTTAAATTTCAAAATTTCTCTCTTTTGCATTTGCCTTGGAATAACTTGTTGCTTTTCTAATTTGTTAAACTGTATATTCAGTTCATTTATCTTCTCTTTTACTTTTTAAAAATATATATACATATACAGATATAAATCTGCCTCTGAGAAAAGTTTTATTGGCAAAGCATCAATTTTTGATATGTAAAAACTATTGTCATTATGCTATATTTTCATTTTCATTATGGTTTGTTTTTAAGCATTATTTAAGTAATCCTCATTTAGCTTCCATTTAAGTCTGCTATACTTTCTCCATCATGTTTCCTATTTTATCCTGTTTTGTTGGAAAAGTAATTCTTTATGATTTTTACCTTTTTGTGTTTCCTTGGAAATTCTGCATCCATTATGGGATGACCAGTTTTGTTAAAAATCCTAGCTTTCTTTGAAGAGAAAATAAATTGTTTCATATTTCTATTCAGCTTTTTCTATATGTCAAACTAGGGTTTTTTTCCTACATTCAGATCTTCAACTTCATTTGTCCTTTGGTTGGACTTACCACTTCTTAGCAATGCAAAAATCTAATACAACTCCAAAAGACTCATATTGGAAACTGCTATCCACATCCAGAAAAAGAACTAGAATGTCCAAATACAGAACAAAGTATACTATTTGCAGTCTCTCTCATTTGGGGGGTTGGGGTGTAGGGTGTTCCTTCTCAGGGTTCCTCCCATTGGTTTTATTTCTTCTTTACAACATGAGTAATACAAAAAAATTTTAAAATATGACGAGGAGGCAAACTTCAGAAAAATCTGAAAAAACTTACACGAACTAATGTTAAGTGAAGTGAGAAGAACCAGGAGAGCATTATACACAGTAAAAATAACATTTTGAGATGACTGACAGATTTCACTCTTCTAACACAACTTGAAAAGACTCATGATAGAAAATGCTATCAACATCGAGAAAAAACAAAAAACGACAATGGCGTCTGAATATAGATTAAAGCATACTATTTATTCTCTGTTTTTTGTTTCTTCTTTCTTGTGGTTTCTCCCGTTAGTTCTAATTTTTCTTCACAACATGACTAATGTGAAAATATATTTAATATGAATGTATATGTAGAGCCTATATCATATAATGTGCCATCTTGGGATGGAGAAAGGGAATTGAAGCGATGAAAATTTAGAACTCAAATGCTTAGTGAAATGAATGTTGAAAACTAAAAATAAATAAACATATTAAATAAAAAAGGAATAGATAATATAAAAGGTGATTGGCACTAAGCTTGAAAACAACAGTGCAGTGTTTAAAGTTGAAATAAAAATAATAGAAGGACTTCCTCTGGATTTTGAGGGGAACAAATGGTCTCTCAAAAACAAGCAGAAAAGTATGACAGAAGTAAATAGTAAAGATAGTAAAGGAAGAAATAGTAAATGCTGGCCTAGAAAATGGGGCAAAAATTCTCTAGCCCAATGCACAAAATGTTTCTTGGCTAAATATTTTCTTTTTAAGGTATTGAATGGTACCTTATTTGCTGAAAAGACTGACTTCCTCTCCAAATAATACACATTTCCTATCAGTATTCCATTAGGATCTAATCTATGGGTCTTATCCTTGTTTATTATTCTAAAAAAAATGTCTCAAGGAGAATTATGCCAAGTTAACAAGACCTCTTGGCCTTGTTCCTGATTTTCTGGGCTCGAAAATAATGGCTGTTTTTCCATCCTGGAAGTTTACTTAGTGGCTAGGAACTCTTCACTTAGGAACATCCTATCACCTGTGTGACCTGCTCACCATGAAATATTCCTCTACAGGGCTCACCCCATCCCCAACCATTTCTGAGTTCCTCCAAAAATAGTGGAACTTTTTTAAATGTTTCACATAATGATTGCACCCCACATTTTGCACAAAAATTCTCTTAAAATCTGTGACGATCACATGGGAAAATATAATAGTATATTTACAAGGAACAAAACAGTATTTCATAAACTTTTATTTCCTTCCTTCCTCAAATCAGGGCTTCCTAAAGAAAATGAGCCTCTCTTTGGCTCAGATTTGAAATAAAACTTTCTTTTAATAGATTATGTTTAATTTTCCCAGGAGGAAAAATTACCTCTATCATTGTCATATCTCAGCATCAAAATTGCAGAATTTTTCATCTTTCACATTGAACACCTCTCTTGACATAACATAATGTCAACTTTGGCTGGCCTGAGAGGAAACTTACTAAACTCCCTCTCTTGCATTTCTGGCCCATAAACACTTACTTCAAAGATTTTATAACACCCTCTCTGCAACACTTTAGGCAAGTTCTGCAAAAACAAAAGTGAACAGAACCAAAACAAAATAACATTTATCCAATGGCGCTTTCCTACCTTGAATACTCCTTTAAAAGAAAGCCTTACATCTTTCACATGACCACACACCATAACCAGAAGCATAATCACTGCAGACAACACAGGACTGGGAAACCATGTTTGAGACCGACCAGTTCATACTGGAATTTTTACAAATGTTCCCATTAACTTTCCTTTTCATTGTCTCCCTAGTGGCAAAGAAATCATTCAACAGGGAAAAGAAAAAAGAAAAAAAATGTATTTTTAAAGAAAATGAGGAAACTATTACTAGAATTCATTGTCTGTTTACTTGATTCTTCTTCTTTATTCCCTGGGGTTCATTATCATGGTTTTACAGTGATGACTGTGGCAAGTTTTAGTTCATTCAAGATCCTTGTGGACACAAAGAATAGATGTGCTCTTGAAGCAGTCAAAACACAATGGGTTTATAGCAACTAATTCATATTGGGGGAAAACAGCATTAATAGTTCACTTAATGGTAGTTTTCACTAGGGCATTTCATAAGGTGTCATTTTCCAACCTCTGCTCTCTACTATTCAATTGAGTTCTTCAGGCAGCCTTCTTTATATCAAACAGTATGAAATTAAGGTTAAAATTCCAGGTTTGCAGTGGGAACATTGAAATCAGGGAACAACAGAAGGCATAAAAATTTAACAAAGGAAAGATAATGATGTAAACAAAAGCAACTTTCATTCATTATTTATTTATTTAAAATCAATGTCCTAACAGGAATTTTCAACTCACAATGCCTTGAATGATAGGTGACATTTTTTTATAATGTTATTAGTAGCTTAAACATTTTCCCAAAGTTCATAATATTAAGCATTAATGGCTTAAATATTTTCTTTCAAAATTCATAATATTAGGAATCGGAAGTGCTAAGACCTGAACAGGCCGCCGGCCAGGCGGGCGGCGAGGAGGGAGGGAGCTGAGTGCGTTCGGCGGGGCCAGGCAGGGCTGGGCCGGGGGGAGCCGCCGGCTCACTCGCTGTGTGGATCTTCCTGCCAAGGCCGGAGCTGGCGGCGCCGTCATGAGGCCAAGCGCCCCAGCCGCCGCCGCCGCCACCGCAGGGGCAGTACTATGAAATTGATCTTGGACATGATTGTCATCACCCTTCATCTACGCACATAAATTATTTTCTTCTCCTTTTGAATAATTTTTTTATGCTACAATGCAACAAGCTTTAGAATTAGCTTTGGACCGTGCAGAGTATGTCATTGAAAGTGCCCGCCAGAGATCTCCTAAACGGAAATATTTGTCTAGTGGAAGGAAATCTGTATTTCAGAAGCGATATGACCTATATATAGAAGAATGTGAGAAAGAGCCTGAAATAAAGAAGCTGAGACGAAATGTGAACTTGTTAGAGAAACTTGTTATGCAAGAAACACTCTCCTGTCTGGTAGTCAACCTATACCCAGGAAATGAGGGCTATTCTCTGATGCTCAGGGGAAAGAATGGTTCAGATTCTGAAACCATTCGCCTGCCTTATGAAGAAGGAGAATTGCTTGAATATTTGGATGCTGAAGAACTACCACCTATTTTGGTTGATCTCCTGGAAAAATCTCAGGTTAATATTTTTCATTGTGGATGTGTCATAGCAGAAATACGTGACTACAGGCAGTCTGGGAATATGAAATCTCCAGGTTACCAGAGTAGACATATTCTCTTACGTCCAACAATGCAGACTTTAATCTGTGACGTTCATTCTATAACAAGTGATAACCATAAATGGACACAAGAAGACAAACTTCTCCTTGAGAGCCAGCTTATCTTAGCCACAGCAGAGCCATTGTGTCTTGATCCTTCTATAGCTGTGACCTGTACTGCAAACAGACTGCTCTACAATAAACAGAAGATGAATACCCGACCAATGAAACGATGTTTCAAGAGGTACTCCAGATCTTCCCTGAATCGGCAGCAGGATGTGTCCCACTCCACGTCTCCTCCACAGCTACGGTTGCTTGATTACTTGCAGAAACGAAAAGAGAGAAAAACAGCTCAGCAATATGACCTCAAAATTTCTAAAGCAGGAAATTGTGTGGATATGTGGAAACAGAACCCCTGTTTTTTGACTACACCTTCAGAAGTGGATGTGGAAAAGTATGCTAAAGTGGAAAAGTCTATCAAATCTGATGACTCACAGCCAACTGTCTGGCCAGCACATGAGATAAAAGAAGATTACGTGTTTGAATGTGAAGTTGGTAGTCTGTTTCAGAAAACAAAGCTAACCATTTTTCAGTCACTTGGTAATCCACTTTACTATGGGAAAATACAGACTTACAGAAGTGATGAAGAAACTGAGAGTCCGATGACACCAACCCAGTTCCTTATTGGATCAAAAACTGATGCTGAAAGAATAATAAATCAGTACCAAGAGTTGATTCAGAATGAAGCTAAATGTCCAGTGAAGATGTCCCACTCAAGTGGATCTGGCAATCTTAGTCAACTTTCTCCAGGGAAGGAAATGGAATTATCGACCAGCCAAGATGGTGGAGTAGAAGGAAGTAGTACAGCCGAGCTGTCTCCTACAACTACTCCACAAAGATCTAGAAAACGCATCAGACCAAGTCCTGATCGGGAAATTCAAGAAAAAATCACACCCGAGAGCTTATTGGTTCAGCCATCAGTGTTGGGAAAGGGAGTAAAACATCGGCCTCCACCTATTAAACTTCCTTCAAGTTCAGGAAGTAGCTCTTCAGGTAATATTTTTAGTTCACAGCAGTCAGGCAGCCATCATAAGTCCCCAACTCCTCCCCCCACTTCTAAGCCACCTGGTGTTTCTCGGAAACCTTCCATGGATATTAGTCAAGTTAACATGCTTTCTCCAGCTGCTCTGTCACCTGCCAGCTCATCACAAAGAACCACGTCTACCCAAGTCATGGCAAACCCTGCTGGACTTAACTTCATCAATGTAGTGGGCTCTGTATGTGGAGCACAAGCATTGATGAGCAGTTCAAATCCCATGCTTGGGTGTAATACTGGTGCCATAACCCCTGCGGGTTTAAATCTGAGTGGCATTTTACCCTCAGGAGGTCTGGTACCAGGTGCATTGCCAGCTGCAATGCAGTCAGCCTCTCAATCAGGTGTTCCCTTTGGTCTAAAAAATACTTCAAGTCTCAGGCCCTTAAATCTCCAGCTTCCAGGTGGTTCACTCATTTTCAATCCACTCCAGCAGCAGCAGCAACAGCAACAGCAGCTCTCTCCCTTTTCTCCACAGCCACAGTCTCAGCCCCCTACAACTTCTAGTCCTCAGCTGCCAGGAGAACAGAGTTCTGAACCAGGCACAGCCAGTCAAGACCAGGCCTTATCTGCTCAACAAGCGGCTGTTATTAACCTGACTGGAGTTGGGAGCTTTATGCAGTCCCAGGCAGCTGCAGTTGCGATTCTTACAGCATCAAATGGCTATGGCAGCAGCAGCAGCAGCACAAACAGCTCAGCTCCATCGGCATCAACATACAGGCAGCCAGTCAAAATGTAAAATGAAGAGAGGCACGCCAACCACTCCAAAATTCTGAGTCATGAATTATTTAGGGTTTTTTTTCTTTCAAAAAAGAGCATTGAATCAAAAGGTTTCTTCTGGGTTTTTATTTCACTTGCTTTTGTTTTGTTGGTTTTTTAAAGTGTCAGTATTTTACATGGCTAGAGTGGGGGCAGAAGTACCAAGTTAATATGGGAATCCAACCCTGAAATTTTAAAAATTAGGGAGTTCATCTAACAAATTAGGGTTGGTTTTCTTAAGTCACAGCCTTTTAAATAGTTGCTTTACTGTGCATTTTTTTTCCATTAAGGAATACTGTATATAATATAAGGAGGTGGCCTAAGAAATTCTAGGGGAAAAAAAGAACTTTGTAAATGTAGTATTGATATTTGTTTATTTAGTATAAAAGATTTGTGAGCGCTGTAACAAATACAATTTTTACAAATCCATTTTGAAAAATAAAAAAAATTCATAATATTAAAGCTTAAAATGTCATATTCAACACAAAAATAAAACTTTTTATCTTATGGACAGCAGCAGCAGAAAATATGAGCCCAGGATTGGTGAAATAAAGCTCTGAAGGGGTGACATTTCTTCAAACTAAAGTATCCTGAGAGCCTGACCCAGTCCAAAGGCTTGTTCTGTTTTTTAACTCTTGTTGATGCTCTACATATATATAACTTTCCCCATCCTTTTTTTCCATCAACTAAATTCTAAAACAACACAAACTTTCTTTTCAGAAAAAGGTAGGCTAATTTCCCCAGCTATTAATTTCTTTGTTACCAAAGTACACTAATTAGAAAGAATATGTTTAAGTGTTTACTAAGTGCCTGGCACTGTGCTAAGTGCTAATAAGAAAATAAGACTATTCCTAATTAAAGTATATGAGTTCAGTAAATATACAGTTAATCTTTGTGATCACATCAAGCATTCCCTTCACTACTACAAATCCCATCTCAAATATACAGGGTAAAAATAGATGTTTAACGATAGTTAAGAGTAATAATTTCTCCAAAAGATATCTTCTGAGGTTGCTAACTAAGATCTTAAGATACACATATGCATCTATCTGTCTGTCTTTCTTTCTGTCTATCAACCTTCACAGATAGATGTGGTTAAACATAAAACCAAGTAATTATACTACTCAGTAGCAAAGTAAATAAAGCTTCTTTAAAAAAAAATACGCCAAATGTCTCTCCTAAACTATGATATCCTTGTCTCAAGCAAAGAGCCAACTAGAGACCTCGTTTTCATTTTCCACAATAGAAAACATTTATTCACCTGAATGAAATTCTAACTCAATCCTTTTCACTCTCCCAGTAAGAAATGGACCACTGATAAATTCCCCAATTCCTTCTAAAGTTTGTCTTCCTTCTCAACTAGTAAAACAACCAGGTCTTGCTCAAACCTCTAAGATTAAAGGCCATTTACCTTACAAAGGAAATATCACTAATCAATTCGATTCACCCAGAACAACTGCCAGCTGACAGCCATCCCACTACCAATCTTCCAATCCCCAGTGAAAAAAATAAAGGTTTGTGTCCATTTTTTTATCTTAATTCAAGTGGGGAATCTCTGAAAAAGATACTGTAAAAAAAAAAAAAGAAGAGAATTTTTCAAAAACATTTTCTTGTGCACAAGACAGCACAAAAGTGTCCCTATTTCACAGATGGCACATACCAATAGAAGAGATTAACTTTTCTTTGCCATAAATGAACAGGTTGAGTAATGGCATAAAAGCAACAGTTATTAGTTTCCAAAATTTTTTATCTCTTTGTTTCTCTCTGCATGATAGTGCCTCTCCACTCCTTAACCACAAAAATTAATCCAAGCAATTAGATTCTGAATCAACTGTTGCACCTACCTGATCGGGAAATAATGTTTCTTCAAAACAATCTAGCCACACCAAGCAATCACATGATTATCTTGTAAGAATTCTTGATGTTTTAGGAATCTCAGTGTTATAAATAGGGACTGTTTCCAAGACCCTTTCCCATCTAGAGTAAGACTCACACCTGGGCCAGATAACAAAACTAAAGTCCTGAGTGGGACGCATTCCCTACTGTGAGAGAAGTGCACCTACAGAAGCAAAAGCAAGCTTTATGTTATTAATTTTTTGAAGTCCCTCCCATTCAGATCAGAAATGGTCTCCTTCAAACTTTTTTGCACATCGTTAACACTCCCTTACTCTTTTCTCATATGAATTTTTTCCCACATCTATCTCCCATTTAAGTAGGAGACAGTGAGACGCTGATTGATTCATTGACAAATTACAAGGAGACAGTTCCCTTCAAAAGTATAGATACAGATAAATCAATAGGAAAAGGAAAAGATAAATCAATAAATTGTCCATTTAGAAGGTTTATCTCATATAGCAATTATGGACAGGGGGAAGATAGGACATCATCTGATGCAGATTTCTGGTCTGGATGTTCATTCAAGTCATCTTCAGCAGAGTATCTTCTTGCTGTCTTTTGTATAAGTCCTCTTTCCTGTGTCCATTCTCCTACAAAATTGATCCTGACACAATTTCAGATTATTGTTCCAAAGCCTTATACCACTTGCCACCCTTACAAAATTAAAATTGTAAACTTTGGTCAATTGTCAATTATTTATTCACCCATGAAAAGGATGAGATTTCACTAAGGAATTAATAACAAGCTCCAGTACATACATAAATGCAATAAGTGATTAATTTTGAACATGGTACATATCAAGTCATAAAATATTTCCAAATTCTGGCCATGTTCTACTTCTTTAAAGCATTTACAATATACACTACAAAACATTTTTTTAACATTAACTAACTCAACCAATCAAACTATCAGATATTTTCTAGAGCTACAAAAAAATATCAAAATTCATCTGAAAGAACAAAAGGTCCAGAATATCAAGGGAACTAATGAAAAGAAATGCTAGGGAAGGTGGCCTAGCTCTATCAGATCTCAAATTGTATTATAAAGCAGCAATCACCAAAACCACTTGGTACTGGCTAAGAAATAGAGGGGCTAGACCAGTGGAATAGGTTAGGTACTCAAGAAACAGAAATCTATGAATATAGCAACCTATTGTTTGATAAACTCAAGGACCCCAACTTCTGGGATAAGAACTCACTGTTTAACAAAAACTGCTGGGAAAAATGGATAACAGTGAGATAGAAACTGGGCAGAGACCAATGCCTCACACAATACACAAGAATGAAGTCCAAATGGGTACATGATCTAGGTATATAGATTGATACTATAAACAAATTAGGAGAGCCAGGAATAATGTATTTGTCAGATTTATGAAGAATGGAGAAATTTATGACCAAACAAGAGATAGAAAACATCATGAAGTACAAAATGGATGATTTTAATTACATTACATTGAAAAGTTTCTGTACAAACTAATCAAATGCAAGCAAGATTAGGAGGGAAGCAGAAAACTGGGAAAGAACTTTTGCAACTAGTGTCTGTGATAAAGGCCTCATTTCTAAAATATATAGAGAACTGAGTCAAATGTACAAGAATACAAGTCATTCTCCAATTGATAAATGGTCAAAGGATATGAATAGGCAGTTTTCAGAGGAAGAAATTAAAGCTATCTATAGTCATATGAAAAAATGTTCTAAATCACTATTGATTAGAGAGATGCAAATCAAAACAACTCTGAGGCACCACATCACACTTTTCAGATTGGTTAACATGACAAAAGAGGAAGATGATAAATGCTGAAGAAGTGGGAGAGTTGAAACACTAATTCATTGTTGGTAGAGGTGTGAGCTGATCCAATCATTCTGAAGAGCAATTTGGACTATGCCCAAAGGGCTACAAAATTGAGCATACTCAACACTACAATATCATTTCTAGGACTGTAACCCCAAGAGATCATAAAAATGGGAAAGTGTCACATGTACAAAAATATTTATAGCAGCTTTTTTTGTGATGGCCAAGAAATGGAAATGGAGGGGATGCCCAGAAATTGGGGGAATGGCTGGACAAGTTGTGGTATATGAATGTAATGGAATACTATTGTCCTATGAGAAATGATGAACAGGAAGACTTCAGAGAGGCCTGGAAGGACTTATATGAAATGATGCTGAGTGAAAGGAGCAGAACCAGGAGAACATTGTATGCAGTAGCAACCACAGTGTGCAAGGGATTTTTCTGCTAGACTTAGCCCTTCACAGCAATACAAGGACCTAAAACATTACCCATGGATTCTTGAGGTAAAACCCATCCAGAGAAAGAACTATGGAATTGGATCACTGAATGAAGCAGAATATTTTCTCTCATGTTATGCTGTGTTTTGTTTTGGTTTTCTTATGGTTTCTCCAATTTATTTTAATTCTCCTATGCAACATGACCAATGTGAAAATAAAAAAAATATTTATAGTGACTTACAGACGACTTCCACAATGTAAGCCTAAATTGCAATTTAATCCAGCCATGCTATATGACATGCTATGGTCCTGAGCGATATATTTTCTTTCATTTTGAATAAAGATGACTATGAGTTTTCAACTCAAAAGCTAAAGAAATAACCACCTTCCTAACCCTGAGATGATTGACATCCCATATTAATCATTATTTGCCAGACCTGAATTTCCTGTACACATCTCCTCAATATTCCTTACCAGACCCTTCTTCCTTTTCCTTCCTTCCCTTCGTTTTCTTTCTAGCTCTTCATTCTTTCTTAACTAAAAGTCATATTTCTTTTTCTTTCTTTAAAATACATAATTTAATATTTTCAGATATAGGTACCTCAGTCTCTCCCAATTAATTTCTTCTTCTATGACCATCTCCATTGCCACCTGCCTTTCTTAGTTTTGGTCCCTAATCTATCCCAACAAGGAATAGAAAATGATGCTTTCTTCCACCTGTTAGTCTATGGTCTAGACTAACTTGACCTCTCCCACCCCTGGGATTCCCTGGATCCAATCCACACAAGACTATCTAGAATGATTACAGACTAGAGTACTTTACCTGATTTCTACTCAGTATCAAAGTGTAGATTATAAATATCCCCAAAATCACCAGGATTTAAGGGGTATGGAACAGGTTGGTGAAGTTATGCTCTATTTTTTTAAAGTAGTCCATACATTTACAGATAGCCCTGCCATGTCCTGTGTGGATAATATCTCCACTGTGTTCCAGCCTCATTGATGGGTACTCACATATATCACAGATAAAGCCTTCCTGCATTGCACCTATGAGGGGGATAACTTGCCTGACTTGCATTCTGAATATGGAGTCCCTAAAAAGCAGTTGCTACTTTAGGTTCTCATATAAGTTATTTATGTTTCATGTAAAGATCCCCACATGTAAATCAGTGCAAATATATAGGATTGTATTCATATGTGGAGTGGTTTCCTAAGTGTAACAAATGTTCAAAATGGGGATCCCAAATTTTGATTAATGGATGTCACCATATTTAAAGAATATAAGAGGAAGCAGAGATAAGTAGGTGGTGCAATGGAGAGAGTACCAGCCCTGGAGTCAGGAGGACTCATCAACCTGAGTTCAAATTTGAACTTAGACACTCATTAGATGTTTAATCCTGGGAAAGTCACTTAAACCTGATTGCCTCATTTCCTCATTTGCAAAATGAGCCAGAGGAGGCAATGGCAAATAACTGAAGTATCTTTGTTAAGAAAACCCTAAATGGGGAGACAGTCAGATATATCTGAAAAAATGACTGAATATCAACAACAAGGGGAAGTAAAGTAAGCATCCCCTTGTGTAGCATTTGCCAGGGTGCCCCACTTGGTTTTGAAGTGGGAGCACTGTATTGAGTTGCTTCCTCAAAACCTGGCTAGAATTAAGGTGGCTACACAATCTCTCACTTGCCCATGGGCCCTGGGAGCACATGACTGCATCTATCTCTGTATTGGATTTTTTCTTGATCCAAATAAGTGACTATTTTGAGATAAAACCATCCAGGTGGCTTGGTAAGTTCCCACAGATAGACAGAACTGAATAAAGACAATCATAACATCCTCAAAGTCAAAGGAAAAAGTGACATACAGTTTTCTCTGGGCTCACTCTCCCAACTCACACTGGTACTAAAAGATTGGCTCCCTAAGGAGTGACTAACTACTCTTCCCAGGGTTCCTTAGAAACAAAAATTTTCCTAAAGTACAAACCCAGTCAGGTCACTTCCTTACTCAATAAAGTTCAGTGGTTCCTTATCACCTCCAGTATCAAATACAAAATCCTTTATTGGATCTTCAAATATCTTTACAATATTGACCTGCTACCTTACCAGTCTTCTTACTGTCCACCACAATTCTATCCAATGACACTGGCCTTCTGACTATTCCACAAAATAGATACCCCATCTCTCAACTTCAGACATTTTCTCTGAAGCAATTCCATGCCTGGAATGCTTTCCTTTCTAATCTCTGCCTACTGCTCTTTCAGTCACAACAAAAAAGCTCTCATCTTCAATAGGAAGTCTTTTTCATTATCTTTTTGTTTGTTTATTTTTAAAGTCAATCAGAGTTAGATGACTTATCCAGGGTGACACAGCTAGTAAGTGGCTAAAATCTTACAAGCTTACAAGCTAAAATACAAATGTAAGCCAATACTGTAAACTACAGAATTGCTGGTAGGTGTGAATGGAATTCCCACGGTGATGAAATCTTAGGTTTTGAATATCTCAAAAAAATTACAGATGACAAGTCAAGGATAGTACATAGGAAATTCAATGAGAAACAAGGTGAAGGGGTGAAATAAGAGAGAAAAATGAAGTGATAAACACCACAGGACAAATTAAAATGCCAAATATATATTATTCATTCTCTAGCTATCTTCTACAGGTCTTATATACAAACAATTACAGAAAACAGTCTGAGATTTTAGGTCTGGTTGGTGACAGTGAAGAAGAAAATGAGTCAAATGCCTTTCTTCTCATTCATTTCTTGGCTTCTCTTACAATTACCATAATTCCGTGGTCTGTTCTCAGACCTAATTAAAGAAATTTCATAAGGTTGTATGGTGGTCTTGAGTTGTAAATGGTTTATTCACCTGGAATTTTGGTGATAATGCCTGCCATCTTTATCACAGATTCCTAAAATCCATGAGCTTCAAGGGAAGAAATGTCACACAAAAAGAAAAGAAAAAGTAGCATCAATAGCACAGGATTTTTAATATTCACTTGTTTAAGATAATTCCATAAGAGAGTCACTTAAACAATTCCTAGAAAAAAAGTGTTGTTTTCTGGTACGAAGTCTTCATGAAATGATATTGAATTTCCAAGTACATTTCTTGATGTCTAATTCAAAATTTGTTAGACATCTGCCCTCCCTGTTCAATAGCATAGGTTTTACAAGAGTAAATACAGCCTGTCTCAAAGGTGTTAGAGAAATGTTAGACTTTAATAATAAAAGTAATTATAACAAAGGCATTAGTATCTTTTTTCATTACATAATAGCTGGTAGTCATGAGTGGAGTTCCCACAGTGTTGAAATGTTAGTTTTAGACTTCCTCAAATAAAAGACACTAGACAAGTCAAGAAGCCACAGCAAAAGCAAAGAGAAACAAGGTGAAAGGGTAAAATAAGAAAGGGGAAAAAATGCCAAAAATTTTTTATTCATTCTCTAGCTATTTTCTATTTGTCTTAAATACAAACAATTACAAAACACAAATTAGGTCTGGTTGGTGACAGGTGACAGGAGAAATTAAAACATCAAATGTCTGTTGTGTCATTTGTTCTTGGCCAGTCAAACCATCAACAGCAACCTTTGATCTGTTCTTAGATTTCATAGAAGAAATTTCAAAAACTTGTGTGATAGGCTTGACTAGATTATTTCCTTGTCTGGAAATTCGATGTTGAAGTCCATCATCTTCATAAGGGATACTCTAAGATCCATGAGCTACAGTGGAGAAAAAGTCACACATCAAAAGAAAAGAAGTATCATGAGTGGCACAGGACTTTTGACATTCAGTTCTTCAAGACAACTCCATAAGAGAGTTACTTTTTTATGAACAATGGTAATCTAGAGTAACAAAGTAGATTTTTAAACAACATCCTAGAAAAGTGTTCTTTTCTGGTATGAAGTCTCCATGAACTGATATTGTATTTTCAAATATATTTCTTAATATTTATTCATAATATATTAGGCATCTACCTTTTCCACACAAGAGCAGAGTTTTTATTTGAGTAAACATAAAAGTAATAACAACAAAAATATCGGTATCTTCTTAAGATATTTTCCCCAATTACATGTAAAAATAACTTTTAACATTCATTTGTTCTTAAGTTCCAAATTTTCTCCCTCCCTTCTTCCCTCATCTCTAACCTCTCTGAGACAGAAAGCAATTAGGATATACAGGTTCAGTCATGGAAAATATATTGCCATGTTTGTCATGTTTTAAAAAAAGACAAGGACTGAAAGGAAAAAATATGAAAAAAGAAAGTGAAAAACATTATGCTTATTTCTGCATCCAGACTCTATCAGTTCTTTTTGAAGATAGATAGCATTTTTCATCATGAGTCCTTGGGAAATCCCTTGCGTTATTGTATTGCTAAGAATAAGCTTCAATATCTTAAAACTACACTCAGACTTTTGGGAAGCCTGTACATCACCTGTTCTCACCGAGTTTTCAATCTAGTAGAGGCTATATGAAACACACACAAGCAACTGTAATGTAACACTTTGTGAAGTTTTGTGGAGTCTGGCCTCAAATTTCTTTTGCATTCTCTTCTCTATATTCATACAAACAGTAACCTAAATCATTGCTAACCTCAATCCTGTAAAAGATTCTTAATTGGTCTCCTGCGTTCCATTCCTCTCTGCTCTAGTCTACACTTTAAATCAGTGCCAAAATAGTCTTTCTAAGACCAGGTATTGTCTCTATCACTCCTGTTCTCAAAAATCTTCAGATTCTTTTCTGAATCCCTGTATGGCACCTCCTACAAAACAATTTTTCTGTTCCTATTTGTTAATGTCACACTCTTCAAATTATCTTATATTTGCTCTTTATCTACAGGTGATATCCTATTAAAGAGTAAACAGTAGCTGAAGATTTATTTTAAAAAAAAAAAGCACTTGAAGACCTGATGAAATGCTATTCTTCAATCATTTCAATCATTTCCGAGTCTTCGTGACCTTGTTTGGGATTTTCTTGGCAAACATACTAGAGGGATTGGCCATGTCCTTCTTCAGTTTATTTTATAGAAAAGGAATTGAGACAAACAGGGCTAAGTGATGTGCCCAGGGTCACTAGTTTTGCACTTAGGAAGATAAATCTTCTTACTTCAGGCCTCTATCCACTGCACCACCTAGCTACTAAATATCCCCAGAGTAAACTCTAATGTGACTCCATAAAATATTGGATGAATGGTTTTTTTAGAACAAAATGAGTGCAGAAAAGAGGAGAAAGTGTAATGATATATCTTGAAATAAAGTACACTTCCTGCTGTTGTATTTACTCAGGAAAGAAATATTGGGCACAGATTATTGCTAGAAGATTTCTAATAAATATTTAAAGGGATATTAAGGAACATATTTGAAGACACAATCTTGATTTATGAAGATTTTTCATACTAAAAAATAAGAATTATTAAAAATAAGAATTGAGTCAAATGAGACATGACTAAACCAAAAAATCAAAAGGGATTTTCACAGTAATTGAATAAGACTACAACTCCCCAAAGCAACAAATATGAGATACTGATTTTTATTTGAAATCATGCTAAATTGTGACTAACCCTTAAGACATACCTCTCTAAAAACTGTTTCCTGTTAGAAAGTAGGGGCGAGGGAATACCTGTTTTTCTCATTTTATTCCTTCTTCAAGCACTCTACTATTCATAGTTAATTTCTGTTAGCTGCCTGGGTCTTCTAGGCCATTCTTTGTCTTCTGTGGTTTCCTGCTCAATGTAGTCTGATGTGTTTTTCTAATTGATCACTTTTTCATCTTCCTCCTCTGTTTCTAATACAAGCATCATTAAAGATTTGTGGAGTTTCTCAATGGTTTCATTCTGTGGGGGTTAGAAGAGAATGATTATGATGTTGACTCTCCTCTATATGATAGACCAGTTCATGTATTTTATCTCCAAAATGCTAGGCAAATGGAAAAGAGGGGAAGGGTAGAAGTAATTATCAAGTACCTACTAAAAGCAAGTCACTGAGCTAAGTCCTTTCCAAAGATCATCTCCTTTGATTCTCACAACAACCTTTGAAAGCAGGTTTGAATATGATCTCCATTTGGCAGTTGAGGAAACTGAGGTGGAAGAGAGGAGGGTACTGCCTGGGGTCACACAGCTAGGAATTGCCTAAGGCTAGATTTGTACTCTGGTCTGCTTGACTCCAGGGCCAGGGCTCTATTCACTGGTCCACCTAGCGACTCATATTGAGGAGTGAAGACACAATCACAAATATTAATATTATTGATAAATACCAAAAAAAATTGTCATTAAGTGTCTACTCACAGTGAAGCAAAAATACTGAGCATTGTTTCTCAGACTAGAAATTCAATACAGAATAAATAATGAGAGTTTGTAGTATGTGCTAACAGCACACAGAGAAACAACTGGGAAAGTCTAGTTAAACAGTAAACTGCAAATTTCAGTGATTAATCCCTAAGTGGACAATAATAGCCAGCATTTATATAGAACTTCATAATTGCTATCCACTTGAAGTCTCACAACAAAAATGATGGGACAGTAGTACAAGTCTGGCTGCCCCATTTTACAGGTGAGGGAATAGAGGTTTAGAGTCTTTCCCATGATCAAAGAACTGGTAATTCAAACAAAGGTCTGCTAACTCCAAATCTAGCCCTCAGTGAATTGTTCCAACTGTCTCTGAATTGAATGGTTATATCTGGTGAAATGTAGTTGATATAGGACACTCAGTGAAGACCTTGGAGAAGGTCCAGAGGAAAACAAGATGATTAATAGTTTGGAAAATGTCCTTTACATGAAGAGAAAAAGGAGATCTGTTTGTTTTGATGAAGTAGAGGAGCTTTGGGAAAAAGTGTCAAAGAGATTAGTTGAGATTCTGAAACAACCTCACATGTCAACTTACTCTGAGGTGGATGACTCTCCTCAGTTGAGTTTTAATGTTTTCATTTGACAGTTTAATTTCAATGAATTCTTTCTCAAGTTTCTCTACCTTTTCTTGCAGTCTTAGCATTGCAGTGTTCTGAAAGTTCTGCTCAATACTCAACCAAATCTCTTGATTTTTTTCTGTCTCTGACTCCTGGAATTTCTCATCTAACTCTGTTATCACCAAAGTCTTCATTTTGTATTGTTCCATTTTGTATTGAGTTTTTCCCTATATGGAAACAAAGGAGTTGGTCCCAAAAGTGCCTTAAAATATTAAATGGTTGGGTTTACCCATACCAGAGCCATATATGATTAGTAAGTCATTCTTTTAAATCAAAATTAAATTCATTAACAAATACAATCTGAATTCCATTCAGAAGCAAACTATGTAGTGTATGCAACAAAGTACTAGATGGCCTGGCTTTGGAGTCCATGAATTGTCTCTCAGTTTCCTCATCTGTAAAATGGGAATCAAAATCCTTGAAATCCTTATCCTACAGTTAATTGTGAGGATCAGTTTTGCAATACAGGTGCACTTCTTTGTAATGAAAAAGCTATATTTACATCTAAGTCATAACTTCTTGTTGTTAATGTTTTTGTTTCCATTTGTGAAGGGCACCTAAGGATTAGTCTTGTTAGCATGAAACCATCTGGCTTATTTGGGATGGGGTGGGAAGTTATTTCCAAATACTTCATCTGACAACAGAAGCAATGATTTTATGACTTCTCTTGTCAGATGACAAGTCACTATGACAGAGACAAAATCTAGGAGTCAAACTAAGCCCAGACTCATAAGTCTGAGCTCCAGGCTCTGTCTGGGCCTAAACAGACTAGATTCAATCTTAGGAACATCAAAAATCATTTTCTCTTTGGCTCAAATTGCTTCTCCTCCCATCTTGCATCCAAGGAAATCACAGAATGACTTTTGAATATAAAAAAAATCCAGGTTTCCACAGTTGTGTATAAAGACACTCAAGAAAAGAAATGTATAATTTAGGCACAGGATAACCTTTGTTCTATCCCTCAGGAAACATAGAAAGGACTCAAAGTAGTCCATTAACAAGATTTACCATTTTCTTCTCCCTTTGTTGAGTTCCACATTTCCCTAGACATTTAATGTCCTTGAGAAACCTTGGAGTTGGAACTCCATCAAAGGAGGAAATTAACTGGGAATGATCAGAGAGGAAATATACTGATATTATTTTTTCACAGAGTCCCAGTCTGAACTCCATGGTTATGGTACTAGCTGATGACTTCATTCTCTTGGAAGGTGATTCTAGACAGACCATTGTTACACTGGCCTAATAACATATGGCAATTTTAGGGATTGAAGTTCAGGTCTTTTGCTCCCCCATATTGTGATGTAGATTCAACTGCTGTTGTATGCATGACCCTCTTCTCCTATCAAGAGAACAAGAGAACCCTAAAGCCAGGAAATCACCTTCTCTTGATAAAAATTTGGATTGTGGGACCATGCTACACAGAGAATTCCTTCTCCTCCTTTTTGCCTTGGAAGTCTGGGGCCTTATCCTCAATCCATATGGTTGAGAGGCCAAAGAGCTCATGTACCTTTTCCTCAAGAAAGACATGAATGGATTCCTGGGGGAGTAGTATCCTCTCACCCTCCACACTGTTGCACTTCCCGGGACACCAACAAAATTCAAGTAATCTCAATTATTCCAGTAAATCCTCTGGAAAGGAGGAAAAATGGACAAGTTTGAAAAAAGGATTGAAACCTCCCTTGAAAAGCCAAGAAATGAGATGCTACTGACTCTTGGAACCCTGTGTTCTGATTGGGAAGCATCCGGTCCTCTCAACTGCATTCTACGAAAAACTGAACCACTAGATGGTGCTAGTGTTGTCAGCAGACTTACTCACACCCTCCATGAAATTGACAATCAGCTCCAAATAAAGGTTTTCCATCCTGTGCACTCATCAAGGTGAGTAACAGACCTGACATTTATATGATGTTTTAAGGTCTACAAAGAGTTGTACATAAAGTACCTTATGCAACAAAAAGTAGTCTAAATCTTTCCTTATGTAACCATACTAGAATAGACACTAGAATAATTATTTTTGATAAAACCTTTATTGATGCTGAATCCATTTGGTTTAGGGAGGGAAAGGGGAGAAAAAGAGGACTATGATATATATTGGCACTCCAAAAGTGTAGCACAAGCCAGCTTTCATTCACAATGGAATCAAAACTTTCATAGCTACTCAGATAAGGGTTTCCATTAAAAAAATTCTTTTGTGGTAAAACTAGACATTTTCAAAGCATAACATCTGATTTCCAAAACATAACTCCAGAATAATTTTTATTATTTGCAAATGTTATTTAGAAATGCACCTAGGTTATTTTAAAAAATCACTTTCAGGGGCTAAGATGGCAAAGTAGGCAGTAAGTTGGCCACACTTTCCCTTCTAGACCTTGAAAAAACAAGAAAATACAGGTGGAGGAAAAATCCTGGAACAGTGCCACCAGCAGAAACAAGCGGGTAGCAGGGTTTTAGCTCATTAGGCTAAGGAGATTAACAGGAAAGTTCCCTCTTGCTGTGACTGAAGGGGACCAGTACAGGAAGGGAGGCATCCTGGTAAGCTAGTGGCAAGTACCTACTCATCAAACCAGCATGACATTCTGAGCCCCAGGGTGGTGGATCTGCCAAGGGTCAACACCAGGAATCCCACTTACCTTCCCATAGTCAGGGAAACTAGTAGACACTAACACAAAGAACCACTACTTGTGCAATAGAGAGGCATCCATCAGCGACTGAGCCTACCTGTGCTCTAATGAAGCCCCTGGTGGGTGGGAAGAGGACCTGCAGCAGCCAGACCACTACCACCTCCAGCTCTCACCCCACAAACTTCAGTGTAACTGAGGCGAAACACAGAAAAACCCTACCTGTCCTCAGCATACAACATCCACCACCACAAATTCCAGCACAGCATCAGGTAAGCTATATCCTATACAGACTCCAACTGCTAGAACCTGAGGTCCTAGCACACAAAAACAGTAATGAGGCCCCTATCCCCCAGCACAAAAAGACTAGGATAGTGTACCCTGAAGCAGAGATCAACTTTAAAAGCCAGGAAAAAGGGCAAACACCAGGACAAAAGGCAAACACCAAAAGGCAAGGAGCAACATAGAAAAACAAAGACCTTACTATGGAGACAGAGAATATCAAAACACAAATTCATAAGAGGACAGCATTGTCACTAAACCGACATCTGAAATGTCAAAGGGGAGGATGAACTGGTCTCATGCACAGAAAGTCTTCTTGGAAGGATTTTAAAAGTCAAGCTAAAGGGGTAGAAGATGAATTGAGCAATTCCTTTAAAAATAAAGTAGACAAAATGAAAAAAAAACATTGAAGAAAACAACTCTTTAAACACTAAAATTGACCAAATGGATATAAAACCTAACTGAAGAAATGAATTTGTTATAAACTAGAATGGGGCAAGTGGAACCTAATGACTTAATGAGAGATCAAGAATCAATCAAACAAAACCAAAAGAATTAAGAAAATAGAAGAAAATGTAAAATACCTCACTGAAAAATCCTCTGACCTGGAAAATAGATCCAGGAGAGATAATATACAAATTATTGTTCTACCTGAAAGCCATGATGACAAAAAAGAACCTGGATAGCATTTTACAAGAAATCATCAAGGAAAACCACCCCAAGGTCCTAGAACCACAGAATAATATAGTCACTGAAAGAATGTCTACACTACCTCCTGAGAGAGATCCTGAACTGAAACCATCAAGGTATACTATAGCCATACTCCAGAATTATTAGGCAACCCTCTGATTATTTTGATAAAAAGAAAAGAAGAAGGAAACCAAATTACCTGTATCAAAAATGAAAGGGGTGAATTCACCACCATGAAGAGGAAATTAAAACAATAATTAGGAACTATTGTGCCCAACTGTATGCCAATAAAATTGGTCATCTTGGTGAAAATGATGAGTATTTAAAAAAATATAAATTGTCAAAATTAACAGAAGAGAAAGTAAAATACTTAAATAACCTCATCTCAGAAAAAAGAAATTGAACAAGCCATCAATGAACTACCTAGGAAAAAATTCCTAGAGCCAGGTGGATTTCCAAGCAAATTCTATCAAACATTTGTATTTGGAAAAATAGTTGTAGAAGTCCTACCAAATTATTTTTATGATCCAAATATGGTATAGATATCTTAACCTGGAATGTCAAAACAGAGAAAAAATATAGTCCAATTTCCCTAATGAATATAGAAGAAAAAAATTCAAATAAAATATTATCAAAAAGATTACAGCAACTTATTACAAGAATAATACACGTTGACAAAGTAGGATTAATATCAGGAATGCAAGGCCTATTCAGTAGTAGGAAAACTATGAGCATAATTGATCATAATAACAGCAAAACAAACAGAAACAATATTATTATCTCAATGGATACAGAAGAAGCTTTTTACAAAACATAACACTCATTCCTCTTAAAAACATGAAAGAGCCTAGGAATAAATGTAGCCTTCCTTAGAATGGTAAGTAGCATCTACCTAATACCTTAAGTAAATATTATATGTAATGGGAAATATGCTAGGAGCATTTCCAAGAAGATAGGAGGTGAAACAAGGATGTCTATTATCATATTTCAAACTGAGTGACTTCACAGTCATTTTAATGCTCTCATTGAGGTTAAAGAAAAGGGCTTCATATCTCCCTCTGAATATAAATATAGTCATAGTTTCTTATTTGAGGGTACAAGGTCATGGGACATCCATTCATAATTGGTAGAGTATTCATTTTTGGTGCTGGAAGGAATCACAGATAATATACATTCCAGTCTCTTAATGTTAGAGATGAAGAATCAGAGGCCCAGAACAAAAAACTGACAAAGAACACTGAACTGGAAGCCAGGTGTCTTGATTCCAGACAATTCAGCAGAGGGCCAGCAGCAATGGCAGCAGCTACTCCTTAGGTTTCAGCTCACAGATTAAAAGTGTGAACATCAACTATTTAAACATCTGGGGCTCAAGATGGCAGAGGAAACAACAGTATGTGCACTCACCCTCCCTTCTGTACCTTGAAAAATGCAGAGAATATTGCCCCAGGAAAAATCCTGGAATAGTAGAGGAGCAGAAAAGTACTGCAGTCCTTTAGCTCAGGAGACTAGAGGAAGTAAGAGGAAAGATGCCTCTTGCTGTGGCTGAAGAGAACCAGTAGAAGATGTCAGGTACCCCAGCAAGTCAGCAGCAAACCCGACCTCAACAGACCAATGGGAGATCCTCAGTCTCAGGGTAATGGGATAAATAATTCCAACACCAGGACCTCAGATATGTTCACACTGCCAAGGCAATCAGCAGACACCAAGGTGGATAGGCATTGACCAGAGGCTGAACCTACCAGTGCTCTAACACAGCCCTCAGGAAGGAGGAGACCTACAGCAGTCAGCCCACCCTTCCCCACACCTCGCCCTGAGAGTTTCAGTATATTCCCAGGGAAACACAGAAAGACTGTCCTTGGTCTCCACAGATACCAGTCAGCCCAAATTCTGGTGAACACGAGGAACACTACAGCATTTTATAACTTCTAGCTGCCAGAACCAGAGGCCAAAACACACAAAGCCATTAATCAGGTCCCTAGTCCCCAGCACAAGAAGCCTGGGACAGAGCCCCCAGCACTCCAGAAGCGTACATCCACTTTAAAAGCAATGAAAAAGGCAATCACAATGAGCAAGAAACAAATCAGATGAGCAAAGACTATAGATTCCTACTATGGGGACAGGAAAGATCATAATACGAATTCAGAAGAAGACTGTATTGACAGTATATGCATATCTGAAAACTCAGAAGGGAATATGAACTGGAACCAAGACCAAAAAGCATTCTTGGAAGAGTTCAAGAAGGATTTTAAAAGTGAAATTAGAGAGGTAGAAGAAAAACTGATCAATTCTTATAAAAAATATTATTGACAAAATGAAAAAAAAATCATTGAAGACAACAACTTTTTGAAAAGTAAAATCGGCCAAATGGATAAGGATGTATAAAACCCAATTGGAGAAAATAATTCCTTAAGAAGCAAAATTGGCCAAATACAAAAGGAGGTGCAAAAGCTAACTGAAAAAACAATCACTAAAAAATTAGAATTGGGCAAGTAGAAGCAAATGACTATGTGAGCAATCAGGAAACAGTCAAACAAAATCTAAAGAATGAAAAAACAGAAGAAAATGTAAAATACCTCATTGGAAAAAAAAAACTGAGTTGGAAAATAAATATAGGAGAGGTAATTTAAGAATTAGTGGCCTGCTGGAAATTATTGGTCAGGAGGAAAAAAAGAGCCTGAAAAGTATCTTCCAAGGAATTAAAAAGGAAATTACCCTGAGGTCCTAGAATGAGAGGATAAACTGGTCATCAAAAGAATCCTCAGATCATCTCTTGAAAGAGATCTCAAATGGAAAACAGCAAGGAATATTGTAGCCAAATTTCAGAATTTTCAAGTCAAGGAGAAAATAGTGCAAGTGGCCAGAAAGAAACAATTCAAATATCATGGAAGTACAGTAAGAATCACACAGAACCTAGCAACTTCTACATTAAAGTTTGGAAAATTGGAATATGATATTCTGTAAGGCAAAGAAGCTTGGAATACAAACAAAGATCAACTACCCCACAAAACTGAGCATAAAATTTCAGGCAAGGAGACCAACATTGAATGAAATAAGGAATCTCCAGATATTCCTGATGAAAAAGGTCAGAGATCAATGTAAAATTTGGTCTTCAAATAAAATACTCCAGAAATGCATAAAATGGTGAACAGAAAAAATCAGCTGAATAATTTTGACTCAGTGAGGGCAAATCATTTACATCCCTACATGGGAGGATGATATTTTTTGATATATATTTTATTTATTTTTCAGTTTTCAACATTCACTTCCACAAAAATTTGAATTTTTTCCCCATCTCTCTCCACCCCCACCCCAGAACAGCATGCACCCCATTAACCACTTCCTCCAGTCTGTCCTCCCTATTATTACCCCTCTTCTTCCATTCTGCACCCCTCTATTTTCCTGCAGGGCTAAATCCATTCCTATGTTCCATTGCCTATACATCTTATTTCCCAGGTGCATGCAAAAACAATTTTTAACATTGATTATTAAAGCTTTGATTTCAATATTCTCTCCCTTCCCCACCCACCCTCATTGAGAAAGCAAGCAGTTCAATGTAAGTCATGCATGTGCAGCAATGCAAAACACTTCCATAATTGTTATGTTTTAAAAGACTAACCACATTTTCCTCTATAACATCCTGCCCTCCATTTATTTCATTCTCTCCCTTGACCTGTCTTCCCATAACAGTGTTTGTTCTCATTATCCCTTTACCCAATATGCTGTCCCTTCTATTATCTTCCCTCTCCTATTCCCTTCCCCACTGCCTTCCTGCAGGGTAAAATAGATTGCTGTATCCAATTGACTGTGTTATTCTTTCCTTAAGTCAAATCCCATAAGAGTCAGGCTCTCTTATTTTCTTTCCTCTCCCCCCTTTCCCCTTCCATTGTAAAAGCTCTACCTTGCCTCTTTTACGTGAGATGATTTGTTACATTCTGTCTCTCCCTTTTCCTTACTCCTACATTCCATTCAACAGTAAATTTTATTTTGGGGGTATTCTCTCTTCATATTCAGCTCACCTTTTGCCCTCTGTGTGTGTGTGTGTGTGTGTGTGTGTGTGTGTGTGTGTGTGTGTGTGTATACTAGAAAGATATTTTGAGATCAGATCACTCAGGTGTGATTCTGATGGCTATATGTCTCTTACCTTTTTCTAGTGTATTCACACAAATGATATGTCTTGTAAGTTAGAGGTATATGATGTACTATGCTGTATCTAGAAGATAAACAAGGGCAAAGTTTTTACCCTATCTGGTAAAAGAGAAAAATGCAAATCCAAGACCAATCAGCACGATCCTGTGTCTTACTAAATGGCTGCACTGCTATGCCAGCAGAATGTTGATATTTCAAAGAAATGGTTGCTGAGGGATGACATCACTGCTCTGTCAGCAGAATGTTCATATTGTAAAGGAACAGTTTCTGAGTGATGATATCAGAAGTACCAACAGTCAGGAAAGTTGCAGTGATTTCACCTCAATTCAAAGGGACAAATATTTTTTAATTGACTAGTATGCTGCTTAGGATAGAGAAATGAGTAAAACACCAGAAATCTGGATTCAAATAATGATTCATTATTTGTGTGTGAATAAGTATACACAAACAAAGACATATATAAAAGTATAAACATACATATATAAATATATACAAAAATATACTATACATATACACAAAAACACATAAAATAAGTATGTTACAGAAATATATACACATGTTCACAGTATACATATACTTGTACATACACAAAACATATCCTATCACACAGACACACACACATATGTACTTTTAGAAGTACTATAAAACAGGAAGCTGCTTGAAGATCAGACAACAAAGTTGTAATTTTGATGGCTATATATCTCTTACCTTTTTCCAATGTAATCTTACAAATGATGTACAGAGTTGTAAACAGTATGTGATTTACGATGAATAATCAAGAAGATGAAGTCCGCCAATATTACACCATGTTATAAAAGTCAAAAATCCAAGAGCGATGCTTACAAGGATCCTGTCTCATTAAATGGCTGCACTGCTACACCAGGAGAATGTTACATTTCAGAGAAGTGGTTGGTGAGTGATGACATCACTGCTATGCCAGTACAACACTGGCATTGTAAAGGCAAAGTGGCTGAGTGATCACACCACAAGGATCAATAGTCAGGCAACTTGCAATAATTTCAACTCCATTCAATTCAATAAATATTTATTAATTGCCTATTCTGTGGTTAGGCATACCAAATTGAAGAAAACACTTAGAAACTGGATTCAAACTATGACTGACTATTACATGTGTGAACACGAACACATTACTGCATCTCTCTTTCATCTGAGGTTTCTTCATCTGTAAAATGAGGAGTACAGAGTAGAATATGCTTGAAACCCCTTCTAGATTAAGTTCTATATTTAACTTTCTTTGCCTTCAAGGGAATTGCAATCAAGGAAGGTAAAACAAGATAAATACACAAAAGGGTATAACACATAGTATAATAACACGTGCCAAAGAGAGTTAAAAACAAGGTGCCACAGTTGTTTAAAAAAAGAGACGGATTGTGTCAACTTGGAGGGTATCAAAGAAGTCTTCCCAGAGGAAGGGGAACTTGAATTTGGAAAGATAGGATGAATATCAGTCAGATGTAATGGTTTTTCATGTAAAGAAATTAAAACCCTAAGACATTTCAATAAATTGTTTCTCAAAAAAAGCATCTAACCAATTAAAATCAAAATGTAAGAAAAGATGAAAATTGTATTTTGGATGTCTCTACCTTTTAAAAATTATTTTTCCATAAAAAAACAAATAAAATAACAAATAACAAAACACCTGAGCCCTCAGTGCAACAAACTAACTATTGTTGTACATGAGCATTCATCATTACATTATATATAAAATAAAAAAAGAAATGAGCACACAAATTAACAAGGAAGGACTAATATTGTCCCTTGTTATTGGGAAGCTGTTTGATTATTGAATATTGATATTGAAGCTGTTTGGTATTGTCTCCTTTTATTTAGTAGACATCAGTGTGTAATTGCTCTTTGATCCTTTTTAGGGGGAGATCTGAGTCCAAGAGAAATCATTAGGCTTTTCCTCATTCTCTGTAGCTCATCATGACCTCAACTTTGAAAATATCTCAATTCTAAAATTGTCTACGGTTTCCCCAAGGGGAGGGTTCCATCTTGAAAAGATACTTAATGTGAATAGTTATAAAATGCAAGACAGCTTTTCCTTTCCTCCAGCACAATGCAAATACTTAAAACCAATAAGATTCAAAATTGAGTATTGACAGATAATTAATATAGGAGACAGTGACATAGCATCTAATTTACTCAAAGGAGATAAAGATAACTGTGAAACTAAGCAACAGATATTTCAAATGTAAACTCTGAGCAACAAAGTTCAAAATTTCCATCCTCCCAGGTATGACTTTTCTATCACCTTCAGACATAGAATGCTTCTGGGGATAGTGCTCTGATACATCCATCCCCTTAGCTAATATCATATGGGGGCAACTAGGTGGTGCAGTGGATAGAGCAGGAGTCAGGAGGACCTGAGTTCAAATCTCACCTTAGACACTTGACTCTCACACTAACTGTGTAACCTTTGGGCAAGTCACTTAACTCCAATTACCTCATCCTGGGTCATCTCCAGTCATCCTGATGAGTATCTGGTCATTGGATTCTGATGACTCTGGAGGAGAAGTGAGGCTGGTGACCTGTACAGCCCTCCCTCACTCAAAGCAAAGTTAAGTGCAAGTCATGTCATCATTTCTATGATGGCATAGTCTTCTTTGGCAACAAAAGATAGACCAATGCACGCACACACACACACATACACACACATACACACACACACACACACACATAATATCACATATCACACCTCTCTTTTTTAGCTAACCTCCTTGAAAAGGACATCCACAACCTCTCTCTCAAAATTCGGACTCAGTCATCTACTGGACATTTCAGATTGTCTGTCCCATACACATCTCAAATTCAACATGTCCAAAACTGAATTCATTCGTTCTCTCTTCTGAAGCCCTAAGATAAAATATAGACTATGTCATAACTATATTCACATATGATTGCATCACAAATCATAACCAATAATATACTTCATAGCAATTATACAAACATATTCAAATCACAGAACTATACTTAACTGCCATTTCAATAATTAAAAGAAATAAAGATACAATCAACACTATCCTTCCACTCACTCTGTTTTGAAATCTAGGTATCATCCTCAGCTCCTAATTCTTTTTCAACCACACTCCCATATGCAACCAATTGCCACAACCTGGTGGTTCTACCTCTGAAACAACTCTCCTATAGATCCCTTTCTGTCCTTTAACAGAAACAACTTCCTAATCAGTCCTTCTCCCAATATATGGCATTTTCACTGGCTATTCCCTGCCTATAATTTTCTTCTCCTTCATCTCTGTCCCCTCTCTTCCTTGGCTTCCCTCAAGTCTCAGCTAAAACCCCAACTTCTACAGAAAGTCTTTCTTAATCTTCCTTGGCTGGTTCTCCTTAATTCTAATGCCGTCCTTCTGGTAATTGTCCTCAATTTATTCTGTAAATATCTCATTTGTACATAATGGTTTGCATATTATCTCTTCCATAAGACTGTGAACTCCTTGAGGTCAGGAACTGTCTTTTGCTTTTCTTTCTATCTTTGCTTAGTGCCTAACATATATCAGGTGCTTCAGAAATGCTTGTGGACTGAATGAGTGTCTGAGAACATTTTGTAGAAATAATTTTCTACTTACCATCATTTACAGGTGAGGAGATCACTGAAAATTCAAGTAAAGCATGGCTGGAGCCAATCCTAGATGTAGGGAGCCATTTAAACAATCACTGATCACACAGTGGCTCTAGCCATGAGGGAGTTAACTACTTCAGCACTTGTTTCTTCACTGAGTGGCATCTCACCTAGGGAAGAGAAGCCAGGGACTTCAGTAAAGCAGGGTTTGAACCAGCCCATAGAACATCAGATGTGGGGTTAATTACATTTTCCATCAAACTGCAACCCAATTTTACCCTCAGTTTTGGTTGAATAATGAATTTTGTTCACTAGTAATATGTTTGAGAATTTATTGAATGTTAAACTTTTCAGTACATTTGATTCTACATCTTCATTACCTAATCTATTCCTCTGACGATTCTTATATTTTCATCATAACAGCAGAACTTTTTTGATAATTACTGCTGTTTTGTGTTTGGGAATCTGTCATTGCCATTCTAACTTCATAAGTTTTTTGGCATTGTATCCATTGAGATCCTTGACATTTTTCCAGATTAATTTTGTTATTATTTAGCCCACTTCCATAAAATATTCCATTTATATATGGATTCATATAATGTTAATTATATTTTGCCATCATTATTATACTATATCCTGGTTAAGCCATTAACAATGAATACCTCTCCGATTGTTTAGATCTTGATTCATTTTTGAAAAAAAATTTGTAATGGTATTTGCATAATCATTTGTCTCTCTGTGTTGATTAATTTTTAAATATTTAACTGTATTTTATATCTTGCTACCTTTCTCAAGCTATTTGTTAATCCATTAGCTTTTCTTGTTGATTTTTGGCTTTTCCACATAGACCATCCTATCACCTACTGAGATATTTTAATATCTTCTTTCCCAGTATTTATTCATGTAATTTCTTTTTTCTTATTTTATTGCTAGAGTTAGAGGTAACATTTTTGGAGTTATGTCAAATATTTATGGTGAGACTGGCCATCCTTCTTCATTCACCCTTGATCTTTTGGGGAAAATGTCTAGTATTTTTTCATGACAAAAAAAACCCACTTTTTTCCTTTAGATTAATGTTTTTTATCAATATTAAGAAAAATCAATCTGTTCTTATACTTTTTAGTATTTTTAATACAAACAAGAATTTTATTGAGATTTCCCTTATTGATATAATCACCTGACATTGTTTCCATTATTAATAGTTTTATTATTGTTGGACCATTTACTAATAGCCTTACTATTTTTGTATTACTGATTTGATCCACTTTGCTCAAAAAAAATAATCTTTTTTAAGACATTGCTATTATGTATATATACATACAGATACATATATTTTATAGCTTTTCATTAATGTTCATTACTACTGTTATCTGTAATTCTTTTACTTGACCTTATCTACCCTGAATTGGTCCTCAGGATCATGCTTATTTCAGAGAAAGAGTTGAGTGCTATTTTGAGCTGGGCTTGATTCAAAGGAGTCATTTGGTACTTTCTCTTCATCAATAGAACAAAATGAGACACTAAAATCACTCAGTATTTAGGAGAAGCTAATTTATTTATCCACAAAAGGAAAAGAATATTCAACAAAAATCAACCTTGAGGTCATCCAGAGGTGATTCAGCTGAGAAAGCTTTCCCTTGTAGTCAGAGGTAGACTTCCAGTTTTGCATAAAGCATTCCTGCACCACCACCCCCAGTTAAGTTTGTCTCAAAGATAAAGGGGATGGCGTCAACTTTCTTGCTTTCCACAATTTGCTGCTTAAAGAAGGACTGTCACTTGAACATATGGTCACCCTCCTGGGAAGACCCCTGCTTGAGGTCTGTTAATTAACTTCTTTCCCCTCTACTCCCCTTGGTATATTGCTATATAATACTTTTGTACTGTGTTGCATATAAGAGAGAGCAGAGATAGAGAGACACGGTGAGGAAGACAGAGACAGAGAGAGACAAAGAGAGAGAGACAGAGAAAAAGAAATATAGAGACAGAGACACAGAAAGGAACAGAGACAGAGACAGATAGAAACAGAGAAAAAGAGCCAGAGAGATTCCTTTTAAAAGTACCACCAACTTCAGGGACATTGTAGCTATCTTTACATTACTTCAGATCCATTTTGTTCACTCTTCTCCCAATACTTTGGAAACTCAAAATATTGGAAAACAGAGGAAAAACAAATAGCACATGCAAAATGGGAGGGCAATTCAGCAAGTGTTGTTAAGTGTTCATTAGGGTTTTATTTTTTGTTTTCAGTTGTGATTACATCACCTTAAATTTCAAAATTTCTCTTTTTTGCATTTTCATTGGGATAATTTGTTGCTTTTCTTTTTTTTTTTATTTTTATTTTTTTATTTTTTTTAATGTTTAACAATCACTGCCATACAATTGCGATTTTATCCCTCCCCACCCACCCCCCACTACCTCCCTCCCTCCCCACGACTGCATACAATTCTGTATAGATTCTACATATACTTTCCTATTGAGTATATTTTCACTATAGTCATGCTATGTAGTCAGACTAAGATAAATGAAAGAATCCGTATAACAAATCAGAACATGATACACAAACAGATACACATACACAAACATGATCTGCTACATTATGTGAGTGACTTCCATATTTCTCTCTCTGAGTGTGGAAGGCATTTTGCCTTGAGGTCCACCATTGGGATTTTTTTTTTTTTTCAGAAGTTCTTGTGTTATTACAAAAATCTAAGTCTACCAGAAAAAACTCTCACACACTGTGGTTGTTGCTGTGCATAAAGTTCTCCTGGTTCTGCTCCTTTCACTCAGCATCAGGTCATATAAGTCCTTCCAGGCCTCTCTGAAGTCTTCTTGTTCATCATTTCTTATGGCACAATAGTACTCCATTACATTCATATACCATAATTTATTCAGCCATTCCCCAATTGATGGACATCCCCCTGACTTCCAGTTTTTGGCAACTACATAGAGTGCTGCTATAAATATTTTTGTACATGTGGGACCCTTTCCCATTTAATTTGTTGCTTTTCTAATTTGTTAAACTGTATATTCAGTTAATTCATCTTCTCCTTCACTTTTTAAACATGTGTGTGTGTGTGTGTGTATATATATATATATATATATATATATATATATATATATATATACATGCATACATTAATAGATATAAATCTGCCTCTGAGAAATGTTTTAGTGGCAAACCATCAATTTTGATATGTAACAACTATTGTCATTATGCTGTTTGTTTTTAACCATTCGTTATTTAAGTAATCCTCATTTAGCTTCCATTTAAGTCTACTATACTTTCTCCATCATTTCTCCTATTTTATCCTGTTTTGTTGGTAAAGTAAGTCTTTATGATTTTTATCTTTTTGCATTTCTTTGGAGATTCTGCATGCACTATAGGAAGACCAGTTGTGTTAAAAATCCTAGGTTTCTTTGAGAATATTCCTATTTATCTCTTTCCCTATGTCAAACCAGTATTTTTTTTTCTATATTCAGATCTTGAACTTCATTTGTCCTTTGGTTGAATTTATGTCTTCTTAGCAGTAAAAAAAAATTTAAGACAACTCCAAAAGACTCATGATGGAAAATGCAATCCACATCCAGAAAAAGAAATAGGGTCTCTAAATGCAAATCAAAGTATACTATTTGCACTCTCTTTTAGAGGGGGAGAGGAGGAGTGGGTGTTCCTTCTCATGGTTCCTCTCATTGGTTCTAATTCTTTTTACAATATGAGTAATATAAAAAAAAGTAAATGATGAGGAGGCAAAATTCAGAAAAATCTGAAAAAACTTGTATGACCTAATGCTAAATGAAGTGAGAAGAATCAGGAAAGCATTATAAACAGTAAAAATAACATTTTGAGATGACTGACTCTGACACATTTAGCTCTTCTCAGCAATGCAAGAATCTAAGGCAACTTCTAAAGACTCATGATGGAAAAAACAACTATGAAGTCTGAATGCAGCTTAAAGCATACTATTCTCGCTGTTTTTTTGTTTCTTCTTTGTTCTGGTTTCTCCCATTAGTTCTAATTCTTCTTTACAACATGACAAATGTAAAAATATATTTAATATCAATGTATATATAGAGGTTATATCAGATTACATGCCATCTTGGGGTGGGGAGAAGGGAGTGAGGGAAAGAAAATTTAGAACTTAAAATCTTACGGAAATGAATGTTGAAAACTTAAAGTAAATAAACATACTAAATAAAAAAGCAATAGATAGATGATATAAAAGATGATTGGACTAAGAAACAACTGTACAGTGTTTAAAGTTGAAATAAAAATGCTAGAGGGAGTGCCTCTGGATTTTGAAGGGAACAAACGGTCTCTCAAAAACAAGCAGAAAGGTGAAACAAAATTAAATAGTAAAGATAGTAAAGGAAGAAACAGTAAATGGTAGCCTAGAAAATGGGGCAAAAAATCTCTAGCCCAACTCTCAAAAAGTTTCATGGCTAAATATTTTCATTTTAAGGTTCTGAATGTTACCCTATTTGCTGAAAAGACTGACTTCATCTCCAAAAATGAAAATTTCCTATCAGTATTCCATTACAGTCAAATTTATTGGTCTTGTCCTTGTTTATTGTTCTAAAAAAGTTGTCTCATGTAGAATCATGCTAAGTTATCAGGACCTCTTGGTCTTGTTCCTGATCTTCTGGGCTTGAAAATAATGGCCCTGTTTTTCCATCCTGGAACTTTACTTAGTGGTTGAGACCTTTTCACTTAGGAACATCCTATCACTTTTGTGACCTGCTCACCATGAAATATTCCTCTACAGGGTTCACCCCATCCCCAACCATTTCTGAGTTCCTTCAGTTAATAGTGGCACAATTTTATAAATGATACACATAATGGTTGCACCCCACCTTTTGGACAAAAATTGTCATAAAATCTGTGATGATGATCATGTGGGAAGATACAGTAGCATATTTACAAGGCACAAAATAGTATTTCATAAATTCTTGTTTCCTTCCTTCCTCAAATCAGGGCTTCCAAAGAAAAAAAGGATCCTAACTTTGTTTTGCACAGATTTGAAATAAAGCTTTTTTTTTGTAGATGACATTTCATTTTCCCAGGAAGAAAAATTACCTCTATCATTGTCATATCTATTATGAGCATCAAAATTGAAGATATTTTTCATCTTCCACATTAAACACCTCTCTTGACGTAACATAATATCAACTTTGGCTGGCCTGAGAGGAAAATAACTAAACTCTGTCTC
The DNA here is from genome assembly GCF_028372415.1 of Notamacropus eugenii. NCBI lineage: Eukaryota > Metazoa > Chordata > Mammalia > Diprotodontia > Macropodidae > Notamacropus > Notamacropus eugenii. Next base: position 317,090,620 of record NC_092872.1, on the reverse strand, counting down.
TAGCATTTCTGGTCCATCAAGACTTACTTCAAAGATTTTTAAAACATCACTTTTGGGAACCTTTGGTCAAATTCTGCAAAAATGAAAGTGAACCAAACAAAACCAACAAAATATATAGACAACGACGCTTTCCTACCTTGAATCTTCCTTTGAAAGAAAGCCTTACATCTTTCACGTGACCAAACACCTCATTGGTAACCAGAAGCATAATCACTGCAGACAGCACAGAACTGAGAATCCCTCTTTGAGGCCAGCCACTTCATAGTGGGGCTTTTAGAACTGTTCCCATCAACGTTCCTTTTCATTTTCTCCCTAGTGGCAAAGAAATGATACATTAGGGAAAAAAAAGAAAAATATATTTTTTTAAAGACAACAAGGAAACTATTACTAGAATTCATTTTCAATTTACTTGACTCTTTTTCTCTATTCTCTGGGGTTCATTATCATGGTTTTACAGCCAACTCAGCACCAGGTTAGCTGCAGTATTATATAGGTTCTAGCTGAAAGAACCAGAGGGCAAAGCACACCATGTCAGTAAGAAGGCCACTAGCTCCCAGCACAATAAACATGGGACAGAGCCCATGAAGCAGACATTCACTTTAAAAGCCAATAAAAAGGCAATTGCCATGAACAAGAAGCAAATTAGAAAAGAATCTTATTACAGGGACAAGGAAGATCAAAACATGAATCAGAAGAGGACAATATTGACCCTATATCCAGATCTGAAACATCAAAATGGAATATGAATTGGTCTCAAGCCCAAAGATCATTCTTGGAAGAGCTCAAGAAGGATTTTAAAAGACAAATTAGAGAGGTAGAAAAAACATTGACCAATGATTTTAAAAACACAATCAACTCCTTAAAAAGTAAAATTAGGAGTTGCCAGTGGCAGAACCAAGATGGCAGAGTAGAAGCAGGGACCTGCCTGAGCTCTCCACCCAAACCCCTCAAAATACCTGCAGAAAAATGACTTAACAAATTCTGAAACAGCAGAAGTCACAAAATGATAGAAGAAAACAGATTTCCAGCTTAAGGAAATCTGTCAGGCTAACAGGTGAGGTCTGTTGCATGGAGCTTAGTATTGAGCACACCCCAGCATGGGCCACATCAACACACATAGGACTGGAGAAGGCCTCAGTGTGATGAATCACTTCTCTATGCTTTACAAACTTCTCAACCCACAAACACCAAAGAAAGCTAAAGGTCAGTGGGAAAGCTCTCTCACCTGGGTAATAGAGGAACTTGGTCTGGCCCCAGCACCAGGGCAGTGGCAGCCACTGCTGCAAGGGGCAGCTATTTTTGGAGCTCTTGGCCTACAGATGGTTGGGGAATTGAGCAGTTGACCTGGGTCACAGTCCTGGGGCAAGGAGGAACACTGGTGTGACAGAGTTGGTGGAGCTGCGGAGAGGCAATGCTATTTGCAGATCCAGAACAGAAAAGAGTGCTTGTGCTTGCTCATAGATCAAAGTACAGGTCAGGACAGGAGTAAATACAACTCCTTTGGTCATATCACTTTGGAGGAGCTGAGATTCCTGGAGCTATCTCTGAAAGCACCTACACAAAGACCATGAAACTTAGCACAATGCAACCTCCACTTAACAAGGAGCTCAGATGTCAAGTAATTCACTGGGAAAATGACCAAAGAGGGGGAAAAGAAATAACACTATTGAAAGTTACTTTCCTGGTGAAAAGGTATTTTTTTTATGACAAGTAAGATCAAAGCATACAACCAGAGGAAGACAGCAAGGTCAAGGATGGTACATACAAAGCCTCCAAGAAAAATACGAAATGATCTCAGGCCATGGAAGAGATCAAAAAGGATTTTGAAAATCAAGTAAGAGAAGTAGAGGAGAAGAGAAGAGAAATGAGAGTAATGCAAAAATATCATGAAAAACAAGTCAACAGCTTGCTAAAGGAAACCCAAAAAATGCTGAAGAAAACAACACTTTAAAAAATAGACTAAAATAAATGGCAAAAGATGTCCAAAAAGTCAATGAGGAAAAGAACGCCTTAAAAAGCAGAATTGGCCAAATGGAAAAGGAGGTCCAAAAGCTCACTGAAAATAATAATTCCTTCAAAATTTAAATGGAGCAAATGGAAGCTAATGACTTTATGAGAAATCAAAAAATTATAAAACTAAACCAAAAGAATGATAAAATAGATGACAATGTGAAATAGCTCATTGGAAAAACAACTGACCTGTAAAATATATGCAGGAGAGACAATTTAACAATTGTTGGTCTAACTAAAAACCATGATCAAAAAAAGCCTAGACATCATCTTTCAAGAAATTATCAAGGAAATCTATGCTGATATTCCAGAACCTTAGGGTATAATAGAAATAGAAAGAATTCACTGATCACCTTGTGAGACAGATCCCAAAAGGAAAACTCCTAAAAGTATTGTAGCCAATTTCCAGAGGTCCCAAGTCAAGGAGAAAAAATTACAAGTAGCCAGAAAAGGACAATTCAAATACGGTGGAAACACAATCAGAGTAACACAGGATTTACCAACTTCCACACTAAGGGATCAGAGGGCTTGGAATATGATATTCTTGAGGTTAAACAAGTCAGAATTAAAACCAAGAATCACATACCCAGCAAAACTGAGTATAACATTTCAGGGTAAAAAAAAAAAAGTTTATTCAATGACATAGAGGACTTCCAAGCATTCTTATTGAAAAGACCAGAACAGAATAGAAAATTTGATTTTCAAATATATGAGTCAAGAGAAACATGAAAAGGTAACCAGGAAAGAGAGGACATAAGGGACTCATTAAAGTTGAACTGCTTACATTCCTACATGCATAAATGATATTTGTAACTCATAAGAACTTTCTCAATATTAGGGTAGTTAGAGGGAATATATACATACATGCATGCATATACACCCATATATATAATAAACATGCAAACACATATACACCCATATATATAATACATACATATTTTATATTATATATATAAGGTATGTATGTACATATTATATGTGTGTAGGTATATGTATTTATATATGTATATGCATATGTATGTACGTATAGAGAGAGAGAGACAGAGGGCAAAGTGTGAACTGAATATGAAGAGAAGATACCTAAAAAGTAAAATCAAGTGTTGAGAGGAATGTACTGGGAGAAAGAGAAAGGGAGAGGTAGACTATAGTAAAGCATCCCACATAAGAGAGGCAAGAAAGAGCTTTTACAATGGAGGGAAGAAGGGGGAGGTAAGAGGGAACAAGTGAGCCTTACTGTCATTGGATTTGGCTTAAGGAGGGAAGAGCACAGCTTCAATTGGGCATCAAAATTTATCTTACACTGCAGGAAGTCAGGGGGGAAGGGGATAGGAGAGGGAGGATAATAGAAGGGATAGCAGATTGAGGAAAAGAGTAATCAAGAGCAAATACTATTGTGGGGGAAGACGTCAAGGGAGAGAATGGAATAAATGGAGGGCAGGACAGAATAGAGGGCAATGTGTTTAGTTTTTGCAACATGACTGTTATGGGAGTGTTTTGCATGGCTACACATGTATTACATGAATTTGCTTGCTTTCTCAATGAGGGTGGGTGAGGAGGGAGGAAGGGAGAGAATGTGGAACTTGAAGCTTTAAAAATGAATGTTAGAAAATGTTTTTACATGGAGCTTAGAAGTAAAGTGTATAGGAAAATAGAAGGGTAGGGGATAGTAGAAGGGGGGTGATAGAGGGGAGGTTAGATTGGGGAAAGCAGTGGTTGGGGTGCACACTATCCTGGGGAGGGAGGAGGGTAGAAATGGGCAGAAAATTTGGAATTCAAAATCTTCTGGAAGTGAATGTTTAAAATTGAAAATAGATAATATATTAAAAAGTAAAATTGGTCAAATGGATAAGGTGGTACAAAACCTAACTGGAGAAAACAACTCCATAAAAGGAGCAAAAGACAAATGGAAAAGGAGGTAGAAATGCTAACTGAAGGAAATAATTTGCTAAAAATTAGAATTGGGAAAGTAGAATTTAATGACTCTATGAGGCATCAAAAATCAATCAAACAAAATTAAAGAATGAAAAAAATAGAAGAAAACGTAAAATATTTCATTCTAAAAACAACTGACCTGGAAAATGGATACAGAAAACAAAATCTAAGAATTATTGGTCTCCTTGAAAGACATGATGAAAATAAAAGAGCCTGGACACTATTTTCCAAGAAATTATCAAGGGAAATGGCCTAGAGGTCCTAAATCTAGAGGGCAGAATAGTCATTGAAAGAACCCACCAATGGGGTACAGCCAAGATGGTGGAGTAGGAATAGAGACCTACTACAGCATTCCCTCAAAACCCTTCAAAAACTTGTAAAAAAAAAATTTACTCTAAACAAATTCTAGAACAGCAGAAGTCACAAAATGACAGACTGAAGCAAATTTCCAGCCCAAGACAATCTGGAAAATCAACAGAAAATGTCTATTGCACTGGGCTGGGAGTGGAGGGAAATTTGGCCTGGGCTGCACCAGCACAGACAGAGCTGGAGCAGGACTTAGGGGAACAAATCACTGGCAGCTACTGTGGTTTCCAAGCTTCTCAACCCACATGCTAAAGACTGCTTTGAAGGTCAGTGAGAAGTGTATCTCAACTGGCTGAGAGGAGAGTGTGGTCCAGCCCCAACCCCAATCCCAGGGTGTCAGCAGTCACTGCTGAAGTGAAGGCTACTTCTGGAGTCCTCTACATAACAAAGAGCTCAAAAGTCAAGTAACTGGTTGGGGAAATGAGCAAATGGGAAAAAGAAACAGACTATAGATTCCAGCTTTTCAGTAAAAAGTCTTTTTCTTACATCACTGATGACAAGAAGATAAAAACATGCAACCAGAAGACAACAAAGTCAAAGTTCCTGCATTCAAAGTCTTCCAAGAAAACTATGAGTTGATGTCAGGCCATGGAAGATCTGAAAAAGAATTTTGAAAATCAAGTAAGAAAAGCAGAGGAAAAATTAGGAAGAGAAATGAGAGTGAGGTAGGAAAAATCAGAAAAACAAGTCACCTGCTTGCTAAAGGTGACCCAAAAAATGCTGACGAAAATAACACCTTAAAAAACAGACTAATCCAAATGGCAACAGAGATTCAAAAGCCAATGAGGAAAAGAATGCCTTAAAAAGCAGGAGTGATGGAAAAGGAGGTCCAAAAGCTCACTGAAGAAAATAATTTCTTAAAGATTACAATGGGGGAAATGGAAGCTAATGACTTTAGGAGAAATCAAGAAATTATAAAACAAAACCAAAAGCATGAAAAAATAGAAAACAATGTGAAGAATCTCACTGGAAAAACAACTGTCTTGGAAAAATGGATTCAGGAGATATAATTTTAAAATTATTGGACTACCTGAAAGCCATAATCAAAAAAAGAGCCTAGATACCATCTTTCAAGCAATTATCAAGGAAAACTGCCCTGATATTCTAGAAGCAGAGGATGAAATGGAAAGAATCTACTAATCACCTCCTGACAGAGATCACAAAAGGAAAACTCCAAGGAATATTGTAGCCAAATTCCAGAGTACCCAAGTCAAGGAGAAAATATTACAAGCAGCAGAAAGAAACAATTCAAGTATTGTGGAAACACAATCGACAGAACACAGGAATAAGCAGCTTCTACACTAAGGGATCAGAGGGCTTGGAATATCATATTCCAGAGGTCAAAGAAGTTAGTATTACAACCAAAAATCACCTACTCAGCAAAACTGAGTATAATACTTCAAGGGAAAAAAATAGAACTTCAATGAAATAGAGGACTTCCAAGCATTCTAGTTGAAAAGACAAGAATCAAATAGAAAATTTAACTTTCAAATATAAAAATCAACAAAAGCATGAAAAGGTAAACAGGAAAGAGAAATCATAGGGAATTATTAAAGCTGAACTGTTTTAATTCCTATATGGAAAGATTATATTTGTAACTCAAGAGACCTTTCTCAGTATTAGGATGGTTGGAGGGAATATATATGTATGTGTATGTGTTTATGAATCTATGCACCTATATATGTATATATACACATGTGTGTATGTGTGTACATGTATGTATATGTATATTGCATACATGTATGTATATGTATGTGGAGAGAGAGACAAACAGAGGCCACAGGATGAATTGAATATGAAGAGATATCTAAAAAAGAAAATTAAGTGTTGAGAGGAATGTACTAGAAGAAAGAGAAATGGAGAGGTAGAATGCAGTAAATCATCTCACACAAAAGAGGCAAGAAAAAGCTTTTACAATGGAGGGGTAGATGAAAGGGGATAAAGTCTTACTTTCATCAGATTTGGCTTCAGGTGGGAATAACATATACACTCAACTGGGTATGAAAATTAATCTTGCTCTACAGGCAAGTAGGGGGAAAAGGGATAAGAGAAGCGGAAAAACAGAAGGGATGGCAGATTGGGGGAAAGTGTAATTGGGAGGAAACACTTTTTTAGAGGGACAGATCAAAGGAGAGAATTGAATAAATGGAGGGCAGGACAGGATACAAGGAAATATCTTTCACAACATGACTGTTATGGAAATGTTTTGCATGACTACACATGTATAACCAATATCAAATTGCTTGCCTTCTGAATAAGGGTGGATAGGGAGGGGGAAGGGAGAGAATGTGGAACTCAAAGCTTTAAAAATGAATGTTAAAAATTGTTTTAACATGCAACTAGAAAATATGATATATAGGCAATGGGGTAGAGAAATCTATCTTACCCTACAAGAAAATAGAATGCAAGGGGATAAGACGAGGGTGGGGGGGGGGGGGGGGGGGGAGGCAGTGATACAAGAAAGAGTCCATTGGAGGAAAAGATAATCAGATTATATGCTGTCCTGAAGGGGAAGCAGGGGGAAATGGGAAGAAAATTTGAAATTCAAAATTTTGTGAAAATAAATATTGAAAACTAAAAATAAGTAAATTAAATTAACAAAAAAAAGAAAGAATCCACCAACACTTCCTGAAAGAGATCCCACATTGAAAATGTCAAGGAATAATGTAGCCAAATTCAGAATTATCAGGTTAAGGAGAAAATATTGCAAGCAGCCAGAAAGAAGCAATTCAAATACCAAGGAACTACAGTGAGGAATTTGTAGAACTCCTACATTAAAAGAATGATGGAATTGGAATGTGATATTCCATAAGACAAAGGAGCTTAAACTCCAACCAAAGATCAATTAATTACCCAGCAAAACCGAGCATAGTCTTATAGGCAAGGAGATGAACATTCAATGAAATAAGGGATTTCCAGACCTTCCAGATGAAAAGACCAGAATCTAATAGAAAATTCTATCTTATAATACAAGACTCAAGATAGGTATAAAAAGATAAACAGGAAAAAAGGGGAAAAAAACTTGTTATTCAATATGGGCAAACTATTTACATCCCTACATGGAAGGATAAAACTTGTTAATCTTGAGAATTGTATATTTATTATGACATCTAAAAGGGATATACATAGATGGTAAGTGTGGGTATAAATTAACTGATGTGATAGTAAACAGAAAACCTAATTACAGGGTGTGAAGGGAGAAGGGGAAAAAAGTAGGCAGAAAATGGTAAATTATATCACGTGAAGAGGCACAAAATCATATTATAGTAGAGGGAATGAAGGAAGGGAAATGAGCATTGTTTGAACTTTACTCTCATATGATTTGATTCAAAGAGGAAATATCACACTCAATTAGGTATCAAAATATAACATGCCCTACAGGCTGTAAAAGAGGAAAGGGGAAAGAAAAGGGAGGGGAGAAAATAGAAGAGAGGTAAGATGGAGAAAGGCAGTAGTCAAAAGCAAAACTTTTTGGAGGAGGGTAAGAAACAAGGGAAAACAAAAACAATAAATGGGGGTCGGGATAATAGAATGGAGAGAAAGACATAGATAGTAATAATAACTCAATGTAAATGGGATGAAACCTCCCATAAAACTGAAACAGATAGCTGAATGGATTAAAAACCATAATATTAGAATATGTTGTTCACAAGAAACTCATTTGAAATGGGAATACACACAGGGCAAAGGTAAAAGGTTGTAGCAGAATATATAATGCTTCAGTTGAAGTAAAAAACCAGATGAAGCTATCCTTATCTCAGGCAAACCAAAGCAAAAATAGATCAAAAGAGATAAGGAAGGAAACTACATCCCTCTAAAAAGCTGTCAGGCCTAGAGGCCTAAGGGCTACCCGAGTCTTTCCTTACCTGTCGCAGGTCTTCGGCTGGCCAAACTGGATAAACGTGTGAGAGAAGAGACTTTCCAGAGTCAAACAAGGGTTAGGCTTTATTCAGGGTCTTGGTTACATGTGCAGGGGGAATTCTTCCTCAGGAGAGAGGAGTCCTCCTCCCAAGGAGGCAAAGATCTTACAGTAAGAGAATGGAAGTGGGAGTGGGACAGGGGAGAGGGAAGAGGGAAGAGGGGAGAAGGGAGAGGGAAGAGGGGAGAGGGGCCTTCTGTCCTCTAAGGGCCCCTCAGTGCTAAGAGTGCCTTCAGGCTTTTGACCCTACTTAAGCTCTCCCGCCGCATAGTTTGCACGTGAATACCGAGCGTGCTCTCAGTCTTTAGCTAGTAAACAACAGGTATGCTCAGACCCCGGACCAATCTCAAGGGTGGGATGCTCTCCCCAGCACATATCCCATGGAGAAGAGGCGGAAACGCACGAGATAGCCGTGTCTCACGCCTCAATTCCCAGCCATTCCCTGGGGGGCCTCATGAGAACTCTGAGGTTAGAAGTCCTCACTTTTACCTACCCGAGACTGTCCACATGGAACTGAGCTTACACCCCCAACAAAAAGCAACATAGACAATGAAGTAATATCATTACTAAACATATATGCACCAAGTGGGATCACACCCAAATTCTTAGAGAAGTTAAGGCTGTTCCAGGAAGAAATAGTTAGAAAAACTATTCTAGTTGGGGACATCAACCTCTCCCTCTCTGAATTTGATAAACCAAACCTCAAAATAAACAAGAAAGAAGTTAAGGGGTTGAATAGAATTCGGGAAAACCTAGATATGACAGACATCTGGAGAAAACTGAATGGGGATAGAAAAGAACATCCCTTTTTCTCAATAGTTCATGGCACCTACCATGTTATGGCATAAAAACCTCATAATCCAGTGCAGAAAAGCAAAGATAATCCATTCATCCTTTTCATATCATGATACAATAAAAATTATATGAAATAAAGGACCATGGAAAGATAAACCAAAAATTAATTGGAAACTAAATCATCTAATGCTAAAGAATGAGGGGTTAAACAACAAATCATAGAAACAATCAAGAATTTCATTCAAGAGAATGACAGTAATGAGACCACTTACCAAAACTTATGGGATGCAGCAAAAACAGTTCTTAGGGGAAGTTTTATATCTCTGAATGCTTACATGAATAAAATAGAGAAAGAGGAGATCAATAAATTGGGCATGCAACCGAAAAAGCTAGAAAAAGAACAAATTGAAAATTCCCAAATAAATACCAAATTAGAAATACTGAAAACCAAAGGAGAGATTAAGAAAATTGAAATTTAAGAAAACTATTTAACTAATGAATAAAACTAACAGCTGGTTTTATGCAAAAACCAATAAAATGGATAAAACTTTGGTTAATTTGATTTTTAAAAAAAGAAGAAAACCAAATTACCACCCTCAATAAAGAGAAATTAGTACAATAATTAGAAATTACTTTGCCCAACTGTCTGCTCATAAATTTGACAATCTTAGTGAAATGGATATTTACAAAATCATGAATTGCCCAGATTAACAGAAGAGGAAGTAAAATGCTTAAAAAACATCATCTCAGAAAAAAATTGAACAAGCAGTCAATGAACTCCCTAGGGAAAAAATCTCCAGGGCCAGATGTATTTAGAAGCAAATTCTATCAAACATTTCCAGAACAGTTAATTCCAAAACTATATAGACTATTTGGGAAAACTGGCAAAGAAGGAGTCCTACCAAATTCTTTTTATGATACAAATATGGTGCTGATACATAACTGGAAAGATCCAAAAAAGAGAAAGAAAATTATACACCAATTTCCCTAATGAATATGGAAGCAAAAGTTTTAAATAAGATATTAGCAAAAAAGATAATAGCAACTTATCATGAGAATAATATCCTTTGATCAGGTAGGATATATACTAGGAATGCAGGGCTGGTTCAGTATTAGGAAAACTATTAGCATAATTGATCATATCAACAACAAAACTAACAGAAACCATATGATTATCTCAATAGATGCAGAAAAAGCTTTTGACAAAATATAATACCCATTTCTATTGAAAACACTAGAGAGCATAGAAATAAGTGGAGCCCTCTTTAAAATAATAAGTAGTATTTACCTAAAACCATCAGCAAATATTATATGTAATAGAGATAAGTCAGATGCATTTTAATAAGATGGGGTGAAACAATGATGTCCATTATCACCACTGTTATTCAATATAGTACTAGAAATGTTAGCTTTAACAATAAGAGAAGAAAAATTGCAGGAATTAAAATAGGCAAAGAAGAAACTAAGTTATCACTCTTTGCAGATGATATGATGATATACTGAAGAGAAACCTAGAGAATCAAGTAAAAAACTACTTGAAACAATAAACAACTTTAGCAAAGTTGTTACTGAAAACAAGTTGCTTTTGAAACTTGTAGCAGGAAGGAAGAGCACAATGGACTGTGCCCTGCCCCCCTACAAGACACAGTATACACTTCCTAGGCCCAGCAACCTTCCAGACTCTCTTAGGCTGGAGATTTGCATCACTCCATCATTCTGTGAGTTCTCCAGCTTCAGAATTTTTTTAGAGCCATTTTTTACAGGTATTTCTCTGGGCTTGGGGACAGTGCTCTAGAAAGTGCATGCTGTTATTCCACTATCTTGGCTCCACCCCCCTTCCTTGTCTTTTTCCACAAACTAAATTCAAAACAATGCAATTTTTTTTCAAAAACAAGTTAGGCTAATGACCATAGCTATTAGTTTATTTATAACAAAAATACACTTATAAGATGACATATTTTTGAGTGATTACTATGTTCCAGGCACTGTGCTAAGCACTAAGAAAATAAGACTATCCTTAATCAAAGGATATGGGTTCAATAAGTATGTAGTTAACCTTTGTGATCAAATCAAGCATTTCCTTCACTGCTCCTCTTCCCACCTCATATGTGCAGAGTACAAACTGACATTTAAGGATAGTTAACAAGAGTAATCATTTCTCCAAAAGATATTTTCTCAGGTTATTAAATAAGATTCTAAGATACATATATCTATCTATTTATCTACCTAAATCAGTCTATGTGGATAGACTTAAAAGCAAGTGATTATACTACTTAATAGCAAAGTAAGTAAAGCTTTTTTAAAAAATACATCATTTAGCTATTCTAAACTATGATTTCCTCCTCTCATGAAAAGAGCCAACGAGAAATCTCACTAGAATTTTCCACAAAATATTTATTCACCTGAATGAAATTCTCACCCAATTCGTTTCACTCACTGACAGTAAAAAATAAAAATAAAAAATAAGACCATTGATAAATTCCCAGTTTCTTCTAAAGCTTGTCTTCCTTCCCAACCAGTAAAATAACCAGGTCTTGCCCAAGCCTCTCAGATTAAAGTCCGTCTGAGGAAATATCACTAGTTGATTCAATTCAGCCCAGACAACTGTCATCTGACTAACCACCCCACCACCCATCTCCCCATCCCCAGTGAAAAGATGAAGTGTTGCATTCATTTTTTTTTTTTTGAAATCTTAAATCAAGTAGAGAATCGCTGAAGAAGATAAATTTGGAAGGAAAAACCAGATAAGAATTTTTCAAAAGCGTTTTCTTGTGCACAAGAGTTTTCCTACTTCACACAGGGCACACACCAGAAGAAGAGATCAACTGTTCTGAGCCATAAATGAAAAGGTTGAGTAATAGCATGAAAGCAGCAGTTACTTGTTTCCAAAATTTTTTTATTTGTTATTCTCTAGATACTAGTGCCTCTCCTCTTCTGAACTGCAAAAATTAATCCAAGCAATTAGATACTAAATCAACTATTGTACCTATCTGGTCAGGAAACCATCCATTTCTTCAGAACAATCTAGCGACCATACGCTTGCACATGGTTATCTTGCAAAAATTCAAGATGTTCCTGGAGTCTTCCTGAAGCTGACTCTCAGTCTCAGGATGGCTCCCTCCCGATTACCAAGACAGTAGGATGCATCCAATCCCCACAAGCACAAGCTAATCAGTGGCAGTTTCTACTGCTCAGCAAGACACCAAGTCATCAGTCCAAGTCCATTACACCTCCAGAGAACCCTCTTGCTGCCTGTCTTCTAGGGTAGGGAGGGAGAGTTTCTTCCTCTTCCTTCCCGACACAAGTATCAAAAGCAACTCGTTTTCGGCAAGGGCAGCTTTCGTTTTCTCCAGCATTAAGTGATCTAAGAAAAAAAGGCAAGAAAGGCTGAGAAAAAAGAAATCACAAATGATTCACCTGCTGTCGTCTCCCCTCTCCCCCACCCTTCCCACTTTCCCTTTGCAAATAATCGCAAGGGAGAATTGACTCTGATGCTCCCAAATGACCAACCTCACGTTTCTCCCTGGGAACCCTTCACTTCCTTTCTTCTCCACCTAGGACTGGACTCGAAAGAGCGGGTATCATCTTTTGGAGGGCCTTAGGACAGCCCAGCTGCTCCCCTAGCCACTCTTCATAGTCTTAGGGGGACTCTAATCCCAATAATCTTATTCTGGCTATCTTGAGGCTGTTGGAGGTGGTTAAGGGAGCAGCTGAGATTCGTGAAACACACCTGTGCCATGAATCAATGCAGGTTTCTGGCTCTTAGAGCAATAAACATTTCCCAGGGGCGCATAGTTCTCTGAAATTTAAAAAAAAAACAAACAAACAAAAAAAAAAAAAAAAACAGGCAGTTTGGTGCTTCTGAAGGTACAGCGCACACCTGAGGGGGCTGAGGCTGAATCCAGCTCCCAGGCACATGAAGTACAGGTTTCGAAAGGAGCAGAGGAGCATATTCCTTGACCCCTCAAAGAGCAGGCCAACCATTCCAGACTGAAGCTGGATAAGGGAGTAATGCATCTGATCCTATTGCTATTATCTCTGGGTGGGAGATGAGACAGGTGAAAGCTGCCCCAAGCCCTGTGATTCCCTTCTCAGCCTCGGGACCATCAGTGTGGGAGTTGCTGCCCCCTTGTGGCATTTTAGATCCCTTCCTCACCCGGAACCCACAAAACATTAAAGGGAGGAGTGGAAGGGGGAGAAAATTTGGAACTCAAAGGGTTGTGAAACTGAATGTTGCAAACTAAAAAGACATAATTTTTTTAAATAAAATAAAAGGGAAGGAAAAAAAAACAAATAAATCTAAGTTCTTCAGTCTTACCATGAACAAATCAATCAACCTCTTTGAACCTCAATTTTGTTATCTATAAAATGAGAGGATTGACCTAAATGATTTTAGTGGTACCTTGCAGTGCTGTCTGTACACATTTCTATGAAGGGTGTAGGCAGTAAAGCAAGAAGGGTGTTTTCCCAAGCATCTTTGTGAAGGAAAGGCAAATGTTACACAGCATAAATGTCAGAAGATATCAGACCTATGGTCCATCTATTTAAAACCCAGTGCCGCAATTTTCAGAGGGACAAATGGCTCTTTAACAGTTAACCTCTGTGATACTAACCAAGCAGTGTAAAAGAAAGGATTCAGTCCTAGACCTGGAATCAGGATACCTGGCTTCACTGTTTATTTGCTGCATGGAATAAAGTCAATAAAAATCGAACTGCCTTGCCCAGAAAAAAAGTTCAGTTAATTGATATAGTTTGAAACTGCTATTAACGAGTTTGAGGGGTGATCGGAGACCCCAAAATACCGACAGTCCGGGTCATGCTAGAATGAATTCGACTCAAGTCTTCTTAAAGCCAAAGAAAACAAAGTTTATTAAAGATTCGCCAAATTAGGTGGCCTCTTAAGGAGCCTAATGGGCCAGATAGAATCTCAGCTAGACAGAGTCTGAGCTAGATTGAATCTGAGCACCTGCATGGAGGCAAAATGGAACTTACAGAAAAGAGGGATCTGGGGGGGAAAAGGGGGGGGGGGTTCTGGCAGTCCAAGGTGATAGAAGGAGAGGTTTAGGAAGGGTCTTGAGGAGAAGTCCAAGGAGGGAATCCAAGGAGGGTCAAAGGCTGGAAACAGCTGGAGGCTATCAGGAGATATCAGACAATGGAGGGTTTGGGTGGGAAGCAGGTGGGGCAATCCAGAGATCCTGATATCTGCTGTATGGGAATGAATACAGATCTTGATGAGTTTCCAGAGACTGCCAGAACAAATGGGAAAATTAGATTTGAGGAAGAAAGGCAGATTAAGTGGGAAGATTCAAGGGGGCTCAAGGAGGCTCCCAGAGTCTGAACCCCATCACTATCACATGCAGACCATACAGGCTCACCTACCTTGTGATATCTAAAAGAGCTCCCTCTCCAGGTTTCCATTTTTTCATTGCAAAATGAAAGGAATCATCGGATCCTTGTAGCATCAAATCCTATGACATTAGTCATCCAACCTAAAGCAATCCAATTTCCCTTAATAGCCTAAAAAAGAACTACTCTGAATGAGTATCTAAGTTCTTTCCTTAAGTAAACATATAACTTTAGAATATATCATCCATCTTTTGATGTCAAATTTTCCATTAGTTTTAATTTACTACTTAACACAGAGAAATCCTTCCCTTTCTTTGAATCATTTCCAACTAAGTCCCATCTACATTCAGAGTATGGTTATTGTTCTCAAATACCTTGTACCATAATGAATGTAAATTATGTACAGAACAGAATTCAGTGTGTACACGAACAGATTACAAAGTATTATGAGAATGTAAAGGAGGGACTCAAAGGTTAGAGGAGTGAGAGGTTACTCAAAGCTATTTAAAAAAAAAAAAACAGCTTTCAGGGGTCAGATCAACTTGAAAATAAATTATTGCACAGAGAGTTCCTGCCCAGCCTTGTAAATAAGTCTCTAAAAGTTTTAAGCCAAAAGGAACAATCCCCGAAATTTACAAAAGACAATAACCAGGGTGAAAATCAAAGCTTGGCCTCCACACCCTCCCTTTCCCTTGCTGTTTGTCTCATACTGAATGACATTCCAGGTGCCCTGCGTTCACATGCTGCCTCAAGCAACCCACTCACATACTTAGTAAGTACCTTATTTAGATATGTCCTCCCTATGATCCCAAACTGTTCTCCCCTCCACCTCTGCCCCACTCAAAACACAATCATTTCAGTGCCCTCATTTCAGGGAGCCATCTCAGAAATGGACCAGAAGGCCTGGCTTTACCATGTACCAGCTGTGTGACCCTGAGCAATCTATCAGACTTCTCTGTGTAAATTATCAAGATAGTATCTGATTCTTCAAAGGTCAGATGAGATAAGTACAATTCATTTGTAAACTGGAAAGCAGTACACACAATGTTTTGTTTTTGCAAATCAACTGAACAAATGTTTATTGAACTCTGCTATGTACAAGAACCTATGCCTAGGCCTGAGGGAGCTACAAAAACTAACATCAATCCCTTCCCTCTGGGTGTAAGATCTTAAGTCTGGTAGTAGGGATTAAGACCTAAAATCAGAGAAAAGTATATCACAGGAGAGAATTCAAAAGAGTAGGGGATTGATCAGTATTTGAATTTAGAAGAAGATAGGAGACACTATACTTTAACCCAAAGGTGTAAGGTATAAAATGACAGCTCAAGGTTGTTTTAAAATCTAGTTTTCCACAACTGGCCACAGGTGAGATTCTTTTTTTGAAGAGGGAGAATTACAAAGGGGCCTTCCCTCCACATTAACACCTGAATACTCTGCCATGTGAGCAACTAGTATGACCCCTTCCTAGTGATCTTCTTCACCTATGACCCTTCTTATCACTAAAATAAAAGAACATAAATCTCTATTTGGAGAAGAAATATTCACCTAGAGCTTCCTCAGAAGTCCTTGAATCCACAGAGGAGTAAGGTGAAAAGGACAATACTGAATGAAGAGAATCGAAAGATTTAGGTTTGAACCTTCGACCTTACCATGGAGAGTTAGGTGATCTAATCCTTTCACTACCCTATGCTTCACTTTCTCTATCTTTAAAATGGAAATTACAACTTTGCCTTACTTATTTCAGAAAGTTGGTACATAGTCTTTCAGGGGTGTACTGGTGTTCAAAAAAGACTAGCCCCTGAGTCCCTTTCAGGATTGCTCAGCCACCTCTGGTGGCTACCTGGCACTTAACTCTCACCTGTGACTTCTAGAAGCTATAACATGCACAGTGGCCACACCCTAGTAAGTTGAATGGGCAGATGTCTAACCAAGGTTGAGAGTAGAAGATCTGTTCCTAAAATTCTAAAAATAAGCTGGCAGCTCCAGCACCTAATATATACGAGCTACTAAGCCACACCTCCTGAATTTTTAATGTAGGAGCTGCAAGTCCCGCATCATGACAACTGTGGTTCCACAATACTTAATCTTTTTCTTTCTAACAGTTTGCAATATTTTCTCGTTGACCTGGTAATTTTGGAATTTAGTTGCAATATTCCTTGACTTTTTCAATTTGGGATCTCTTTCAGGAGGTAATTGGGGGTTTCTTTCCATGACTATTTCTAGTTCTAGGACCTCGTAGTTTTCCTTGATGATCTCCTGAAAGATGCTGTCCAGGCTCTTTTTTTCATCATCATTTTCAGAATCTCCTCCCTCAGTTTTCTGAGGTGCTGATTGCTTCTGGTTTTCTGGAATACTTCTCATCCTATACTGCTCCCTCTCCCCCAGAACGAGAGGGTCTTTCCCATTAATCCTCCAACCTTCCTGTGCTAAAAAACTGCTGCACCCCATCTTTTTTGCTGGCTGAGTTGTTTCTGAATTGTTCTTGGGGCAATATTTTCTGTGCTTTCAGAGGTTAGTAAGGGAGGGTAAGAGCAAGTTACTTCTTGCTCCACTGTATTGGCTCCCAGAATCAGAACCATATTTCCATAAGTACTGCAGATACCTTCACTAATGTCAGCAAACTGTCGTTATACAAGACACTTCTTGTGTGCCTCTAAGAGAGGTTGATATGACAATCATTTAGCTCCAACAGCCAATACGACTGGGGGATCTTCTGAGCTGATCAAGCTATACAAACACTTCCATCTAGGAAGGCTTATTTGCCTAAAATCAGGAACAATCACAAAAAGACAAGTAACCCTGTGCTTACAGTTACCATGACTGGATGGTACACAAACAGACAAGAGAACCACTCTTCCTCTACCTAGCTCTTTAGGCAGCTTTCCTGCTTCAGAGTCAAGAAGGAAAAAGAAAGAGACACAGCAGAATAGTGAGACACAGATATACAGACAGAAAGAGAGCCAGGGAAAGATAGAGACAAAAATATATATAAAGAGATATGCCATTCCTTTTATATGCACACTAAGATCGACTTGGAAAATAGTCACCAGTTTTTAGGACCAGTTAGAAGATTTTTTTTTTTCCACACGTAGCACAGGTTTCTTAATTAGGCATGGTCTGAAGAAACAGGTTTTTCACAATGTGAGATCTGGCCTAGAACCAGAAAGTACATGCCACAAGAACTGCCTCCCTTATGGCCAGTATACCCAGGCTATGTTGGTATTAAGGAAATAATCCGTTTTTAAAACATTTTAATGATCTTTCTATCTCTACATATATTATGCATGATTACCAAATGCTTATCTTTGTTGAAAGGGAATCATCAAAAAAAAAATACCTTACAATTCTCAGTTTTCATTCTTTACTAGAAAGATTAAAGCAACCATAAATTTTCATCTTGACAATGGACGCATCTTTAACTATGGGTCAAAGTAACCTAACTGTGAAGAAAGAGGACAATGAAATATTAGAGGACAAGTGTCCTGCTTTTAAAAGTATTCTGTATTTAGTGGAATCAGAGTTGGCCGTGGAGTCAGGAAGACCAAGGTTCAAATCCTACATCTTACTAGCTATGTTACCCTGGGTTCTCCAGGGCAACCTATCAGCATTTCAATTAAGTAGGACAAAGTTACAAGCTAAAATATAAATAGAAGCCAACACTATGAATTATAGAACTTAGGATACCCATCCCACACTGTTCCCACAGTGATGCAATCTCAGGTTTTGACTACCTCAAAAAAATTGCAGATGACAAGTCAAGGATAACCCATAGAGCAGCAAGGTAAATGGGTGAAATAAGAGAGAAAGGAAAAAAACTAAGTGACAAACATTGCAGAATACATAAATGAAAATGCAAAACATTATTCTCTAGCTATCTTCTACATGTCTTCTATACAAACAATTGCAGAAAATGGCCTATGATTTTAGGTCTCATTAGTGACAGTGGCAGAAAAAAAAGAGCCAAATGTTTTTTGCATCATTTGTTCTCTTGGCCAGTCTTGGAATCACCAGTAACCTTTAATCTGCTATTAGAAGTAATTAAAGAAATTTCACAAGTTTGCATGATGAACTTCAGTTGATTAACAATTTCCGTGTCCAGAATTTTGGTGTTAAAGTCTATCATAACATATTCTCTTCACAGATTCTCTAAAATTTTTGAGTTCCAAGGGATGGGGATGGGGGGTGTCATACAAAAAAGGAGAAGAAAAAGTAACATCAATGACTCAGGATTCTTGACATTCACTTGTTTAAGAGAACTCCATAAGAAAGCCACTTAAATCATTCCTAGAAAAGTGTTCTTTTCTGGTATGAAGTCCATATAAAATGATATTACGTTTTCAAATATATTTCTTAATATTGAATTCAAAATTTATTAGGCATCTACCTTCTCTGCTCAATAGTAGAGTTTTTCCAAGAGTAAATATAGTCTGTCTCAAAGGTCTTAGCACAGTTTTAAGTTTTAATAATAAAAGTAATGATAAAAAAAAGCATCAATATATTTTTAAATATTTTACTTTTTCCCTAATTACATATGAAGACAATTTTTAACATTCTTTTTTTTAATTTTGAGTTCCAAGTTTTCTCTCTCCCTTCCTTCATCTCCCGTCTCCCTGAGACATAAAGGACATACATGTTCAATCATGCAAAACATATTGCCATATTCATCATGTTGTCAAAGACACAGACCCAAAAGTGAAAAAAACCCTGGAAAAAAAAAGTGAAAAATAGTATGCTTTAATCTTCATTCAGACTCCATCCATTCTTTCTCTGGAGATGGATAGCATTTTTCATAATGAATCCACTGGAATTGCTTTGGATCATTGTATTGCTGAGAATAAGTTTCAATATCTTAAAACTACACTCAGACTTTGGTGATGCCTATATAGTACCAGTCCTCATGGAGTTTATAATCTAGTAGGGGCTTTATGAAACATCCACAAGCACATGTAATAATCCTTTGCAAAGTTTTATTGAGTCTAGCTTCAAAATTTCTTTTGCATCCTATATTCATATAAACACTGCCCTCATCATACCTAACCTCAAATACTGTAGAAGAGTCTTAAGTGGTCTCCTGCCTTCCATTTCCTCTCTCTTCCTATCTACCTTTGGTGTAGGTGCCAAAATAGTCTTTTTAAGGCCAGAAATTGTCCCTACCATGCCTGCTCTTAAAAATCTTCAGGTTCCTTATTACATCTCATATGCCAGCTCCTACAAGAACTTCTTCTGTTCCCATTTGTTAACACATACTCCCTCTTCAAATTACCTTATGTTTGCTCAAGTATTCAAACTATGCTTCAGAGAGCGCAACTCAGATGGGCTGGCCATGTTGCTCAAATTCAAAATGTATGCTCACCAAAAAGACTATTTTATGGAGAGCTTGCATGGGGCAGGCAATCACGTGGTGGCCAGAAGAAATAATACAAGGACACTCTCAAGGTCTCTCTCAAGAACTTTGGATTTGACTGTGCAGCATGGGAGACACTGGCACAGGACCTCTTAGCATGGCATGCCCACATCAGAAAGAGTGCTGGGCTCTTTGAGCAAAGCAGAATTGAGACAGCACAAAGTAAATTCAGGATGTGCAAATCTGGGATATTCACCCCAAATATTCAAATGGACTATCTGTGCCCAACCTATGGTAGAGCATTCCAAGCTCATATTGGTTTGATCAGTCACAGTTGGACACACTGAAATTTCACTTTATCATGGTGATGTCATTTTGGTCCTCTTCAAAGACAAAGGACAACAACCATCATATCCCCATGTTGTTGTTCAGTCATTTCAGTGATGTCCAACTGTTCATGACTCTCTTTGGGGTTTTCTTTGCAAAGATACTGGAGTGATTTGCCATTTCCTTCTCCAGCTCATTTTACAGATTAGGAACTGAGATAAACAGGGTTAAGTGACTTGACCAGGGTCACACAGATAATAAGCGTTTGAGACTGTATTGGAACTCAGGAAGATGAGTCTTCCTCACTTCAGGTCCAGCACTCTATCCACCACACCATCTACATGCCCTATACTACACAGAATAAACTACAATGTGTCCACATAAAGTATTTAATGTGTTTGTAAAATTTTTCAAACCACACAATCTGATTTCCAAAACATTACTCCAGATTAATTTTTATTAATTGAAACAATACTATTTAATTTTATACCTAGGCTGTTTAAAAATAATTCACAAAATTTATTGAGAGTATATTCCTCATAGGACAATCACTTTTTTTTGATGGCACAAAATTTTCTTCTGTATAAAAATGCCTTCCATTTGGAGGGCGCTTTGAGGTTTACAAAGCATTTTAGATCCATTGGCTCATTTGAGCCTCACTAAAATTCTGTTAGTTAGGTTTTATCATCTCCATTGTACAGATGAGTAATCAAACTCTAAGAGTTGAAGCTGTTTATTCTAAGTCATCCAATAACTAATGGATGGAGCTAGGATCTGGATTCAGATCTCATCCTGAGTCCATGCTGCCTCTCATGAAGGTCATGAAAAAAAAACACTGTAAAGTGGATGACCTGTAACTATTTGTGCCTTTGTTGAAAGTGGTTCTATGGGGATGTGAAACCAAGATGGCAGAATAAAGACAAGGACTGTAAGAGCAAGAACCCCAACATATACAGGAGGGCTTGCTATTCAGGTTCTTAGATCTGCTTTTCTAAAATGAAAGGAACTTTTAAGGGGTTAACAATCTGCTTTAATCAAGCACATATATCATTTACTTTGCTCAGGTGAAAAAGTCAGTGCCATGAACTTCAGAGAAAATACAGAAAAATAAAAACTGACAGGGTTTCCAACTGTCTGATCATAAGCAATACATATAGCACAGACCAACAGACAGCTCCAACTGCCTGACCATTAAATACGTGCATAGTTACCAGAGAGAAAAGCACCAACATCTGGGTTTTCAAAGCCAGGGGGCTCCTTAGCAGCTGCCCCAGAGTCTCATCTGGACTAACAAACACTTCCAATGAGTAAGCCCCAAAGTAAAATCTCACCATAGAGTGTTTATACACTTTTCAGAGTCTGAGGACTGACCCTCTGACCCAGTGCCTCAATAGAAATTAACAAAAGGTATTGAGACCTATGAATGGGCTGCAAAGATCTTTAACTCTTCCCCCCACCCACCATTAACCTTAAATTACCATTACATTGGGCCCCAAGATCTTTCCTGTGCATTACAGAGGCAACAGGTATTATTAACATTTCTTAAGTAAATACAACATAATTCCCACAAACACATCATGAACTTCAAATTTTCAGAATAAATAGAATAATATAACATAATATCATTCTTTGGGGAGTGAATAACCAGCTCCTCCTTCCTCAATCCAAAACAAAATAACCAAATAAAGTCCTCTTGAGAAGAGTGTCCTCCCCACACTGCCCTTGCAGGCACTCTCAGGTACAAGCTCTAGTAAGCCAAGTCCCAGTCTTAACAATGCTCCAAACCCTGCTACCAATTCCTGAGGGGCACCTGGGCAACAAAGTCATTAGAGTGGGATCCTTGGAAGTACAGGGCACTTCCCCCAATCCACCATAGGCAGCTCCACCACCTGGGTCTCAAACTGTCCCAGGAGAATACTGCAAAAAAGCAAACTCAGTGCCTTGCTGTACAGTCTCAATCTTGCCCTGGGGCTGAACTCCAAGTTTCTGGATTCCTCCTCCTCCAGCAGGAGCCAGCTGCTCCCAGCTCCTGCCTGGATCCACTCCCATTCTATGGTTCACCTCTCCAAGGTCGACACACTGGCAGTTGTCCACTTCTGCTGGATTGGCACTCAGGCAATTTTCTACTCCTGCTCCAGAGCTCCATTTCAAGCTATCACTGCTCCTGCCTGGGCTCTGCACACAATACAATCCTAGGGTGCTCCTGGGACTCCACAGAACTATAGCCACCACAACTGGGAAACAATGAACAATTATCCCAGTCCCCATACTTTCCTCTTAGTTTGCAGATCCTACTGAGTATGCAGTAATGTAACAGCAAGGAGCTCGACATACACAGGAGGACCTGTTGTATAGCCTGTGATGAATTACTTGCCTTCTCAGTGGGGATGGGTGGAAAGGGAGGAAGGGAGAGAACCTGAAACTCAAAGTTTTGGAAATGAATGTTGAGAATTGTTTTGCATGCAACTGAGAAATAAGAAATACAGGTAATGGGGTATAGAAATCTATCTTGCCCTACAAGGAAAGAGAGAAGATAGGGATAAGGGAAGGGAGGGTTGTGATAGAAGGGAGGGTAGATTGGAGGAAGGGGTAATCAGAATGCACAGTGTTTTGAGTTTGGGGAAGGGAAAGGATGGGGAGGAAATTTGAGACTCAAAATCTTGTAGAAATGAATGCTTTAAACTAAAAATGAATAAATCAACTGGGGGAAAAAAAGAAAATTTTTTTTAAAATAGACTAACCCAAATGGCAAAAAAAGTCCAAAAAGCCAATGAGGAGAAGAAAGCCTTACAAAGCAGAACTGGCCAAATGGAAAAGGAAGTCCTAAAGCTCACTGAAGAACATAGTTCCTTAAAAATTAGATTGGAGCAAATGTAGCCTAATGACTCTAACAGAAATCAAGAAATCATAAGACAAAACAAAATAATGAAAAAAATAGAAGACAATGTAAAATATCTCATTGGAAAAATAACTTACCTGAAAATAGACCCAAGAGAGATAATTTTAAAATTATTGGACTACCTGAAAACTATGATCAAAAAAGAATCTAAACATCATCTTTCAAGAAATTACCAAGGAAAACTGTCCTGAACCAGAGGGTAAAATAGAAATGGAAAGAATCCACCAATCACTTGATGAAAGAGATACCAAATGTATAACTACCAGGAATATTATAACCAAGTTTCCAGGTCCAGGGGAAAATTTTGCAAGCAGTCAGAAAGAAACAATTGAAGTATTGTAGAACCACCATCAGGTTAATGCAGGACATAGTAGCTTCTATTCTTAGGGCTCAGAGGTACTTCGAATATGATATTCCAGAGGTCATATGAGCTAGGATTAAAACCAAGAATCACCTACTCGGGAATAATGAGTGAAATCCATGAGGGGAAAACATTGACATTCAGTGATGAAGAGGAATTTAATACATTTTTGAGAAAAGATCAGAATTAAATAGAAAATTTGACTTTCAGATAAAAGGCTCAAGAGAAGCATGAAAAGGTAAACAAGAAAAAGAAATCATAAGGGACTTATTAAATTTTAACTATCATTCATAAATGAGATGATGATATTTGTAACTCATGAGATCTTTCTCATTATTAGGGTAGTTGCAGGGAATATATATAGACAGAGGGTATAAGGTGAGTTGAATATGAAGAGGTGATATATAAAAAATAAAATTAAGGAATGAGAGAAGGAGGTGGTGGGAGAACAAAAAAGGGAGAGATAGAATGGGGTAAATTATCTCACATATAAGAGGCAAGAAAAAACTTTTACAATGGGGGGGATAAAGGGAGAGGAGAGAGGGAATGAGTGAACCTTACTCTCTTCAGATTTATCTTAAGGAAGGAATAAAATAAATACTCAATTGGTTATGGAAATCTATCATGCCCTACAGGAAAATAGGGAAGAAAACAACAAAAGAGGTGTAGTGATAGATGGGAGGTCCAATTTGAAGAGGGGGTAATCACAAGCAAACACTTTTGAGGAGGGACAGGATCAAAGAAGAGAATAGAATGGAGGGTGGGATAGGATGGATGGAAATATAGAGAATTTTTCACAACATAACTACACATGCATAATCTATATTGAATTGCTTGCCTTCTCAATGAAGGTAAGTGGAGAAAGAGAAAGGTAAAGAATATGGAACTGAAAGTTTTAAGAACAAATCTTAAAAATTGTTTTTACATGCAACTGGGGAAATAAGATACACAGGCTATGGGATATAGAAATCTATCTTACCCTACCAGGAAATAGAAGGGGAAAGGGATAAGGAAAGGGGAAAGGGAATGGAGGGAATAGAAGATTTGGGGAAGGGGTAATTAGAGGCAAAACACTTTTGAGGAGGGACAGGTGAAAGGAAAGAGAGAATAGAATAAATGGGAGTAAGGTGAATAGGATGGAGGGAAATACAGTTAGCAATGGAAACAGGAAAAAAATTTGAAGCAAGTTTCTCTGATAAAGACCTCATTTCTCTAACATATAGAGAATGTATTAAATTTATAAAAATAAGAGCCATTCTGCAATTGATAAATCATCAAAAGATACAATCAGTTTTCAGATGAAGTAATTGAAGGTACCTATAGCCATATGAAAAATATTGTAACTCACTATTGATTGGAAAAATGCAAGTTAAAATAATTCTGAGGTACTGTCTCATACCTCTTAAATTAGAAAGGTAAACAGAAAAGGTAAATGACAAATGTTGGAGGGGGTGTGGTAAAAATGAGACATTAATGTGCTGTTTTCAGAGTCATAAATTGATTAAATCATTCCATAGAGAAATTTTGAACTATGCCCAAAGGGCTATAAAACCAGGCATACCATTTGACACAGCAATACCACTACTAAGTCTGTATCCCAAACGAGATAAAAAAGAAAAAGAACCTATATCTACAAAAAATATTTATAGTAACTCTTTTCTGAGGGCAAAGAATTAGAAATTAAAGAGATGCCTATCAGTTGGGGAATGGCTGAACAAGTTGTGGAATACTGTTTTCCTAGAAGAAATGATGAACAGGATGCTCTCAGATAAACCTAGAAAGACTTAGGTGGGTTGATGCAAAGTGAATTGTACCGAGTACAAAGTAACTTACAATATTGCTATATTGTAAGATGATGAACTGTGAATGATTTAGCTATTCTCAACAATACAATGACCTATGACAACTCTGAAGGACTCAGGATGAAAGATACTATCCATTCCCAGAGAAAGAACTGATGGGTCTGAATACAGATTGAAGCAACTTTTGGGGTTTTTTCATTTTCTTTATTTTTCTTGAGATTTCTTTGTCTATGTTGCCTTTGATAACATGATTATTTTGGGTATGTTTTGCATGACTACATATATATGTATACATATATACATATACATATGTATATATATATACATATATGTATATATATGTATATCTCCTATATGGAGTTGCTTGGCTTCTCAATGAGAGTATGTGGTTGGGTGTGGGAAAAAGGGAGAGAATTTGGAATTCAAAGTTTTAAAAACAAATGTTACATGTAACTGGCGGAAAATTGAATAATAAATATAAAACAATAAAAGTGGCTCTATCTTAGTTATTTCCATGCTGCATGCCCCATTAGACTCTGAGCTCTTGGAGAAAAGTACCAGTGTAAAGTGACAGATCAATGAGAGTCCAGTCCTTAGGGATCATGTACAGTGTGCTTGGCCTGACGCAATCCCTCATGTGTAAGCAGGGAGAACCTGCTTCTAAGTACACAGCAATAGAGGCCCTTACTCTCCTCTTCAGATCATGCCCAGAAGCAGGCTAAGAAAACATCCATGAAGGAAATTGCATCTGCCAGAGTGCACTGTGCATGCACTTAGTGATAGGTTCTCATTGACCAACCCATCATTTCACCACTAATGTTCCCCGCTCAAAAATACTTCTCCCATCTAGTTGTTACTCAATCTGAAATTACACCATTAGATATTCATTCTTTTAGGATATTCTTTTAAAATTGCATGACAAATTCCTCACTCCAAAAATCAAATATGTCTATAATGAGGAAGGGACAGGATGGATTTTCTGTTAAATTTTGCACAAAATCAGGAGTATAGGAACTAATCAGTTTGCTGTCCCTCCCACCCATAAAAAACCGTAAAATGTTAATAATAATGTTATTTTCATGCACAGTGGGAAAATAAATGCCATCAAAGTAATTTTTAAATATTAATTTTCCTTGTAATTTACTTCAGTGAAGCCTGACTTTCTTGTTTTCTAAATCCCATGCCCCTTGAAAGGAGTCATCAATGGCAATTGTCCATTGCAAAAGTTTCAGAGATTTTTTTGGCTCCAGAAGATTTTCTTCTATTTGGGATAAGTCACATATAATCTCTTGATAAAACTGATGCAGTGGATCAACCTGCTGAGTTAACAACTGGTTCTCTTGTTTCATGAAGGTCATCAGTTTTTTGCAGGTAAATTACAAAAGTGAGATTACAAAAATGAGATTTATCCCTATATCTCAAACATGCAAGTCTAATTATTGTAGTCAAAATATGAATTTCATTATGCTGGCAACTTTCCATCAAGGAAATCTATGGTGTAGATCATTGGTTGAAATATATAGGAGAGAAGGGAGGCCGATGTATGAAAAGAGAAAACTTCAGTTTAAATTCAGTATTGGAATCATCCAATAAAATTTCAGGACACCAGAGAACCCTCCACAATGAAAGAAGCTAAAACACTATACAAAAACAGCACTTTTATGGAAAACCTCTGCAGCACACATTCAAAACAAAATAAACATCAAAATTTGTGTGAATTGTAGGTGGAGAAAGAGAAGAAGAGACAGTTTTTGCCAGGGTGATTTCAGGATTGCTAAATTATCTACACAAGGCTATTATTTCAATTATTTTGATGAAATTGAAGAAGTAATACAACTTTAAAAAAAAAATCTTATTCATACCTTCTGGTTTTTATATACAGTAATAGACGGTTCTATAAGAGAAAAAAACGTTTGAGAACAATCAGATATTCACTAGATATGCTTCTAAGTGAAAATGGGAGATCTCCTTCTGAAGTGATATAAGCAGAATCATTGAGTTTTAACAATTGGAAATATCCTGCTATGAGAAATGGTCAAACTGGCTTTATAGATTTTTTTTTACTCCTTCTCTTGCCTTACTGTGGCAAAAGCTCAACAACAGAAATGGCCTTATAATTTCAAATGCGTTGCAAGAATTCACTAAATTAGATACCAACTTAGATCTTAAGAGCAAAACAGTATAAAGTGACAACTTTTCTGCCAACCAGCACATATCTGAGACTGTTCTTTTTCACTGATTCCCTGCATCATTTCTATCACAGCTTCCTCTGTAGCTGGTACTGTGATAAGGGTGTTGCTTACAAGAGTAGCAAGATGATTGATGAAACTCTGATACTGGGTCGGGGTAGTCCTAGTTTCCCAATTGAGGGTAAATGAGGTTTGGCCTCTTGTAGAATTTGCTTTTCTTTGTGGAGTAAATCATGTTGATATTCATTTTCCAAACCTTCTGCTCATCTTTCATTCTCTCTAAGAGAAAAAATATTTTCTCTTTCCAAGTTCTTGATAGCTTCAGCATTGTCCTGAAAATGCTAACTTATACTTTAACTCTCTGACTTTCAAATTGAGTGATTCCACAGTCATTCTGTTACTCTCTTTAAAGTTAAAGAAGAATTTTCTCTATCTCTTCTTCTGAATATAAATAAGGTCATAGTCACCTATTTGAGGGTACAAGGCTATGGGTCATCCATAAAGAGTTGGTAGAGTCTTCATTTATAGAGCTGGAAGGGGACTTAGATAACATCTAATCCAATTGCTTCATTTTAGAGATGAAGAATCAAAGGCCCAGAAGAAGTAAGTAGTAAAAAACACTGGGCTGGGAATCTGGAGTCTTGAATCCAGGATCTGTCTTCCCTGTCTTAAACAAATTACTTAATTTCTTTGTATCACTCTTTTCCTTATCTGTAAAATGGGAATAAGAATATTTGAACTACCTTCTTTACAGCATTCCTTTAATGGCAAAATGATATCAAAAATGTAAAACCACTTTGAAAAGTTCAGTGCTTTAAAAGTACTGAACAAATGGAAACCATTTTTATTGTTCTCATTACTATTTATTATCAGTGAGGAGATCTAGGGAACCAACATAATAGGACAAAATATCCCTGAACCAAATCTCTTTACTTCTTTTTGAAAGGATTACTGGAAGAAAAGAAGGAAGCAAGCATTTAGCAAGAACTTTCTATGTATCAGACAGTGTGCTAAGAAGGTTACAATATTATTTCATTTGATCTTCACATTGAGGGCATGTTTCATTATTATGTCCATTTTACAGATGAGGAAACTGGGGCAGGGTAATATAGGTAGCAAGTGTCCGAGACTGTATTTGAATTTAGGTCTTCCTGACTCTTTATCCATTAGTTGCCCCTGATTACAAATAAGGAGAACGCTATAAATATAGTCTGTATAGATTCCAGCAAAGGGTTGTCAGATATCTGTCTCTCCAGATATCCTATTGATTAAAATGGAGATTAGTGGGATAGAAAGAAACACAATTGTATGCATTTGAAACTAGTTTAATGACCAGACTCAAAGAATAGGTTACAGCGGGTTAGGAAGGTCTATTGTAAAGTGCCCCAGCAATCTGCAATTGTCCTCATGTTGTTTATTCTTTTTTTTATCAGTGACTTTGATGGAGGCACAGATGATCTGTTTATAAAATCTGTAGGTGATATAAAACTAGGAGAAAACACTGTTATACTAGACAACAGACCCTGGAGCCACTAAGTTTTTTGCAAGCTAAAAAATAAAGTTGAATCTCATCAGATGGAATATAACAAGGAATAATATAAAGTCTTGCCATGCGTCCATGACACCACAGTCTTTAAAGGGTTGAAATTAAGGACTATTCAAAGGGAATTGGTGGGTTTCAACAGTCTGCTGCACATTACAAACAGGGAATTATGAAGGAGAAGTCAAGTGAAAGATGTCATTAAGGAAATGTACAAACAAAAAATAAGACAGACTGACTGATTGTGTGATAAGAAGGAAGGACTGACAGATATCCAAATAACATACTTCATTGGTGTCCTTGTAATGACTTCTTGGGCACATGGAAAAGAATCATGCAAAATGGGGAGACATGAATGGGTGGCACTTTTGATGAGATGATGCATCCATTTGAGGTTGAGCCAACATGGTGATACAGTAGCCAAAAAAGTTGTTCTAATATTAGGCTTCATTAAGAGGGGTCTAGATGAGAGGAACCAACATAGCAGAGTACAGGCTCTACTCACCCATTATTACCCTCCAAAAAACTTTAAAATGATGTCTCAAAACAAATTTTAGAGCAACAGAGCCAACAAAAGGTCAGAGTGAGACTTTTTTCAGCCTATGACAACATAGGGGGTCCACAGGAAAGGCCTGTAACACCAGTGTGGGCAGAGGTCCAGAGTATAGCAGGAGGACAAGCTTTGGAAGTGGCTAGCAGTTTCAGGAATTCTCAGCCCAGAGCTAGTAAGGGGGTCAGAAAACTAATCAGAAAGAGATCACAAGGGACTCCCTGCTGGCTCTTGGTGCAACTGACACTGACTAGCAACTCTATTACCCATAAGCAGTTCTGGGTTGCAATTCCAGGATAGAAAGGAGTATGTATGATTGTCATAAGGGATCAGGGGCCCTGATCACAATTCCAGAGTCAAGAGGACTGCTAGTAATTGCGACTGCCAGGGAACAGTAGCCCTTCCTGGGTGGAGACTAGGGTGTAGACTAGGAAAGCAGTGATGACATCTCTGCCAGGATAATACTGTCATAGAAGTGCAAAGACTTATAGACCCCCAGAATTTGTTCTGAAGACAGTGGTACAAAAAAGTCTGAAGCTTGGCACAATGTTTCTCCACCCTGAGGTGAGCAGAATCCAACTTTAAGATAAAGTTCAAGGTGAAGAAATAGGCTGGGAAAGTGAGCAAACAATAACAACAAAAGAATTTGACCATAAAAAGCTACTATGGTGTCAGGGAAGACCAAGACAAAAACTTAGAAGTTAACAACAATGTGGAAATAGCTTCAAGCAGAGACTCAAAGAAAAATGCCAATTGAACAGGCCAGTAGGAATTCCTTGAAGAGTTAAAGAAAGAGATGAATGGTAGAAGAAAAATTGGAAACAAATGAGAGCGATGCAAGAAAATTATTAAAACAAGATTGGCTATAACAACTTGATAAAAGAGGTACACAAGAAAATACTGAAGAAAATAACACTTCAACAAAAATAGAATTCGCCTAATGGCAAAAGAGGCACAAAAAAATCTCTGAAGCTAACAACTCTTTAAAAAGCCAATTGTCCAAACTGGGGGAAAAAAGTGCACAAAAATGCAAAAAGAAAAATGAACAAAAGCTCACTGAGGAAAATAATTCCTTAAAAATTAGAATTGGGTAAGTGGGCTAACGACTCCATTAAACCTCAAGAAACAATAAAACAAAAAAAAAAGCAGAATGAAATGTGAAACATTTCATTGGAAAAAACAACTGACCTGGAAAATAGATTAAGGAGAGATAATTTAAGAATTCTTGGACTACTTAAAAGAATCTAGGCATTATATTTCATGAAATTATAAAGGAAATCTACCCCAATATCTTAGATCCAGAGAGTAAAATAGTAATTGAAAGAATCCACCAATCACTTGCTAAAAAAGATTCCAAAATGGAAACACTCAGGAATAGTATAGCCAAAATGCAGAGCATCCAGGTCAAGAAGAAAGTATTAAAAGAAGCCAGAAAGAAACAATTCAAATATCATGGAATTACTCAGCATCACCAAAGATTTAACAGTTTCCTCATTTAAGGAACAGATACAGTGGTGGTTCAAGAGTCAGGAACACTCATGTTCCTGAGTTCAAATCTGGTCTATGTCCCTTTGTTGTTACCTAAGTTTCTTCATCTGTAAAATGGAATGGAGAAGGAAATGACAAGCCACTTCATTATCTTTGGTAAGAAACCCCAGATGGGATCATGAAGAGTTGGACATGACTGAATAACAACTGAACACAGTTATATCAAAAGAAAGGAGATGTTCATCAGTTAGGAAGTGACTGAACAGTGTGTAGCATATGGTTATGATGAAGTATTATTGTGCTAAAAGAAATAATAAGGGAAAGATTTGTTTAAAAAATGACATCTTCATGAACTGATACAAAATAAAGTGGGAAGAACCAGGACATCATTGTGCACAGTAACAGCATTGATGTAATGATGATGAACTGTGAAAGACATGGTTACTCTTATCAACACAATACAATGATCTAAGACAATTCCAGAGAATTCATTACGGGGAAAAATGCTATCTCCTTCCAGAGAGTGAGAGAACTGATGAACTCTGCTTCCAAATTGAAGTATAACTTTCTTGTTTTCTTTTTTTATATAACCAATACTGAAATGTTTTGCATTATTTCACACATACAATGACATACTGTTTGGCTTCTCAGTGTGGGAGGGGAAGGTCTGGGAGGGAGGGAGAGAATCTGAAACTCAAAATTTGAAAGGAAAATAATGTTAGAAAATATATTTTTAAAAAAGATGTCTAGTCTCCAGGATTAGGAAAGATGATAGACTCCCACTATCAAGTTACTTTTGCAGCATTATGTTCAACTCTTGGTTGCCACATTATGGAAAGGATAAGCTATAGAGCATCCAGAAGATGGCAACCAGGACAATAAAAGAATGTAAGGTTATGCTGTGTGAGGATTAGGTGGAAGAGTTAATAAATAATAACAGCTCATATTTATACAGTTTTTACTGTGTGCCAAACACTGAGCTAAGTACTTGATAATTATTATCTCTTTTATTCTTTACCACAGGTCTAGGAGGTAGGTGCTATTATTATCCCCATTTTACAGACAGGAAAGAGACAAACAGGTTAAGTGACTTGCCCAAGGTCACACAGCAAGCAAGTGTCTGAGGTGAGATTTAAACTCAGATTTTCCTAATTTCAGGCCCAGTGCTCTATTCATTTTTCCACTTAGATGCCTGTAACTAGAGCTTTTTAGTCTGGAGAAGAAAAGAACGGGGGGTGGGGTATGATAGGGGCACTCAAGAACAGGAAATCGATGAAAATTTCATAGTAGATTTAGTACATCAATAGTAAGGAAAAGCTTCCTAATTCTTAGTGCATCCTTTCAATCACATCTGACTCTTCATGACCACATTTCATTGTTTTGCCAGGGGTTTTTGTGTTTGTTTTTTGTTTGGGAGGGATTTTTTTAGGCAAAGATACCCAAGTGTTTTCCCATTTCCTTCTCCAACTCATTTTATAGATGAGGAAACTGAGACAAATAGAGTTAAATTATTTGCGTAGGGTCATACAGCTATTTAGTGTCTGAGGCAGAATTTGAAATCAGGGGAATGAGTCTTCCTGGGTCCAGGCCTAGCAATCTGACCCACTGACCCACTTAGCTTGCCCTGCTAATGCTTAGAGCTAACCAAAAGTGCAGTGGTACCTGAGGTACCTCAGATGGTTATGGGTTCTTCTCCCTCACTAGGAGATTTGAAAAACAAAAAGACTGGATGACTACCAGATTTATTGGAGAAAGGATCCTTTTTCAGGTGTAGATTGAATAGTGTCTGAGATCCCTTCCAACCTACAGATTCTGCAATTTTGTTTCTACACTTTGGGTTTAATCTCCACATTCTAAATCCATCTGTACAGTTGTGTACTTTTCATGATTACAAGGATGTCATGAGAAAGTCTATCAAATCCTTTGCTGACATCTAGGCAACCTATGCCTGCAGTGCTCCCATGATCTGCCGGTCTAAAAATTAAATGAGATTACTTATGAGCTACTCTGCTCTTTTGTGGTTCAGTCATTTTTCAGTCATGTCTGACTCTTCATGACCCCTTTGGCATTTTCTTGGCAGAGATACTGAAGTGGTTTGCCATTTACTCCTCCAGATCATTTAACAGATGAGGAAACTGAGGCACACATGATTAAGTGACTTTCCCAGGGTCACACAGGTAGTAAGTGTCTGAGGCTGAATTTGAACTCAAGAAAAAGAATCTTCCTAACCCCAGGACCAGCAAGCATCTGCTGTACTATGTTGTTAAATTGGTTCCCTAAGCAGCTTCTTGATAATAATAACAATAATGAGAAGAGTGAAGAGAATCATAAAACTATTTGAAGGATAAAAGTGATTGTTCACCTAATATCGCATTTATCTTTATAGCAAATCCTATAACAAAGAAGTGGTAGTATTGATATTTTAATTTTCTTGATGAACAAAGTCTGATCCAAATTAAAATCTGCAATATTCTCATGATCCACCAGAATAAAAAGGAAATGCAGTTAGTTGGGAGCTATTCTGCTGTATTGTTTTGTTAAATTGGTTTCCAAGGGCACTTCCTGATAATGATGATAATAAAAATATTTGATCTGTAAAAGTGATTTTTCATCTAATATCTAAATTACCATTATAACAATCCAATGACAAAAGAGGAAGTGTAAATATTTTTATTCTCATTTTCTCAAAGAGGAAAGCATGATGCAAATCAACTGACTTGACTAAGGCAGACAATATAACAAGTTAAACACAGCAAAGACTAAAATCCCAATGTCCTAAATCCCTGAGCTTCTTCCACTAGCCTACTCCACCACTTTGATTCTGCCTTCTACCATTAGCTTGTTGTTTCCAAAGGTACCTGAAAGATGGGAGAAAACTAAGGGATGGTTTTCAACTGCCTTCTCTCAGAAGACTAGGTTAGTTCCTCTGAAAAGAAATTCTAGAGGCCTAAATTATGATAAGGAACATGTGGGAATCAATTATCAGTTACTTGTGTTCTTTAGTTTGAAAAAGGTGGACAAATCCAAGGGTCATTGGATATTTGCTAAGCTTTCTACAAAACTAATCCACTAGATATAGGATGTAGTGGTGGGGATCCTTAACATGACATGCGATCTTTGTTAACTTTAAAATACTTTTCACTTTTTGAAAATGTAAGGTAGTTATATTTTTATAAAATAAAGTACATTTACAAGTAAATCTAATTGAAGTTTCTTGAATTCAGTCTTTTTTGTTTACAGCTAAATTTCCAATATGAAAAGGTTCCCCAACCCTGATAGAGGAAGGAAAAACATAGAACAATCAAATTGTCACCTATTTGTAAGAAGAAAAAAATAGGGAAAGAAAAAAGAGGTATGCCAGAGAGAGTCAACAACTTGGGAAAAGGACAAAAATGGAATGTTAAAAACAATTCCTTAAAAAATACAATTGGCCAAATTGGGGGGGGGGGGGGGAGAGGATCCAAAGAAGAAAACCACTCATTAAAAAGTAGAATTGGCCAAAGGCAAAAAGAAGTTCAAAAGCTAACTGAAGAAAACAAGTAATTAAAAATTAGAATTGGAAAGTGAGCTAATCATTCCATGACACATTAAGAATCAGTCAAACAAAATCAAAAGAATGAAAAAAATAGAATAAAATGTAAAAGACTTCATTGGAAAAACTACTGACCTGGAAAATAGATCCAGAAGAGTTAATTTAAGAATTATTACTCTGCCTGAAAACCATGATAAGAAAAAGAACCTGGATTGCTTCTTTCAAGAAAGTATCAAGGAGGGCAGATTAAGTGAGGCAGTAGTCAGAAGCAAAACAGTGGTGAGGAGACAAAGGGAAAAAGGAAAGAGAAACATATAAGCCAGGGGAAGATAAGATGGAGAGAAAGATAGAGCTAGTAATCATAACTGTCAATGTGAATGAGATGGACTCTCCTATAAAATGGGAGTGGATAGTACAGTGTATTAAAAACCATAATCCTACAATATGTTGTTTACAAGAAGCTCCTGTGAAGCAGACAGATACACGCAGAGTAAAGAAAAAAGACTGGAGCAGAAAATATGTCAGTTGAAGTAAAAAAAAAAAAAAAAAAGGCCTGGTATCAATCCTGATCCCAGAAAAATCAAAAGAAAAAATAGATCTAATTTAAAAACAAAAGAAAAATACTCCATCTTACTAAAAGGTACCATAAACAATGAAGTAATATCAACACCAAACATATATGCACCAAGTGGTATAGCATCCAAATTCTTAGAGAAGTTAAGGGAATTATAGGAAGAAATGATAGCAAAACTATAATAGTAGAAGAATTCAGCCTCCCTGACTCAGAACTAGATACATATAAACAAAAAATAAACAAGAAAGAAGATAAGGAGGTGAATAGAATTTTAGAAAAGTTAGATTTCATAGACAACTGGAGAAAATGGAATGAAGATGGAAAAGAATATACCATTTTCTCAGCAGTCCATGGTACCTACACAAAAATTGACCATATACTAGGGCACAGAAACCTCACAACCCAATACAGAAAGGCAGAAATATTAAATACCTCCTTTTCAGATCATGATGCAATGAAAATTACATGTAATAAAGGGCCATGGAAAGACAGACTAAAAATTAGTTGGAAACTAAACAATCTAATCCTAGAAAATGAGTGGGTCAAATAACAAATGACAGAAACAATCAATAACTTCATCCAAGACAGCGACAACGATGAGATAACATATCAGAACATTGGGGATGCAACCAAAGGGGTTTCTGATAAAGGCCTCATTTCTAAAATATATAGAGAACTGAGTCAAATCTATAAGAATACAAGTTATTCCCCAATTAATAAATGGTCAAAGAATATTAACAGACAGTTTTCAGATAATAAAATAAATCTATAGTCATATAAAAAAAGCTCTAAATTGCAATTGATTAGAGAAATACAAATGAAAACAACTCTGAGGTATCACATTACACCTGTTAGATTGGCTAACATGACAAAACAGAAAAATGATAAATGTTGGAATAAATGTGCGAAAAGTGGGACACTAATGCAATTGTTGGCAAAAACCAGGCATAGACCAACCTCTCATATTGTATACCAAGAGAAGGTGAAAATGGGTATCTAATTTAGACATAAAGAGTGATAGCATAAGCAAATTAGGGAAGCATGGACTATCTTACCTGTCAGATCTTTGGATAAGGGGAGAATTTATGATCAAACAAAAGACAGAGAGAATAATGTGAAGAAAATGGATAATTTTTTGATTTTATGTATTTATAATATATGTGTTTTCATACATATAGGGATTTTTTTGCACAAATAAAAATCAATGCTGGTAAGATTAGAAGGAAAGAAGAAAACTGGGAAAAATTTTACAGCAAATTACTCTGATAAAGGCCTCACTTCTCTGATATATAGGGCAAGTAGTCAAATTTATAATATGAGTTATTCCCCAATTGATCAATTGTCAAAGGATAAGAACAAGTGGTTTTCAGAAGAAATCAAGGCTATCTATAGTCATATAAAATGCTCTAAATTACTATTGATTAGAGAAATTCAGATGAAAACAACTCTGAAGTACCACTATTCACCTATCAGATTAGCTAATATGACATAAAAGGAAAATGAAAAATGTTGGAGTGAATGTGGGAAAATTAGGACACTAATGCACTGTTGGTGAATTGTAAACTGATTTAATCATTCTGGAAAGCAATTCTGAACTATGCCCAAAGGACTATAAAACTGTGTAGATCCTTTGACTCAGCAATACTCTTACTAATTTGATATCCCAAATACATTTTTAAAAAAAGGAAAAAGACCTATATTTATAGCAGCTCTTTCTCATGGTGGCAAAAAATTGGAAATTGTGAGGAATCCTACCAACAGGGGAATGGCTGAAAAAGTTGTGTTGCATGATTATAATGGAATACTATAATACTATAAGAAATGAGGAGGAGGAAGCTTTCAGAAAAACCTGGAAGAACTTCCATGAATTGATGCCAAGTGAATTGAGCAGAATCAAGAGAACAGTGCACACAGTAAGA
This sequence comes from Notamacropus eugenii, assembly GCF_028372415.1. Lineage (NCBI taxonomy): Eukaryota > Metazoa > Chordata > Mammalia > Diprotodontia > Macropodidae > Notamacropus > Notamacropus eugenii. The sequence continues at coordinate 317,053,727 of NC_092872.1, read as the reverse complement.
GCAATATTGTAGGACGATCACCTGTGGATGACTTAGTTATTCTCAGCAACACAATGACCCAAGACAATTCCAAAGTGCCTATGTTGAACAAAAATTCTATCCAACTCCAGAGAAAGAATTGATGGAGTCTGAGTACAGACTGAAGCACAGGTTTTTTTTTTTTCAACCTTATTTTTCTTTGAGTTTTTTGGTCTGTGTTTTGTTTCACACGATGGCAATTATGTCAATTTCTTTTCATCACTAATCTATATCAAATTGTGAGCCTTCTCAAGGAAGGGAGAGAGAAAATTTGGAACTCAATTTTTAAAAAAAGAATGTCAAAATTGTTTTGCCATATATTTTGAAAAAATAAGAAAAAAATAATGAAGAAAATTATAAAAATATTTGAAGTATAAAAGAGATTTTTCACCTAATATCTCATTTGTCTTTGTGGCAAATCCTATAACAAAGAAGAGTGTTATGGTATTTTTTACTCTAATTGGCTTGATGAGGAGAGCCTGATCCAAATTAAGATATACATATTTTCATGATCTCTCTAAAAAGGAAATGAGGTTAGTTGGAAGCTATTCTGTTGTATTGTGTTGCTAAACTTTTTTCCAAAGCCTCTTCATGATAGTGGTCATAATAAAAATATTTGACCTATAAGAACAATTTTTCATCTAATATCTCATTTACCTTTATAACAATCCAATAACAAAAAAGGAAGCATGAGTATTTTATTCTAATTTTCTAGATGAGGAAAGTATGATGCAAATTAACTGACTTTACTAAGGCAGATAATACAACTATATTCAAAATCTTCTGAATTCCAGAACTTCTTCCACTAGCTCACTTCCCACTTTAATTCTGACTTCTCCCAGTAGTTTATTATTTCCAAAGGTGCCTGAGAGATTCTAGAATACCTAGGGATGGTTTTCAACTGCGTTCTTCCTGAAGATAAGAATAATTCCTTTGATGCCACAGAAGAAATTCCAGGGGCCCAAATTATGGTAAGGAACATGTGGGGATCAGTAGTTAGCTACTTGTGCTCTTGAGTTTGAAAAAGATGAATTAACCCAAGAATCATTGGGCATTTGCTTTTTTGTACTAAAATAACCCACTAGAAATAGGAAAGAGGAAAGAAAAACATAGGAGAATCAAATTATTACTTATTTGTAAATTCATCATGAGAAGGATATTCTTACCTTCATCACCAAAAATCCTGAAGGATCATCTTACCCTTTCACATCCAGATCCATAAAAGAGGTTCATCTGTGTATGGTATCCAACAAGTTTTTCTCCAAGATGGCTGATTTTTCCTACAATTTTTCTCCTCAAAAAAAGCTGGACCCTGGGTATGATGTTGACAAGCCTTAATTTTATAGATTTCTTACAGGCTAAGTGAAATACTTTTTTTCTTCAAAGGAGAACATTTACATAAGAGGAATATAGATACTTTGCTATGTAAACCTCTGGCAAATTAACCATTTCTGGGAAAAAACTAGAAAAAGCACAAGAAATACAAAAAAAAAAATAGGTGCAATATAAATCTCTGTGAGTGAGATGTGTGTGTGAATAGACAGAGACAGAGAGAGAGATGGAAAGATAATATTAGCTAACATTTATATCAGGCTTTAAAGTTTGGAAAGGACTTTACAGATACCTCATTTTATCTTTATAACAACCCTAGGACATAGATGCTGTATTATCCTCATTTTATACATGAGGAAACTGAGGCAGAGAGAGGTTAAGTAACTTGCCCAGTCACAGAGCTTGGTAGATCATAGAGCAGTAAAGTTCTAGCCTTCTCAGTGGGGCTGCTGTATCTACAAAGACACTCCAATCAAATGCTAACCCTTCATTCTCTATGCTCTCAAATTCTGTTCTACACTTCACCATCAGAAACACACAGGGCCCTACTTCCAGCAATTCCTATTCTAGCAGTTCTCAGCATCACAAAAGCATCCTGATGCTCTCTTATGGCCTCAAGAGAGCAATCTACTACTTCATGCTACTCTGTGCCCTTTCTGCCTTAGTGCATGATTGTCAAAAAAAAAAAAAAATACCACCTCCAGAAAAATCTTGGAGGAGCAAAACCAGCAGAAAGATGGGATGCAAAAATCTTTTAGCCCAGGAGGCTTGGGGGATTAACAGTAAGGCTCCTCTTGCTCTGGTGGAAAGGGAGCAGTACAGGAGAGGAGGTGTCCCAACAAGTTAGTGGCAAGTCCCACCTTAACAAACCAATGGGAGATCCTGAGCCTGAGGGGAGTGGAGCTGGCAAGTACCTACACCAGGAACCCTCCATACCTTGGCATAGCCAGGGGAAACTGGTATACTCCATCTAGGAGAATGACCACATGCACCAGCACATAGATTGCCTCCAGTAACTGAACCTCCCAGCCTTCAGCACAACTCCAGGGGGAAAGCATCTTTCAGGGGCCTGACATGCCCCCACCCCCAAACCTGGAAGCTTCATCATAGTCAGAGAAATGCAGAAAATGTAAAATACTTCATTGGAAAAACAATGACCCGGAAAATAAGTCCAGGAGAGGTAATTTAAGAATGATTAGTCAGCCTGAAAGCCATGATCAGAAAGAGAGCCTACACAGCATCTTTCAAGAAATTAACATGGAAAACTGCCCTGAGATCCTAGAACTTTAGGGTAAAATAATAGAAAGAATCCACTGATCACCTCCTGAAAGAGATCCCAAAATGAAAACTCCAAGGAATATTGTAGCTAAATTACAGAATTATCAGGTCAAGGAGAAAATGGTGCAAGCAGTCAGAAAGAAACAATTTAAATATCATGAAATCATACTCAAGATTACACAGGACCTTGCAGCTTCTACATTAAAAGATCAGAAGGCTTGGAACATGATATTCCATCAGCAAAGGAGCTTAGATTACAACCAAGGATCAAATACCCACCAAAACTGAGCAAATCTTTTGGAGGAGGACATGGACATTCAATGAAATAGGGGACTTCCAAACCTTCCTGATGAAAAACACCAGAGCTCAACAGAAAATTACATCATCTAATACAAGACTCAAGAAAGGTATAAAAAGGTAAATAGGAAGGATGGGAAGATGATAATTGTAAGTCTTGAGAACTGTATCATCATTATGACATTTATGAGTGTACATAGACAGAGGGTGTGGATATAAGTTGACTTTAACATCTTGATTTTAAAAAATCTAATTAAGAAGTGAAAAGGGATTGTACTGGGAGAAGACGAAAGGAGGAGACAGATAAGGGTAAATTATATCACATCAAGAGGCACAAAGACATATTACAGTAGAAGGAAAGAAGGGAGGGAGATAAGCATGGTTTGAACCTTGCTCTCATTGGATTTTGGTTTAAAAAAGGAATAGCATACACAGTTATTGTATAGAAATCTAACTTACCCTATAGGAAGTAGGAAAGGGGAAAGAAAAGGGAGGGGAAGGATAGGAGGGAGGGAAAAAGTAGTAGATGAAAAGGGAAAGAAAATGGAGGAGACTGATAGAAGGGAAGGCAAAGTGATGGAGGCAGTGGTCAAAAGCAAAACACCTGAGAAGAGAGAAAGGAAGAAAGGAAAGAGAAAAGCATGAACAAGGGGAAGCAGAGATATAGTATGGAAAGACACAGTGATTATAACTGTGAATGCAAATGAGATTAACTCTCCCATAAAATGGAAGTGGACAGCAGAGTGGATTAAATACCGTTATCGTACAATATGCTGTTTACAAGAAACAGATGTGAAGCAGAGGGATACACACAGAGTTAAGGTAAAATAAAGAGTAAAGGCTGAAGTAAAATATACTATGCTTCAGCTGAAGTAAAAAAAAGTAGAGGAATCAATCCTTGTGTCAGAAAAAGCAAAAGCAAAAAAGTAGATCTAACTAAAAGAGATAAGGAAGGAAATTGTATCCTGCTAAAAGGTATTCTGAAATAATATCAGTACTAAATTTATATACACCAAGTGCTATAGCATTCAAATTCTTAGAGAAGTTAAGGGAGTTACAGGAAGAAATAGACAGTAACACGTCACTTTTGGGGGACCTCAACCTACTCCTCTCAGAACCAGATAAATCTAACCACAAAATAAACAAGAAACAAGATAAGGAGGTGAATAGAATTTAGATAAAGTAGACCTCTGTAGAAAATTGAATGGAGACAGAAAGGAATATACCTATTTTCTCAGCATTTTATGGAACCTACACAAAAATTGACCATGTACTAAGGCATAAAAACCTCACAATCCAGTGTAGAAAGGCAGAAATATTACATGCATCCTTTTCAGATCATGGTGCAATAAAAATTACATGTAATAAAGGGCCATGGAAAGATACAGCAAAAATTAATTAGAACCTAAACAATCTAATCCTAAAGAATGAGCAGGTCAAACAACAAATGATAGAAACAATCAATAACTTCATCTAAGACAAGGACAATGATGACATAGCATACCAAAATATTGGGATACAGCCAAAGTGATTCTTAGGGGAAATTTTGTATCTGTAAATGCTTATAAGAATAAAAAAGAGAAAGGGGAGATCAGTGAAGTGAGCACACAACTAAAAAAGCTAGAAAAAAACACAATAAAAAATCCCCAATTAAATACTAAATTAGAAATTCTGAAAACCAACAGAGAGTTTAAAAAATTAAAAACAGGAAATCTATTGAACTGATAATAAAACTAAGAGCTGGTTTGATGAAAATAAATCAATAAAATAGATAAACCTTTGGTTAATTTGATTTTTTTTTTGAAAAGAAAAAAACAAATTACCAGTTTCAAAAATGAAAAGGGTGAATTCTCCACCAATGAAGAGGAAATTAAAACAATAATTAGGAGCTATTTTGCCTAATTGTATGCCAACAAATCTGACAACCTTAGTGAGAGGGATGAATATTTACAAAATTATAGATCACCCAGATTAACAGAAGAGGAAATAAGTACTTAAATAATCCCATTTAGAAAAAGAAATTGAACAAGCCATGAATGAACTCCCTAAGAAAAAAATATCCAAGGCCAGATGGATTTACAAGTGAATTCTACCTAATATTTAAAGTACAATTAATTCCGATACTAGAAAATCTATTTGGAAAAATAGGCAAAGGAGCTTAAGAAATTCTTTTTATGATACGAATATGGTATTGATACCTAAACTGAAAAGAGCCAAAACAAAGAAAGAAAATTAATACAATTTTTACTAATTAATATAGATGCAAATTTTAAAAAAACAAAGAGATCATAGAAACTTATCTGAGGATAATAAACTATGACCAGTTAAGATTTATACCAGGAATGCAGGACTGGTTCAATATAAGGAAAACATTTGGGAGTCTACCTGCCAAGACTAATCTAAATTTCCTGAATCCCAGAACTTCTTCCACTGGCCTACATCCCTCCTTTGATTCTGCTTTCTAACACCATCTTATTATTTCCAAAGGTACCTGAGATATGGGAGAAAATCTAGAGGTGGTTTTCAACTGCCTTTTCCCAAAATGTTGGATTAATTCCTTTGATGCCACAGAAGAAATTCTGGGGGGTCAAATTACAGTAAGAAACATGTGGGGATCAATAGTCAGCTGCTTGTGCTCTTCAGTTTGAAAAAGATAGACTAACCCAAGGGTCATTGGGCACTTATTCAGTTTTCTACTAAACTAATCCACTAGAAATATGATAGAGAAAGGAAAATATAAGAGAATTAAATTGTCACCTATCTGTGAATGTATCATGAGAAGAATTCACTTATCTTCATCACTAAAATCTCTGAGGGATCTTGTCCTTTCACATTCAGATCCATAAAAGAAGCTAACCTGTGTATGGTATCCAACAAGATTTTCTCCAAGATGGCTGCTTTTTGCCCCAATTTTTCTCTTCAAAAAAACTGTGTTCTGTGCATATTAACAAGTCTCAATTTTATAGTTTTCTCATGTTTTTCAAATTATTTTGATCTGACTTAATTTCTGTGAAAAATGTTTTGTAATCATGTTCATATAGTTCCTGGATTTGTGTTAGCAGGCAGACTTCCAAATATTTTATAATGTCTACAGTAACTTTAAATGGAATTTTTCTTTCTATCTCTTTCAGTTGAGCTTTGTTAATAAGATATAGAAGTGCCAATGTTTTATCTGTGTTTATTTTATATCCTGCAAATTTGCTAAAGTTATTTGTTATTTCAAGTAGTTTTTTACTTGATTCTCTAGGATGCTTTAAGTATATCATCATATCATCTGCAGAGACTGATAGCTTTGTTTCTTCTTCACCTATTTTAATTCTTTCCATTTCTATTTCTGTCTTATTGCTAAAGCTAATATTTCTAGTACCATATTAACAGTGATGATAATGGATGTCCTTGTTTCACCCTTCATGTTATTGGAAATGCTTCTAGTTTATCCCCATTACTTATAATGTTTGCTAATTGTTTTAGGTTATAAACCGAATAAAATAACTCCTTAAAAATAGAATTGACCAAATGGAAAAGGAGGTACAAAATCTCACTGAAGAAAGCAATTCATTAAAAATTAGAATTGGGCAAGTAAAAGCTGATGAACCTAAGACATCAAGAAACAGTGAAACAATATCAAAGGAATGAAAAAATAGAAGAAAATGCAAGATACCTAATTGGAAAAACAATTTGCCTAGAAAATGGATCCAGGAGAGTTAATTTAAGACTTATTAGTCTGCCTGAAAACCATGATTAAAAAAAGAACCTGGATAGCATCCTTCAAGAAACTATTAAAGAAAACTGACCTGAATTCTTAGAACCAGAAGTAAAATAGTCATTGAAAGAATTTACCAATCACTTCCCTAAAGGGACTCCAAGATGAAAACTCAAAGGAATATTACTGTAAGATAATATTACAGAATTATCAGTTCAAGGAGAAAATGCTGCATGCAAGTAGCCAGAAATAAACAATTAAATATCATGGAACCACAGTCAGGATTATGCAGGATTTAACAGATTCTACATTAATGAATCACAGGCCATGGAATATGATATTCTGGAAGGCAAGGGACTTTGGATTACAACTAGGAATCAACTATCCAGCAAAATGAGTATAAACTTTCAGAGGAAAAAAATGAGCATTCAGTGATAAATGGGACAGTTGATCATTCTTGATTTAAAAAAAAAAAACAGAACTGAAAGGAAAATATAATCTTCAAATATAGGACTCAAGGGAAGCATGAAAAGGTAAACAGAAAAGAAAAAAAGAAAATATTCAATAAGGTTAAACTGTTTACAACCTTACATAGGAAGATGATACATATAACTCTTGAGAACTGCGTCTTTATTAGGGCATATAGAAGAGGTATACATAGATAGAGGGTGTAGGAATAAGTTGAATTTGATGTGATGATAAAAATAATTAATTAAGGGATTAAAAAGAATTGTACTGGGAGACAAGGAAATGGGGAGGAAAACTGGGTAAATTACATTACAGGAAAAGACATAAAGACCAATTACAGTAGAGTAAAGAAGGAAGTGGGAGGCAAGCATTGTTTGAACCTTACTCTTATCAGATTTGGCTCAAAGAGAGAATAACATACATATTCAATTGCTTATGGAAACCTACCACACTCTATAAGGAAGTTGGATGAGAAAAGGTAAACAAAAGAGAAGGGGAGGATAGAAGGGAGGGCAGTTTAAGGGAGATGATGGTCAGAAGCAAAATGCTGGTGAGGAAGCAAAGGGAGGAAGGAAAGAGAAAATTATAAACTGGGGGAAAATAGAATGGAGAGAAAGGCACAGTTGGTAATCATAACCGTGAATGGGAATGAGATGAACCATCCCATAAAACAGAAGTGAATAGTACAGTGGATTAAAAAACACAATCCTGCAATATATTGTTTAAAAGAAACACATGTGAAACAGAGAGATACACGCAGAGTAAAGGTAAAAAGCTGGAACAGAAAATGTTATGCATCAGCTGAATTAAAAAAATAGAAAGTAAAGGTAACAATTCTGATCTCAGACAAAACAAAAGCAAAAATAGATCTAATTAAGAGTTATAAAGAAGGATACTCCACCTTATTATAAGGTACCATAGACAATGAAGTAATATCAGTACTAAATATATATGCACCAAATGGTATAGCATCCAGATATTTAAAGGAGATGTTAAGTGAGTTACAGGAAGAAATAGACAGCAAAACTATAATAGTAGGAGACCTCAACCTCACTCACTCAGCACTAAATAAATCTAAACACAAAATAAACAAGAAAGAAGTTAAGGAGGTGAATAAAATTTTAGAAATTTAGATATGACAGACAGCTGGAGAAAATTGCATGGAGATAGTAAGGACTATACCTTTTTTTCTCAGCAGTTTATGGCACCTACACAAAAAATGACCATGTACTATGGTATGAAAACCTCACAATCCATTCAGAGCATGATGTAATAAAAATTAAATGTAAAAAGGGCCATGGAAACTGAATACTAAAGAATGAATGGGTCAAACAACAAAGATAAAAATAATCAATAACTTCACCCAAAACAGTGACAAGGATGAGACAACATACCAAAACATTTGAGATGCAGCCAAAATGGTTCTTAGGGGGAAATTTTATATTTCTAAATGCTTACATTAATAAAATAGAGAAAGAAGAGGAGAATAAATTAAGCACACAACTAAAAAAACTAGAAAAAGAACAAAATAAAAATCCCCAATTAAACACCAAATTAGAAATTCTGAAAATCAGAAGACTGATTAATAGAATTCAAATTAAGAAAACTATTGATCAAAAAAATAAAACTTATAACTGATTTTATGAAAAAACCAATAAAATAGACAAACTGTTGGTTAATTTGATTTTTAAAAAGAAGAAAACCAAAGCACCAGCATCAAAAATGAAAAAGATGAATTCACCATCAATGAAGAGGAAATTAAGACAATAATTAGAAATTATTTTGTCCAACTGTATGCCAATAAATCTGACAATCTTAGTGAAAAGGATGAATATTTACAAAATTATAAATTGCTCTGATTAACAGAAGAGGAAATAAAATACATAAATAACCCCATTTCAGAAAAAAGAAACAAAAGCAATGAATAAGCTCCCTAAAAAACAATCTCCAGAGTAAGAGGGATTTATAAGTGAATTCTATTAAACATTTAAAAAACAAGTCATTCCAATACTATAAAAACTATTTGGAAAAATAGGTAAAGGAGTTCTGTCAAATTTGGTGCTGATACCTAAACCAGGAAGAGCCAAAAGAAAACTACAGACAAATTTTCCCAATTAATATAGATGCAAAAATTTTAAATAAAATATTAGCAAAGAAATTACAGCAAGAATAATACACTATGACCAGGTGAGATTTATGTCAGGAATGTGGGGTTGGTTCAGTATTAGGAAAACTATCAGCATAATTGACTATATCAATTACAAAATTAACAGAAATCATCCAATTATTTTAATAGATGCAGGGAAAGCTTTTGACAAAATACAATGCTCATTCTTATTTTTAAAAAATCACTAGAGAACACAGGAGTAAATGGAATCTTCCATAAAATGATAAGCAGCATCTATCTAAAACCATCAGTTAAGCAACATATGTAATGGGGATAAGCTAGAAGCATTTCCAATAAGATCAGGCATCAAAAAAGTATGTTCATTATCAACACAGTTAGGCAATATTGTCCTAACAATGTTAGTATTAGTTATAAAAGAAGAAAAAGAAATTAAAGGAATTAGAATAGGCTATGAAGAAACAAAACTATCACTATTTACAGTTGATATGATGGTATACTTACAGAATCCTAGAGAACCAAGTAAAAAATTCCTTGAAATAATTAACAACTTTAGCAAAATGGCAAGATATAAAATAAACCCACATAAATCATTGATATTTCTATATAGTACTAACAAAGCCCAGGAGCAAGAGATAGAAAGATAAATCTCATTTAAAGTAACCACAGACTACATAAAATATTTGGGAGTCTGACTGCCAAGAGAAACCCAGGAACCATAAGAACAAAATTACCAAATGCTTTTCACACAAATAAAGTGAGATCAAAATAATTGGGAAAATATCAGTTGTTCATGGGTAGGCCAAGCTGATATAATTAAAAATAATAATTTTACCTAAATTAATTTACTTATTCAGGGCCATACCAATCAAACTACAAAAAAAAAAAATTTTATAGAGCTAGAAAAAAATAATGAAAAAATTCATCTGGAACAAAAAAAGGTTCAGAATATCAAGGGAACTAATGAATAGAAATTCAAGGGAAGGTATTCTAGACATACCAGATCTTAAATTCTACTACAAAGCAACAATCATCAAAAATACTTGGTACTGGCTAAGAAATAGAGTGGTGGTTCAGTGGAATAGGTTGGTACATAAGACATAGTGGTCAATTACTATAACAATCTACTGTTTGATAAACCCAAAGACTCCAGCTTCTGAGATAAGAACTTCCTATTTAACAAAAACTGTTGGGAAAACTGGAAAACAGTATGAAAGAAAAGTGGCATAGGTCAACATCTTATACCAGAAATGATTTAGAAATAAAAGGTGAAACTATAAGCAAATTAAGAGAGCAAGGAATCATTTACTTGTCAGATATATGAAGAAGAGAAGAATTTGTAACTAAACAAGAGATAAAAGTACATCATGAAATGCAAAACGGATAATTTTGATTACATTAAAAAGGTTTTCCACAAACAAAGTCAATAAATCCAAGATTAGAAAGGAAGAAGAAATCTGGGAAATAATTTTTACAGCCAATATTTCTGATAAAGGTCTTATTTCTAAAATATATAGAGAACTGAGCCAAATCTATAAAAATAAAAGTCATTCCCCAATTAACAAGTGGTCAAAGGATATGAGCAAGCAGTTTTTAGAGGAAGAAATTAAAGTTATCTATAGCCATATAAAAAAAGCTCTGAATCACTATTGATTAGAGAACTGCAAATTAAAAGAACTCTGAACTACCCCATCACACTTATTAGATTAGATTGGCTAACATAACAAAACAGAAAAATAATAAATATTGGAGATCTTAGAAAATTAGAACTCTAATGCATTCTTGGCAGAAACCAGGCACAGATGAATATCTCACACTGGATATCAAGATGAGGTAAAAATGGGTACCTAATTTAGACATAAAGGGTGATATCATAAACCAATTAGGGAAGCATGGAATATCTTGTCTGTCGGATCTATGATGAGGGAAGAAGATAGATACAGAGAGCATAATGGGAAAAAAATAGATAATTTTGAATATATATATATATAATATATATGTGTATGTGTATGTACACATACATATACTTATATATTATGTATATACACATATATACACACATACATATATAAAGTTTTTTTGTACAAACAATATCAATGCTGCTAAGATTGGAGAAGAAGAAAACTAGAAAAATTTTACAGCAAGTTTTTCTGATAAAGCCGTCACCTCTCCAATATGTAGGGAATGCAGTCAAATTTATAAGAATATGTGTCATTCACAAATTGATAAATGGCCGAAGGATATGAACTGGTGATTTTCAGATGAAATCAAAGCTGTCTATAGTCATAGGAAATGCTCTAAATTATTACTAGAGAAAGTCAAATGAAAATAACCCTGAAGTACTACTTTGCACCTATCAGATTAGCTCATATGACCTAAAAAGAAAATGACAAATGTTGGAATGGATGTGGGAAAATTAGGACACTAATGCACTGTTGGTGGAGTTGTGAATTGATCTAATCATTCTGGAAAGCAATTCTGAACTATGTCCAAAGGATTATAAAGCTATGTAAACCCTTTGACCTAGCAATACCATTACTAGTTTGATATCCCAAATAGATTTTTCTCAAAAAAAAGTTAGAAGACCTATAATTATTAAACCTCTTTTTTGTTGGTGTCAAAGAATTGGAAAGAGTGGGAAAGTCTGTCAACTGGGCATGACCAGAAAAGTTGTGTTACATGATTATAGTGGAATACTGTAATGCAATAAGAAATGATGAGGAGGTTGTTTTCAGAAAAATCTGGAACAATTACATGAATTGATGCCAAAGGAAGTAAGCAGAATCAAGAGAACAGTACACACAGTAAGAGCAATATTAGTATTGTAGGATGATCAACAGTGAATGACCTACCTATTCTTAGCAATACAATAACCCAAAAAATTTCCAAAATGACTAGGATGAAAAATTCCATCCACCCCCAGAGAATAAACTGATGGAATCTCTTTTATTAACCTTCTTTTTCTTGGAGGTTTTGGTCTTTGTTTTCTTTCACAACATAGCTAATAGATAAATTTGCTTTCATCACCACACTTGTATAATCTATATCAAATCATGTGCTTTCTCAAGAAAGGGGGAAAGAACAGAAGGAGAGAATTTGGAACTCGATTTTTATAAAAAGAAATATTAAAATTTTTTTCACATATAATGTGAAAAATATGTCTATCAATTATCACATTGCCTCTCACTACAAAGTTATCAGTCTCTTATGTAAAACCTGACACAACCTGTGTCCAATCAGCCATTCCAGAATTATTTCATACAATATGCCTCTCCCTCCCTTCTCCCCCATACATTCTACTTTCCACACTGGCCTATTTCCTATATTCATATATTCCTATAGATTCCTATAGCTACTTCCTATCTTCAACACTGCATCTCTCCTCTCCATGTTTTGCCCAGGGCAACTTTTATGCCTGGGGCACATCCCCACCTCACCTCTCTCCATCTTTTAGAATTATGAGTTTCTTCAAGAGTCAGCTTGAGTGCTACTTTCTATGTGAAGCCTTCCTTGAACCAGTCCCCTGTTACTAATAGCATTAATTCTCCTCAAATTATTTTGCATTTACTTATTTGTTTTGTCAACAGGCAATCCAAACTTTATAAAACTTATGTGAAAATTAGGTTTATTACAAGAGAAATGAACATGTATGTGAAACCCAAAGAGTTCAGAATCCATACAGAAGTTCTCATGTTTATAACAGCACAGCAAAGGAAGGAGGAGGAAACTTAAATCTCCATCTGAAGAGACAGGGCAGGAGAGGGGGAAAGGTGCAGTAAAGGTGGGAAGAAGACAAAACCCCTCCCGAAGGGGAGGAGCAAGGCCATGGCAAAAGCATTCTTTTCCCTTGGGAACTGCTAGACTATGAAGACAGGAGGATCCACTTATCTCTAAGGATCCCAGCTACACAAGCAGTTTCTCAGCCTAGTGCAAACTGACTGACATGTCTTGACTCTCAAGGACACACAGGAAGTCTAATTTGGGATGCAAGCAACAAATTCTGTCAGATCAGGGTAGAGATTCATCCTTGATGCATTCAAGGCCTTCTGCATACTCTGGGTCCACCAGGTTTCAGAGAAAATGGCAACTCAAAAAAATAAGTTGAGGGGGACTCTTAATATTCCTTAACAGTATATATGTTGTATCCTGCAATAGAACATAAATGCTTTGAGGACGGGGAGAGTTTGCTTTTCTCTTTGTATCCCTAGCACCTAACACAATGTCTGGCACACAGCAGGTGTTCAATAAATGTATGATGAATTGAAATTGAATATTTCATGGTTGCTAGTGTAGCACTTGAGTTTTCCATCTTTGTTACCCCTGGTTCTCATCACATGACTTTCCCACCTCCTTTTCCTGCTGTACACATGAAATAGTGTCCTTCATGGCACATCATACACGCAAACCATTATTAATAATACATTACAGTTGACAGTACTTACATCAGTTGGGTACCTTTCCATTGTTCTTTGGGATTCCTGCCTATTTGTGGCAGAGATCCAGGAATGAGTGGAGCAATCATCGTGAAGAAAACATCCACCTTCCTCAGCATCATCAACAGAAGACCAACTGCCCCTGATGGACCAGTAAGCTCAAGAATACAGAGCATGGAAACACTCCAAGGACCAACCAGTTCTGCTTTCAAACCCAGTCCCTGAAGACATCATCCGAGAAAGCAACACAGAAAGGAGATGAAACCTGTCAACTATTTCCCTAGGCATTAAAGCCCCCACCTTCCCAGAAATCATACTTACTTAAGATCCCCAAAGGGAAGTTCCCCCCACCAAAAGTCTTAGCACTCAAATGGTTCGACATTATAAATGGATGTGGATATATTCATCATGAAAAGAGCATTACAAAATACCTATTAAGATATGCTTTGCCACTACACTATATGCACTGTACAAGTCAAGCCAAGCCAATAAATAATTAATTTACAGCTGAAATTTCTTCTGTGTGCTATCCCTTCCACTAAAATGTGAGCTCCTTGAAAGAAGGGATTATTTGTCTTTCTGTTTGTGTCCTCAACACTTACCACAGTTCTATACATAGTAAGGGTTTAATCAATGCTTTTTCATTCATTCATTCAAATGAGAAGTGAGAAGGAAAGAAAAGTCAAAGAAAATAAGGTTTTGAATATGGAGACTGGGAAAAAGTTATTGGAATCAGAGTTATAACTTGGAAGTTTTATGCCCTGGGTAAGTACCTCAAACATGCCCTCAGTTGAGGGGAGTGTGAAGTACACCATCTCTGTAGGGGGACAGATACAGGAGATACCATCTTATAGCTGATGAGGAGGAGGCCACCATGCAGGAGAAGGAGCATACCTCAGATTGCCACCTAGCTTATTTTAATTATTTTTATTAACGAGGTGCTAAACTACAATGTTTCTACCTGGAGAAACACTGTAAATACTGTAAGTACCTCTAAATTTGGTGTCCTTGAACAAAACATTCATAAATCAACCCTAGTTAAAGTTCTAGATTCAAATGATAGAAAAGGTGAAGTCAGAAGAAGTAGAGTTAGGAAGGATGGTTATAACTTGGTTTTAGGCAAATTTACTTTTAATTATTGTGATAAAGGTAAATTTGGAAAAAAAGATCCGGAGCTCAAAAGAGACATCAAAACTAGAGCTATAGGTTTCAGAGTGCCCATTGAAATGATCATTGAAGCCATGGGCATGAATTTTTTACCCAGGAAAAGAGCATATATAGAGAGACAAAAGAGAAACAAAAATTGAGCCTTGAGGACGCCTAAAAGAATCACAAAAGGGATAAGGAGGTAGCGAAGGAGATAGAGGAACAACTTGAGAAGTAGAAAGAGAATTCCTGGTTGACTGTGTGCTTTTTAGTCAGTCAAGGGAGGAGAAAGTATTCAGTGGAATAGGCTTGTTAATAACTCAAAAAGTTTCTGAGGGTTCACAGATAAAGAACATTTTTTTAAAAAGCCACTAGATTTCTCAATTAGAAAGGAAGTCCTTGGTGACCTTTGAAAGAGAAAACAATCACAGTTAACCAAATTGGCAATCACCCAGATGTCAAAATTATCATTCTGACTGATCTTCCCCTCAGATTTTACCAAACAATTTAAAGAACCCCCAAAATTCAAAATCAGCACTTAAAAAAAACTTTCCAAAAATTTACAAAAGCTAGTTACCAATTCCATTTTGAATGTTGATGAAATATAACCATCGACAAGGAGATTTCATATTTGGACATCCTTCTAACCATTTGCAAATATAGAATGAGAAGGGTTGATGTTACCAAATACTTGGAAAGGGCTTTTATTAGAAAGTGGGCATGTTTCTGGAAATGTGGCAAACATACATAAGTTAATTAAACAAAAAGTTAATAATTTAACATGATATGATTAATAAGTTAATTAATCAGTAGATTGTGCCAAGCACTTAACCCTGTAATAAATAAAGATCAGCAGTCCACAGAACCTTTTTTGAACAATAAAATATCTGTGGCTTTGACTCACCTTTTGCACTGTCTACCAGTGCCATGCCAGGAAACTGCATCACTTCTATTTGAACTGTAGGAGGAAGAGTCTAAGGATCACATGGCAGGATTAGACAACAGACAACTGAAGTCCTTGGTCGAGCTAAACTGCCAAGTACTCAAACTATGCTTCAGAGAGCGCAACTCCGATGGGATGGCCATGTTGTTCAAATGCAAAATGTATGCTTGCCAAAAAGACTATTTTAAAGAGAACTCGCGTGGGACTGGCGATCACATGGTGGTCAGAAGAAACGATACAAGAACACTCTCAAGGTCTCTCTCCAGAACTTTGGATTTGACTGTGCAACATGCGAGACACTGGCACAGGACCCCTCAGCATGGCATGCCCACATCAGAAAGGGTGCTGTGCTCTTTGAGCAAAGCAGAATTGAGATAGCACAAAGTAAATGCAGGATGCGCAAATTTGGGATATCCACCCCAAATATTCACATGACTATCTGTGCCCAACCTATGGTAGAGCATTCCAAGCTCATATTGGTCTGATCAGACACAGTCAGACATACTGAAATTTCACTTTATCATAGTGAAGTCATTATGGCCTCTCCGAAGATGAAGGACAACAACCAACCAACCAACCAATCCATTGCTGTGTTCATTTCCTTTTTGCTCTTCTTTTAATCAAGTAGGTTCTGGGAAAATAAGCATCTGTCTATGTGAAACACACTCAATAATTCCTTACAAAAGGAAGCTTCCATGAAATCATATAAAAATTACTTGAAAAAGGGAAGAGTGTATTGTGTTTGTCCTCAATCTGGTATATTTCCATTTACCATTCTGAGTTTTTAAGGCATTTTAATGGTGCTTTTTTTACTTCAAGCTGCTTTTTCACATTTCCCAGAAGCATATACACTCACCTGGCATTATACCAGAACTGTTGATAAGTACTGACTTGTTCTAAGGCATGACAGCCACCAACCATATACACAGAATATCACTCTTCTACCCCAAAGACACTGTTTGCTTAATTCTTCCACAGAAGTTCACAGTAGCTCATTTGCCATGCTCCAGAAACAGATTAGGTTAATTTCAGGGGGAAATAATGTAAAAGGGCATCCAAAGAGAAAATCAAGTTGCTTGGCAAGGAAATATAATTTATGTATGATTACAGTTAGGAGAAAAAGGAAGAAATGACTAATTTGGAGATCAAATATCAGTGCTAAAGGCAGGGGAGTTAAAGATAATTTTTAAAATAATAATTTCAATGCAATAAAATAAAAAATAGCATTAAAAATCCCTGATTTTGGTCTAAGACAAACCAATTGGAAATTTCCATTCTGACTCTTCCAGTTTGACCTACTGGCTCATACAGGGTAGATCTGGGTTATTGTTTACCATTTTAGTAACGTTTGAGGAGATATGAGAAGAAAGGATGGACTATGACTTTCCCTGTTTGAGCAATGATTCACATTACTGGGTCACAAATCCATTGAAGTAGAGTAGAATAGATATATTTTACTGAGGTTTCAAAACTAGACCTAATTACCATAGCATTTGAGGCCTGATTTTTTTTAATAATTGATGCAGTTGTTTGTTATTATCAGGTAGGTAGCTCCTAGCTGGTTGTGCCTGAGTTATCCTTCACAGAGCTTGTCAATAGGAATCAGTCATTGGAAGCTGAACGTCACATTATCTTTGTACCCACCAGGCAGAGACCTTTGAGATCAACAAGTCCAAATCCCTCATTTTGCACATAAGGAAATAGAGGCTCAGAAGCATTAGGTGATTGTCTTTTGCCTCTTTTTATATTCCCAGCACTTAGCACAGTGCCAGGCACTTTGGAAGTACTTAATCAATGTTGATTGATTGTTTTTGTCGAAGACTACATAGCTCATCACCTCCTCAAGGCTTCTTGTGTATTCAATCATAAATGTTCCTGAAATGTCCTACATAAGTTGGCAGTTAAGTGGCTGATGGCAAAGCTTATTTCCATAAAGATATTCAACTAGTACACTTATTATGGGGTTGTACTGTGGGCACAGGGGAGGTTTTGCCATATGATAAAAATGGACTTTGTTGTGACTTTTCCTATGTATAATCTTTTTTTTTTTTTGTCTTTTGATTCGTGTGTAAATTGGATTTAAGTGAGGCAGAGTTGCACAAAGTCATGAGACTCACTCTCTCTTCCAGACTCATCAAAGTCCAGTGGCAGGACAGAGCCAAGACGACTGGCAATGACTCAGGATGCAGTGGATGACCTTGGAGTCTTCAGCGTCTAACCAAGCTCTAAGTGCTCCACATCACCTGCTTTATCTGCCTTCATGGCCACTGGAACAAATTGTTCTTGTCCACCCATTCCACCAGATGGAGGCTTCACATGCTTGAGGTAGATACCCCCCTAACTCACCAATGGGTTTGAGAATCCTTGGTTACCCTCAACCTGGTTTGGCCCATCTGCCAAAATGGTTTACCCAGGTGTGGCTGCTGTGCATGCTGCAGCTTCTTGGAGCCACAGGTTAGAGTTAGGTGGAATAGGTGGACACCAAAGGTGGAAAGAGCCCTGAAAAGGGCTCAGCAGCCAGCACACCAAAGGTACTGGTACTGGTCCTCCCTGAACACACCCTACACCCCGCTATGTATAATAAAAATCTCACCACTGTGGAATTTACTCTAAAGAAGACCAACTGGAATTATGCAGTGTTTTTTTAAAGTTATTCAGAGAAGCTGAATCTCTTAGGTGGACCTGTTTTAATAAATAGATAAGAATGACTTCGAAATTAGAATATTAATTATCTCATATAAATGGTCCTTAAAATACTTTAGAGGGCATGAAAACTGTTCTAATAATTTAATTGAGCTCCTCCTCTACAATCTTCTCCACAGGTACATAATTAATTAGATTTACATCATTAATTTGACTACTAATTCTTTTCCTCATACACAGTACAAAGGTAAACATTCCAACTCATGTCCAAATAAAGACAAATCCTAAATAAATATGGTCCATACTACTCAGGTTCACTATACAATCCTGTCTCTTCCCATAGCTGTAAATCAATAGGTTTAATACCTTAATTTCCAGATACTGCCTTCAAAGATTTTTAAAGGGAAAATGGTATTATAAAAGTCACTTCTCCCTTATATAGTAACCAACCAGTTGATTGTACCCATTGTCCTTTTTCAAATTATATTTAAATAGAAGTAAATAAACTAATACAATGAAAATAGCATAATCAACTATTAAATATCTAAGCTAATAGAGTAATACTTTTAAAGGTAAATAGTATACTGATACAAAAGAAATTACTTATAGACCCTAAAATCTGATTTGAGTTTGGTTAGAAGGGAAAAATAGGATCACACAAGCTGGGTGAGATGGGGCCATGGGAACAGCTGGGCAGTAACATCCCAAGACTTTGTGTAGTCAGATCACCTGGTTGACAGCAGAAAGTGGCAACAGTAGCAGCCAACACGTATATAGCACTTTAGGTTTGCAAAGCACTTTACATACGTGATCTTGATCCTCACAACAACCCTGGGAAGTAGGTGCTATTGTTACCTCCATTTTATAGATGAGGAAACTGAGGCAGAAAAAGATTAAGTGCCTCAGCTAGGTAAGTGCCTCAGGCAGGATTTAAACTCAGATCTTGCTGGAAACAGCCCCAAAATAAGAATGATCAAATGTACTTTAAGGTGTTGAAGCAGTTCTGTGAAGATCTACACATTGCAGGTCTTGGTTACTTCATTCATTATCATTCTTTTTAGCCTTAAAAAGATTTCTTAAATTTTTTAATTTAATGTTTAATTTATTATCTTTCTCCACCCTCATTGAACATTTCTTGGTAACAACTATTAAAAAAAAACAGTTCAACAAGACAAACAAACTTATCAACCATATCTGATGGTACACACAACATTCTATCCCCCACTCACCTCTTCAATGAAGGAAGAGAAGTAGGTTTTCTCAATTTCTCTTTGGGGCTTAATTAGGTCATTTTAGTTACACAACATTCAGTTTTGTTTTATTATTCTTTCTGCTTACATTGCGGTAAGTCATTCTGTATATTGTTTTCCTGGTTCTGCTTACTTTTATACTGCATTAGTTCATTTAAGTCTTCTCACCTCCATATGAAATCTTCTTATTTGTTGGTTTTTATGCAATCCATTGAACCATTCTCCAATGGATAAATATCTACTTTATTTCCAGTTCTACCACCACCAAAAATGTTCTGCAATGAATCGTTTAGCCTTTATTGTTCTTGATCAACCATTCTAGCTTTTAGCTTCTGAATGGGTGTTGCCTCAGACAAAATGAGACTTGGGAAAGACCTTAACTTAAAAAGGCCAAGGTCTCCCACTGCATCTGGAGCCATCTCCAGTCATTCTAATCTATATCTTGCCTCTACATTCTGATGATTCTGGAGGAGAATGAGGCTGTTGACTCTGCATAGTTCTGCCTCACTTAAATCCAATTCACTTGCAAGTCAAGAAATCACCTTTTTAATATCCTTGGTCATCTTTAAGAAATGAAGGAAGAACAGCAGCAGGAACAAGCAATGAATCATGACCCCATCTGGCATTTTCCTGGGAAAGATACTTGAGTGGTTTGACACTTCCTTCTCCAGCTTATTTTACAGATAAGGAAACTGAGGCAAACAGGGTGATGTGACTAGCTCAGGATCACGTAGTTAATAAATGTTTGAGGACAGAAAGTAGTAGCAGGGCTATGTGGTGTTCCACATGGGTGTCCTAAAAGTCTTTGTGCTATTTTAAACTTTAATAGCTTTGGAGATACCCTAAAAAATTAAAGCCCTTTGTAATTGTCAGTTGTTTTTATTTGGTTCATGCCTACCAAGAAGCAGCTTGCTCATTCCCTAGTATGTGGCCTTCTACCATTCACAAAATTCAAAGCTTCTCTTTGGAGGAGAAAGAGAGATTTGGATCTTATTGAAACTATGGTCAGAAGGTACACTGCTAGCACCATAGTAGAAAAAAATGGTTAATAAACTGCGGAATAGCCACTAATCAGCATGTTTTTCTTTCACATTTATTGAGGAAGAATTTTCCCTGAAAACTCCATTTGTAAATAATCCACACACCTCTATCCAAAAAGGCTTCTTGTTCTTCCCCAGCTGGCCTGCATGGTCAGTATTGACTGGGTCAGCTCCCCTTTGGAAGTACTCTGTATGGTTTGGAGAGGAAACTGCATCAATGAGTGGATCAATAGACTGAAAAGAGAAATTGCAGCCTGAATATTTGAGCCTTTAATACCAGTCTTATGGATAGAACTAAAAAATGATCATCCCACCACAGCCACTCACATGGGAAACAAGTAACATCAATACTCTTCCCTGCTATCCAAGCACACACTGCTAATGGTCCCCACAAAACAGTCTTACCATGACAATCAGCAAAAGGTCTTTAACTTCTTTCTCAGAACCAAGATTGAACATTTATCTTATGTACACATAGTTGTTTGTTTGTTGTCTCCCCCGTTAGAACAGGAGTGACTTGAAGCTGGGGAACTCTCTTGTGCCCTTCTTTGAATCCCCCATACTTAGTTTAGTGACTGACATGTAGTTGGAACTTAATAAATGCCGGTTGACTTCACTTGACTACAAGTGAATGTGTCTACCTAGATAGATCTTTAGAGTAGAAGGACCATGAAAATTTATTTTTAAAAAATCTGAGGAAAATGTCTAACATCCAATAAAAGTTTTGCAGTGACATTAAGCCACGATGGGTCACCCATAGAAGATTTCTTATTATTTTGATTACTAGACAGATCTCATTTAAGTCCAGAAGATCATAGGATTTGAAACCAGAGAGGACTTTAGGGAGGAAAAATGAGAGAACATGTGAGAAAACTGAGACCCAAAGATGTGAAATGGCTTGCTCATTTTGTTCAAGCTCCATCTAATTTAATTAGAAACTTTTACATATTATATACCTCATGGTTATTATTATTATTATTATTACTATCATCATCATCATCATTATGGCTATGAGATATGGTTTTGTATTTGTCTGCTAAGTTGTTGAGATACTTATTTTTCCTTTATTACAAGAGCTTTCCCAAATATCAAATAAGGGGAAAAACAATTCTAAACTGTTGGCTATATTAACTTTTCGTTGAGTGAAAGTTTATGAAACTAAAATACAACAAGGAAAAAATATTCTACTATCATTTAAATAACCACAAGAGAAAGATGAATTGATCACATGAAACTTGGTGAAATAAAAATTTCAAAATCCCAAATATATTTCTGTATTCTTATCAGTTTTCAAGACTGATGGCCTATTAAATCCTAATAAAATTGTAATGACCAATGTTGGTACTAGAAAACAGATAATCAATAATCCTCTCAGACAGGTAGAGTAGCACAAAAGCAGAGTACAGATTGTATTATCAGATTGGTTTGCAGTTATGGTTGATTTACCTTAAATGGTTTTGTTTGTTACAAATCAATCTGAAATCCTCTAGGGGCTCTTTGCAGCACTCTGACCTGTGTCACCCCATGTTCTTAGTGAACTGTACACTGTTGTTGCTGCTGCTGCTGCTGCTGTTCAGTCATTCAGTCATGTCCAGCACTGCTTTACCCCATGGATTTTGTCCATGGGGTTTCCTTGACAAAGACACTAGACTGGTTTGCCATTTCCTTCTCCAATGTGTCCCTATTACAAACAGGAGATAGGTGACTTGCCCAGGATCACACAGCTACTAAGAGTCTGAGAAACAATTTGAACTCAGACCTACCTGCAAGCATTCTAAACACAGACAATAGTACTAGTACAAACCAAAGATGGGAGTCCAGATAATACAGATTAAAATGAAGCAAGATCCCACCATCTAAGAGTACAAAAGTGACAGGAAGCAGACTGCGACAAATGTTCCAATTCAGGAAAGGCTGAAAATATGAGTAAACAGAAGGTGACACTGACAATAAAGAAATTTTATGAAACCAGGGATGTCTAAGACACAAAAAAGAATATAAGAAGTCTGAAGTGCACTTAGATAAAATAGAGGTGAGACAGAGTCAGACAGAAAGAAAGAAAGGGAGACAGAGCGAGAGAGATAGAGGGAGAGAAGGAAAGAAAGAGAAAAGAGAAAAATGTTTCATTTATATCCCTGAACAAATATCACTGAATAGTAGAGCTTTGAGGAATCTTAGAGATTATTTTTTTGTAGACAAAGAAACAGTCACAAGGTGGCAGAGCCATCCAAAAACACTGAGTTAGTAAGGACCTCAGAGGATATTGTCTAATTCCTATCTAATACATGAATTCCTTCAACAATACTCTCGTCAAGGAGTCCTCTATACTTTTCCTGAAGATTTTTAGTGACAAGAGAGCTCACTACCTCAAAGGCAGTCCATTCCTCTTTTCAAAGTTCTAATTTCTCAAAAAGTTCCCTTTATATTTAGTCAAAATATGCTTCCTTGTAGCTTCCTATTTCTTCTCTTTGGCACTAAGTGGAACACTACTTTTGATGACAACCCTTTAAATATTTGAATTAGCAACAACAACAAAAAAACTCTCCTAAATTATCTCTTCTCCGAGCAAACATTTGAAGTCACACAGAAAGCTGGTAACAGTACTAGGACTTAAACCTTAATTTTCATGAATCCTAATCCAATCTTTTTCAAGGAGTAGGGAATAAAATCTACATATTTTCTCTTCCTGGTGACTTAGATTAATACTGCATATTATTTCGTCTAGTACAAACCTAGATTAAATAATACAACTAGAATATTTTAGGTTCATATGTTTGTTTTTTAATGAACACATGAATATAGTATATCTGATTAACTTGTAACCTTAAAGTATTGGCCTTATTCTGAAAAGGGTGAGGAATAGTGTTAACAATTTCAGCCTTTTTACCCACTTTTTCTTTGCCTCTTATACAAGGAGACATTTTGTTATCACGTTCTAGGCCATTCTATTTAGAATATTAGCTATAAAATATATTTATGAAGTGAACGAGTCAGTATTCACTATTTCTACAGTTATGATGGAATCCTAGTAAAGCAGCCCCCAGTTTCAATATTCTAATTTCCTTATGGGTCCTACTGAACAGCAGGCATGTCCTTTTCTGACAACACCACAGGTCCCCAGATTCAATATAACCACTGCCCCTAGCTAGCCCCTGCCCTCAGAACCAATTCACATATTTGAACAGGTGTGTTCTTTTACTCAACCACAGTCACCTCATCCATTTAGCCCAAGACAGGACCACGATACCTAACTATCCATCTTGACCAGACAGTATCACAATAGCTAGCCAATCAGAGGGTAGCACAGCCAGGATGTTTTGACCACTGAATGGACCCGTCCCTGGTACCTAATCCCTTAGCAAATGCCTCCTGACTCTTTAATATTCATGAGTTCTATTGTGTAATCGCATCTTTACCCTATAAAAATCCATCTTTCTTCTTGGAACCTAGCCAACTTCTGAGGTGTGTCAATCCTGAATAAATGCCTATATTTGGATTAGAGGTGGTCCGCTCTGAATTCTGTGAGATAGTGTCACCCCAACACACCATCAAACCAAAACAAATTTTTGGCATCCCCGCATGAGCCAGATCTCTGACTGTGACCCCCCTCTCCTCCAGGTGGAGCAGAGTCTCTGATTGGGACCCCCTATAATCTACAAGTAAGCCTATCGTTTCTCTTTCTATCAGCTGGGAGGTCCTTCAAGGACTTAGGAAGGCTTGACTGGATGCTGTGGGCCATAGCACCCAGGGCCCACGTGGCCTGGCAAATTCCCTCAAGAATTTGAGAGAGCAATCTTTTTGGGAATTTTGCAGGGAGTTCTTTCTAAACTCATTATTTTTCTTCATCCCTCTAGTGGACACCACTGAAGAGATGAATGTGGCTATAGGGTGGGATTTCCTTAAGCTTATTGGCATTCAGTCCCAACTCCCATTCCAGCTATAGTAGAACCTGGTTTCAGTATAATCTAGAGGATTAATAATAGTTATCACTATCTGTGTTTTCTTGTTTGTATTTGTGTGCTCTGTGTCTGTGTAAAAATCTCTGAGTCTGCTACCTTGTAAAATTTAAAATGCAGCCAGCCAGAAAAAAAAATTGTGCCTGGGCTGGAAAGATTAATGGTCTCTTAAAGAAAGTTTGCTGACAAACAAACAATCTCAATCTCTTTCTCTGTCTCTCTTTCTCACTCTGTCTCTCTCTTTCTTTCCTTCCTTCCTTAGATCTAGCCAAGTTCTGGAAGTAGAGGAACAGACAGGAAAAAGAGGAAGGGGGAGACTTCTCTCCTCACATCTATCTAAAAGAAAAAAAGTCACTTCACTGATCAAAGAGAGGCATGTTTCAAGGCTGCACTTTGGAATGGGAGTAGCACTTAACCCTTTCCTGGGTAACAGAAAGAGAAAATGTTTGTATGAGTACAACCAAAGGCTTAATTTGTGTTAAAATTGGAAACTAGACTAAATTATATGAGACCCCTATTCATTTTTTTTAAATCTCAGAGAGTTCTGAGTAGAATAATAAGCTATGGCTTCTTTACAAGACTTGAACTAAAATAAACATGCTCTTAAGCTCTATGATTGAGGTACATTTGCATTAGCATTAAAATCATAACCCTAGAGTCTGTGTAATATCATTTGGATCCAGGTAATTGAATTTATTCTGGTTATATGTTAAGTGAAATGTTTTCTCTCCTAATTTGATGTCTAAGATAATTCAGAATTTATCATACTATTTGGCACTAAGATAAGTTGAGGAAATGCATAGATCTGAAAAAAAAGATGCCTCAGAGACAAAGCTTTGAGCTCTCCATTATGAAGGAGAGAGGACTAGGAGCTAACAGATCTCTTCCAGGGTTCCACTCATTTTGACTGGCGGGTTCAAAGTACCAACTTTCACAGAAGCTTTTAAGGAATGGACACAGAAGTGAAGTTTACTTGAGAAAAAGTTAAAAAAAAAAAAAAAAAAGCTTAAGATCCTCTTCCCTGTGATCCCAGCTCTAACCAGATGAGGGCTACAGTGAAAAGTCAGAGCAGCCAAAAACATTCTAGCAGTTTTGTTAACTCCTCCCATCCCAAATCAGATTAAGGAAAGAGAGTGCTGAAAAATGGTAAGGAATTTGAGTTACCCCCCATCACCTTGCAAAAGGAAGGAAGGGGAGGCACATAAGCTATAGCAGGGGCTCCATTGTCAACAGCGGGCCCCTGGGCATCCTGGGCACCCCTCTAGGTAAGCAGATGAACCTCTCCTGTCAAATTTCACAAGTCCTTGCTCCAACACCATCCTGGAACCTGGAGCTTCTGCTCCAAGTTCCCTGAAACTGAGCAATTCCAATCAGGAAGCTCATAGGGTCCTCAGAGACCCTACTCCTTATCCACCAAATCTCCCTCCTCAATGGCCCCCCTGGTCCGTTAATTCAGATGCTAAACTCTACAACCTCTCAGCACTCCCTGATCCTTAGTCTCTCCCACACAATGAGCAGTGCCCTCTTTCTACTTCCTTCCCAAATCCCTGACTCAGACAGTCCCACAGTCAGATTCTGCAACTGTGAGGAGAGGACAAAGGGGGATGGGCCAGGACACTAAGAGGTAAGAAGCCAGTCAGCTTCTGCACTTGATAAGCCCAAGCTTCTATCAATAGTTTTTACCTGTGACAATTTGGAAGTGTAATTAATGTCATCTGAAGTTTACTGTTTGTGTTATTATTGTATTTCTAAGTTATTAAGTTGTTTTATATTGTAAAACTTTAATTACCATAGAGAGCCAGAGAGGGTGTTAGAAAAAGCCATTTTTAATCTGAATTTTGTTGAAAGAGTGAAAAAATATTATTTAAAATCAACTATGTTATTTTATTAAGCCTGTTAACCCTGTCTTATAGTAAAAACAATTTGGCTCTCAATTATGAAAATTGAAAGGTTGTTAACTAACTATTTGGAAATATTGTTGTCATATTAAAACATAAAACTGATCCCACAGCAGCTGTAAGGGTAGACAGAGCAGGCACTTTCTACTCCCCTCCATTAGGAAGATGACCAAGATCACCTCCAATGTAGGGATATAGGGGGTGACTGGAGACCATATGTGCCAGCTACCATATATTGGAATCCTAAAATTAAAATATGGGGATCCTGAAAGACCTCATGGCAAGGAAAAAGAAAAATCAGGCAGGGTGAAACAAAGTAAATTAAGATTGAAAATAGGGGACTTGCCATTCTCCAATTGATAAATGGTCAAAGGATATGAACAGGCAATTTTCAGAGGAAGAAATTAAAGATATCTGTAAACATACGAAAAAATTCTCTAAATCACTTTTGATTAGAGAGATGCAAGTCAAAACAACTCTAAGATACCACATCACACCTATCAGATTGAAAAACATGACAGAACAGGAAAATGATAAATGTTGGTGAGGATGTGGGAGAGTTGGAACACTAATATACTGTTGGTGGGGCTGTGAGCTGATCAACCATTCTGGAGAGCAATTTGGAACCGTGCCCAAAGAGCTACAAAAATGTGCATACCCTTTGACCCAGCAATACTGCTTCTAGGACTGTATTCCCAAGAGATCATAAAAATGGGAAAGGGTCCCACATGTACAAAAATATTTATAGCAGCACTCTTTGTGGTGGCCAAAAACTAGAAATCAAGGGATGCTCATCAATTGGGGAATGGCTGAATAAATTATGGTATAGGAATGTAATGGAATACTATTGTGCTATAAAAAATGATGAACAAGAAGACTTCAGAGAGGCCTGGAAAGACTTATATGATCTGCTGCTGAGTGAAAGGAGCAGAACCAGGAGAACTTTGTGCATAGCAACAACCACAGTGTGTGAGAGTTTTCTCTGGTAGACTTGGAACTTCATTGCAATGCAAGGACTTAAAAAAAATTCCCAGTGGTCTTCTAAGGCAAAATTCCTTCCACATCCAGAGAAAGAACTGTGAAATTCAATCACAGAATGTAGCAGATCATTTGTGTGTGTGTGTCTATGTGTGTATTTGTTTTGGTTTGTTAGATGACTTCATCCACTCATTTTAATTCTTCAACACAGCATGACTATAGTGAAAATATATTTAATAGGAATGTATGTGTAGAACCTATACAAAATTGTATGCCGTCTTGGGGAGGGAGGGGGATGTAGGGAGAAGGGAGGGAAAAATAATAATCTAAGTTCTATGGTCCTTATTGTAGAACACTGAAAATAAACAAAATTAATTAATAAAAAAAAAGGGAACTTTCCATGCAGAAAGTGTATAGTTTTCATCAGTCCAAAGAAAGAATATCATAGCATAGACAGCTAGTCCTTTCTTTGGTGTCCCTGTTGATTCCTCTTATTTTATAAACTTGCCAGATCCCCAGAAACCATCTGTGTGGGCAACGTCGTCAGCCCTGCAAAAAAAAAGAAAGTTTCTTTGGGTTATGAAGTTTCTAAACAATGAACTTGGCTTGCTCAGAATTTGAAGCTTATGTATAATATAGAAATCATTTCTAACTATTTGTCTTGACACCAGGATAAATTGAAATTTGAAAAAAATGTTAAGTGAAATCTCCTATATATGTAATTCATGTTAATTTTATTGGTTATTGCAACTCCATAAAAGTAAAAATAATTGTATCTAGCCCTAAGCTATGATTAGTGAGATGCTATTTGAGGTAAAAGCCCTTGGGACTGCCCTGATTTTATTTTGAATTTGATGTTAGATATAATTGTCTGCATTAAATCAGTCTCTGAGAGAAATGCCACAAGCTACTCAGAAGGCATGTGATACTGATGCAGGTAGAGGTTTGTTTCTGGGAAAAGTCAAGAGGACAATTTTAGCCTCAATTTAAGATGGGACACTTCTGGCTCAGTTTCCCTGTTGTCTTCTTTGAAAAGGAATGTTTCCCACCTGGCTATTCCTGAGTCTAGCTATGAGGTGAAATTCATAACTGTGACTCTTCTCTGAATTCACACAGACCTAAAGATGCTTTATCCTGTCATATCTAGCATGTTCCTGTTTTCCCCTATTATAGCAAATTTCTATAATCACAGCAAGTGTTTAGTGAAAGATATGAAAACAATGCAAGTATGTGAAAGCTTGCTGTTTTCCTTTTGAATGTATAGTCATTCGATAATCTAAACAACTGAGTAAATTAGTACTTGGACTTGTCATCTGCCTGACTGTATAGTCACGTGAAAAATTAAATTAGGGGCAGAGCCAAGATGGTGGAGTTCTTGAGATTCTCTTGAGCTCTGCCCCAAACCCCTCCAAATACCTGTAAAAAATGACTCTAAACAAATTCTAGAGCAGCAGAACCCATAAAAAGCCAGTGAAAGAAATTTCCAGCCCAAGACAACATGAATGGTCAATGGAAAAGTCTGTTGCACCAATCTGAGAGAGGATATCAGTCCAGCATGGCAGCCAGCACAGACCAGACACTCACAAACCTGGAGCAGTCCTCAAGGAACTTAATCCCTGGCAGCTGAGGTGGTTTCCAGACTTCTCAGCACGCAAATGCCAGAGACAACTTAGAAGGTCAGTGGGAAAGATCTGTTGGACCTGAATGAGAGAGAAGCACAGTCTAGTGTCAGTCCCAGCACAGCCTTGGGGCAATGATGGTAGCAGCAGCTGCTTTTTAGAGCTCTCAGATTACAGAGAGTAAGGGGATGGAACAACTGGTCAGAAGGAAGTTACAGAGGTCTCTTTGCTGGTGCTGAGGTAGGACTCGGTTGATTTACCTATACTTGGATTGGGGTCACAGTCCAGGGGCGAAACAACCTAGCACAGCTTGTGGCAGCAATGCAGAGGGAATCCTCCTCACAGCTTGTGGTCACTCACAAACCAGAGAACAGGCCAGGAGAGGAGTAAGCACCTCACCTTAGATGATACCACCTTAGGCCAACTGAAAACCTACAAGGTTTATTTTACAAATATCTCTGAAAACAGCTACCCAAAACCCCTGAAACTTGGGCACTTCTCCCTCCACATTGAATGCAGAGCCTTACCTTAACAAAGAGTTAAAAAGTCAAGTAAAAGGCTGGGAAAATTAGCAAACAGTGGAAAAGAAACCTCAGATTGCAGAATCCTACTTTGGTGGCAAGGAAGATCAAAACATACAACCAGAAGAAGACAACAAAGTCAAAGCTCCTACATCCAAAGTCTTCAAGAAAAATATGAATTGGTCTCAGGCCAAGGAAAAGTTCAAAAAGGATTTTGAAAATCAAGTAAGAAGACTAGAGCAAAATCTGGGAAGAGAAATGAGAAGGCTACAAGAAAATCATGAAAAATGAGTCAACAGCTTGCTAAAGGAGACCCCCCCAAAATACTGAAGACAGGAATACCTCAAAAAATAGACTAACCCAAATGACAAAAGAGGTCTAAAAAGCCATGAGGAGTAGAATGTTTTAAAAAGCAGAAGTGACCATATGGAAAGGGAGGACCAAAAACTCACTGTGGAAAATAATTCCTTAAAAATTACAGTGGAGCAGATGGAAGGAAAAGACTTTATGAGAAATCAAGAAATTATAAAACAGAACCAAAAGAATAAAAAAATAGAAGACAATGTGAAATATCTCATTGGAAAAACCACTGACCTGAAAAATAGATCCAGGAGAGATAATGTAATTATTGGACTACCTGAAAGCCATGATTAAAAAATAAGTCTAAATATCATCTTTCAAGAAATTATCAAGGAAAACTGCTCTGACATTGCAGAACCAGAGGGTAAATTAGAAATGGAAAGAATCCACCAATCCCCTCCTGAAATAGATCCCACAAGGAAAACTCCTAGGAATATTGCAGCCAAATTCTAGAGCTCCCTAGTCAAGGAGAAAATATTGCAAGCACCCAGAAAGAAACAATTCAAGTATTGTGGAAGCACAATCAGGACAACACAAGATCTAGAAGCTTCTACTTAAAGGGATCAGAGTACTTGCAATATGATATTCCAGAGGTCAGAAAAGCTAGGATTAAAACCAAGAATCACCTACCCAGCAAACCTGAGCATAATACTTCAAGGGGAAAAAATGTAAAATAATGAAATAGAGGACTTTCAAGCATTCTTGAAAAGACCAGAGTTGAATAGATTTGACTTTCAAATACAAGACTCAAGAGAAGCATGAAAAGGTAAATAGGAAAGAGAAATCATAAGGGACTTAATAAAGTTGAAATGTTTACATTCCTACATGGAAAATTTACAACTCATGAAACCTTTCTCAGTATTAGCGTAATTGGAGGAAATATAGATGGATAGATAAGATAGACAGACAGACAGACCGATAGATAGACAGATAGACAGATAGATAGACAGATAGATAGATAGACAGACAGACAGACAGACAGACAGACAGACAGACAGACAGACAGACAGATAGATAGATAGATAGATAGATAGATAGATAGATAGATAGATAGATAGAGGGCACAGGGTGAGTTGAATATGAAGGGATATCTAAAAACAATTGAGAGAAGAAGAAAGGGAGAGATAAAATGGGGTAAATTATCTCACAGAAAAGAGGCAAGAAAAAGGTTTCACAATGGAGGGGAAGAAAGGGGAGGTGAGGGAATGAGAGAACCTTACTGTCATCAGATTTGGCTTAAGGAGGGAATTACACACTCCATTAGCTATCTTACCCTACAGGAAAGTAAGGGGGAAGGGGAAAAGAGTAAGAGGAATGATAGAAGGAAGGGCAGATTGGGGGAGGGGGTAGTCAGAAGCAAATGCTTTAGAAAAGGGACAGGGTCAAATGAGAAAATAGAATAAGCGGGGGTCAGGATAGGATGGAGGGAAATATAGTTAGTCTTTTACAACATGACTATCAAGGAAGTGTTTTGCATTACTGCACATGTATTACCTATGTTGAATTGCTAGCCTCAACGTGGGTGAGTGGGAAGGGAATAAGGGAGAGAATTTTGAACTCAAAGTTTTAAACACAAATGTTAATAATTGCTTTTACATGCAACTTGGAAATAAGATGTACAAGCAAGGAGGGTACAGAAATCTCTATAGAGAAAGTAAGAGGGAAGAGAATTGGGGAGGGGGGGTAATAGAAGGGAGGCCACACTGTGGGAAGGGGTAGTCAGAATTCATGCCATCTCAAGGGGGAGGGAGGGAAGAGATGGGGAGAAAATTCAAAAGTCAAAATCTTGTGGAAGTGAATGTTGGAAACTAAAAATAAATTAATTAATTTTAAAAAAGAAAAAAGAAAATCAAGTAAGTGAAGTAAGGAAAAATTAAATCCTGGAACAGAACATTCTTTCTGAATGATATGGGAATAAACAAAGGTACAAACACAATATTATTCCCATAGACTAAGGCTGAAATACACCTGAGCTACTATAATAAAAGCTATATTACTTTCTATAACCTATATCTTAAACAATTTAGTAAATGGGTATTTGGCCTAGTCATATGCCTGTTACTAGATAGATATAGATATATGTATCAATAGATAGATATGCCAGTATGAAATAAGGTCCCTAAAGGTTTCAAAATGATGTAAAGTGTCCTCCCAAATCTTTTATTATAATTGGACCAAAGCTAGCTTCTTATAAGCAAATTCATATGTATAACTATTAAACCCAAGGATGGAAAACTTCTACCTGCGAAAGTGTCATGACTAATATTAGCATGTATAGGGTTGGATCCTCAGTAGCATCTGATCCTCCTAAGGTAATTGGAATCAGAGTGGAAACTTTTCATTAAGTAACAAGATCAGATAATCCTGTACGCCAAAAGTAAATAATAGCATCATAGCAGTGTTGGTTTCTTTCTCCTTATATTTGGGCTCTGCATATTGAACTTGCCTGTCAGATTTTGGTCTTCCAGACTACATGTCATTCACCTACAGTTGGTAGCCCATACCCACCCATCATCCTCTGGATGTAGCCTATGCTTGGTTCCAGCCAAACTCCTCCTCAGGACCCACTGATGCAGGGAGAGCTCTACACCCCTTGCCAGCCTGAAGAAGCAACAGAAGCAGAGACCTTCATCCCTTTTGCCAAATGAATTCGGGGCCCAGCACTTTGAGGGGGGAATGAAGGAATCCTAATAAAGCTGCCCCCAGCCTCAATATTCTAAATTTCTTATGGGCCCTACTACACATCAGACACACCCTGATTTGACCACATAATCTGGCTTTAACCACACCACAGGCCCCCAGACTCAATATAGCCACTGACCCCAGCTACCCACTGCCCTCATATCCAATTCACATATTTAAACAGGTATGTTCTCGTACTCATTTACAATCACATTATCCAGTTAGCCTAAGACAAGACCACAATAGCTAACTGTATTTAGCAAATTCTCCTAGTAGCTGCCCCAGTTGAACTATGCTACCTGTCCTGCTTGGAGTCCAGAAGGTAGGTTTTGTTTTTTAAAACATCATCAAAACATACTGTTTAGATTGTACCAACTGTAGTAATTTGTGCTTATACATATATGTGCATATATGTATATGTATGTATACTTATATATGCACATACTGTGTCACCTAACTGCCCATATACAAAAACACATATTACATATGAATCTTATATCTATCAAATTATTATATTAACCTACATAATTGAGTTAATGGGAATAAGATTGATATTTATCCTGCATTCTCAAAGAGGACCAGTGATATCAGGAGGGTAAAGCCTTGACTTGCAAGTGCATTGGATTTAAGTAAGGCAAAGCTGTGCAAAATGACCAACCTCAATCTCTCCTACTGTCATCAAAGTCCCAGCAAGACATACCTCAGGATGACTGGAGGTGGCCCCAGATGCACTGGAGGACATTTGTCTTTTTAATCTAAGGTCTTTCCCAGGCCTCAGTTTGTTTGAGACAGCACCCTTTCAGGAATTAAGGCTAGGTGAAAAATGAGGCAAAAGATGGTCTAATTCTGCCATTACAAAAGAATCCATCTTGAAGGGGAAGATACTTATTAAACAGAAAGCACCTATTAAATGAGGGTAGGCTTCTGTAGCTAATACAAGGTGATATCTGAAAGGAATAACATCAGTCATTCACATCTTTGTTCTAATTAATCAGTTTTTGAGAATGAAATCTTGCCAGTCATATCAAATACGCTGGATGAGAAGGGAGAAATGTATAATCCAGCCTGGAGATCACATAATCTAGAGTGGGATTTGGTCTAGGAGGGCAGATTTGAGTGTGAAGCTGGTAGTCCCTGAGCTAGTAGAGAGCAACTGGGCATCACTTTCAAAAGGAAGAAAAGCAACAAAGAAATGTAGATGAGAGGAAGAGACAGAAAGGTTTCCTGAAGACAAAATTGACCTCCTTCACAATTTAGCATAGGATCATCCCTGTTCAAAATGTATACACGTGTGAGTACCCATGTATATTTCAGTATAGGATTTTTCCAATGGTGGCATTTCATTCTAACTCTGAAGGGGACTTTGTACTGGCCTCTTTGGGATGATCCCAAGAAAGATTTTTTGTTCCAAGTGTTCCTGAAGGTGAGAATCCTTGATTAAGGTAAGATAGTGAAGTATTTAAATTTGTGTTCCTTTAATGGAACTGACCTTGAAGAGGACAAAAGAGGAGATTAAACAGGCCAGGTATCCCTAGAAAATATGATGCTGTAATTAAACAGTGTATATTTTGGGTGTCCTCTCATTTCCTTTTCAGCATTCTTCTCAGGGCACAGTACCCAGTGCCTCAGAATTACCCCAAACCTCATTGCCAGTCCCCACTTTATCCTACTCCCTCCAGATCATCTCTCTCTCAACCTTTACTCAAAGCCGTGGTTCTAACAGAGTCCCCCTGTATCCTAAAGCAATGCTAAACTAATTTGTTCTTTTATGCTAATGATGTTTAATATAATGCCTAAGAATTTGTAAAATAAATCCAACAGAGATGATTCTAGTACTATATAGTGAATGAAGGGTAAGAGTGGGATGATAGATTGTGACATCTGGGTTCTTCTGGTGCCTCTCCCTCAAATGCTGATGACTTAATAATAATACTTTTCTACTGATTAACTTTCTGCTGTTCACAGAATCCCTTCAAATGTATTATCATCTTGCTTGATTTGATCCTGATCATACAGCTATGAGAGGAAAGCTTTTAATTCCAGCTGAGAAAACTGAGGCTCAAAGGTTATAACATTTGCCCAATGTTTTATATCACATAGGGACTTTCTTACTCTAACTCTGCTTAGGTCTGACCCTATAGATGATGATGTATACTTTGAGGACACTCTTTTCATTTTTCTATGTTATTTTTGTGCTCCAAAGCCAAACTTTTTTAAATGAGAGTTTCATTTATTTTGTTGCTGAGAATATACCAAGATGTGGACATACTACGACCCCTTAAACATATTGAATGTATCAGAAAAGTGCCCATATAACTCAGTTGTTCTATATGGCAGGAATTAGTCCTGTCTCCAAAAACTAGTGTTATAAAATGGGCACAAAATATCAACTGAACAGGTTTTGGAGCCTTTAAAGTATAATGACTTCAGTGCAACAGTGAGACTATCTATATATTTATTTTAATTGGCAAATTTATTTATTAAACTTAAATATAAAATAAGAAAAGAAAAAAGAAACAAATTTAAGTAGCAAAACTAAAATAATATAAAATATGAAAAAATGTATTGCCATGTGCACAGGAAAATGTGAGAGAGGATTCACAATATATAGCAATGAATTTCCAAATATAAATATGTGTGTCTGCATGTGTGTTTGTGCACACATTTGCATATGTGTGCATGTAAGTGTGTGACTAACTATAAGAACCATGAAACAGGAAGCTACTTGGAGATCAGATCACCATTCTGTGATTTTGATGGCTATATGTCTTACCTTTTCCCAAAGTAGTCTTACAAATGCTATAAAGACTTGAAAGCAGAGGTACATGATGTACTATGCTTTATCTAGAAGATAATTGAAGTCAGAAGATTGACCATATCAGGTAAAATAGTAAAATGCAAGTCCATGACTAATCCAGAGAAGGATGCTGTCTAATTAAACTGTAGAACTGTTATGTCAGTACAATGTAGACATTTCAAAGAAATAGTTGCTGAGCGATGATATCACAAGGATCAATGGTCAGGAAAGATACAGTGATTTCAACTCAATTCAATTCAACTCAATTCAATTCAACAACTATTTATTAATTTCCTAGTATGAGATATAGAACTGAGTAAAACACTAAGGATCTGGATCCAAATTATACTTGACTATTACATGTGTGGACATGAACACATCACTGCATCTCTCTTTCATCTGAGGTTTCTTCATCTGTAAAATGAGGAACAGGGAGTAAAATATGCTTGAAATCCCTTTGAGCTTCAAGTTCTGTATTTAAGCATCTGTGGCAGAAAGGAGACTACAACGAAGTTAGGGGAAATAAGATAAATACACAAATGGCTAAAATACATTAGTATAACATGAGCTAAAGAAAGTAAAAACAAAGTATCATAGTTGTTAAGAGAAGAGAGGGATGATATCAGCTTGGGAGGACCAAGGAAGTCTTCACAGAGGAAGTGGAACTCAAATTTTGAAAGATGAGAAGAATATTGGTCAGATATAATGGCTTTTCATGTAGTCAAATTAAAACTCTAACTAGTTTCAATAAATTATTTCTCAAAAAAAAAAAACACCTAACTGACCTACTAAAATTCAAATCACAAGAAAAGGTGAAAATTGAGTTTTGGATCTTTCTGCCTTTTAAAAAATTACTTTGCCTTTAGAAAAAAAATAAATAAAATAAACAACAAAAACTTAAGCCCTCAATGTGATGACATATTAATGGTTGTAAATGCACACTCACCCTGCCATTATTTACCAAATGACAAATGAAGAGAACACAAATTCACAAGGAAGCACCAACATTGTCCGTTGTATTTAAGAGTTTTGAAGCTATTTCATATAATCTTCATTTATTTAGTAGACATTAGTTTGTAATTTCTCTTTTGGTTCTGTTTCTGAGAGGTCTGAATCCAAGAGAGATAAGTAGACTTTTCCCCATTCTCTGTGGCTCATTATGCCCTCAAACTGGAAAATCTCTTGAATCTTAGATAGGGCTCATGTCTTGGGTTTTCCCAAAGGGAGGGTTCCATCTAGTAAAGATATCCAATGTAAGGAATAGTTATCAAGTATATGTCAGATATTGACTTCCTCTACTAGAATGCAAATGCTTCAACAAGATTGAATTAACAGATATTTAAAATAAGAAACAATGAACGAGCAACTAATTTACTCCTGAGGAGATAAAGAAAACCATGGAACTGATGAATTGATGTGTCACACTCATCTCAGATCTGAGCTCTCTGAGCAACAAAGTTCAAAACTTTTGGCTTGCGAGGTATGGCTCTTTGGTCGCCTTCAGGAGAAGATTGCTTCTGGGGATAGTGCCCTGATAGATCCATTGCCCTAGCTAATATCACATATCACTCCTCCCTTTTGCAGCTACATTACTTGAGAAGGCCATCTGCAACCTCTCTCTCAGACTCCAAACTCAGCTATCTATTGGATATCTCAAATTGTCTGTCCCATAGATATTTCAAACTCAACATGTCCAAAAATGAATTCGTTATCTTTACCCTCCCAAGCCCTATGATAAAGTTAAGATTGTCATACTATATAGTAAGACATAGTCAAATTTGGTTGTACCACAAAGCATAACCAATAATATACTTCATAGCAATTATCCTTACATTTCTAGATCACAAAACTATACTACCATTTCAACAATTAAAAGAAATAAAGATTCTATCAAGGGTACCCCCATTCTTCTACTCATCCTCTTTTGAAACCTAGGTGTCATCCTCAACCCCTTTCTCTTTTGCCCACATTCCCATATCCAACCACTTGCCACCTCCTGTCAGTTCTACCTCTGAAATATCTCACCTATGGATCCCCTTCTCTCCTCTGACAGAGTCACCATTCCTAGTCAGTCCATCTCTCAGTAGGTGGCATTTTCACTGGCTATCCCATGCCTATAATTTTCTTCTTCTCCATCTCTAGCTCCTGTTTTCCCTGGCTTCCCTCAAGTCTCAGCTAATATCCCAACTTCTAGAGAAAGCCTTTCTTAATCTCCCTTTCCTGGACCCCCTTAATTGTAATACCTTCCCTCTGTTGATTGTCTTAAATTTATTCTGTATATTTCTCATTGGCACAAAATTGTTTGCATATTATCTCTTCCATAAGATTATGAACTCATTGAGGGCACAGTCTTTTTATCCTTTCTTAGGATAGTGTCTAACATATATCAGGTGCTTCATAAATGCTTGTGGACTAAATGACTGCCTGAGAAGAAAAAAATCACTTTTTACTTTCCATCATTGATAGGTGGTGAGATGGCTGAAAATTCAAGTAGACCATGACTGGAGCAAGCCCTAGATATAGGGAGCCATTTAAACAACCAGTAGTCAGCACAGTGGCTATAGCCATGAAGGGGTTAAGTCCTTTAGGACTTGTTTCTGCTCTGGGTAGTATCTCACCTAGTAAACATAGACCAGGGACTTCAGTAAAGCAGGACTGGCACCAGCCTATATAGAGTGCCAGATGCTCGGTTAATTACATCTTCCATAAAACTGCAATCCAATTTTCCATCAATTTTTGTTGATCAATGAGTTTGTTTTTCCCTAATAACATTTGGGGGTTTATTGAATGTTAAGACTTTTGTGTATATTTGGTTCTAAATCTTTATCATCTAATCTATTCCTTTGACTAGTCTTCCATTTTCAATTTAATACCAGAAGCTTTAGATAATTACTGCTTTCTTCTATTATTTGAGACCTGTCATTGCCCTTCTACCTTCATAATTTTTTATATTAATTCCCTTGATATTCTTGACATTTGTCCATATGAACTGTGTTATTATTTGGTCCACTTCTGTCAAATATCCCATTTATATTTGGATTCAGATCATGTCACCTATATTTTTCAATCTTTAATATAGTATCCTGGCCAAGCTATTAGCATTGAACATCTCTCCAATTATTTAGATCTGGCCTCATTTTTTCAAAAATTTTTATAATAGTATTTGTAAAAGTCCTTTGTATCTCTTTGTAGATTAAGGTCCCTATATTTAAAGATTTTTTTTTTTAATCTTGCCACTTTGCTGAAGCTATTTATTACTGCATTAGGTTTCTTGTTGATTCTCTTGGGTGTTCCACATAAACCATCCTATCACCTGCAGAGATATTTTAATCTATTCTTTCCCAGTGTTCATTCACGTAATTTCTTTGTTTTGTTTTATTGCTATAGTTAGAGGTAATATTTCTAAAGTGATATCCAATAATAATGGTGAGAAAAGACATCCTTGCTTCACCCTTGATCTTTTGGGGGGAAATGCCTAGTGTTTTTTCATGACAAACAAAACTAGCTTTTGTTTTTAGATAATTGTTTTTATGTGTTAAGAGAAATCCTTCCCTTCCTATACTTTTCAGTAGTTTTGATATAAATGAGATTTTTATTGAGATTTTCTTTATTGACATAATCCCATGACTTTCTATTATTATTATTAGACCATTTATTAATAAACACTATTTTATATTAATACCATAAATCCACCTTGCTCAAAATAATGTTTTTGAGACATTGCTATAATTTATTTTTAATAGTTTTTCATCAATGTTCATTAGTGTTATCATCAACAGTTCTTTTACTTGGCCTTATTCACCCTGAATTGGGCCTCAGGATGATATTTATTTCATAGAAAGAGTCAGGTGCTGGTTTGGGCTGGGCTTGAC
Source organism: Notamacropus eugenii (assembly GCF_028372415.1). Taxonomy (NCBI): domain Eukaryota; kingdom Metazoa; phylum Chordata; class Mammalia; order Diprotodontia; family Macropodidae; genus Notamacropus; species Notamacropus eugenii. The sequence continues at coordinate 317,014,368 of NC_092872.1, read as the reverse complement.
TCAAACAAGTCACTTGGTACTTTCTATTCAATGCTGGAAACAAAATGAGACACTCAAATCACTCAACCGTTAGGAGAAGGTGATTTATTTAGCTACAGAAGGAAAAGGATATTCAACAGAGAACTGAAGATACCCAGAAGTGATTCAGCTGAGCAAGTTTCCCCTTGTAGTCAGAGGTAGACTTCCAGCTTTGCATCAAAGCATTCCTATAGCCCTTCATGAATGTTTGTACTCATTTTGAACAGAAAGTGATGGCAATAGACTGAGCCTTTAGTCCTCTGAGCCAATCATGCCTCAAGAATGGTTTCAATACATTTTAAGGAAAAATCAGCCTAAATTGTAGAGGGGTATGGGTATGGGCTAGGGTATTAGTCCTACCACACATATCTTTTCTTTATTTCTGAAACCATTTCATGAACTGTTTATAGAAGCATGAAAGCAAATGTTTAACAACTAGCTAAAGGAGGAGAGGGAGAGGAAGGTACACACAAAGACATTGTTAAGTTTAGTCTGCATTTTCAATATTTTCTCCATTATTTTCATAAGTCTAGAAAATTAACAAAATAATAAATCAAGTCTTGATTTGTAGCATTTGCCAATATCCAAGGTGTAAAAAATTATGCTGAAATTTTAACAATAAGCTCTCACAACTGGTTCAAGCTGGCTCTTGCATGCCCCTGAATAAAATTATTTTCCCTTTAAATATTTGATAGCACATTCAGTCACAAGTCCACCTGGTCCTGATTCTTTCTTCTGCAGCAGTTTAGTTATGCATTGATCAAATTTTCTTTTAAAAACAGGTTGTTTAGATTATATATTTCTTGCTTTGTCAATTTAGGGGATTTATATTTTTAGAAAAACTTCATTTTAAACTGTTCAGTTTTTCCATAATGATTTTAATTGTATTTATTTATTTAAATGTAGTGAAGAATTTATTTTTTCCTCATTTGTTGCAATCTGCCCATTTTCCATTTTAATTTTGTTCATTTAGCTTCCTTCCCTCGCTATTTTGACTAAAATAAATAATTGTTTATCAGTTCTTTTTTAAAAAAATAAGTTTTTTATCTTACTTATTTGTTGCAATTACCACTCTCTTCCCCCATAGAGGGGGCAGTACTTCAGGTGGTCTTAGGAACATGTGACTACAAGAGCACTCCGAGAGTGCTGTATCTGGGTGAGCTATCATGCAAAGAACTTAGTGTGAGATATAAGGTGGGGAAGGTGTGGCTAGATAGCAATTTAGCTGTTCTAGCAGACTGCAAATTCAGTATGAATCAATCATATGATACTGTAGCCAATAATGCCCATGAAATATTAGCCTGCATTTAGAAACATATAAGATCCAGAATTAAGGACTTGGTAGTGCTGATGTACTGTCCTGGTCAGCTCACAGATGAAATACTCTGTTAATTATGGATTCCACATTTAAGGAAGACCGTTGATAAGCTAGAGTATATTGAAATGAAGGCAAACAAGATCATAAAGAGTTTCAAGACCATAGTTTGTGAAGACTACGTGAAAGAACTGTGGATTTTTAAACTACATAATAGAAGATTTGGGACATTATAACGAAGGACATTTTCTCAGAAAGGTCACACAGATGGTATTTGATCTGGGGATGTCTAGCCAACAGAAGAGAAGATTTCATATGGTGTGTGCAGATGTGTCTGAATGACAAACTAGCTATCTGCAAGCAATTGAAGGCAACCTCAGATGGAAGAAGACGCATTAGACACTGCTTGACTGTGGAGAGCAGAACAAGAAACAAAGGTTTGAAGTTTAAAAAAAGAGGCAAATTTGGCTTTAATGCAAATAAAAACTTCCTAATAATTGGAGTTATCTAAATATTTTCATGGGCTACCTTGGGGTAATGGAGTCTCCTTGACTTGAGGGTTTCAAGCAAAGGTTGAATGAGTCAGCCAGTCAGCATATATTAAGAGTTTTCTGTGTGTGTGACACTGTGCTAAGGGCTGGTATGAGCACTTGTGGGATATGTTGTAGAGGAAACCTTTGCTCATGTGTGGTTGGATCAGATCATCTCTGAGGTACTTACCAAATCTGAAATTATATGATTTTGTGTCTTAATGTTTATGTTTTTTTGAATTTCAGTTTACTTTTCTTTATATATATATGTGTGTGTATATATATATATATATATATATATATATATATATATATATATATATATATATGTGTGTGTGTGTGTATGAGGCTGATAAAACCTAACTCACTGGGTTATTGTGAAGTTTAAATGAGATGATACACATAAAATCACTTTGCAAAACTATACAATTATTACTGTATAACTGTTAGTTATTATTGTTATTTGTGGTATGTTTAAAAATGAAATCATTTTCTTGTTTAACTTCTGTAATATGATATATTTTGGCTTCCACTTATTTGAAATCATCACTGATGCTCCTGAGCTGAGGATCAGCTGAGTTATAATACATTTTGTCTCCCACTTTCAATCAGTATATATCCATTAGGCTTTAGTATATGGTTATAGTATAAAGGTTTTAGGTTTGTTTCTTTCATGCAACTTCTCATTGAACTATTTAAAAAATATATTCTTATACTCCTTTCTATTTGTATGACAAATTCATCTTATTTCTATGTTAAGGATTATGACTGTTAAATTTATTTCCCCCACTGTTTTCAACCATATTAATGTTTTACTATTTCTAGTTTGCAATGACCATCCAAATTGATTAGATCCCTGATCCACTTGAATTTTAACTTTTACTGGGCACATAGCTTTGCACTTTGACACAAATACATTCTACCACCTCCTCCTTTCATACCCTAAACATGGAAACTGATTTTACTGAAATAAGATTTTCTAAACTTCTCATCCTCTCCCTTCCTTCAAATAATTGTGTAGTTTGAAGAACTCCTTAAATCCCTCCCAACTCATTAAGAACTTGAATTTTATCTATAGTACTTAAGGTACAATGATTCATCCTTTTCTCCTTTTCAATCTTCTTCAGGATCATTCTTCTTTTTTTAAATCTCCTGTGAAGTACTGCAAAGCAATTTCGAATTAATCAACCAATAAACACTGATTAAGAGCCTGCTATATTCTACGGATCGAAATACAAAGAATAAAACAACACTTACTCCCAAAGACTTTATATTCAGATGAGGGAAAACAACAGGGACATAAAGAGCTATATGCAGAATAAATTTCAAAAGAATAAAGAAAAGTAGTTAAATACAAGATAGGAAGACAAGATGCTATAAGTTGGGGGTAGACATCAGGAAGGTTTGATGCTCTGTCTTGAATTTATAGGACTCAGTGAGGCACAGGAGGAGTGCATACTAGGAAGTGGTTATGGGCAGTAAAAAGGCACAAAGCTAATGGAGAAATTTTGAATAATTTGACTTTCCAGGGATGTACAAATTGATGATGAGGCTGATGCACACATTGCCAGAGCTAGCTAGCTCAGTGTTTGTGAGACTGTAAAGGAAAGTGTGAGAGGAGGTCTTAGACTGAACTACTTAAATTCAAAGTCTACAGAGTCGTGCTGACTTTATTGTTGTATATGCCTGTGAAACCTGAATAGGCTACCAGAGCTATGCCAGGAAACTGAATCACTTCCTTTAGAATTGTCTTAGGAACATTCTAAAATCACCTGGCAAGCAAAACTGCAAGCAATCAAATCCTACTGAAGGGAGAACAATTCTGATGGCCTGGGTACATTTTTCAAATGTCAAACATGTTTTCTGAAAAGACTATTTTATGGAGAATTCACACAAGGCAAGTGCTCACCTGGTGGTCAGAAGAAGTGATAAAAGGACACTCTCAGGGTGTCTCTGAAGAACTTTGGAGCTGATTACATGGGAGATATGGGCTCGGATGACATTGGAGATATTGGCACAAGACCACACAGTACCACTAGCCAGCATGGTACTTATCAAAGAAGGTGCTATGCTCTATATGCAAAGTAGAATTGAAGTAGCTCAAAGGAAACACAAGATATGCAATTTAGAGAATTCACCCGAAATATACACATTGTACCAGACCTGTAGTACAGCATTCTAAGTCTGTATTGGTATGATAAGCCACAGTTGGACAACTTGACTCTAATATAGCAGTATCAGTTTGGTTGTCTTTAAGAATGAAGGACAACAACTTACCAACATCAAAGACACAAAGAAAAATGGGATGTAATATGTAAAGAACTAGGGGGCTATTTTGACTGAACTGCAGAGCGCGCTAAGAGGAGAAATAGTGTAAGGTCTGGAATTTTTTCAGCTTGGGAACCCATCCCCATAACTTTGGGGTGTTCATTTTAAAACAAAGGAAGAAGTCAAGGAATTCAAGACTGATTAAAGGTAGTAGTTTAATCAATCATTATGAATACTTACAAACAGGAGCAATCTTCAGTCTGAGGAAACAATGTGGCAGATCCCCAGTGAAGAACCCTGTGGTAATTATAGAAAACAGACAAAGGTAGAAAGAGCTAGAGAGTGCATGACTATTGATTGGTGGATATTTTTGGTTTCCTGCTTAGTAATGCATGTGGGAGCTGAGCCAATGTTATGCCCAAACATAAGTTTGTGTATTGATCATGTCCTGGTCATAATATTCTTGTTTTGGCTTGCATAGGTCATAGTATCTTAAGTTTTGACTCAGTGTCTAAGTTATGATTTAGTATCTAAGCTGATTTGTAAACATGTTACCATGTTCAGATTTCCACCTTTCATAGAGGTTAAGTTTTTATGGCTTTTTACTTATTACTGTATTTTACAGCTTTTCCCCAATTTGAACCCTACAAATGGGAATGAAAATATAGGTTCCGCCCAGGTTGTGAAAGTCTGTGCAAGTTAGACAGAGGAGTTCAGGTGTAAAGAGCCATTCCAGATGAGGAAATTCAGTTAAACAGGGTTAGGTGACTTCCCCATGGTCATATAGTAAGTGTCTGAGGTCTGATTTGAACTCAGGTCTTCCTGATTCCAGGGTCCACTGCTCTCTCCATTGTTCCACTTAGCTGCCCTACAACACCTTATTATAATATTATTACAAATAATAGAATTGTAGCTGGAATAAGGTTAACAGATAATATAACCCAATTTGCTTATCTTATATATGGAAACATATAAAAGGCATAGTGAGGCAAAGAGATTAAGAGACTTGTCCAATGACAAGCATTATTCACGTTTAATGCACTTTTTAAAGCAATTATCACTAAAAAAAAAATCTATAATAAAACTTAAAAGTTTAAAGGTTCATAACCTTCCCACTATTGTCTCTGAACCTAGATCACAGAATTCTTCTTTTATCTGGAAAGAACATTAAAGATCACCCTCATTTTATACATGAAGAAACTGAAGCCTCCTGGTGGGTGCCTTGTCCAGGGATACCCAGGTGGCAAGTAAAAGATCTACATCCCCTTCAGATCTAACCCAAATGTACCCGCTATTATTGCATGGTGTTATTTATTACATGCTCGATTTGGAGTCCAGGAGGATAATAATATCCTTATTTTATTAGCAGTCTTGCTCCTTCTGCAGAAGGGAAGCTGTGATTCCAACAGCCTTGGTCCTCAGTTTCCTCATTTGTAAAAGACGGATGATAATATTCTGTTTTGATAGAGGGGGACAGAGAAAGTGTGTGTGTGTGTTTGTATGAGAGAGAGTGTGTGTGTGAGAGAGAGAGTGTGTGTGTGAGAGAGAGTGTGTGAGAGTGTGTGTGAGTGTGTGAGAAGAGAGTGTGTGTGAGTGTGTGCGTGTGTGAGAGGAGAGAGTGTGTGTGTGTGAGTGTGTGTGAGTGTGTGAGTGTGTGTGTGACAGAGTGTGTGTGTGAGTGTGTGAGAGAGTGTGTGAGAGAGTGTGTGAGAGTGTGAGAGAGAGAAGAGAGTGTGTGTGAGTGTGTGTGAGAGGAGTGTGTGTGTGTGAGAGTGTGTGTGTGTGAGAGAGAGAGTGTGTGAGTGTGTGTGAGAGAGAGTGTGTTTGTGTATGAGTGTGTGTGTGAGAGAGTGTGTGTGTGAGAGTGTGTGTGTGAGACAGAGTGTGTGTGTGTGAGAGTGTGTGTGAGAGAGAGAAGAGAGTGTGTGTGAGAGCGTGTGAGAAGAGAGTGTGTGTGAGTGTGTGCGTGTGTGAGAGGAGAGAGTGTGTGTGTGTGAGTGTGTGTGAGTGTGTGTGAGAGGAGTGTGTGTGTGTGAGAGTGTGTGAGAGTGTGTGTGTGTGTGAGAGAGAGAGGAGAGTGTGTGAGTGTGTGTGAGAGAGTGTGTTTGTGTATGAGTGTGTGTGTGAGAGAGTGTGTGTGTGAGAGTGTGTGTGTGAGACAGTGTGTGTGTGTGAGAGTGTGTGTGAGAGAGAGAAGAGAGTGTGTGTGAGAGTGTGTGAGAAGAGAGTGTGTGTGTGTGTGCGTGTGTGAGAGGAGAGAGTGTGTGTGTGTGAGTGTGTGTGAGTGTGTGAGTGTGTGTGTGAGACAGAGTGTGTGTGTGAGAGTGTGTGAGAGAGTGTGTGAGAGAGTGTGAGAGAGTGTGAGAGAGAGGAGAGTGTGTGTGTGAGAGTGTGTGTGAGTGTGTGTGTGTGAGAGAGAGAGGAGAGTGTGTGAGTGTGTGTGAGAGAGAGTGTGTTTGTGTATGAGTGTGTGTGTGAGAGTGTGTGTGTGAGACAGTGTGTGTGTGAGAGAGTGTGTGTGAGAGAGAGAAGAGAGTGTGTGTGAGTGTGTGTGAGAGAGAGAGTGTGTGTGAGAGAGTGTGTGTGTGAGAGAGAGAAGAGAGTGTGTGTGTGCGTGTGTGCGCGTGTGCGGGAGCGCGCGTGTCAGAGTGACGATCAAATTTGTCCCTCATGGGCTCCCATAGCTGAGCGCCGCCGCTACCTTGCCTAAGGTTAGGCAGGGGTCGGCCAGACCGCTCACGCGCCTCTTACGGACGTCCGGATGTACGCGTGTACGCAAAACACACGCGCCACCCCATCCTTGCCTCTAGGGAAAATTCCCACCCACCCCCAGCCAACCCCGCCCTCCCCTCACCGCCCCTCTGCTACGGCCCCGGATTGGCTAGAATCGAGGGCGACCTTGAACATACACTGGTGCCAGGAGTCCTTTTCTTTCCGCCTCCCGGTATAGACGCGCTCGGAAAGCTACGCTCCCTCCAGCCAATCACCAGCGGCCTCCTCTTTCTGTCTTCTTTCTCCCCGCCCCTATTCCTCCACCCCTCCCCCTTCTCGATTTACCGCGCGCGCGAGCCCTCCTCAATTCCAGCGCCTGCGCAGTAGCTATCGAGCCTCCTGGTGGCCCACACGTGGGGTCTGTTGGTGGTGCGCCGCTGCAGGGTGTCTTTCAGCTGGAGGACTGTGGGACTTGGAGAGGGCTGTGGGCAGAGAAGGGCCATGGCGCCAGCAGAAATCCTCGACGGGAAGGTGGTCTCCGAGTAAGCCACGAGTCCTTCCAGTTTAGGGGCTGGGTTGGGCTGCGGGACTGGGGGTGGAGAGGCCCCACATCCCCTCGTCCGTCTCTGGATCTTGCTCCGAGGGAGGAGGGAAGGAAGCAGAGTTGTCCAGGGAGGAGCAAAGAGCCTCGTAGGAACTTGGTCAGGGATGCACTTGTTTCCAGAGGTGGGCCTGGGTCCTAGAAGAGGGCTCAAGTTCATGGCAAGGCTTCCAAGTAGGATCTGTCTTTCTCCCATCCTCCCAGGGTAGTGCGACACTCCCTCGGTGGCCTGGGACATGACTTGCCCTTTCCTTTAATAACATTTCCTATTAAGATAATAGTATCTTTAGATGGCACGTTCCTTCCGCAGGGACCACTCCTATGTCTATACTGTCTGGAATCAAGGGGGCGCTTTGGGACGGTCCCCTCCTGGAATCCAAGGAATCTTAGCACTTGTTTAAGCAAAAAAAGAAAAAACCCAAATACTATTTTCTCCTCTTTTCCCACCCCTAGTATTGAAGACGGGTCAATGATCATTTTCATTGTTGCTGCCTTTGAGAACCTCACTGGGACTGAGGAATTGACAAACCCTACCATAGCCCAAAAGTACACTTGGTGGATGTAATTGTCAGATAGTTCTTGTGGGATCGAAACCGTGTGTTTCCTTTTAACGAAGCTGTAGAAGCTAAAATTCCCTGAGGACTGGTTTTCTAGGGGAGTGTTTTGATGCATTATTGTAATTGTAAGGTTGAAGCTGTGGATAAAAAAGATAACGTTCTTTTTGAATCCTGCTTCTGGGGACCCTCTGTCACATAATAACTGACACAACTTAAGTAGCGAAGTCCAGGAATGCTGTTCTTAGTACACTGAGAAGGCAACTTCTAATAGTTGCTCCCAAACCATACTTTTGGAGTTTAGAGATGCACAGAGAAATGTAAACCGGACAGTATTTGGGTAGCCATTTAGAGTGAAGAAATTACAGTTTCTTAAACTGAAAACTTGTTTGGGAGAGAGGAGGGGACAAATCGGGTAGCTGAAGAATTGATGCTCTTGAGAGCAGAGACTGTTTTTTCTTTCCTCTTTTATACATAGTAGGCACCTAATGTAATAAAAGCTTGTTGAATTGCATTCAAGTATTTGAAAGTTTGTGAAGTTTAACAGGATTGATTTATTTTGCTTGACCCCACAAAACAGTAGTAGGAGCAATGGAAAGAAGTTAATAGAAAGCCTAAGTAAGGTTTGATAGGAGAAAAAGCTGCCTAGTGATAGAAAATTGTTATTATTATGAATGAAAATTTGTTAATAACAAATATGAACTCCCTTAATGATCCTAGTAATGTCAGAATTTCAATGTCCATACATCCCTACTCTTAAGATTTTTTTGATTCGATCTCTACCCAGGAAATTTACCTTATAAAGGAAGCTAGCTTAAGGTAGATCTCAGGTTCTAATGACCTTGCCCCCTTTCATTGGGATTCATGGCAGGAAGGGCAAAATAGCCAGATTAAAGTGGGTTTTTCTTGCCCTGGTTTCCAAGGGCCACTGGTGTCTCATGACTAAGGCCTTGCTACCTCATGCTGCCTCCTCCCACTCTTTTCCTACAATTATAAAGAATCTTTTGTCAGTCTCTTAGATGAGAAATCCATTTTGCTCTGCACTCTTGGGACATCCCCTTGGTGGCAGTTTTGCCACCCTTTTATCTCAATTAAAGATGCTTTATCACCTCACCTCATGGCTATGATTTATTTCAGGACTTGATACTCAAAATTGAAGTTATCCAAAAGTAGCCTAGGGAAGGGAACAAGCATTTTCTGAGCATGTACTACATGCCAGATGCTGCACCAAGTGCTTTACAAATATTTAATTTTATCCTTACACTTCTATGAGGTATGTACTATTATTTTCCCCTTTTTACAGATGAGGAAATGGAAACCGATAGGAATTGAGTGACTTGCTAAGTGCCTAAGGCCAGATTTGGGTTGAAAGTAGTAGGTCATTAATTCATTCTGGATGTTTTCAAGCTAAGGTCAGGTGTGTTTTAGAAAGGATTCTTTTTCAGTTGTAAATTGTCTGTGGACCTGTGGGTTTCCTCACTTTCCCAACCTAAGTGAAGTTCTTTAGGAAAGCAACAATGTAAATGACCTTTGTCTGGTGTCATGAAGTGAAGCACCCATGTGACTGGAAGACTGATTTGAGTTGGATTTTTTTATGGTCAATAATTGATAGTGTCTCTGAGGCTCTTCCTAATGCTGAATTTGAAATGGTGCTTATTTAGTGTCACTGGGCCTCAATTTCATCATCTGTATGTGAAATAAAGAGACCTGATTAGTTGATCTCTAAAGTTCCCCAGCTCTAAAGCTTTGATCCTATGATCAGTGTCAAAAGAGGCAGCTAGGTGGCACAGTGGATAGTGTGATGGGCCTGGAGTCAGGTAGACCTGAGTTAAAATGTAGGCTCAGACACCAGCTGTGACCTGGGCAAGTCACTTAACCTTTTCTCTGCCTCAGTTTTCTCATCTGTAAGATGGGGATAATAATAGCAACTACCTTCCAGGGTTGTTGTGAGATAAAATGAAATATTTTTAAAGTGCTTAGCACAGAACTTGGCACATAGCAGACACAGCAGACACTAGTAAATGCTTATTTCCCTCCTTTCTTGTGTTGTTTTTGTTTTTTCTTGGTTGGAATCCTACAGCTTCCTTTCTGCTTGTCATCACCATATATTGCTAACTTTATTGGTACTTTGTTTCAATTAAAAATAATTTTTATTTTCTATGTACTTACATGACACTATCTCAAAGTATTTTTTTTTCTCTCAGAAAGTCTTTTTCGGTAAGAATGGTTATGAAAGAGATGAAAGTTGGGCCTCTTGCTTGCCCATTTCATTATTTTTATCTCCCCAAATTACTTCTATTGAAAACTGGACCCTTGAAATATCTCTGTCATATTATGCAAAGCAATGTAAAACACTCCCTTCCCTCAAGAAGTTTATATTCTCTTATAGTAGGAACTTAACTGATTTTTGAACTAGTTAAATATGACTTGGGTTATCATTTTGTTGTTATTAGGAGCTGGTTAACAACCTGAAGGCACTGAAACTTGAAGCCTGACCTACTGAACTATTATGTAGCCACATCTTTTGAAAAGGCAGCATTGTTATAGTGTTTTAGGCACATTCCTTGGAAGATCTGTTAACCCTATTCTAGCCATCCTAAGAAAAGAAGAAAGAATGGCAATGATTTGATGCCATGTTTCTACTCCTGTGCTCCAAACAAAGCAAGAGCTGCAGAAGTACCATTTCTTGTGTTTTCTGGAAGTTAATACAAAATTGATAGTGGCTCTTGTAATTTTACCCTGTACCAGATTGTGAATTTGTCTAATAACAGTTGAAAGCAGTCTCCAAGACTCACTCTTAGACTGGAGGACTCTTCTGTTTACCAAAGATTTCCCTTTAACCATCACTGTAAGACAGAAGGCTAGGTTCTTCCCCAAATGATTTTAATTGTTGACTTTGCTCTGGATTCTAAATGTAGAATTCTTTTCTTCTGCCTCCCAACTGTGAGGAAAGCTTTCCTTAGAAATATTCAGTCATTCTTATTCGTCTATCAATTCTTTTGATTGAATCTTTCACAGAGAAATCCCAACGACTTCAGGGAACTTGGAAAGAACAGTACTCTTAGGGGCAGAACTCCTGGATTTGTATTCTGACTCAGCTACACACAGAATGTCAGGATTGGAAAGCACTTTAGGGGCCCCCTAGGCTAACTCATAAAGTAGTGAATCATCTGGCCTTTGTTTGAAGACTTCCACTGAAAGGGAAAAGGCAGCCCATTCCTGTCTGGGATAGCTCTGCTTTACTTTACTACTATCTTAAATTTGCCTCTTTATCATTCAACAAACAAGTCATTCAGTCAGCAAATGTTTATGAAGCATCTCTGCCAAGAAAGGAAAGAATTCTCGAGGAACTCACTGTGTAATGGGGGAGATAACATGCAGATATCCAAGAACCTAGAAGATATATACCATATAAATCAAAGATAATCAACCAAGACAACAGGCTAGTATTAAGGGGACTTGGGAAAGGCATGTAGTCGAAGGTATTATTTTATCTGGGTCTTGAAGGAGAAATAAGAAAGGAGAATTCTAGGCATGGGAGACAGCTAAAGAAAGTGACTGAAGTTTGGAGATGGGATGTCTTACATGAGGAATAGCAAGGAGGTCAGTGCCACTGGATTACACAGTGAAGTAGGGAGCTGCTGCTCTGTGAAGTGAAGTGTCAGAAGACTGAAAAAGTAGGAGGTAGCCAGGTTACTTTGTAGCCTTTACCCTTTATTCCTAGTTCTACCCTCTGAGGACAAACAGAAGTCAAGTTCTCTTCCATGTAACTGACCTTTCTGTGTTTCACCTCAATCTTTTTCTCTAAGTTAAACATACTCTGTTCAAATACTTTCTTTATGACTGGGCACATCAAAATTTGGTGAAGCTTTATAGCTAAATTTTAAGTTGATGATGTAGCTGCTCAACTATAATATCTTTCTTCAACCCTGCTAGTGATCAGAGACAAGACTTGCAGGTGATGCCAGTTCTTGCTGTGAAGTTGAAGATTCAGTAATTTATCTTTCATAGCATTCAAAGTTGTTCCTTAAGAAAGCAACATTTTAGATACCACTTTAATGTGTGGAGATTTATTTAAAAATCACTTGGAGGTTCTTGAATAAAAGGACATCGTAAGTCAGAATGTGAAATACTGGTTCATTTGACCTTACTAAACCTTTAAATTAGGCCTGCATGTGGTGTCAAAGAACTTAACACATTTCTGTTAACTTGGGAATGAAAAATAAGAACATATGCATTCCTGAGTAAAATGGCTAAAATTCCAAAGTGGTTTGAGGTTATAAAGTGCTTTCCTCATAACCAACTTGTGAGGTAGACTAGTCTGAGTAATATCCCCATTTTAGAGATGAAAAAACAGACGGAAGAGGTTGCAACATTGTACAAAGAAAATATTTCATTAATTGCCCATTCTTTATTTTGTTGATCAGTATATTTTAGTTTTGCTGTCACATTAGTGAAGCAGACTAATAGACAATTTTCTTCTATAGTGTGAAATTAGTTTGGAAAATTCCTTTAGTTAACTTTGTTTTTTGATAACTACATGTACTTTTCAACTAGGGTAGCTAAAGTAAAAAAAAAAAAAAATAAGTGCACTTCATTGAACATTAGGTGGTGTCACAGTCATTGGCTTGTATTTATGTGTGTTTCTGTTTTATCATGTTTTATGATAAAGTATTTTCAGGCAGAATTGGATTATGGAGTTAAACATCAGAGGCAGAATTAGAATGAATCGAGATTTCTCAACTGAATATTAGACTGGGAAGGAATGGTAGAGGTCATAGAGTACAAGGTCCTCATTTTTCAGTAACTAAGACTCAAGGAATTAAATGAGTTGTATGAAGACACAATAAAAAATTAGTGAGAGTTACAGCTGAGATTGAGGATCCCAAATAGTCTGTCCATCGTGCTAAGTATAAAGTTTATCTCTGTAGGCACTGCATACTCAAGGCAATTTGTACTCTAAAGAAAACCCTATAATTATTCTCTTTTTAAAATTAAGAGAAAGGCATATCTAAATTATGTACTTTTTTATGATCCTGCCAGTAGTTTAACCTTGGGAATTTCTTTTGAAATTTAATATATATATATTACATAATTTAATATTATGAAATCAAAGTAGTCATTTATACCTTTGAGAAAGAAACAGTAAACTTTACTATATTTCAGGCCAGAGAATTGAGTCATTCAATCATAGAATGGGGGTGGCAAACTATTAAAGTTGGGATGGAATGTTTTAAATGCTGTTTTGGAAGTTTCTTTGCATTTTTAACACAGCTTTTTTTTTTTTTTTACTTACCTAGAGTGATCACACAAAGGTGTATTGTTTTACTTGTATAGCTTTTCTTCTCAGTTTCTCTATTATGTAAATTATGTTAAAGATACTAGTCCTGTTGTGTTTTTTTTCCAAAAAAAAAAGGTCATGGCAGTATAAAGAACAGATTTGAAGGAGGTAGAATTTGCGATACATTCCATAAAAACTGGTAGTGTATTTGTTTTGGTATCTGTGGTCCTACTTTTAAAATAGAAGTATTTATATAATCCCTAGTTGAGAGCATAATTGCTTTAATGGCTTTTCTAGACCTAGCTAAGTTTTAGCTCCATGTGAGGGAAATTTTCCCAATAATTAGAACCTTCTAAAAATAGATTGTCCAAGTTATAGTGAATTCCTCAGGACTTAATAAAAACATTTGTTTTGTGAAGTTTGAATTCAGTTAAAGGACCACACTGGAGGACCTAGATGGTCATATGTGACCTTCAGGCTGCAGGTTTTCCTTCTCACCCCCCAGATATTTTGAATTTAAGTTTTAAGACCCTTCAGTTGAGAATCTACAGGATTCCTAACATTATCTGGATATAGTGGATTAGGAGTAAAGAGAAGTAGTTTGGCTCCACTTGGCAAAAAGATTAGTATTTATTTTAGACTTGGGAAACAGCAACTAGTAAAACTGATTAATTATACATGTTACTTATATCTGTATCTTTACCTAAATGTAATCTGTTCTGCCCATTTTTAGTCAGGCCAACAAAACTGGCCAGAAAATGGAGAAAAACTAAATTCCAGCTTCATGAAAGCCAAATTTCATTTAATTGGAATAGAAAAAAGTTGTGCTGTTTACACTTTAATCTGTTGCCTCACTGGTTGGGTAAGATTTTTGACTAGGAAGGTGGCGCCCCCAACCAGGGCCAATAAAAATATTTATCTTTGCTCAGGTAATCTGATCAAGAGACCTTTAAGCTGAAAATGGAAGGGGAGAGAGAAAATTACTTAAATCTGTCTACCATGCCCTTTATCATAGAGAGTAGCAGGTGCAACATAGGAAGCGAAGAAAGAGAAGCAGTACTGTGCCAGGCCCTGGAGATACAAAGACAAAATGAAAAAGCCTCTGGCTTCTAGAAACCAATTCTTTACCTTCACTTTCCCCGGTATGCAGCCCAAAAAGCTAGAATTCCTTCGCCTTAACTTATACCCTCTACCTTCTAATTCTATTTTTCTTGACATCTCTTAAATCTTAACACTATACTTTAGGAGTTGCGTTCCTGGTCAGTGAGTAAGCATTTTTTAAATACTTGCACGTTCCAGGCTCAGTGAGTTACAATGAAAGGCAAAAGACGGTCCCTGCCCTGTGGGAGCTCATAATCTAATGGTGGGGGCAATATGCAAATATGTTGAGACCATGACAAACAGGAAGTAACCAATTGAAAGAAAGCCCTAGAATTCAGAGGGATTAGAAAAGGCTTCCTGCAGAAGGTGAGACTTTAAGGAAGCCAGGAGGCTAAGATGAGGGAGAACTTTTCACCCTGGAGGACAGTCAGAGAAGATGCCTGGAGCTGAGAAATGCAGTGTCTTGTTCAGAGAACAGCCAGGAGGCCAGTGTCACTGTATCAGAGAGCAAATAGAGTATAATAAGATATAAGAAGATTGGAAAGGTAGGAGAAGACTAGATTATAAATGGCTTTGTTTGAATGTGGAACAGATTTTATATTTGACCCTGGAGGTGATAGCAATTCACTAAAGTTTACTGAGCATGGGAGAGTTTTTATGTCACGATTGTGACGTTCTACAATGGCCTGACCAGTAGGATTATGTGGGATGCCAGTTCTGTGCTGTATTCTGTATAACAGACAGAACTTAGTAAAGGCTTGACTCATATAAGCTGGACCATTATCTGTGCTTATAATTTGTGAAATACCTAGAGCTGCAAAACAGATGATCAATGGCAAATTTTGCTGATGCCCTAGTGGCAATATTATAACCTGAATATGTGTCTACAGTCACATGAAGGTATTTATTCCTTCCAAATTCTGGGATGTGTGTGACATCCATTTGCCATATTTCGAGAGAATTGCATCCTCAAGGATTGATAGATGTATTTGATAGAGCTGGCAAAAACAGAATGTAATGTGGACAAGACTTTACAATGCTTCTTGCTTGCTCTCTAGTAATGTGAAATTGCCTGCGAAGCATGGAAGCTGACTGATGAAATTGGTTGTAGGAATGCTGTGCTTCTAAAACTTTCAGTGTGAGCAAGCTGTCTGCTTGTCTATTTCCCTCTAAAATAGGCCCTGGCAGTTGTGTATGAAATGGGACCCAAGCTCTTTTGGGGTAAGGGATGAAGGTCTTGGCTTCTGAAATTGCTTCCTGCTGAGACTGGATGTAGAGCTGTCCCTGCCTTAGTGGCTCCTGTTCAAGGGGTACATAGCCTGAGCAGTTATCTGGAGGTTGATGACTTGCACTCTGGAAAAGACAAACCTGGCATGGAGTTTAGACTACGATCAAATAGGCACAAAAGGAGTATTAATAAAAGAGAATTTCCCTGGCATAACAGACAAAGGAAGACTAGGCTAGGCCAAGGGCAACAGATTTGAATATGAAAGGCTAGATTAAGTGGGAAAATTCAGGAAGATCTGGCTACAGATTTGAGTATGAAAGGCCAGGTGGGGAGATTCAAGGGGAGTTCAGGGAGGCTGCCAGAGTCTGAACCCCATCATTCAGACTGCTTCACTTTCCTTTATATTTCTACCATAGACAAGATAAGCTCACAAGTTATTACTCTTCACTAGCGTAACTATATTGTCTTAACAAAAGAGATTTCAAACTTGAACCTTACACCTGAATAGATGTACATCGTTGCTTCACAGGTTAGTTTCTCCTCTGATTATATACACTCTGGAAGAAAAACTTGAGAAAATAAGTTCAAACACTAATTTTAACTTTTGCTTAGGCCATGGAATGACTACAAATTCAGATTAAAACAATAAGATCTTTTCTGCTTTATAGATCATTACATATTTATCAATACATTGTCTTGAAAATGAAAATTTAGTAGGTTTTACAAGAGAAATTGTTTTAAAATATTTCTTCTGGAAGTATTTTCTTTTGTTTTAAAACAGTTTAAAATTTGTCCTGATGTTAACAGTTACTCAACTTTTATGAAGAAAATTAGTTGAAAACCTTTAAAATGATAGTTCTCTTTTTACTTTGAAACAAAAATAAACCTTTTAAAATTAAAATCCATTAAAACTTAGTACAAAAGTATCCTTAAGTAATATGAATTCCCAAAATATTAGAACAAACCAAATTCTTAATTATTACAGAATTCCTAGATATCACAAAATGCTTTAGTCAAAAAGGTGCACTGTAATCTCACAACAGTAAGAGACTGATTACAGAAAAACACTACTGCTTATAAAATCCTTTTTAACAATGGGGACATCTTAGGTGAGTGTTAAGTAGTTTACTTAAATTGTTGAATATACTCTAATTTCAGATAAAAACTGTTAGATTTCCCAGTAAGATTACATAAAAGGGGCTCACCTGTTTTATTGGTCACTTGCTATTGATCATAGAAATCTGCTTATAGAAAGAGACATAGCAAATATGTCAGGATAAAATATCCTTGACTCTGTTTGAATTCAGATAAGAGTAAAATTCTCCAGTTATGTAGTATCTGTTTCATAGCCAGACTCAGGAATAGTCAGGTGGGAAATATTCCCTTTGAGTAGCTTGTGGCATTTCTCTCAGATACTGATTGCAAACAACTATACCCAAATTCAAACTTAAAACAGAAATATTTATGGTCCCAAATGTCTTCCACCTTAAACAGCAAAATTTACCAATCAGTTCAGAGCCAGATAGTCATTTCTATTCTCATGGAGTTGCCATAAGCAATAAAGATTAACCAGGACATATATATGTAAGGGAATTCCATTTAAGATCTTTTCCTTTTCAAATTTAAAACTTGTCCTGTTGTAAAAGCCAATTGCCAAAAATCCTCTCTATTTATAACAATTTCTGAGCAAGTCCTGTTCATTGTTTAGAATTTGCATAAGCCAAGCAAATTTCTTGATGAGCCTGCCCACAGGGATGGTTTCCAAGGGCCTTAGCCATTTTACAAAATAAAGGAGATTGGTAGGGGCCCCATGCGTACCTATTCCCAAGCATACCGGAGGACTGTTCTGAATGGGCAGAACTAATCTAAATAAAATTTTCGTTCAATTCCTTTCTTTCTACATGCAGTAATCAATTAACGGTTTTAGGGTTAGCATTAAAACAGTAACTCCAAATAACTTAGTTAACAATCTTATAACTTTTATAAATGATAGCCAGATTGTTTTAACTGAAACTTCTTTAACAGGCAAAGGTAAAAATACCTGATTTTCTAAATGACAGTTACAAAAAACAAAACATTATAAGACAAGGTTAGCAGGACTGATAAACTTTAAAATGACATAACTGGTTTTACACAATTTTCCCAGCGTCTTTTAGTTTCAACAAAATTCAGTTTAGAAATTGGTTTCTCTAACACTGTTTCTGGATTACAGGGGTTACCCAGTTTTTACAATACAAGACTATTTTATTACAATTTAGAAGCACAACAGTAACACAAATAGTGAACCTTAGGTGTCATTAATTACTTTAACAAACCATCACATATAAAAATTATTAATAGGAGACTGGGGTTACTAAATATAGGGGCCGGTTGGCTTGTGATCTCATACTGCTGTGGCCCAACCCCTACTCTCAGGGAGGGTAAATTAAATTCCCTACCATTCTTTAGCATTCTCTTCCCTTGATCTAATCTGAGATGATAAGAGTTATTTTTAGCTGTGCTAACTATTCCCTGCAGCCCTGGTCATAGTCGGGACTACAGGGTAAAACAAAAATCTTAGTGGTTCTAACCTTTACTCAAGTAAATTTTACTTGTGTGTCCACTCCTTAAGAACTTCTTTGAAAGAGAGGGCTTTTGAATCTATCAAGGGAAGTGAGGGAGACTCCTGGAATACAGTTCAGTGGCGCCAAGTCCCCTCCTTTCTACTGGAGAGTTCAAAAGTTTTATCTCTGAGGTGTCTCTTTTTCAGATCTAGGCATTTTTCCAAGTTTGCCTTAGTGCCAATTAATATAATGAATTCTGACTTGCCTTAAACATCCAATTACGAGTGACATGTTTCACTTAAAATATGACCAGAATAACTACTTTTTGGTTATTTCCCATTATACAGAAACTTTTCTCTTTTAGGTGAGGCATGAGATAATTAAAATGGTAGTCAGTCTGCCTCTCTGATACGAAGGAAAAGTTTTCCTGATTTCTTCTCGCCTTTCTCTCCACCTTCCCAACCTGGCCAGGGTTAGAATGTAGAAAGAGAGAGAATTTTACCAACAACTTTCCAACAATTTCCAAAACTTCTATGCTTTCCTTAAAACTGCACATATGTTATTTCCTTGTATGCTTTATCTTTAGCAATCATATAAACTAGATAATGTAAGATTAGTTTCTCTCTTTCTCCCATTCTCCTCCCTGATGCTGCAGTCATCAGAGAGAAAGGACGAGGGGGAAAAAGAGGGAAAGAGATTAACACCCAAACACACTCACACAGAACATAATAGAGACAAAATACATATACAGACAATAAAAAATTTCAAAAAACAGAAAAGATCAAAAACTGAGAAAAGATTGTCAGAAATCCTCTGCACAACTTGGACCTTTGACTTGATTTCTTTTACTTTGTTCCAAACATCCTTTATGAAATAAAAATTTCCACATTAAGTAATCTCCTTCAGGAGTGGTTTTATCTAAATTACACCAGTCAGTGGGGCATAGGGCTATCTGAGAAATGCTGTCTGGAAGAGACTGAATGTAAGGATTACTTGGTCCATAATTGATTGCCCCTTGTTTTAATTCCTTTAAAAATTTAAAATCTAGAAGGGTGAATTCTCTTGCAACTCCTCCTGGGTTATTGGGATCTGGGTTTTCTGGCACTGGCAATACTAGCCTCATTTCCAAAGGTATTTCTTCTCCTTTTTCCCAAACCTCTTAGAAAGTTTTTTCTAAAAGTGATAGCTGACTTTTAGGACTCCGCAGTGGTATAGGCGGAAGATGAGTCTTGGATAAAAGACCTGCTGGTCTTCTCCTTTCTGGAGGAGTATAGAATGGTGGTGGCTCCGTGGAAGCCAAGGGTTCTGGAGGTGCTGAACCTTCCTCTGGCCAGGAGTCCACCTCTTCTCCCCCTTCCTCCTTCTCCTCATCTGCCCCTATGTGAGTGTTTCTGCCCTTAAAAAGTATCTGTCCCATTATTAACCTTACTTTTGCTATTTACCTGTCAGCTCTGGTTTCTTATGAACAGAATCTGTTTTTGGTTCTGTAACATAGTAAGCTCTCCCCGTAAACCTGTAAATTGCTGAGATTTTACTGTGTCTGTGTGAACCCTCAGATAAAGTTCTTCGAGGCTTTCCCTTACCTTAGTTGCTTTGTCACAACACAGAGCTCCTTCCAAGGGGGCCACCATCACCGAAAGACAAATCCCTTTCCTGGGTCAGGTCCTTGTTTGTGGTGCCATATGTGGCAGACGGCCAGCATTCCCATGAGGCTCGTTGACAGCAGTGAAATAAGAAGACATGGGCAGGTGGGAGAAGATAGGGCAACTCCATTTATTGATCTGAGGGTCAGGGTATTTAAAGACAGAAACTGCAAGTCTACAGGACAATCTACTCGTCTCCGTCCTAGTAATTTGGCCAGTCTTATTGTCTTAAAGAGTGTTAGCCTAGAAGGCGTCTATTTTACATTTCCCTTGTATTCTGTAGTTCTCTTGTTTATCTCATGGAGACAGCAATATCTAGGGAGACCTGGAGAGCCATTCTGGATGACAATGAGCACAATCTCAGAAAACAGGTTTCCCAAAGTTCTGTCGTGAACTTGCCAACAGCACTCCATCCTAGCCCTCAACAGAAGGTGTCAGATTATAGAGAGGTCAAGAAAGATGAAGATTGAGGAAAAGCCATTGAATGTAGCAACTAAGGGCTCACTGGTAACTTTGAAGAGAGCAGTTTCAGTTGAATGATGAGGTTACAGGTCAGATTGTAGAGAGTTAAGAAAGAAGGGGAGGCCCCTATGTTGGTGGCAGGACATATGGGACAATAGTGAGAATGAATCAAATGGGGGGAGGGGGATTGAAACTAGAGGAGACATGGGCATGTCTATAGGTACTAGGAAAGTAGAAAGCAGCCAGTAAAGCCAGAAGAGAGTGGGGGTGATAGAGGAGGGAGGGCAATCTGCTGGAGAAATTGGGATGGAATAAGATCACCTTTGCAGGTGGAAGAGTTGGCCATGGCAAGGAGAAGGGCCACCTCTACATCTGAGACAGGGGTGGAGGAAATAGTGGCAGAAGGCATCTTCTGAGATGGAGGAGAAAAGAGAGAGCCCTTGGTGAGAGGCCTCAATTTTTTTCAGTAAAATTTGAGCAAGGATTTCAGCTGAGAGGGTAAGGAGGGAAGCTATGGGACATCTGAGGAGGAATGAAAATGTTTGGAAAAACTGCTGTCCATAGTGGAAGTGAATCTGTTGGGGAAGTTTAGAAGGATTGCTCAGCAGCAGTGAGAGCCCAGATGAGTTTACATTAAGGAACAGAATAGCTTATGTAGACTTTACTGTTAAAAATATTAGAGTTATTAACTGATGAGGTCAAGGGTCTTAGAATCATAAATCTAATGGTAGAAGGGAGTTCAAAGGCCATCTTGTCCCACCTCATTTTATAGATGAGGAAACTGAGGCCCAGGGAGGTCAGGTGATTTGTTCAAGTTTGTAACAGTTACTGAAGTATTTGAACCCAGATCCTAACTGCAGCCAAGGTTCTCTCTACAGTAGCACACATACTGTGTAACAGGAATAGCATCCAAAAAACACCACACTATTCTCCACATCTTCAATCCTGCATCTACACCCCACTAGTTCAGTTATGAGGTAACTAATCTCAGATCCTGCTTCACCCTAGAAGGGAAATATAAGACATGATTCTATAAAAGAATTTGACAGCCATCACTATCAGTAATAAATTCCCAGATGTTTAATACAGTTTGTGGCTATTATAAAGGACATTTCTTTACTAGTTCTCTTGATTCTTGGTTTGTAGAGAAATGTAGGATTTTCATAGGAGTTACCTAATAGGAGTACACCTTTTTTTATGCCATGGATCTCTTCTAAGAATGTTTTTGCCTACATTTATAATTGAAAGAAATGCTCAATTTCAAATAGAGCTTAGTGAAAATAAAGTTGTAGGGTTTTTTTTCCCAGCAAAGTTCATGAATACTTATTCTTGGACCCCAGGTTAAAAACCTCTGCACTAGATGTTCATCCAAGTGTCCCAGTGGATTTTGTTCATTCCAAGGACAGAAGCAGTGGACATGATCACAGATTGGTCTTCAGTGCTAGGGTGGGAAGTACCCATTTGGGGAGTCAGTTTTATCATAAACTTTTTCTAAACAAATAGTCAAAGTTCCCAGATAGCGCACCCCTGTATTATCCCAGAATAATGCCTAGATTCTAGATAATACACAGTTAGTCCCTGAGAGAAGAATGCAGTCTAGCAAACCTTTCATTTCAGGGAAACTTTTACTAATGGGGAAAGGGCAAAGAAAGAAATAGCTTGTATCCCCGGTCACTAGTGGATGGTTCTGTCCTGGAAATGTCCCACAAGTCAAGGGGCTATTGGAGGCATTTTTAAGAATACAATTTCCCATAAATTTGACAGCTGATCCAGGACGCTTGTATGGAAAAGTACTTAACCTCTGATCACACTCCTGCTTTGAGCCCTTTTCTTAAGAATCTGAGATAAATGAATGATTATGTAAATAAAGATAAAATGAGGAAGAAGCGAAGGAAATATTTATGTAGTACTGCTATCTAAACTGATGCTGTAAATGTTTTGAAAAGCAAATCAGTAGCCATGTGAAAAGGTGTTCACGTTTACTTATTTATAGTCAGAGACATGCAAATCAAGACAACCTTAAGATAACACCTCATGCCTACTACATGACAAAAATGATGAAAGCTGGTGGAGAAATGGGGAAATTTTATAATGTAATTTTGTTCCGGTCTGTGAACTGGTGCAAACATTTTATAGAATAATATGTAATGTCACAAAACTGATTGTTACTTTCAAACAAGTGATTTCATTGCAGTCAGCAAACATTTATTGTTTACAGTGTGCCAGGCATTGTGCTAGGTATAAGGATAAAGACCAAAAAAAAAAAAAAGATGTAATCTTTTCTCTTGAACAGCTTAAATTTTTTGGGAAAGACAGCATGTGCACTTGTATAGGATAGGAAAAGGCTAGAGACTAGACACAATGATTGCATCCATGGATAGTGAGGAAACTATCATTATAAGTTGGCACCTTCTTATACACTATTTGTAGTCTTAATTGCCTAGGGCACTGAGAGGTTAAATAACTCGGGGTCACACAGCCAGTTTTGTGTGGCAGTGACAAGACTTGAACCTTGTCTTCCAGGCTTCGAGGTTAACTTTCAGATTTTTTGCAGACAGGTAGTATATTCCAAGTGTAGTGGACAATCAGTGCAAAGACACAGAAACGCTAGTGAGGGGACAAAACTAGTCTGGAGGATTGTGTCACATGAAAATTGGAAGTAGTGTATAATGGGACTGGAAAGAGGTTGTGGCAGGTCTTAAAAAAGCCAAATAGGTGTTTAACTGTTAACCTAAGGGCAGTAAGGAGGCCCTGGAATTTTAAGTAGAGAAGCATGGTCAGAGCTGTGCTTTAGCAGCTGTGTGGAGGAAAGATTTACGGTAGAAAGACCAATGAAAAAGCCATTCTAGTACTCCAGGAGACCAAGGATGAGGATCTGTGTGAGTAGTGAGGCTAGATAAGGAATGCAAGTAAAAGAGGTTGCGGAGACAGAAATGAAAGAGTTTGGCAACTGATTGGACTATAAGGCTGTGAAGACTATAAGGGTGAAGAGCACAGATGAGGCCAAGGTTTTGAACCTGAAAGACTGGAAGGGTAGTGGTGCCTTTGATAGAAATAGAGAAGCTCAGAAGAGGAATGGGTTTGGGGGAAAAATGAGTTCTATTTTGGACATGATGACTTTGAGCTGTCTGTGGCACATGCAATTTAAAATGTCCAGTATGTGATGTAGGGATGATTGGAGCTCAAGAGAGAAACTTTAAAAATACGTAGATTTGGGAAGCAACTTCAGAGAGATAAGTAAGCTCAGGGGAAATAATGAGGTCACCAGGAGAGAGTGTGAAGAAATGAAGGGGGCCTACTGTAGAGTCTTGGGGTGTATTCACAGTTAGGCTTTATGTGGATGATGACTCAACAAAGGGTACTGAGGAGTGGTCTGACAGATAGGAAGAGAACCAAAAGAGAATAGTGACATGAGAACTCAGAAGAGAGAGAATACAGATTCTGAAGAGAGGTCAAGAAGGATGAGAACTGAAAAAGTCCTTTAGATCTGGCCATTAAAAGGTTATTGGTAATTTTGAAGATGGTAGTTTCAGCTCAATGTGATCAGAAATGAGATTGCACAAATTTGAGAAGTGAATAATAGGGGAAGCAGTAGAGGCAATGAGAATAGGTAGCTTTTTTTTAAACTTTTTATGTTGTAAACTTAAACATGAATAATTCAGTATAGAATGAGCAGGAAAGGAGGATTGTCTAAGTTAAGCTATTATATGTATTTTTTTTAAGTATAAAGAATTGATAAAAATATGAGACTATGAGTGGCTGTGTTTGTCCTTTGTTCTTGAAGAGGACCATAACATCAAGATGATGACATGACTTGCAGTTGATGTTGATTTGAGTGAGGGAGGGCTGTGCAAGGCCATCAACCTCACTTTCTTCTCCAGAGCCATCCCATTATGAGTGGTCGTTCTTGGAGAACTAGAAACAATCAACAGCTTCATAGAAAAGAATACAGTTACTACTAATAATAAGAAAAATGCAGATCAAACTATCTGAAGTTCCACCCCCAAAGGTTATATATACCATTTACTTCTCTCTGTTAATGAGTGTGCCATATAAAGTTTTCTCTATGAGTTTGGTTGAGAAAAGGAGGTGAGATATAAGTCATTATTTCCCCCCCAAAAAAAATCATAAAAAGAGGAAAATCAAAAATAATTGTCACAGAATTTGAGAGTTGGAAGGGACTTTGGTGATCATCTAATCCAAATCACACACAAAGAATCTCCACTATGTGATACAGGATGAGTAGTCATCTAATCTCTATTTGAAGATCTCCAAGGAGAAGTAACCCTCTACCTCCTAAAGAACTTTTAGATACTGCTTATTAGAAAGGGATGTTTCACTCCCTCCCTCCTCTTTAAATCAAGCCTAAATGTGTTTCTTTGCACCTTCTAACTATACTTCCAGTTCTGCTCTTTGGGGCTGTGATGTGGCATGGATCTACTTTGTTATAGGCAACCAGGAGCCATGGCCTGTGAACACCAACACTGAGCTTTCACTCTGCTGACACATCCTTATGTAACCAAAGATAATGTAAATTTATGGAATCATTATTGGCATACTGCCTCCTTTGAGTGTTTATATTAGACAAGTGCTGGGTGGTAGATGTGGCTGTCTCTACTTGTTGCCTCGATGTTGACCTACCACCTCCTGAATAAAGTGGTATAAACCCCTTATCTCTAGCATCACTATCTTTCTTCAGTCTGGCCAAATTCAATGTGAATCTGCCTGGAACTGAGCTCCTACACTGCTTTTGGTATAGCCAGCAGGATTTGCCACAGACTGAAGACATGGAGACCATAGGGGCTGGGGCAGGAATCCTGGAGTGACCCCTGAATAGTATGTGGTTTACTGTACCCATGGTTCTGAAAGCATGGGCCCCTTCCCAGGAATGGGAAGATGTGTCCCCCACCCCTAAAGGCCTTAAGAAAGCCTTGCTAAAGATTGGGCATACCCGGGGTTGTGTGTTGGTTAATGTAACTGTGCTGAGGAAGACTACTGACCATTTGCTGTCGGTTGAGGCCTAGCTGTGGGACATCCAGGCCAATCTAGTCCTGGAGCAATGGGAAAGGGGGGCATGGGAGAAAACTCAAGAGTTGTTAGAAACTGGGACCCGAATCCTCAGGGCTCAAATGATTGCTGCCTCCTGGCTTGAGAGCCTCTAAAGGTGCCAGCTGTGTAGATTGTAAGGGCCACGATCCTGACGGGGTGGAGTGTGAGGTGGCATGGATCCACTTTGATACAAGCAGCCAGGACCCATGGCTCATAAATACCAATACTATGCTTGCGCCCATGCTGACACATCCTTTTGTAACCAAAGATAATGTAAACTTATGGAATCACTATTGGCATACTGCCTCCTTTGTGTGTTTCTCTATGTGTTAGACAAGTGCTGGTTGGTAGATGGGGATGCTCCTACTGTTTGTCTCTACCTGCTGCCATGAGAATAAACCCTTACCCCCAGCTCCATTGTCTTTCTTCAGGCTGGCAGAATCCAGTGTGAATCTGCCTGGAGCTAAGCTCCTGGATCACATAGCCTCCCAGATACTTGAAGAGAGCTATCACTGCCTCCCTGAGTCTTCTCTTCTTCAAAGTAAATACTCCTAATTCCTTCAGCAAATCCTTAAATGGCATGAATTCAAGATCCTTCACCATCCTTGTTGCCCTCCTGTGAGCACTGCCCAGTTTATCTGCCTTTTTTTAAAATATAAATGTCATTACCTTGAACTCTAAACATAGAACTCAAGCTCTGATCTGTTGGAGGCAGAGTATACCACCCTCTTCTTGGAAGCTATGCTTCTTCTCATGTAGTCAGAGATCACATTAGCTTGTTTTTGGCTGCTGCATCTACTTTCTCAACATCCCCTCCTTCATTCACTTCCTTACTCCTGCCCCATCTCATATTTGGGAAGCTGATTTTTTGGTACCCAAAGTGCAGGACTTTACATTATCCTTATTGAATTTCTTGTTAGATTCAATCCAGTGCTTTAATATATTAAGATCTTTTTGAATCTTGATTTTGTCATTCACTGTGTCAACATCCTCCCTCCCCCTGCTTTATGCTATTTGCAAAATTGATGGTTCTATCATCTAATAAGCCTTTATCCATGTTGCTGTTTAAAAAAAAATAACCAACACCAGGCCAACCTCAAATACCTTAAGTACTCCACTGGAAGATTCCTGCCATGTTGACATTGAACCATTAACAACTACTCTTGTGAACCGGGCCCTCCAACCAGTTCTGAATCCATCTGATTGTATCATTATGTAGGCCATATCTCTATTGTCTCTACCAGAACAGTATGAGATCCTTCATCATAAACTTTGCTAAAATCTAAGTAAACTCAGTCAACAGTATCTTCCCCATGTAGCAACTAGTTTAGTAACCTTATCAAAAAAAAAAAAAGGAAGCTAAAGTGGTCTGATATGACCTAATTTTGATGAAGCCATTCTGGGTTGTTGTAATCACCACTTTTTTTTCCCTTAGGTTTACCAGCCATCTCTTTAATGTTCTGTTCTAGAATTTTTCTGGGAGTTAATGTAGTTTACAGAATCTCCTCGCTTCCCTATTTTAAGAAAACAGTATGTTTGCCCTTCTTCAGTCTTGTTTTTGTGCTGTTACAAATATTATTTGCAGTGGCTCAGTAATCACATCTACTTGTT
The DNA here is from genome assembly GCF_028372415.1 of Notamacropus eugenii. Lineage (NCBI taxonomy): Eukaryota > Metazoa > Chordata > Mammalia > Diprotodontia > Macropodidae > Notamacropus > Notamacropus eugenii. The sequence continues at coordinate 316,987,452 of NC_092872.1, read as the reverse complement.
CATTTAGGAATATAGTTAGTTCATCTGGGCCAGGGGACTTGTGTCTATCAAGTGCAGTAAGTGCTTTCTTGTGCTGTCCTGACTTACTTTGGGCATCAGCTTTTTGTTAGTTATTCCAGTGTAGTTGACAGCAGGGGAAATGGAAACAAAATGAGAATGAGCAGCTCTGCCTATCATCATGCCATTTATACCAAGCAAAAGTCCTCTGCCTTCTTTAGTCTGCCTTTTTCTTCCAGTATACCCTTGGCTTCTCTTGCTTGCTTCTATTCATTCTAAACTTCAGTGCATCTTATGCCTTATACTGGTCTTTATGTTCATCCTCTGTTCCCTCGCCTTGCTTTTATATCCCTTCTACATTTCTTTCACAACCAAAGTGGTTGATGAATTCCCTGGATGTCATTGTTGGTCAGATCTCATTTTTCTTCATTGTTGAAATTGGGTTTTTTTGTGTCTTCAGATTACCATTCTTGAGCATTTCTCATTTCCTCTAGTTTTGTCTTCATCTTTGACATTTCAGTGCTTTGGAGAGTCTACCTGTCTTTCCCCTAAAATCCTTTGAAATTTTTGCTTTACCAAATCTAGGGTATATGTATGTCAGACTATGCCTAGATTTCCTTTCCTTCTCTGCAACAAATTCTAGTACAAAGCTGTCATTTCCCCTGATGCTCCACCATCATTTTCATATTCATAGTTCCTTGTTGGGGGTGGAAGCTCAATTCCATGTGGACAGTCTCGGGCGGGTAAAGGTGGGAACTTCTAAATCTTAGAGTTCTCATGAGGCCCCCCCAGGAAACAGCAGGGAATCGAAGAGTGAGACCAAGCTATCTCATGTATTTCCACCTCTTCCCGTGAGAACGTGATGGGAGAGGCATCCCCGCCCTCGAGACTGGCCTGGATCTGGGCACACCTATTGTTATCTAACAGGCACGGTATTCACGTGCAAACTATGTGGCAGGAGAGCTTAAGTAGGGTCAGGAAAGCCCGAAGGCGCTCTTAGCGCGGGAGGGGCCCTTACAGGACAGAAGGCGCCTCTTCCCTTTTCCTCTCTTCGCTCTTCCCTCTCCCCTCTCTCCCCACTTCCACTTCTGCTTTCATTCTCTTACTGTAAGATCTTTGCCTCCTTGGGAGATTTCTCTCTCTCTCCTAAGGAAGAGTTCCCCCTGCACATGTAACCAGGACCCTGAATAAAGCCTAACCCTTGTTCGACTCCGGAAAGTCTCTTCTCTCATACGTTTATCCGGTTTGGCCAGCCGAAGACCTACGATAGGTAAGGTAAGACTTGGGTAGCCCTCAGGCCTCTAGGCCTGGCAGTTCCTTGACTTGAAACAACAATAAATGCAAACGACCTCTGTGACAGTAATTGGAAAATAGCACAATAAGTCATGATATGTTAATATAGTGGAATATTATGGTGCCATAAAAAGAGTAATATGAAGAATACTAGCAAATATGGAAAAACCTATGCAAACTACTGATCAGCCAAATCAGAATTGGATCCATAATTACTGCAATTATATATATAAAAAAGAGAAAGCCAGAAATATCAGAACTTGATATGTATAAGGGGACATAAAGCAAAAACAGTTTTACTTATTAATTCATTTGATTATACTTTGATGAAGGCTAAAGGTTTAATGTAGAATTTTATCAGTTTATAAGTTTATTTTTTTGTTGCTGATTATTAACCTTATAATAAAACACTGTTTTTTGTTATATAATTTATATTTATGAAGTGTTAATTATATACATTTATGTACTATAATTCCCATTTTAGACACAAGCAAGCACTTTTAACTTTGTTAACTTAGTGCCACAATTATTGGTGTGATTTTCATTGGCTCATAGACTGAATTTCTGGCCTATGGTTATCTCACACAAATACTTTGAAGGGTTGCATGCTAACTTATAGGACTTCAGAATTGGATGGGACCTCAATTAATTCTACAACATCTCCAAGAGGTGCCTATCAGCTTCTGCCTAAAGATCATGAGTGATAGGACACTCTTTATCTCCCAAGAGAGTTCCTTCTGCTTTTGCAAAGTTCTAGTTGTTAGGAAAAAGTTTTTCCTTATATAGAACTGAAATTTGTCCTTGAAACTTCCCATTGCTCCTAGTCTACCTTCTCAGGCCCAGTAGAATGAGGTTAATTTACTATTGGATGTGGTAGTACAAAGTACTTGACTTACATTTTGTGCTTTTACTCAGAACAATCCTGTGAGATATGTGCTTAGGCATTATTATCCTAATTTTACAGATGAGGAATGTAGGGCTCATACCAGCTGTCCATGGCCAGTCACATTTTTGTGTCAGAGCCACAATTTGAACCTGTTTTCCTGACTGAGCTCTCATCTCCTCTTGTAATGAAATCTAAACTTGCTTTTTTTTTTTTTGCTTTTTAAGATTATAGTCTACAGAAATCCCAGGCCTTTTTTTAAAAAAACCAGAATTATTATTTTGGTCTATCTACCCATTCATATACTTGTGCAGTTGAATTTTTTTTAACCCAAATACAGGACTTTACATTTGCCCCCAGTTAAATGTCATCTCATTAGATTGAACTCATGGTTCTTTTAGTCCAGAGGTCAGCAAAGATGGCAGCACATTCAACAAGCTATTTAAATTTTTAAAACAAAGTTTTATTCTATTTAAAAATGTAAAAACCAGTCTTAGCTCTCTACTGAAAGCTAGATTTGGCCCTCTGGCCGTAGTTTGCAAATCTGAATTCTTTTGAGAACTTTGTGTGTTCTGATTCACCCTGTTAGCTTATCCCTATAGTTTTGTGCCTCTAGAAGTTTGGCAAACAAGCCATCCATGCCTATATCTAAGTGACTGATGGAGAATGGATTAGCGTTGGAGAAACTTGAGACCAGGAGACCAATTAAGGGGCCATTGAAATGGTCTGGGTGAGGTGGGATGAGATCCACAACTGGTGCCATGTGACTGGATAGAAAGTGACATGTACTTAAGAGGCGTAAAGACAGAAATGACAAGATTTGTCCACTGATTGGATATGTGAGATGAGTCAGGGTGACCCCAAACATGGATGATTAGAATTGTGGTATCCTCAATAATATTATGGAAGTTCAGGGAAAAGGTAGAGCTGAGGATGGAAAGTAATTAGTTTCTTTTTGGATATGCTGAGTTTGAGATACTTGTGGAACATCCTGTTTGAAATGCTCTATTGCTTATGTGTGACCAGAGGTCAGGAGAGATTAGAATTTAATTAAAATGATAATTGAGCCAATTGGAGCTAATAAGATCACCAAGAAAGGGAATGTAGAGAGAGAGCCCAGGATAGAGATAGGAGTCTTGCTAATAGCCACCAGGATATGGATTTAGATTATGAACCTCAAAGGAATAGAGGTTGCTGAGTGATGGTGGAAGAGGGATGGTCTGGAAATGGCAATAGAGACTAAGGAGTATTCTGACTCCTCCAGAGCAGAATTCTAGAGAATTTTTTAAGAGTAGATGCTAGTAGTAGTAGAAAGGATGCTTAGGGGAGGCAGGTATCCCTGAATGCCTGAAAATGGAAGTAGAATCAGAAGTCATCTTAAATCTAGGGGATTTTGTTAATTATTGACCCAGAATTCCAGAGGGCACAGTAAAGGGGGCAGGTAGATCTGGAATGGTTTATTGGCAGTAGATCTTGAGTGAGACATTTTAGGATTACTGTTGAGGTAGATTGAGAACGAGAGGGTAGGTAGCAGGGGTTATTGATGTTTAGCAATGGAAGGATTCAGTATCAGTATGGGAGATGGGGTGCACAGAGGAAATTTGCTGTCTAATGACACATGAGTCCATTGTATTGTGTCAGTGAATGGAAGGAGTTCTGCTGAGAAAGATAAGTGAATAGGATGTTCAAGGTCTCAGGTTAGTCTTGGAATCCTCCACCTGGTGAAATATTTTATATAGAGTTTGAGCAACCTGAGCATCAGTTTAGATATTGATTAGTTTCCAAGATGCTGGGTTGGGGATGAGGGGGTGTATTGGTTGGGGTGGCATTATGAATGTCACTCATTTATTCTACTGTTCTAATCTAGAGAAATGTTCTTAGACTCTATTGAGTCAAATTACTGATGGAATTAGGAGTTGATTCTACATTTTGAAACCTTTTGTTCCCCTAAATCTCTGCTAACAATTCTATTTCACATCTTTATAAAGTAACATTTGTCACATTTCCCCACTGTTAACTGTGCTTAATGGGTTAGGGATTGTAGGGTGGATTACTTCTTTACTTCATTGCCTCCTTTTCACCTTGTATGTGAAACACTTTAGTTGTACTAGCATGTATCAAATCATTTCAGTGATGGTCATTGGTTTTGTTGTTGTTGTTGTTGTTGTTCATAAGTTGTCAGTTTGGGACAGAGGAAGTGCGGTTTTCAGTGAGTCTGGCTCTTAAGGACTTCTAACCCTTCTTGCCAAAGTGGAGCCAGGGAATATTGACAAAGCAGCCCAGGGCCTTGGTGGGTAGTATGCAAATGGCCTGTAAAGTGGTGTTTCCACCTGTACTATGTGGCTTTCCCTTGGACTTGAACGGTCCTTTTCCTAGCCATTTTAATTGTGAAATGGCTTTATTTTAAGGTCAGCTTTTCTCCCACATGAACAAAAATATTTATAGCAGCTCTTTTTGGGGTGGCAAAAGCCAGTTGTGATATAAATGTGATGGGATACTGTTGTGCCATAAGAAATGATGAGCAGGCAAATTTCAGAAAAACCTGGAAAGACTTACATGAATTGATACTGAGTGAAGGGAGCAGAACCAGGAGAACACTGTACACAGTAAAAGTAACATTGTGCAATGATCACCTATATAGACTTAGCTCTTCTAGGCAATACAGTGATCCAAGACTATTCTAAAAGATTCATGATGGAAAATGCCATTCCCATCCAGACAAAGAACTATGGAGTCTGAATGCAAATCGAAACATACTATTTTCAGCCTTTTTGTCTGTTTGTTTGTTTCTCATGGTCTTTCCCTTTTGTTCTGATTCTTTCACTACATTACTAATATGGAGCTATGTTTAGCATGATTGTATATGTATAACCTATGTAAGATTACTTGCTATTTTCGGAAGGGAGGAGGTAAAGCAGAGAGGGAGAAAAATTTGGAACTCAAAATCTTATAAAAATGAGTGTTAAACTCTTTATATGTAATTGGAAAAAAATTAAATACTCTTCAAGTGCAAAAATAAATAACTTAACCAGCCAGTGCGGGGAAACTTGAACCCTGAAATAATATTCAGAGCCCAAATTTAGTCCCAGACAGAGTATTTATTTACCTTTGTGTTTCATTTCTATTTCTGGTATGATTTTTGCATTACCTTGTAATTGCAAAGAGAGTGGAGGGAGACTAATCTTCCTATAATGACTTTAGTTTTAATTTCAGAGAGAAAAATACATCTTAATTAACTAGGTTGTGATTTCTGGGCAATAGTTAAAAGGTTAACCTATATGAACAATAATATTTGTAGCAGCTCATTTTGGGGGGCAAAGAATTTTTTGTGTGTGTTGTGTTTGTCCTTCGTTGCTGAAGAAGACCATGCAATCAGAGAAATGATGACGTGACTTGCACTTCAGTTTGTTTTGAGTGAGGGAGGGTTGTATAGGTCACCAGCCTCACTTCTCCCCCAGAGCCATTTGAATCCAATGACCTGATATTCCTCAGGATGACTGGAGATGACCCACGATGCAATGGGAGGCCTTAGGCCCTTTAGGCCAAGGTCTTTGCAGGTACTCACTTAGGGTGAGGCAACACCCATTCATTGAATAGGCCTGTTTAAGAGATAGCCAGGGCTTGGCCCCTTTAATGAGGTCAAGAAAAAGAAAGATATCAGGCTGGGAGGGAACCAGCAACAGTTACTATTGATAATCACTTTAAAGGTAGGAGCCCCTTAGGCAAGGACCCATTGGAGTCCCAGTTTCAGAGTGCAGTAGGTTTAAGGTTTTAGGACAGGACAGGACAGGAGCCAGTAAAACCCAAGTCAACTGGGCATCTTTTGGCCATCCAAATTTACCTTCCTTTGGAGAAGAGAAGGAAGGGGAGGGGGCGCCAGACAGGAGAAGAGGAGTTGAGTTACCCGGCTAGCTGGGTCCCCATTCAGCCAGATGCATCTGCTCAAAGGATTGTGCTCATCCTTCGCTGCCAAAGAAGACCATGCCAGAGAAATGATGACATGACTTGCACTTGACTTTGTTTTGAGTGAGGGAGGGCTGTGCAGGTCACCAGCCTCACTTCTCCTCCAGAGCCTTCTTGGGTAAAGAAATTAGAAACTGAGGGGATGCCCATCAATTGAGGAATGGCTGAACAAGTTGTGGTGTGTGATCATGATGAAATAATATTGTACTATTAGAAATTATGAACAGGATGCTTTCAGAAAAGCCTGAAAAGACTTGCATGGGCTGATACAAAGTGAAATGTCCTGTGTCCAAAATAACAGCAATAATTATAGGATGATCAACTGTGAATGACTTAGCTATTCTCTGCAATACAATGATCCAAGACAACTCTGAAGGACTTATGATGAAAAATGCTATCCATCTCCAGAGAAAGAACTGATGGTGTCTGAATGTGGATTGAAGCATACTTTTCTTTAACTTTATTTTTCTTGAGTTTTTTAATCTATGTTTTCTTCCAGAACTTGACTATTATGGATATGTTTTGCGTGATTGCAGATGTATAACCTATATCAAACTGCCTGCCTTCTCGTTTATGTGAGGGTGGAGAGGGAGGAAGGAAAAAATTTGAAACTCAAAAGTTGTAAAAGAAAAAGAAAAGAAAAATGAAAAAAGCTGTTTTTACAAGTTACTAGGCAAAATAAAAAGGAAATTTTTTTTTAAATAAAAAGAAAATAGTTAAGGGGCTAACTTTTTATTTTTCTTCCTAGGCAAGTAAGAGGGAGACTGAAGAGCCAAGTTACTGAAATGAGGGAGCAGATCCCAGGTTTCAGACCAGGCCTGGCAATTTTACAGGTATTATGGTATCTCCATTAAAATAATTTGACCCATAGAAAATAAGCAGTTTTAATTTGAAATACTCTACAGAATTGTAATATTACATCACCACACACAGTTCATACTTTCAGCTTCCAGATACATTATCTTAAACATTATCTTACTCCTTGTGAAGTCTTTGCTAGAAGTGGATGCTGCGTAACGTAATTTTCTTCCTTCCCTATTATCTTGCTACTGTTGCTTTTTGCTGCAAATTGTTTCCTGTTAGAAAGCTTGGGGTTGCTGAAAAAGACAATTTGAAGGCCTGTGGTTGTATTCTGGGCACATATTCTCTGCAGTGTTTTTTGTTTTGTTTTGTTTTTAACTTTTTCCCAGATTGCTGAGTGAGAATGAAACATGTTATAGAACTGTGCTTGGAACACCTAGGGACTAGTTATTTCTTGGTTTATTTGGGGAAATTTATTAAAGAGAGAAAGCATACGTCATGAGCAAATCTAGGTTTCCATAACACTTTTCTTCAGTAATACTCTGTTTAAAGGTTTCTGTCTGATCCTTCTCTACCCTCCTTGTTTGGTTAGGTTAACTCCGGTATTTTCATTAAGCAAAAAATATTGCTTCTGCTTGGCTGCTTTGCAGGTATTTACCAGGAAGCATATCTGTGATGGATTCACCTCAGATATTTTTCTCTCCCAATACAAAAAAGTGGTTTAAAATATAGGTTATGATTAGACAAGGAATTGAGAAATAAGATTAATTTGGCTCTTTTAGTAATACCCTCTTACATGTATACACATATGTGTGTGTATACATATATGTGTGTGTATACACACACATGTCTTGAATGGCATGTTTCTATTTTATAGGCAGGTAGGTGAGAAAATAGCTGCTTGATAATAGTTGAGTCTGAATGGACAGTTGACCTACAATAAGACTGAAATGTGAGGTATTTATAGTAATTCTGGAATATTTGATTCATTTACAATCAGTGATATCAAATTTATCTTTTATATTCATTATTCAGGAGTAAGATGGTTGTAAAAACTCAAGGAGGATCCTGGGAGATTTCTTGTTACCATGTTTTGGTGAGAAAGTGTCTTTTAGATATTTGAAGTATCACTTTTAGATATTTGAGTGAAGCTACCTTTTTACAGTGAACTTTACCCTTGCATAAAACATCATTTCTATGGAGAAATAACTCATGAGTATTAAAAATACAACTTAAAAATAAACTTTTAGAGTAAATAAAAGTAAATCTTAAAAATGCAGCAGTGTACTTGTCCTCAAGATTTAATCCACTAGGGCAGATAAAACCTGAAGGCATGCAAAAAATTAAATAACAATAAAAGACAGTACTAGAAGAGATATTATTAGATCTTACATGATTATATAATAAATAATTGAATTGATAGGGAAAACTGAGTTGTGTAGGGGTGGGGGAATGTGCTTTAAACTGAAGGAAAACAATACTTGTATAACTTTGGGACTGCCTCATATGCCAAGAATATATAAGCATATGTGTTACAGTGCTCCTCAGATTCCAAAAAAGCAAAGATAAAAATTAATCATTAATTAAAATATTGATCATTAAATCATTTGTTAATTAATTGATTTTTGTAATGGTGGGAGCCAGGAGAGACAGAGACACTCTGGCTTATGGCAGATAGATGATGTTTTAGGTCCTTGTAGTATAAGTAATAATAATAGCTTACATTTAAATAATGTTTCAGGATTATGAAACACTTTGTGTTCCTCTCATCTGAACTTCACAACACCTTGTTGATCCACAGTTGTACAAATTGTCCCCATATTTTTCATGAAGAAAATGAAACTCACAGCTAAGCCTTAGGTGCTTTAAAGATGAACTGAACCTCAGAGATTATGTAATCTGATCTAGTTAATGAAGGCCATACAACTAATAAGCAGCTTTACTAGACCTTCAACCTAATGTGTTTTATTTGTTTTTTCTCTTACACTACTACTTGATTACATGAGAACAGTAGCAACTAAGGAGGGTGCACTAAATAGCGTTAAGCTACTGGGTAGCCCTGAATATGAAGCCATTCTTTTTTGCTGTTTTTATTTATGGGATTTAATATTTAATAATGTAAAATGAAAAAATCTGTGAAAGCAGATTAAAGAGAAAAAACAATCTATTTTGAGTTATATTTTTTTTGTCCAAGACAACAAAATGCACAGTGACAATGATAATGCCCATTTTTAGAGTAGCATGTCTTTCCTTGGAATCTGAATAAGGGAGCAAACTTTCTACAGAATTGTTTTAGGCATGTTGATTGTGTATATTTCAGTCAGATTGTATTCCTTGTTTTTTTCCTACAAAAAGCAACATAATCCAATCACAACAACTCCCATGACCCCATTCTTAATATTTGCTGTCCATTATCCAGGCAGTGCTCAGGTTCTTTACTGATGACTCATGGAACATGTCTTTTATAATAGTAATTCTTTTTTATAGCTGGACATGGGATTCCACTGGTATTGGGAGCTCCTGGTAAGGAATTCCCTCTACCAATACAGGTTAGAGTTGCCTGGGGTACTGAGAGATTTAGTCTTGCACATGGTAGTGATTCATTTTTGGGATAGCAGAAAATTAGAAATAAAATGGATTTCCTTTAAGATAGTGAGTGGCTGAATAAATTGTAGACTAGGGTGAATGTCATTTGGTCAGCAAGCATTTTTTAATAAGTGCTTGCTATGTTCAGGGTACTGTGCTAAGTCCTGGGGATACAGAAGTGAGGGTGGGTAACATGGCCCCTGCCTTAAAAGACCTTGTATTTTAATGGAGAAAACATGCAAAAAAAATTTGCATGCAAGATGTGTACAATGTAAAATCGAAACATGGGAGGTTGCCTGTTAAAAGGTAAGGAGTTTGGAGATGACCTGTTGCTTTGAGAAAGCGGGCCAGTACAGTGCATGGAGGAAAGGAAAGTTGTGCTGGAATTCTGTTGTCCCTGTGAGAAAGAATGAATATGAGGTATTCAGAGAAACATGGGAAAGCTTGAATGAACAGATGCAGAACAATGAAAGCAGAACCAGGCAAACCACTGGTAGAAATGAATCCCTGAGGGCCACATGCTGACTTTGCAAACCACAAATTAACATTGTGTTGTATTGTGTTTTTATTTATTTTGCTGCATATTCTCGAATTACATTTTAATCTGATTCCTGCTGAAGTTTTCTAGGCAGGGTGTTTGAGGTCTCTGGTATACAGAGTGACAGCTTTAATATAAATTTTAAAAAACAAACAACTAACAGGCAGCTGAACTCAGATAAATTGCAGTGCAAATCTTTGCATTCACATTATTGAAATCATCGTATATATTATTTTCCTGGTTTTGCTTACTTCATGTCTAAGTCTTCCTATGTAAAACCAATTTCATATTATAAGATATTAAAGAAATTGTTTCACTCTCCTGCGAATGTTTATTGCCAACAAGAGTTGCACAGTTCTTTGTCTTAATAACAAGTTAGAGGGTAACAGATCTCTTAAAACTGTTGTAGAAGCAGTACAAGCAGTCTTCCTACTTTCCTCAGCCTTGAATGTAAGAAGGGAGAAGGGAATTTTAGATCCGTTTGTATTTGTTGCTTGTTGTTCCCTTAAACTATATCTAATTAATTATTTCCAAAGGCTATGTATTTCTGTGTTAAAATCTCCTAGATAGAATAGGAACATTCCCCAAAGTTAACTGTAATAAGATTTGTTTCAATAAAAAACACTACTTTATCAAACTAAAATTTAATAACTTTCTTATGTATTATACCTCACTAAGTAACTTTGTGTTTGTTTGTTCTAGGTTGGAGATAGAGATGATTCAAATCTTTATATAAGTATGAAGCTAAAAGCTGCTGAGGAGGTAAATCTAAACTGGTACTGCTAGCTAGCACGATGATCCCATCACCACTTCTCTCCCCCAATTAAAATTCTCATACCTTTATCCTCATTTGATTTGTATTTATAAATAAGTGACTTCTAACTAGAGCCTTTGTTTTTTATTTACTTGCTTTGCTTCTTAAACAGAAAGCTAGAGTGGAAGAATTAAAGAAGCACAATAAATCTGAAATGTTGTGGAGAAATAAATAAATGGGTAATTTTATGGCAGTGGTTCTCAAACTTTTGGTTTTGTGACCTTTTTGCACTCTTAAAAATTATTGAGGACCCCGCCCAAAGAGCTTGTGGACTGTATCCTTTTATTGTTGACCATATTAGAAATTAAAAGCATTAGTATTATTATGAAAATAGTTTTGACTTTGTGGACTCCTTGAAAGGACTGGGGACTCCCTCCCAGGGATGGATCCATCACTCTGACAATCATTAGAATGCTACAGTCATCATTACCCATTACTCTCAGTCCTTCCACTTCTAGCTAGTTAGATCATTAAACATGTTTTACATTTTCATTCTTACAGATTGGAATCAGAGCCACTCATATTAAACTACCAAGAACCTCAACTGAGGCAGAGGTAAGCTGTTGGGCTCATGTGGAGCAAACCTTATGGTTCCATATCATGGTTATGATTTATTGACATTTTCAGGGCTGAGAGTGTGTGTGTGTGTGTGTGTGTGTGTGTGTGTGTGTGTGTGTGTGTGTAGTCCTGTGATGTAGGTGGTTCAACATTGAACACATATCTGTTAAGTATCTGCTATGTTTAGAATATTGTGCTCAGAACTGAGGGTAATACAAAAAATAATTCCCTGATCCCTGCCCTCACAGAGCATACAGTCTAGGAGGTACCTATAACAGACACAGCACATAAAATAATTCAAATACATAAAAAGAGAAGAACTTAGTTCTATATAAGAGAGGCTATGAAGTTATATAAAAAGTTTAGCATCTATATTGAATCTATTGTTTCTCCTCAGTGTCCTCTCCTTTTTCCCCTCTCATTCATTCCCAACACACGTGCCAAAATTACCTTCCTGAAACACAGGTCACTCCCCTACTCAACAAACGAATGAAATACGAACTCTTCTCTCTGGAATTTAAAGCCCTTTACAATCAGACCTTAGCTAACTTTTCCAGACTGATTTGCCATTTCTCCCTTCTTCTAGTCTGCATTCTAGCCAGACCAGCCTACTTTCCTGTTCCTCATACATGACATGCCATCTCATCTCCTTACCTTTGCACAGGTTGACCCCTCATGCTTGAATCCATTTCTTCCTCAACACACCTTTAACTTTTGAATCCCTAGTTTCCTTTAAAGTTTGGCCCAAATACCATTCCTTACATGCAGCCTGTTCTGATCATCTTGGCTGCTAGTTACTCCTATGCCCCCCCCACCCTCCCCAAAAAATTATCTTGTATCTGTTTTATGTCCTTATATATATAATTTGTCTCCTCCTATCAGCATTGGTAGTAGCTTCTTCCCTGAGAATGCCTTAACAACAATTAAATCACAGATCCAGACTGTTTCCCCAGAGAGATTCCCATGCCGTTTTTTTAACTACTATCTCAACATACCTCTCTAGTATCTAGAGATGTTATTGGGAGGTGTTTTGATCTAACAGGAAAGTTATATGCAGGATCTATATGATAGTGGGTTTTTTCTTTGAACTCTCTGAAATAAAACTCTTGAAGAGGAAATGAGATTGGATATGTTTTGCCTTAGAATAGTTTCCATTCCTACCCTCTGCCTTCTTTAACTTATCAAATTTGTTTTTAGGTTTTAAAGTGCATCACATCTTTGAATGCAGACCCTACTGTACATGGACTCCTGGTCCAGTTACCTTTAGATGCAGAAAAGACCATTAACACTGAGCTGGTGACAAATACCATTGCTCCTGAAAAGGATGTGGATGGGTATGTTTGACTTTTTGAGTCATTTCATTTTAAAGCTGTTTTATCTTTAGAACATGTATTGGTAGCTCAGGGAAACTCCACGCCACTGCTTAAAAGTTTTCAGTGCTCTTAACTGCTTTGTTCTTACTCTACCTTTAATGTTACAGATTGACTAGCATCAGTGCTGGAAAGCTTGCTAGAGGTGACCTAGAAGGTTGTTTTATTCCCTGTACACCTAAAGGATGCTTGGAACTTATCAAAAGGACAGGTAAGGCTATATTTTCAGAGCCTCCTTTTTGTTTGTTTTTTTAAGGTCTTCTTTTAATGTTTATACTTTCTGCATTATGAATGGCCCATTTTCCCCCATAATATTATACTTTATTTAGCCAAATGTTTCATTCTTGATTGAAAGCCTTTGTCTTTTGTATTTTGGAATATCATTCTAAATTCACTTCTTCTTCAGAGTGGCTGGTGCCAAATCTTGTATGATCCTGACTGTGACTCCTTGGTATTTGAACTCTGTTTTTTGGCTGCTTGATTTTTTTCGTTTTTCTTTTTTCCAGGAAACATTGGGCTTAGGGCTGTTGTATTCACAGGGGTTTCTTATAGGAAGTGATTGGTAGATTCTTTCTCTTTTCACTTTGCTTTCTGCTTCTAAGCATTCTGAGCAATTTTCATTTATAATTTCTTGATGTGTGGTAGACAGACTTGGGGGAGTGTCATGATTTTTCAGAAAGTTTGATAATTTTCGATTAGCTCTCTTTGGCCTGTTTTCCTGGTCAGTTGTTATGTTATTCTATTTTTACTTTTTTTGTTTGGCTTGGTTTTTTTTCTTTCATTTTGTGGTTTTGTTTTAATTTTTCTTCTTTTGTTGAGTCATTTTCTGTTTGACTTTTTCTAATCTTCATGGTATTCAGTTCTTGGTTGAAGTTTTTTACCATGTCTTCTAGGGTGTTAATTTACTATTTTTTTGTAAGGTTACTCTCTTCATTGGGTTTTACACCTTGCGTCTCTGTCCAGTGTATTTCCTTGTAATGTTTCTTGTATTTCTTGATTTGTTCATATTGATTGTCTCAGAGTCTAGGTTGGGGGTGGGGAGAGGGTGTCACAGGGGTTCTATGCTTGGGTCACATACTGTTCTTGCACACCTGAAGGGAGTGAGCAGGCCTCGCCTGGTTCCATATGTGGTGAACAAGATTAGTACATTCCCTCGAGGGATTCCAGTGCTACCCTAGCACTGGCCTCTGCCTTTGTCCACCTTCTTGCTGCAAGGCTCCTGGGCAGATCTCTGTGTCAGGCTTTGCCTTTCCCCTTGCTGCCAGGCCCAGGGGCTACTGCCAGCATTGCTACCTAAATTTTGGTAAGTACTCTCTGTCACCACATGGTCTTTCTCCCTGCCTTAGGTGCTGCTACAGCTGTTCCCACACTGAGTCCTACCAAAAGACTTTGGGGTTGCCCCCACCTGGTCTTTGTTTAAGGCTCTTCTCCTGCCACTGGGCTTGGATGGCCCCTTCCCAGGTGGGGGCCACACTATTCCTTTGCAGTTGCCCAAGTCTGCTCTGTACTGCTCTCTTGACCTGTCCCATATGGTCAAGATTCCTACAAGATTTTTTCAGTCCCTCTGTGCACTCATAGGACTGGTGCAGGACTCTATGTGTTGATTATCCTTATTTCATCAGATAACAGGACATTTTTAGTTTGGGGGTAATGTTTTGTGGGAGATCTGGGCTCCTATAGGTCACCCCACCTTCCAGGGTCTTGGCTTCCTCCTATGCAAAATGAAGGTGTTTTACTAGATATAAGATCCCTTCCAGCTCTAAATCTCATCTCAGGACCTTTCTCGTTTTCCAGCCATAGCCTCTACCCAAAGCTCCAGTTTCAAGGGAAATGTGGGCAAGGAGAACTCTTAACACTCTTCCAGTATATCATTTTTCTTGAACTGAAGGAAAGTAAAACTATATACTTATTAATTTAATCTCCCTCTTCTCTCTGCTCCTTGTCCTCCTTCCCACTCCCCCCTGCTTTACTGCTTATAAATTTTGTTTCTTGTAATTTAATCTGGTACCCTCTTCCATATTGCTGTTTAGCTGTGTGTCAAGGTTTTTTTTTCCGTGTGTGTGGGTTTTCTTCCCACTCTGCTATGACTCAGTGAATGAATTTTACTTAAACTGCTTTCAGAAAACCCACAGCAAAAAAGGAGCACATGTCCAAGCCTTAATTTGTTACTCAAACTTAAAAGCAGAGAAATTCTGCCCAAGAATGAGGGGAGGTGAAGAAATTTTAAAAGTTTCTGACTTTTGATAGAAGCTAATACCTGCATACTTACTCCCTCTGACCCCAGTAAAATATAGGTAGCATCATGAACAAAAATTCCTCCTACCTCTGTGTTTGAGATCGATTCTGGGGTTTCTTTCAGGAGTACAAATTGCTGGTAGGCATGCTGTGGTGATTGGACGTAGCAAGATTGTTGGTGCGCCAATGCATGACTTGCTTCTGTGGAATAATGCCACAGTGACCACATGCCATTCGAAGACTATCCAGTTGTCTGAGGAGGTAAGATCTTCAAGGAGTAGTGTATACCTAAGATTTATCAGTGTTATGTGACCAAAAGTATGCCATGTTGTAAGGGTGCAGGGAATTGGGTGTCACAGAGTAGCACTTGGGGCATTGACAGTCTGTTTTCTGACAGTACTGAAATTCTTAGCACAGAACAGGGATATAAATTCTAATGCCTTTGTAATCATAGGCAAATGTCTAAATCAAGATGTGTTGAGCCAGATTTCTGTATTCCTAGTAAGATGAGGCTAATGCTTCCTTTAATAAAGATGTATCTTATAGAACTGAAGGAGGTAAGTATCAGAAATATCTTTACTTGACATTTTTAGTAATGTCTTTGAGTCATTTTGTAAGGCTTTCCTCCTTTCAACCTCTCCCCCCAAATACCCCCAGTTAATTTCTTTCACAATGTCCCTACAAAGAACATGGTCACATCCCTATTTTATAGATGAGGAGTTTGTAACCCTTAGAAGCTAAGTGACTTATAAGGCTTGTCTGAGGTAGCTTAGGGAAAAGGCAAGGTTCCTTATGTTATCTTTCCATTCCAATGCCCTTTCAACTTCTAGACTGTGTTTCTAGTATCTATTTCTATTTATTGCTATGATTGTTTTTGGGTTCCCCCCTTTTTTTGACAGGTAAATAAAGCTGATATCCTTGTGGTTGCAACTGGACAACCTGAAATGGTGAGAGGAGAATGGATTAAACCTGGAGCTGTAGTAATAGACTGTGGAATCAACTATGTTCCAGGTTGGTGCTCCACTTGTTATTTTTTGGAAGTTGGGGAGGGTAAAGGAAGATCCTTTGACTTGTTGGAAATAAGCCAGGAACACACATGTTGAATGGAATGGTGATAAGTGAACTATTCTAGAATTTGTGCCATTTATGGACCTTATTATAATGGGGAATGGGAGGAGGGGGTAGAGATGTGATTTTTTTAGATGACATTGATGAAATCTAGTCTTATTGAATAAATATACAGTGTCTCATCCAGGCTTTATTTCAGGTCTTAAAGTGAGGGATAATCTTCTTTTCCCCTTCTAGTCTTAAATATGAGGTACAGTTATTAAATTGCTAGGAAAATTAGTCACTGTCAAGTTTTCACCATATTTAATCTCCCTCCCACTCTCTCACCATGCTTTTAAGCAGTAACTCATAATTGATAGCTCGTTTTTCCTGCAGTGCAATTATCTAATGGATTATAAAGAAATTGTTCTCCTGCAACTCATCACTTTCACTGCTTCCCGATGACATGGGAGTTTCTTCTATTTAAGAGCTTATGTCCTCCACGTAACAAGATTTCAGTCTTTGCCATTCTTCACCCTTATCTTTTGTGAGATGCAGAAAGATGGAATAAGAAAGTTAATAGATGATGCCCACTTATTCTTGTAGGTTATCGAAAATGTTTATTTGAACTTGAAGATTTACTGGCCTCCACTACAATCTGCCTTTCTGAGAAAGTAAATATGAATAAAACAAAAACAGCTCTTTCTAACTGTTGTTTGTCTATAAATTGTTATTGTTAGATCAGAATATATAAACACATGGTTGCCTGCAGAATTGGTTATGTTCCATGAAAAAGAATAAAAAACTTGACAATTATAATAGAGTGAGTGAATGAATCCAAAGGCTAAATAACGTCATCCTACCAAAAACTCAATGGACCTGTGCCTCTTAAAAGTAAAAGTGCGATTAGGTTAGTGAGAAAAATGGAGACTGTGCCATATAAGGATCATCTGATGGAACCAAGAATGTGCATTCTGTAGAAGAGAAGAGTTAAAGGGAACATGGTAGCAGTTTCCAATTATTTGCAACCCTGTCATGTGGAAGAGGGTTTAGAGTTCCTACGTTATCTGTAATAAGCCAAACTGGGTGCTGGAGGTAGAAGTTTCAGGAAGGCAAGTTTCAGTTCCATGTAGAAAAATACTTCCTTACAACTTGCACTGTCTCAAAGTGGAAGAGGCAGTGGTCTCCTTGCCAGGAGGTGTTGAGTTTCACCTCATTGGCTGGAAATCCTTAAGCAGAAGCTGAAGAATGTTTTGTTGGGGCTGCTCCAAAAGGGATTCTTAGACATCTTGTAGGGGATGGATTAGGTGGCCTCTAAGGATCTCTCCAGTTTTTAGAGGCTGAAATTCAATGAAAGCTTCCACATTTTCACATTGAAAAAATGGCCAGTCTGATAGTCATACCTTTCCTAAGGCACACTCACAGCCAAGACAGAGAGAGAGAGAGATAAAATTATGATGAAAACAGAAAAGCAGTCTGTAACCCACTATGTTATTAGCCTAAATCTGAGAGTATGGAAAAAGAAAAGTTTGAAGTGAATCCAAAAACCAAGCTGCAGACAGTAAGTTGACTGTAGTTACAGATCCATTAATTAGAAGTGTTACTCTGACTGAGCCTTTTAGGTTATGAGATCCAGGAGTAAGTGTTCTTTCCCAATTTGCTGGTCAAAAACAAACAAAACTCAACTATCTAAAGCTTTCACAGAGGTTCTGGCTGTTCTGGAGGTAGATAAAGCAGTAGCATCTTTTATATTTGCATAGTGTCTTATCCTTTTCAAAGCACTTGCATTTACATAATTTTGGTAGGGGAGGTGGCATTTCCCAGCACTGTAGAGGAGGAGGCTATAAAGGCAGAGCTTGGATTAGGACCCATGTCTCTTGACTCCTACTTCAGTGCTCTCCCCAATATAGTGTTCCTCATCCCTAGAGAAATGAAAGCAGAGAAAAGTGGTGACTAAAACAAGGTTACGTGCAGATGTTGAAAGGCCCTGCTTACAATGGAATTCCAGATTCTGGCTCTGAACTTTGGAGCTGCAAAGTCTAGACCTCTTTCCCCTTTCCTAGGAGAAGCAGTGAAACTGAGTGTGGGAGGTGCTTTGTGTGAGGGAGTATATGGTCTATCCTTTGCTTTTGTTCTTCCAAATAACTATTCTTTGCTGGTAAGATTTGTAGTTGTTCTTGGCATCCTTTTGAGGGAAGTGTAATTACATTCTTTGCCTTTTGCATACATTTATGGAGCTGCTCATCTTTGGAATTGGATGTTGGATTGTTCTTCAACTCACGCAGGGAGCTTAACAGAATGCTGACAGTTGCTGTAGAAACGGGATCTGGCAGCTGTGACAGGGTTCAGGCTTTGTGCACCTAAAAACTCCCTTTTGTAGGCCTTGGTAAATTAACATTTTAAGAAGGGTTCATTATGGAACTGTTAATTGGCATAACGAATAAAGAACAGCTTCGGTTTTCTTCAGTGCCTGGTATCAAGCTAAAGGATTTTCCTGTTAGTTTGTCAAAGCCTAAGCATTTTGTTAAGATTTTCCATTTTTTCATATGTTTATTTTAATAATTTAGCAACTGTCATTTAACCTATTCTTTTTGAAGTTGGAAAATAGCTATAACTTACAACAGCCATAGCACATTTTATTTTTTTTTAATTTAAATTTTCCTGTTACATGTAAAAACAATTTTTAACACTTGTTTTTAAAACTTTTGAGGTCCAAATTCTCTCTCTTCATTGAGAAAGCAAACAATTTGGTATGTTATACATGTATAGTCATGCAAAACATATCCATATTAATCATATTGTAAAAGAAAACAGACAAAAACCTCAAGAAAAAAATATGCTTCAATCTGTATTCAAACACCATCAGTTCATTCTCTGGGTGGATAACATTTTTCATCATAAGTCCTTCACGGTTAGATTGTTGTATTGCTAAGAATGGCTCAGTCATTCATAGCTCATCATCTTACAGTGTGGCTTGTTCTTTGTACATAGTACATAGTACATTGCACTTTGGATTATCCCATGCAATTATTTCTAGGTTTTTCTGAGAGCACCCTGCTCATCATTTCTTATAGTATGGTAGTATTCCATCGTAATGACATTCCACAGCTTGTTCTACTATTCCACATTTGATGGGCATTCCCTTAATTTCTAATTTTTGCCCCCAGAAAAGAGCTGTTATAAATATTTTTGTACATATAGGTCCTTTTCCTTGGTTTTGATCTCTTTGGGGATACAGACCTGGTAGTGGTATTGCTAGATCAAAGGGTATGCATGGTTTTATAGCTCTTTGGGCATAGTTCCAAATTGTGCTACAGAATAGTTCAGTCAGTTCATAACTCCACCAATACTGCGTTAATGTCTCTTTTTTTTCACATCCCCTCCAACATTTGTCATTTACCTTTTCTATCCTATTAGCCAATCGAACAGGTAAGAGGTAGTACTTCAGAATTGTTTTAATTTGCATTTCTCCAATCATTGGTGAGATAGAATATTTTTTCATATGGCTGGAGATAGCTTTGATTATTTCATCTGAAAACTAATCATGTCTTTTGATCATTTATCAGTTTGGGAATGGCTCTTATTTTTAAAATTTTGTTCTTTATATGTTAGAGAAATGAGGCCTTTATCAGAGAAACTTTCTTCAAAATGTTTTCACAGTTACTATTGCTAACTGTGTTTCCCTCCTTCTTATTCCTCTTTCTCTCCCACTCCCCACTTCCTTTTACTCTATTCTCTCTCCTTTCACCTTATCCCTCTTCAAAAGTGTTTTGCTTGAAACAGAAGAATATTGTACACAATGATAACCACTGTGTGCAATGACTGACTGGTAGACTTAGCCCTTCTCAGCAATTCAAGGTCCTAAAACAGTTCCAAAGGACTCATTTTGGGAAAATGCCATCCACATCCAGAAAAGAAACTATGGAGTCCGAATGCAGAGTGGAACTGACTTTCTTTTGTTTTGTTTATCTTCCTCATGGTTCCTCCCATTCATTCTAATTCTTCTATACAACATGACTAATGTGAAAATATGTTTAATAGGAATGTATATGTAGAGCCTATATCAGATTGCATGCTGTCTTGGGGAGGGAGGAGAGGGGGGGCCAAATCTAATAAAAGTTATAGAAGTAAATGTTGAAAACTAAAAATAAATTAACAAAAAAAAAAGTATTTTGCTTCTCTGACTAGCCCCTTCCCCAATCTTCCCTCCCTTCTATCACAAATCCCCAACTTCCCTCATCCCTTTCCCCTCCTACTTTGCTGTAGGGTAAGATAGATTTTTGCTTCCTCTTTGAACTAGTTTTGATGAGAGTGAAGTTCCTTCACTCATCCTCAACTCTCCCCTCTTCCCATCCACTGTAAAAGTTTTTCTGACTTTTTTTAGGTGAGATAATTTACCCCTATTCTACCTTTCCCTTTGTCTTTCTCCTAGCATATTCCTCTCTCACTCTTAAATTTTATTTTTTTAGACATCATCCCTTCATATTCAGCTCACACCTATGCTCTCTATATATACCTCTTCAATCTGCCCTAATAATGAGAAAGGTCTTATGAGTTACAAATATCATCTTCCCATGTGGGAATGTAATCAGTTTAACTTTATTAAGTTCCTTATGATTTTTCTTTCCTGTTTACCTTTGTATGTTTCTCCTGACTCTTGTATTTAGAAGTCAAATTTTGTTTTCAACTCTGGTCTTTTCATCAAGAATGTATACAAGTCCTCTATTTAATTTAATATCAGTTTTTTCCCCTGAAGGATTATACTCAGTTTTGCTGACTAAGTGATTCTTCGTTGTAATCCTAGCTCCTTTGCTCTCTGAAATGTCATATTCCAAGCCCCTTGATCCTTTAATGCAGAAGCTGCTAAATATTATATTATCCTGATGGTGGCTCAAATTGTTTCTTTCTGGCTGCTTGCAATATTTTCTCCTTCAGCTGGGAACTCTGAAATTTGGCTATAATATTCCTGAGGGTTTTCATTTGGGGATTTCTTTCAGGAGGTAATTGGTGGATTCTTTCTATTTCTATTTTGCACTCTGGTTCTAGAATATCAGGGCAGTTTTCCATGATCATTTCTTGAAAGATTATGTCTGGGCTTTTTTTTTTTTTTAGTCATGGTTTTCAGGTGGTACAAACATTTTTATATTATCTCTGTAGTCATGCTATGTAGAAGAATTAACATGAATGGGAGAAATCATATAGCAAACTAAAACATAATACAAAAGAAAATGATCTGCTACGTTCTGCAGTTGAATTCCATAGTTCTTTCTCTGGATGTGGAAGGCATTTTGCCTTAAAAGACCATTGGGGATTTTTTTAAGTCTTTGCATTACAATGAAGTTCCAAGTCTACCAGAAAAAACTCTTGCACACTGTGGTCATTCATTTGCACAAATCTTTCCTGGTTCTGCTGCTTTCACACAGCATCGGATCATATAAGTCTTTCCAGGCCTCTGTGAAGTCATTTCTAATAGCACAATAGTATTCCATTACATTCATATACCATAATTTATTCTACCATTCCCCAGTTGATAGGCATCCCCTTGATTTCCAGTTTTTGGCCACCACAAAGAGTGCTGCTATAAATATTTTTGTACATGTGGGACCCTTTCCCGTTTTTATGATTGATCTCCTGGGTATGCAGTCCTAGAAGCACTATTGCTGGGTCAAAGGGTATGCATATTTTTGTAGCCCTTTGGGTATAGTTCCAAATTGCTCTCCAGAAAGGTTGGATCAGCTCACAGCTCCACCAACAATGAATTAGTGTTCCAACTCTCGTACATCCTCTCCAACATTTATCATCTTTATGTTCTGTCATGTTTGCCAGTCTGATAGGTGTGATGTGGTACCTCAGAGTTGTTTTGATTTGCATCTAAGCAATAGTGATTTAGAGCATTTTTTCATATGACTATAGATATCTTTTAATTTCTTTCTCTTAAAACTGCCTATTCATATCCTTTGACCATTTATCAGTTGGGGAATAACTTGTATTTTTGTACATTCAACTTAGTTCTCTACATATTCTAGAAATGAGGCCTTTATCACAGACACTAGCTGCAAAAATTCTTTCCCAGTTTTCTGCCTCCCTCCAAATCTTGGTTGCGTTGAGTTTGGTTGTGCAAAAACTTTTCAGTTTAATGTAATCAAAATTATCCATCTTGCACTTCATAATGCTTTCTCTCTCTTCTTTAGTCAAAAATTCTTCCCTTCTCCATAAATCTGATAAATATGCTATTTCTTGCTCCACCAATTTGTCCATAGTATCAATCCTTATACCTACATCGTGAACCCATTTGGACTTTATTCTTGTAGACGGTGTCAGGCATTGGTCTATGCCTAGTTTCTGCCACACTGTTACCCAGTTTTCCCAGTAGTTTTTGTCGAACAGTGAGTTCTTATCCCAGAAGCTGGGGTCCTTGGGTTTATCAAACAGTAGATTACTGTATTCATTGCCGACTGTGTCTTGAGTACCTAGCCTATTCCACTTGTTTATCCTTCTGTTTCTTACCAAGTGCCAAGTGGTTTTGATAATTGCTGCTTTATAATAGAATTTGAGATCTGGTAGCACTAGGCCACCTTCCCTACCATTTGTTTTCATTAGTCCCCTTGATATTCTGGACCTTTTGTTCTTCCAGATGAATTTTGATATTATTTTTTCCAGCTCTAGAAAATAATTATCTGATAGTTTGGTATGGCACTAAATAAGTAAATTAAGTTAGGTAGAATTGTCATTTTTATTATATTGACTCGGCCTACCCATGAGCAACTGATATTTTTCTATGTATTTAGATCTGACTTTATTTGTGCAAAAAATGTCTTGTAATTGTGTTCATCTAGTCCCTGGGTTTGTTTTGGCAGGTAAACTTCCAAATATTTTATAGTGTCTGCCCTACCTTTAAATGAGATTTCTCTTTCTCTCTCTTGCTGTTGGGCATTGTTACTAATATATAGAAATGCAGAAGATTTGTGCAGTTTTATTTTGTAACCTGCAACTTTGCCAAAGTTGTTTATTATTTCAAGTAGTTTTTTACTTGAATGTCTGGGATTCTCTAAGTATATCATCATATCATCTGCAAAGATTGATAACTTAGTTTCTTCTTTGCCTGTTCTAATTCCTTCAATTTCTTTATCTTCTTTAATTGCTACACCTAACATTTCTAGTACCATATTGAATAATAGTGGTGATAATGGACATCCTTGTTTCACCTCTGATCTTATTGGAAATGTATCTAGCTTATCACCATTGCATATAATACTTGCTGAAAGTTTTAGATATATGCTACTTATTTTTTTTATGGAAAGTTCTCTTTACTCCTATGCTCTCCAGTGTTTTTAATGGGAATGGGTGTTGTATTTTGGCAAAAGCTTTTTCTGCATCTATTGTGATAATCATGTGGTTTTTGTTAGTTTTGTTGTTGATATGACCTAAAATGCTAATAGTTTTCCTAATATTGAACCAGCCCTGCATTCCTAGTATGAATTCTACCTGATGATATTGTGTTATTCTAGCAATAAGTTGCTGTATTTTTTTTTTTTGGCAAAAATTTAAAATTTTTGCATCTATATTCATGAGAGAAATAGTCTATAATTTTCTTTCTCTGTTTTGGCTCTTCCTGGTTTAGCTATCAAAACCATATTTGTATCATAAAAAGAATTTGGTAGAACTCCATCTTTGCCAGTTTTCCCAGATAGTCTGTATAGTATTGGAATTAACTGTTCTTTAAATGTTTGATAGAATTCACTTGTAAATCTATCCAGCCCTGGAGATTTTTTCCTGGTGTTCAATTTCTTTTTCTGAGATGGGGTTGTTTAAGTATTCAACCTCCCCTTCTGTTAATTTGGGCAATTTATATTTTTTGAAATACTCATCCATCTCATTTAGATTGTTGAATTTATGGGCATTAAGTTGGGCAAAGTAATTTCTAACTATTGTTTTAATTTCCTCCTCAGTGGAGGTGAGTTCACCCCTTTCATTTTTGATATTGGTAATTTGGTTTTCTTTTTTAAATCAGATTGACCGAAGGTTTATCAATTTTATTATTTTTTTCATAAAACCAACTGTTAGTTTTATTTATTAGTTTAGTAGTTTTCTTAATTTCAATTTTATTAATCTCTCCTTTGGTTTTCAGTATTTCTAATTTGGTATTTACTTGGGGATTTTCAATTTGTTCTTTTTCTAGCTTTTTCAGTTGCATGCCCAAGTCATTGATCTCCTCTTTCCCTATTTTATTCATATAGGCATTCAGAGATATAAAACTTCCCCTAAGAACTACTTTTGCAGTATCCCATAAAATTTGGTAGGTTGTCTCATTATTGTCATTCTCTTGAATGAAGTTGTTCATTGTTCCTATGATTTGCTGTTTAATCCACTCCTTCTTTAGGATTAGATTGTTTAGTTTCCAATTAATTTTTGGTTTATCTTTCCATGGCCTTTTATTACATATAATTTTTATTGGATTATGATCTGAGAAGGATGCATTGACTATCTCTGCCTTTCTGCACTGGATTGTTAGGTTTTTATTCTCTAGAACATGATCAGTTTTTGTATATGTGCCATGTACCTCTGAGAAAAAAGTATGTTCCTTTCTATTCCCGTTCAGTTTTCTCCAGAGATCTAGCATATCTACCTTATCCAGAGTTTTATTCACCTCCTTAACTTCTTTCTTGTTTATTTTAAGGTTAGATTTATCAAGTTTAGAGGGGGGGGGGAGGTTGAGGTCCCCCTCTAATATAGTTTTACTGTCTATTTCTTCCTGCAACTCCCCCAGCCTCTCATAAGAATTTGGATGCTATACCACTTGGAGCATACATGTTTAGTAATGATATTGCTTCATTGTCTGGTGCATTTTAGCAGGATATAGTTTCCTTCCTTATATCTTTTGATTAGATCTATTTCTGCTTTCACTTTCTCTGAGATTAGGATTGCTATCCCTGCTTTTCTTACATCCGCTGAAGCACAATGTATTCTACTCCAACCTTTTACCTTTACCCTGTGTGTACCCCTCTGTTTCAAATATGTTTCTTGTAAACAACATATTGTTGGATTATGACTTTTAATCCATTCTGCTATCTGTCTCTTTTATGGGAGAGTTCATTCCATTCACATTCACAGTTAAGATTACAATCTGTATCTTTCCCTCCAACCTCTTTCCTACCATATGTACTTTTAGTTCTCCTGTCTCCCTTCCCCTTCTCAATAGTTTTCACTTTTGACCACACCTCCTGTATTCTTCCCTTCCTTCTTTCAGCCCCCCTCCCTTTTACTCCCCTTCACCCTTACTACTTCTCACAAAATCATTAGCTTCCAGTTGCTCCATTCTTATTTCTAAAGAATTATTTTCTTCAGTGAGCTTTTGGACTTCCTTTTCCATTTGGCCAGTTATGCTTTTTAAGGCGTTCTTCTCCTGATTGGCTTTTTGGACCTCTTTTACCATTTGTCCTAGTCTGTTTTTTATGGTGTTATTTTCTTCAAGGGTGTGGGTGTGGGTGTATGTGTGTGTGTGTCTGTGTCCATGTCTGTGTGTGTCCTTTACCAAGCTGCTGACTCATTTTTTTCATGATTTTCTTGCATCACTCTCATTTCTCTTCCCAGTTTTTCCTCCATCTCTTTTACATGATTTTCAAAATCCTTTTTGAGCTTTTTCACAGACTGAGACCAATTCATATTTTTCTTATATTTTTTATTTATTTTTAGTTTTCCACATTCATTTCCACAAGATTTTGAGTTATATATATGTGTTGTTTTGCTAAAGACTTCCATAGTAGTCATGATGTGAAAGACTATATTTCCCCACATCCTATCTTGCCTCCCATTTATTCTGTTCTCTCTTTTGACCTTGTCCCTCCCCTAAAGTGTTTACTTCTAATTACTCCCTCCTCTCATTTCCCCTGCCTTCTGTCATCCCCCCCACCCCATTTATCCCCTTCTCCCTTACTTTCTTGTAGTGTAAAATAGATTTTCATACCAAGTTGAGTGTACATGTTATTCCTTCCTTAAGCCAAATGTGATGAGAGTAAGCTTCAGTTTTTCCCTCACCTCCCTTTTCCCCTCCATTGAAAAAGTTTTTTCTTGCCTCTTTTATGAGAGATAATTTACCCCATTTCATTTATCCCTTTCTCCTCCCAATATATTCTTCTCTCACCCCTTAATTTCACTTATACATATATATATTTTAGATATCATCCCTTCCTATTCAACTCACCCTGTGCCGTGTGTGTGTGTGTGTGTGTGTGTGTGTGTGTGTGTAATCCCTCCAACTATCCAAATACTAAGAAAAGTTTTAAGAGTTACAAATATTATCTTCCCATGTAGGCATGTAATCAGTTTAACTTTATTACGTTCCTTATGATTTCCCTTTCCTGTTTACTTTTGTATGCTTCTCTTGAGTCTTGTATTTAAAGTCAAATTTTCTATTCAGCTCTAGTCTTGTCATCAAGAATGCTTGAAAGTCCTCTATTTCATTGAATGACCATTTTTTCCCCTGAAGTATTATACTCAGTTTTGCTGGGTAGGTGATTCTTGGTTTTTATCCTAGTTCCTTTGACTTCTGGAATATCATATTCCAAGCCCTTCAGTCCCTTAGTGTAGAAGCTGCTAGATCTTGTGTTATCCTGATTGTATTTCCACAATATTCAAATTGTTTCTTTCTGGCTGCTTGCAATAATTTCTCCTTGATCCAGGGACTCTGGAATTTAGCTACAATATTCCTAAGAGTTTCTCTTTTTGGGTCTCTTCCAGGAGGTGATTCAGTGGATTCTTTCAATATTGATTTTACCCTCTGGTTCTAGAATATTAGGGCAGTTTTCCGTGATAATTTCATGAGAGATGATGTCTAGGCTCTTTCTCATAAAGTCATTAGCTTCCATCTGCTCCATTCTAATTTTTAAAGAACTCTTTTCTTCAGGAGCTTTTGAACCTCCTTTTCCATTTGGCTAATTCTGCTTTTTAAGGCATTCTTCTCATTGGCTTTTTGAACCGCTTTTGCCATTTGAGTTAGTCTATTTTTAAAGGTGTTATTTTCTTCAGCATTTTTTGGGTCTCCTTTAGCAAGGTATGGACTTGGTTTTCATGATTTTCTTGCATCACTCTCATTTCTCTTCCCAATTTTTCCTCCACATCTTTTATTTGCTTTTCAAAATCCTTTTTGAGCTCTTCCATGCCCTGAGACCATTGTATATTTATTTTGGAGCTTTTTGGACACAGAAGCGTTGACTTTTATGTCTTCCTTTAATGTGATGCATTGTTCTTCCCCATCGTAAAGGATGTAAAAAAATACCTGTTCACCAAGAAAGTAACCTTCTGTAGTCTTATTGTTTTTCCTTTTTTGGGCATTTTCCTAGCTAGTTATTTGACTTTTGAGTCCTTTGTCAAGAGGAGGGTATACTCTAAGTACCTGTAAGTTCTCAGTTCCTTGATTGGCATAATCAAAGGAGAGTTTACTCCTCTCTTGGCCTGCGCTCTGGTCTAGGAGTAACCACAAGCTTTTCTGCCCAGAATCTGTGAGTAGAATTCCCTGGCCTGTGCCTCCACCAGCTTCACCATGCCAGCACTCCTCACCCCAGGACTGCCACTCAGGGTTGAGACCCAGATCAGCGGCTCAATTCCCCCAGTGTCTTTAGACTCATGGCTCCAAAACTGGACGCCGCAGCCTGGGGCACTAGGACCAGATCCTGCTCCCTTCTCACCCAGGTGAAAGCTTTCTCACTGACCTTTGACACTCTCTTTGGTGTTTGTGGGTTGAGTAATCTGGGAACAGCAGCTGCTGCCTGTCATTTCACACCCTGAAGCCTGCTGTGGTCCTGTCCCTGCTGCGCTGCATGACTGCACTGTGCTCCACTCCAAGCCCAGTGCAGTAGACCTTTCCTATTGGCCTTCCAGGCTGCGTTGGGCCGGAAATCTCTTTCACTCTATCGTTTTGTGGCTTCTGCTGCTCTTGAATTTGTTTAGGGTCATTTTTTACAGGAATTTTATGGGCTGTGAGGGGAGAACTTATACAGGGCCGTCCTTCTGCGGTGCCCCCCCATTCATATTTTTCTTGGAGGCTTTGTATGTAGGAACTTTGATTTTGGTTGTCTTCTTCTGTGTGTGTTTTTTTCTTCCTTGTCACCATAGTACTTTCTATAGTCAGTTTTTTCTGTTGTTTGTTCATTTTCCCAGCCTATTACTTGACTTTTAACTCTTCATTAAAGTAGGACTCTGCTTCTAGGGTGGAGGCCATGTTGTCTCAAGCTTCAGGGGGTTTGTGCAGCTGTTTTCGGAGACACTTCTAAGAACCTGTAAGTTTTCAGTTCTTCCAAGGTGGTATGATCTAAGAAGAGGTGTTTGCTACTGTCCTGGCCTGTGCTCTAGTCTGTGAGCAACCACGGGAACTCTTTTCTGCCCTGGAACTATGAGGAGCACCTCTGTCACCCTCTCTTCTCCACCTCCACCCTCACTCCCACTCCACCCCCTTCCCCTGCACTGCTGCTACAAATTCTGCTATGCTAGTGCTCTTCTTCACCCTGGAACTGCCACTCAGGACTGTGACCCGTATCCAAGTGCTGGTAAAGCAATAGAGTCCTGCCTCTGTGCTAGCAAAGACACCTCTGTATTCTTCTTCTGACTAGTTGTTCTACCCCCTTACCGTCTGTGGGCTGAGAGCTCCGGAAAACAGCTGCTGCTGCTGATTCTGTGGTTCCTAAGGCCTGCTCCTGGTTTTCTCTGGCTGGGAATATGCTGGCATGACCTGGTTGTACCATGCTCCGCTCTCATGCAGGTGAAACAGACCTTTCCTGCTGACGTTCCTCTGTCTTTGTCATTTGTTGGCAGAGAATTCTGGAACCCACCACTGCTGCCAGTAATTTCAGTCTGCTGAGGCCTTCACTGGGTTTGCTGTGGCCAATGTTGTGTGCTGGTGCAGTCTGTACTGGACTGCACTTCTCTCTGACCATACTGCAACAGACCTTTCCTGCCAACCTTCCAAGTTGTCTTGGGTCGGATATTTGTTTCACTCCCTTCTTTTTGTGGGTTTTGTTGCTCTAGAATTTGTTTAGAAATTTTTAAAAGGTGTTTGGAAGGGTTTAGGGGAGAGGTCAGATGAGTCTAATCATCTCCACCATCTTGGCTCTGCCTCCCTATCCTATTCTTTAAAGAGGAAAAGAGAATTATACTTGGTAGGACCCAACATCTTAAACCCATTTAAGTTTCTAGTACAAACTCTCAAATAACTCGCTCCATCAGATACTACAGGAAACACAGAGCTAGTAAAAACATTGCATGAAGAGCTGAAAATTCATGAGAATTTGGTCTGGGTATTTTCCTTATCTGTAAGTATTTTTCTGTTTTTAAAAACTATTCTGTAGATAACAGAAAACCTAACGGAAGAAGAGTTGTGGGGGATGTGGCTTATAATGAGGCAAAAGAGAAAGCTTCTTATATCACCCCAGTTCCTGGTGGAGTTGGACCCATGACTGTGGCAATGTTAATGCAGGTACTTCCATTTGCAAAAAAGTCAGAATTAGAAGCATTTTATGTAATAACAATTGTTAGGATAGGCAGTAGTTGTTTGCTATATCCTTCAGTTTCAGAAATATTTCAAGAATAGATTCAGAAAAGGTAAATAAGTATGTGAGGCTGGCAAGGAGTTTATATGGAGATAAAGGTACATAAACACAGAACTAATTTTCCTTTCTTAAGGAGTAGAGCAATGGTACAGATGATCTCTAAAATTATTTACATTTGATTTGGAAATGTTGCTTGCTTGCTTTCTCCAAACATATACCAGCCATGAATGGAGGGAGGCAGCCCAGGAGTCTGCTGGCTAGCAGCATTGAAGCCATCCTGGAATGAAAACTTATTGAAAATGAGGCATAAAGAGAATAATTCTTTATTGTGAGGTGATGGAAAGACCATTAGATGTAGAGTCAAGAGATTTGTGTTGGGTTCTTGTCTTGGTTCTTCTCCTCACTCACTTTGTGACATTGGGAAAATCATTTAAGCTGTCTGGGCATCTGTTTCCTAATCTTTAAAGTGAAGAACCATAACTAGAGGACTTCTAAAATGATATAATTCCAAGAATCTTGGATTTGTCCACCATAGAATCAAACTAGGTAGGAGAGTGGAAGAGTGTTTTTATAAATCTTTATCTCCTAAAATTAGATATGGAATAAATGATTTTGGGAGTTGAAGGGGGGCATCCATTATGGTATACACCTTGTACCTCTTCTTAACCCTCTGCCTACGATAGATACGGTTTTTTGGTCTTTTTACCAGATCCATGATTTCTTTGGAATAGGGAGCTCCCAGGAAGGTAATTCTCTCTACTAATGAAGTTCTTCAACTTTGCAGTCTTAGAGAGCTGCCTGGAGAGCAACTGAGAAGTTGTTGCTAGCCCATGGTCATGTTGCAAGTCTGTGTCCAGAAGTGAGACTTGAATTCAAGACTTCCTGACTTGCCAACTGTGTGAGCTAAGCCACGACTGCCCCCCTCACATTCAAAAGTTGACTGCAGCAATAACAATAGCTGGCATTTATATTGTACTTTAACTCTTACAGTTTACATATATTATATCTGTGACAACTCTGTGAGGCAGGCACATGGATATATTAACCTCTTTATACCACTGAAGAAACTTGAGACTCAGAGAGCTTATATGACTTAGCCAGGGTCGTGTTATTACTAAGTATCAGAAAAAAGATTCAGACTTAGGCCTTCTTACACCTGGCTGCATTTTTTTAAGGAGGCACGGTACCTTCCTAGAAATTGCCTTGTTCTGTCTTTCTATGGAAAGCTGTACTACAGATGAGGAACCTGAGGAAAAAAAGCCCAATGACTTACACCAGGACCCAGTAAATAACAGTATTATAACTCAGATCTCATAACACTTACTTAGCACACTGTCTTTTCTAAATGGCTACTTGTTTGGGTTTTTTTTTAAGCTACTTGTTCTTGCTTTTTCACAGATCTAGAATGTCCCCAAAAGTCTCAATCACTTAAAGAATATACAGGAATAGACAATAGTTCATAAGAGTAGATAGTGATAAAAGATGATTACCATGCAACAGTTTGAATACCTTTAAATGAAGCAGCATAATGTAGTGAAGAATGAGAAGTCAGGAGATATCGTTTCAAATCCCACCTCTTGACAGTTTATCACTGTGTGACTGTGATCAAGGTACTTAACCTCCATGAGCCTCAATTTCCTCAGCTGTATAATGGGGGTTATTACTGTTATATTTATCTTTCAGTGTTGTTGTGAGGGGCAGAATGAGATACTTTTGTTTCATTACTACAGTAGATCTACGATCTACTTTCCTGTGGGCGTTATTTCTGACAGCGCATATCACAGCCCATCCATGCCGCCCCAACTTGTTCAGTTCATAACTTTGTACTTTCAGAAATTTGCCTTTGGAGGCCTACTTGTTTTATGATAATTGATATAAAAAAGTACTAATAAATATTAAAAACTGCATATGTCAGCTATCATTATTATTATTACTCCAAGTTGTCTCTCAAAGTTTTTGAGTGTCATTTGCTTTTAATTTGAGCTTTCCATCATACATGTGACTATAGTAAGGTATATTGGAAAAGTGCCTCCCTTGCTGGTTTAACAGATTGTACTATTTCATTTCATTGATATCTTTGACTTTATTATGTAGGACCTTGCTTTGTAGGGTGTGTATCAACAAAAATAGCAATATGTTCAAGTCTTTAAAAAAATATGACTGCTTCCACAAAATTGTGGTATGTCACATTCAATAGATGAATTTAGGAAAGGGTAGGAAAAAGTTTTTGATCATTTAAGAAAATATTTTTTACAATTTCTAACACAAGAGAATAGAAGGAAGTTTAGAAAGAAACATAGACAGTGAGGGTGATGTAAGTTTAATTTAAATTTAGTGTATATTTTAAATTACACACTTTATGCAGTAGATCAGTGGTTTCACATACAATCACCTTTTTCTGTTCTTTGTATGTGGATATTGTCATGTTGTTGGTTTTCTGGTTCCTAATTTTAAATATATGTATACTTTCTGAAAGGTATGCCCAAAAAGGGGAAAAAGGAGCAATCAACACTTAAGAAAATCAGATAATCACTTCCTTTTGTAAAGTTGTAATAATCTTTTGTTTATGTATGTGTTTTTATTTAGAGCACAGTAGAAAGTGCAAAGCATTTTCTAGAGAAATGTGTACCAGGAAAATGGAATATCCAGTATAACCATCTTAACCTCAAGATTCCTGTCCCAAGGTACTTTTGTTGCTGACATTAGAACAACCTATCATGAATTATGTAATTACTATATATTTATGGTTATTTCTAGAAGCAGCTTACTCTGGGGGGGAACAGTATGTTATTAAACTGACTGAGTGAAGCAACACATAAAATTTTCTCCACATTTCTTTTAAGTGACATTGAAATATCACGTTCTTGCACACCAAAGCCCATTGGTTACCTGGCTAAAGAAATTGGCTTGCTCTCTGAAGAAGTAGAAATGTATGGTCAAACAAAAGCCAAGGTTCTTCTGTCCACCTTAGAACGCCTGAAACACCAGCCTGATGGAAAATATGTGGTGGTGACAGGGTATGTTTTTCTGATACATGTTACTAAGTTGATTGATAACCCAAAATCTAACCATAGATGTTTTTCCCTTTTTTTAATTATGAACTTGACAAACATCAACATACATGAGCATTTCATTGACTCCTTTTTTAACAGCATTCTCATTCTTCTGCATCTCCCCTACCACTCCCAAATGAAGTCCCTTCCACTGTAAGGAAATAGTATGAGCAAAAGAAAATTGCATGTCAGTCATATCCAAAAATATAAGCTTCATTCTATACCCACAATCCATTACTTCTCTGTCAAAAGTTAAGCCTGTTTGATAATCAGTCTTTTGGAGTTATGATTGGTTTTTACATTTTGCAGAGTCCTTACAACTTTCCAAGCTGTTGTCCTTTATATTGTCACAGTCATTGTCAAAATTGTTCTGGTTCTGTTCACTGCACTCTGCATTAGTTCATACAGACCTTCCCAGGTTTCTCTTAACATTTTTAAGAACTTGTCATTTTTAACAACTCAATAATATTCTGTTACACTCATACATAAGAATCTGTACAACTCTCAATTGACAGGTTCTGGCTTTGTTTTCAAAGTGATGCTCTAAATATTTTTCTTTACTTGTAGACAGACCTCTTTTTTCTCCATCTTTGATCTCTTTAGGGTATGTTTCAAATAGTGTTATCACCATGTCAAAGGATCTGCACAGTTTCTAGTGAGATTCAGGATTTTAGAGCTAATGATACTAGTCCTTTTACCATTTTTAGTGCAGTACAGATTTCCTAGCATTTGTGACATGGAGGAAGAGATAGTTTATTTTTCAAGTTAATTCACTTACCCTCATTTTACAGATGGTGTGAACTGTCTCTAAGGAGAAGTGATTTGTAGGGTTGGGACTAGAGTGCAGGTCTTTCAACTTCAGTTCAATGCTCTTTCCATTATAATACAGGTTAAATGTAAAAACAGTGATCTTTTTCTAATTTCAGGCTCATCCACTTTCCTGGACTAACAAGTAGACAGATGACCACAGTCTCTATTACCCTTAAATATTGTAGTGGCTTCTGGTGAAGGGTGGAGATAAAGGAGGACATTAATTTAGTTTCATAATTTTAGGAAATGTATCATATCCCCTAAAACTCATGGAAATGATGCCATTTCAGGCATTTCTCAGATTTTAAAAAAATGGTAGAATTACTTCATGATGAGAGTGGGATAGAACTTCTGGCATGAGGTAGGATCTCTTTGTCACTGAGTGACCTTTTATTCCAGTTGTAAGACTGTACTAGGTAGTTGTCTCTGTTGTTCCAAAACATTATTAAAATTTCAGTAAAAGATTAAATGAAATCCAAGTACTGTAAATAAGTTGTTTTGTTTTTATGGTTTTTTTTGCTTTTCCTTGTTTTTTTCATTTTCATTTTAAAGAATAACCCCTACACCTCTGGGAGAAGGAAAGAGTACAACCACAATAGGGCTGGTTCAAGCTCTGGGAGCACATCTTCACCAGAATGTTTTTGCTTGTGTTCGACAACCATCTCAGGGCCCAACTTTTGGAATAAAAGGTATTCATTGGTCTTTGATCCTATGGTCAGTGAGAACCTTCTCTTTTCATTTGGTTGGATTTTTGTTAGCTGAAGTAGAAGCCTTAGATTCTGGCTAGGCCAAGTATCTTCTGATGGGTATAGGAGTTCCAATGTAGTGTAGTTCTGTTAATCTGCTCCAGCTGTAGTTTGGGTGAGGGTTCTTGTCAGATCTGGAACAGGATCAGTTCTGTTCCTCACCTGCTGTTATAGGAAGTGACAACTTATTGCTGAAAGATAGATGACACCCATTTTATATACATGTGTGTATAAGTAAGTAAAACATTAATGCAGCACTTCTGAAGTGTTACAAAATACTTTCCTAACTGCACTTTTGTGAGATAGGTTGTATTCCTTTCTCCATTTTAGAGATAAGAAAACTGAGATTCAGGAATTTGTCCCTGGTCAGATAGTTAAAAGTATCAGACCAAGCATTTGAACTGTGGTCCCCAACTCCCAAGTCCATTGATCTTTTCACTACACCCTTCTGTCTTAGTTATTACTTATTTCTAATGAGTGAAAATGAGCTGTAATAAAGATTTGCACCCTTCTCTTAAAAATCTCTCAATATGACTGCCATATACTCCTAATTATAATGATAAGAGCAGAAACCTTTTACTTTCAGGTTTTAATTGGCTTCTAATACAACTCTTGTTAATTACTAATATAGTTTCATCTTTGCTTATATTATAGTCTGTTTAATGTAGCAATTCTTGTTAAAACTACTCAGTGCTCTTCTTAGCTTCATCTCTTAAAATTTTTTTATTAGTTTATTTACTTTGTAATTCTGCCTTTACCTTCAGTTAATAACTAGAAAAATGTGGTCTCTTCTTTCTAAGCCTCTGTACCTTGCACCTTCCTATTTGATTTCTCAGGCCCACTTATCACCTTTTCAGTGATCAATGACTGCCCTAAGTCAGAT
Organism: Notamacropus eugenii; assembly: GCF_028372415.1. Lineage (NCBI taxonomy): Eukaryota > Metazoa > Chordata > Mammalia > Diprotodontia > Macropodidae > Notamacropus > Notamacropus eugenii. The sequence continues at coordinate 316,952,334 of NC_092872.1, read as the reverse complement.
GTCCCTGCTTCAGCTAAATCTTTAGTATATCACAATAGTTTGCCTTTCTTACCGATCCATTGGTTACAATTGAGAGACCTTTGGGTCCAACCAAAAATATAACAGTAGTGACATTTTATGAAAGAGTCTTCTAACCACTGACAGCATATTTAGAGAGATGTTTTCTCTGTGTTCCTGTATCCCTTTCTAAGATCATTATGGCCTTGGTGATACTATTATTTTTAAATTTTAACCACTTTGAATGAATGACTTTCCAAATATTTTATATAATTCCCTGCCTCCTTTATGTTTTTAAATGAATAGAAACTTAAAAATTTCTTCAGCAAGCAATTAACTCTAACAGTTTAATGATTATTCCTCCCAATGGAAGGGATCTTCTTCCATTGTCTGTGTCCATTTGTCCCTGTATTTCTGAATGAAGTTTCCCTTTTGTGAGTTCTGCTTTCCTTACTGCAAACCAATTCATTTTTCAGGGGAAAAACCATTGGTTCATTTTCTTGTGGAATTGTTAAATCTAATTGGAGAATATTAGCACTAAAAAGGACCTTGGAGAACACCTATTCCAAGATACTCATTTTACAGCTGAGGAAACTGGGGACCAAATTGATCAAGGAAGTCTTAACTGAATGCTTGATCGTTTGATTAGGGCTAATTTAGTGTTTCTCAAAATTGATGCTTTTGGGGAATATATTTCCAATGCTAATATTATTTTTACTTTTTATAAAGAAAAAGGGTTTTATTTTAATATTTCCCTAAAAGGAGAGCAGACATATCTAATCATGAATAGATTTGTCCAAATCATTACAAAAAATACATAACAGCTATCTTAATTGATTATAAGAAGGTTCAATTTCTTCTGATTTTTTTTTTTTTTAGAGAAATTTCAATATAGCTACTGATTAGATAATTTTTTTTTTAATCTGACTTCTAGGTGGAGCTGCAGGAGGGGGCTATTCTCAGGTTGTTCCAATGGAAGAGGTAATTTTCATTTTTCTTGGTTTTCTAAAACTGGAGCTTTTTTACTTGGCAGGTAATGTCCTTCTGTTAGTATATAAGCAATTTGCTACTCAGCAAAACATCTTGAAAGGAGACCCTTCTTAATTTGTCAGCAAGTTTCTAAGCTAGTGAATGAACTGGATCATGATATTGGGAAAGAGCTTATAAATATAGGAAGATATCAGAGAATTTTAAAATGTTGTGACTCAAGCAAAGAGTTCATAAATATACATGGGTTGTGCTGAAGTATAACTACATAGTGAAATGCTAACAACAGAACTTTATTACTCACCTATCGGACATGAAAGACAAATACAGTTGAGTTTTTTAAATGGTCTTATAGCTTACCCTAACAGCATATATCTTTTCTGGGTTCTGGACCATGTTATTTAGGAAATGCCACATTGACCATGCTGTGGGGAGGGACTTACTTTATGTGGGTAGATTATTGATATATATTTTTTTTTTCATTTTCACAATTTATGTGGAGTATTTTCCCAATAACTATCCTCTGTTAACTATTCTGCTGGCTTTAGCATAGTAATTGGTTCAGTTTCTACATGCTACATATTATAGAAATGATGGGAAGTTGGAAAACTGATGTGAAGAAAATTTTTTTTTTTTTTTTAGTTCAACCTCCACCTCACTGGTGACATCCATGCCATTACTGCAGCTAATAATTTGGTTGCTGCTGCTATTGATGCCCGCATATTCCATGAACTGACACAGACGGACAAGGTACGATAAAATATTTGAAAAATAAAACTAAAGGTCACCTGAATTTGAAGTATTGTTTATACAGCTTTTGGCAATGATAATAATATGCATAAGAGATGCTTTTGCCTTTAAAAGTCCTAATTTCTTCTTTTCTTCAAGGCTCTCTTTAATCGTTTAGTGCCTTCAGTCAATGGAGTGAGGAAGTTCTCAGATATTCAAGTCCGTAGGCTGAAGGTAAATTTTCATTTTGTTTTATGATTTGAAGGAAACGTATTGGGGTAGGAAAAGGAAGTGAAACTTCTAATGACCTGTAGTAAAGTCAGTCATATCACATCTACAACTGGAGTCTTAAAGATCTCGTTTTACTTAAATGATGCTGTAAGCAGGGATTGGTATAGAATGTTTATGATTTCAGCCACAGATTTCAAGCAGCCAGATCTCAAATGAAACATAGGTGATCTATGTACAATCTAACCAAAAGGAGATTATATATGCTAAGGATAATAATGCTTTTACACTTTGAGCACTTTTGACTTTTTTCATTGTTTTCACATCTTTTATTTTGCCTTCACAATCATCTATGGTAGTAGGTATTGTCCCAGTTTTACAAAAGTAGAAACTGAGGTACACAAAAAAATGAGGTGTAATACTTAAGACTATATCATCAGATTGTAATCAGGGCTTACACTTAGGTCTCTTGAACCCTAGACCTGGATTTTTCCCAGTATAAAAGCAGTAAGCAATCTCTGATACCTCCCACTCAATCATTGCATGCTTTTTGACAGTTCTTAGCATATCCATCATCTGGCCATAGAGTCATGGATCTAGCTAGAATTGAAAATGATACCAGAGGTCATCAAGTCCAGACTCTTCATTTTAGAGATGGAGAGCTTGCATCCCAGAGACGATAAGTGTCCTAACTACACATAGTCAACATTAGAGCCATACAAGGTCTTTAAATGAATGCCCCTTCCTAATTGAGGGACTTGATATGGATATTGGTATGTCAGAAGCAAAATTCATTTGTTTTCTGTGTGAGAGACTAAAGATAGGCAAATTTTACTTTTTAGATATTGTGGGCTGAAAAATGAGTGTAATTTTGACTAGAAAGTTTAGTTCTTGTCTGCCACAGGATTGGAGCAAAGGAGAACAAATTCTTTATGTTTTTCAAAACAAACAGGGATGCCTCTTAGGTCCTTGTAGCTATGGGAAGGTGGCAACAGGTTGTACAATAGTTATATGAAGTTGGTTTGTTGAAATGATCCCTATCCCATTAAAAAACTTGGCAAATTGCTTATCCTTTGAATATGTTCATGTTTGAAGGCTTTGGGTGAGTGGGGTTTGTTGTGCATGTGTGCACATGCAGGCTGGGGAGGAAAGCTGGGCTGTGTTTTCTGGGTTTTGTTTACTTGATGTTTTAGAAAAGAGTCACAAAGGTGTAGGGGGAGAGATGTGTTCTAAAGGAATAGGTGTGTATATATGTATATGTACATATATGTGTGTGTATGTGTGTGTGTATGTGAAGTAGGTTTATGGAGTTTGACCAAGAATGAAATTTGTTTCAGTAATAGTTTTTTCCCAATTGATGCTGACAAACCAGTCTAACAAGCAAAATTGATCTCTCACAGTTCGCCATAATTCCACGGGCTTTTCTTGAAGTGACTTATAAATATTGCTTTCATCTCTTAACTTAACTTGGAAAGTATTTTTTAAGGAAGTGGATTTTATATATTTTTTTTCTTCCCACATTTCCAGAGACTAGGAATTGAGAAAGATGACCCCGCCACCTTAACAGATGAAGAAATAAATAGATTTGTGAGATTGGATATCGATCCAGAAACCATAACTTGGCAAAGAGGTATCAGAATGATGAACTTGTCTAGTTTGTTTAAGATGTTCCTTTGATCTTTGTGTGAGTGGCAGCCAACATAAACATTGGTAGGTTCAAGTAGCCTCTAAAGTTATGTGTGGTGGCCTGATTTAACTGGTCCTTGTTAATCAGCTATAATCAAGAAATACTTTGCTTGAGTGGTTGAGTATTCTTAAATTCCAGATGTTCCGTGTGAATTGAATGAGGGTTTCCAGGAGAAATTTCATTCGTGAATATAAGATAATTGTTCAACAGTGTGGGTTTTTTAGTTTAAAACGTTATGGATTGCTGGTATAGTGAAGGTCATTTAAAACAGAAGAGTTGGCAAGATGATGTGAGAAAGCAGAGATTTTTCTCAGAATTCAAATCTAGTATAAGTGATTTTATCTTAGTTGTAATCTTAGCTTGCCTAAGCATTTTTATCTCATTTTATTCAACTTTATTACCACAATGAGGTAACCTTCAAGTCTCAAATTCCAGTTCCTCAGTAACTCAGTGAATAAGTGCAAAATATGCCAATTAAGTTACCTAACTTCTCCACATGGTTCTAACTGTTTGTATAAAACTGCCGTGACCTAGAATTTTGTTTGGCACATTAGCCAATGTCTTTTTCTTCCACTTCCTCCCCCTTCATGACTCCAAATATCTTTTACATTTACCTAGTGGGGAAATTTTTCTTTTAGTCATGACTTTTTGCAAACTTAAGCCAAAATCATTGACTTTTTATTGTTATAGTTGGCCCAGTGACTACTGATGCATAATGACATAATAATGTGATTATTTTAATATCAGAAACAACATTGGGTAGTTTTCAACTCTCCACTAGAATAACTTTGAACAGATGGCAGAGTGACTCAGCAAAGAATATTCTGTGCGTACTTCTGAAATTTAATTTCCCATTCACTTTATTTCTCTGCTTTATATGTAATTCATACTTTCTATCTTAAAGTAGATGTAGAGAAATGGAAAGATTTGAACACATCATAGTGCTTACCAATCCCATTACTGACTATGTTTAATTAGGCGAAATATTAAAATGTAGTGACATCGATCCCCTTCTTTACTCAAATCTGACCAGATACATTGATAAACCTGATATCTTCAAAGGATGTGTTATTCCAGCTACGGTTCTGAGAACTCCAGTTGCCGACACCCAATTCTTTCCAAAGTGCATTCATTTTTGCCTAGTTTATGACCTGTTGTAATTTTTCATCATGGTTTTAGAAGCCAATCAACCATTACAGATTGGCAAAATAAATCTTTTACTTTGGAAAAAAGTAAACTAGTCTCAGTTTTGTGTTAAATGTGTGATATGTTTGAGGGCATAAGTGAAACCTATTTCCTATGAAATGTTTAATAAAAATAACTATTTCTTAGGGGAATCAGGTCTTAATTCTTATGAACTGAATGAAAAATATGGTATGTCACCTTCCTTAGCATTTTGAATTTTATTATTGTTTAAATATTTCTTTCTGATTCCTTATTCCATGTTCTCTTGTGTTCCCAGTAGGCCATGGACTATTGGATCTGATATTCATTGTTTGATCATGAAGTTTAAATGGTATCTTAAAGGCTTAATTCATATTTGATTTTTGTAATACTACTTTTTCTGTGTCTTCCCTTACTTTGATAGTGTTAGATACCAACGACAGATTCTTGAGGAAAATCACAATTGGTCAATCACCAACTGAGAAAGGACACACACGAATGGTGACTTTTTTTTACTTTTTTGCTTCAAGTAAAAACACTTGTCTGAATTAAGTTCTCCTTCCCTTCCTTTTCTGTCCCCTCCCCCACTTCATACCTACCCCTGTTTTAACAAATGCTTCTTTTGCCTTCTCACTTTTAAAATGAAAGTGAGTAGGTGTGTGTGGAAGAGAGATCTGACAGATTTTGCAATGAATTTCCATTTACCACCTGAAAAGTTTTTCCTAGAATATTTGCATGAAGATGGATAATCTCAAGTGAATATCTCTGCATGTCAGTTGGTTGTAACTAACTTTTAAAAATTAGTTGTATATTCCATCAAATTAGAGAGCTTCAGGACTTGTGGATGAGTGGACACGATCATTCAGATCTTTATGTGGGTCTATATTATTAGGGAAGCCATAACTTCTCACAGATCACTAGTGTGCTTCACCAAAATTTCTTTATATGTATTAGACTTAATACAGCCTTTTTAAAGAGCTACAATAATTAATGACTTTAGGTTTTAATACTCACTTTATTGTCACCCGTCATCTCGCTAACATTCCAAAACTTTTCATGCAGTTGGTTGTGTTTTTTGTTATTGATCTCCTTCTGTTCAATATACTATCTTCATGGTATCATTCTATTAAGAAGTTCCCTTTTTTAAGTGCTTCTCTAGATATACAGTTTCTGTTGCTTGGACCAGAGAACTGGACAGTTATCTTGGTTTTGCTGTTGACTCTTTACCTTGATATAGTTGTCCTTTTTTTCTAAAGCATTATTTCCATCCCCACTAGACTCAATTTGACATCTCTGTGGCCAGTGAAATTATGGCAGTTTTGGCACTTACCAGTAGTCTAGAAGATATGAGAGAGAGACTGGGCAAGATGGTGGTGGCAAGTAGTAAGAAAGGAGAGCCAATCAGTACCGAAGATTTGGTAAGATGCATTTTCTAATTCGTCTCTAATGAATTGATATATTCCATTTGTTGAGAGTATTTAACTTTTTTTTACAACATGTTATTTTGTTTTTATACTGGCTATGACTATGAGATAGATACTATAGGTCATGTTGCTGCAGGTGAAACTACTAGGGCTCAGTACAGTCAAATGACTTGCCTGAGATCATCATTGTAGAAAACCAAGGAACCTGGATTCTCTTTCTGGATTTTAGATTCTGTTTCAGCTTTGGTGGGCCCCACTTCAGCTGTTACTTTGTTTACTTTCAAGCTGAGACATGATGACAAATGAAGAGAAGAGAAAAACTTTGTTGAAAGATAGCTCGCAATTTAACTTAGATATATTGGGGATTTATTCTTTGCCGTTGACATTTTGATGGTGACATTAGCAACCTTGGCATAAATAATTGGTATGAAAATAAATGTACTAGCTGATTATTATTAGCTTCATTTTCTTGAATTCTCAAGATTCTTTCTGTGCTTAACATGCTAAAGACAGGTGAAAAAGAAAAACTTCTAGATGGTTTAAACCCAAGGTGATAAAAACGATATAGAAACCTAACAGAAATGTTGCTAAATGATTGCAATTGATTTAGAGAAAGCAGAGTTTTTAAAAAGCTTTTACTTTCCCATTTTGACAAAGTATAATAAAATAAATTAAAACTAGAGTTTTGGAAATATCTTTAAATTGATCCTTTGGTATTTTCATTGAATCTGTGATCTCATCAATGGTGGGACTTCCTTCAGTAGTACAGCTCGCAGTCATGTCATCCTGGGTGATTCTTGTCCATGTCTCCTCAGTATGCTGCCAGTCTTCTTTAGATCCCTTGTCTTTACAGCATACTGTCTTGTCTTTCTCTTAGTCTTACTGTTTGACCAGCCTTTTCTGTCCCCATATCTTTGTGACAGTCCCCTTTGGAGATTCACTTCTTCATTAGTAATTTGCTGCTCTTTGGGTAATTTGAAACTTTACATTTTTGAAGACATACCTATGATTCCATGACTTGCAGGCACGTGATATCATGGAATATTTCTAGTGTTAATAAGATGGAGCTGTGTTTCATGGTCACATCATTTCTAAAATTTAATCAAGGCCATTCTCTTCCTCTTACTTAATTAAAAAAAATCTGGGCCCTCTTCATTTTTACTTTTCAGGCTATGTCCAAGATATACATATGAACACCAGCTCTATGGGTTCTGTCTAGTTATAAACTATTCTAACTTTTCATGGTTGTTCCAGAAACCAATCAGCCTTTACAGACTGGGAGAATAAATACTTCCTGTTGGAAAAAAGTAGGCTAATAAATGAGCGAGATGTAGCAATATAGACAGATACGTAGATATAGACATAAATAAAACTGGACAATAGGTATTCTTCATCCGTTGGGGTTTTTTGTCTGGATAGTTAGGCTTTCTCTTCTGAACGATTATGAAATCTCATTTAGGAGCTTCCGCAGTGTTTTGAGGTTCTTTGTAGTCATTACCCATAAGGAATCCTTCAGTTTGAACACAGCACTGGATATCCTTAGCACAATTAATCAATAAGTATTTATTAAATGCCTACTGGGTGTTTTAACAAGTACACATGTAAGTACAGATTATTAAAATAAATATTTATGTTTATAAATAAATACCAAATGGTAAAATACAAGGTAGTTTTGGAAAGAAAGCACTAACAATTGGGAGGATTCAAGAAAATGGTACTTGAGCTTCTTCTTGAAGAAATACTGGGATTCTGTGAGGAAGAGTTGAGGAGGGAATACATTCCAGGTATGAGGGACAGCCAACGCAAAGAAGTCATAGATAAGAAACAGAGAGGCCTGTTGGACTGCATCATGGAGTATAGGATGGAGAGTCATATATAGCAGTGATGGATAGATTGGGACTAGGTTATGAAGGGCTTTTAAAAGCTAATTAGAGGAGTTGATATTTTAACCTGGAAGCAGTAGGGATCCACTAGGTTTGTTGAGTTAGGAGTATGACGTGGTCAGATGAACATTTAGGGAAAATTACTCTAGCAGCAGTGTGGAGGATGAACTGAAGTGGGGAGCAAATTGAGGCAGAGAGACCACTGCGGAAGTTAGTATAGTGACCTAGGTGAGAGGACTAAACTGAATTGGTAGCAATGAGGAGAAAGAGTTCAACAAGAATGAGGTTCAAGAACCATCAGATTTAGCACTTGAGAGATCGTTGGTAAGTTTAGAATGAGCAGTGCCAGTTGTAGAAACCAGATGGCAAAAGGTAGAGGAGTCTGAGGGGAGGAAGTGGAAATAATAAATGTAGAGCTTTCTCTGGGATTTGGCTAAAAACGGGAGGAGAGATAAAGGACAATATCTTGGAGGAGATGGTAGAATATAGTGGCAGGTTTTTTTAAGGATGAAGAGACTCATACATGTTTGAAGTAGCTAGGAAGAAATGTGTAAGATTAGGGAGAGGGGGTAATTCCAAGTTGAAATCTGCTAAAGGAGATGGCGCCAGTGGCTTAGAGATTGGCTTTGGCAAGAAAATGGACTTCAGTACATTTTGTTCTTTTCCAAGTGCTTGTCTCATCTCTTGCCCCCTTCCCCACTCCCCTTTAATGCATTTTCTACTTCCTTGTGTAGTTCTTCAGTGAATGTGATGTTGAGTCCAAATGCAGTAGCTTCACTGGCATTGATGAAGAAAAGAGTTTGAAATCTGGGCACATCTTTTCTTTTTTTCCCCCATCTTTGCTAATCTCCTAGTTCCAGCCTTCAGTATTCTCAGGATGATTTGGCAAAATTGGGTCTCTCACAAACTTTCTGTAAATTTGTTTTTCCTTCTACTTCATCTCTTTCTTTTAGGAGATAATACTGCTTATAATCTTCCAGCTCTCTTATCTAGCAGATGTTGCAAAGTAGTATATTATAAACTATTTTATGATCTCTGACCTTGGCTTGGTTAGGAATTCTTCCCTGTAACCATAAAGCTGAAAGATAACTTCTACTTTTCTAATTTTTATGACTGTAATTCACTTGTACAGTTATTTCTTAATCTTGAACACTATTTTCCAACACATTTTCACCCTCTTTCTCTGTACCCACCTTTGCATTGAAATAAATGATTATTAAAGTATATTGTTGATTAATCTGGTGGGTCTTATAGCAAGTTCTTTTCATGTTGCATTTTGTATTATAGATATCTTTTGTTTTTACATCACAATCATTAAATTGGATAAATTCTTCTTATACTTCCTCCACTTGTTTGGCAGTTATCTTTGTGGTGATTTCACATGTATTTTTTATGAGTGTTACAATCCCAGATACTCTCCAAGTGTGCTTTGACTCTTGGAGAATTCCAGGGTCAACTCCATGTTATGATGTGGTATCAGAGCAGACATTTAGTAAGGAAAGCAGAAGTTAACTGGTGTTCAAACCAACGTGAGAAGAATTCCCATATCTGTAAGTATACTTGTTGGTTACCTTTGCTTCCTGAGGCTCATTTCTCAAGGATAGATGCTTTTCCAAAAGTCTACTTAAATGTTATTTTTGTCTAAGAAGCTTTCTTATTAAAAGAACAGTGGTAACTTCACATATCTAGGTTAACTTTTCAAATGGTGTAATTTACTTGAAATTACTTGCTGAAATTTGTATATTTTCTGAAAGAAGGGAGTTGCTAAAAATTCATACCATATTTGTGCTTATAGGGAGTAAGCGGTGCTTTGACAGTGCTGATGAAGGATGCAGTCAAGCCCAATCTCATGCAGACACTAGAGGTGAGCCTGGCAGTTTTTAATCACCTACTGTGGCTTTAACACAGAATGAAACGTATGTGAAACAGACAAGTATTCTCTAAAGAGAGATTGCTGTAGTGTGTAGCATATTCTCCATCCTACCAATTGATTCATATGTATTTTCTTAAGTTTTTCACAGCCCACAAAATCAGTTTAGCAAATATCTATTAATCAACTCTGCTAGACACTGGGAATATGAAGACAAAAATGAAAAAGTCCCCTCCCTCAAGGAGCTTACCTTCTATTGAAATCCCACATTTTTTTTATTAGACTTGGAAGTTTAACGGTAAACCTTAGCAAAAAGATAATACTAAATAGCTCCCTTTGAGAGTCAGTTTTTCTTGGTACTCATTTAGAATGGTTGGGCCCTTTGACCTCTAAATAATATCTAGTACAGCCCCTTCTTTTTCTAGATAAGAAAGCAGACCCAGAGAGGTCTTGTGACTTGCCCCTGGTTGCCCAAGGGCTAAGTGGCAGAGCAGGGATTTAAACTAGTGCTCTGATATTCTGCTGTAATCCAGGTTTTCATCTCAAAATTAAGGTTTGAAGTATATCTCATTGCTATCTCTTAATTTCCACAGGGGACCCCAGTGTTTGTTCATGCTGGACCATTTGCCAATATTGCGCATGGAAACTCCTCTATCATAGCTGACAGGATTGCACTGAAACTTGTTGGCCCTGAAGGATTTGTAGGTAAGAATTTGTTTAATGTTCAGAATAGAAAAGGTAAATCACCCTAGCTTTTGAGTTTGTTACAAACTAAGCAACAGTAGAAAAGGGCTGAATTTTCTCTTGCCTTTTTGCAGTGACTGAAGCAGGATTTGGAGCAGATATTGGAATGGAAAAGTTTTTTAACATCAAATGCCGATATTCTGGTCTTCGTCCTCATGTGGTGGTACTTGTTGCCACCATTAGAGCTCTCAAAATGCATGGAGGAGGCCCAACAGTAAGTACTAAGATCCAGTAACATTTATTGTAAAGGGGTCATTCATTTCATCTAGCAAACACTTAAGTGCTTACTATGTGAAGAGTACTGTGCTAATAAGCTCTGCAGGTGAAGCACTGTACTCCACATCATTGTAAGATAAAACAGTGAGAGGGCTAGTGCCTGTCTTTGGTTGGATATTTTCTTGGCAAGCCCTCCTGATGAATAATTGCATGAGAGTAACATAGTTAAGTAAATGAAATTGTTTACTCAGGAGCTACTGGGCATTGTGAAACTGTGTGTGTGCGTGCATGTGAACACGGGGCGGGGGGGCATCTCTATCTCTAATTTGTACATAAGGGAGCAAATGCAAGAGAAAACAGTACTCTGTTAAATGAGACACGGGTTATTTAATTCCAAAGGAATGTTTTCTCTCCGAACTTAATGGTTTGCATAGAAATGAATGTTGTTTTGCACTAAAACTGTTTCGTTAGTGAAGTAGGAGAAATGGGAAAGATGACCAAAAATAAACTGGTCTGGTATTTAGATCTGGTACAAACAAAACACATAGAAAAATAGCTTTGACCATAAACAGAATCTTGTTTTCAGATTAGTAAAAGGACAGAGGTGACAGAAAAAGATTACCCCTTTCATAGTTCAAAGTTCCTTGTGAACAATTTTTAACCAGAAAATCTCGCTGACTAAAGTTGTATGCCCTCTGAGGTAAATGTGATAAATGTGACAGATCTCTTACCCAATGGTATTTGAATCTGACTTCATAGACTGCTCACCTAGCAAAGATTCCTAGGCTTACCTTACTGAGTCTAAGCTATGCTCACCCTTAAGACTGTTACAATAAATCAAACGCCCCTCATTTATGCCCAGGCCATTCTCCTTGATTCCATTTTCTCAATAGCTGATAGGTACCACTAGCAGACCTAAGATCCAGGTGAGGAAGAAGAAATAAGAAGGTTTTAGCAAGAGACAGACAGACATTGCTGGGGAATGGCAGAGTAACAGTCACTGAAGACAGCTGTGCTACAAGTTGCCTACCCCAGCTTAAAGAGAGAGTTCACAGAATTTCAGTTGGAAGGGACCTCAGTGATCATATAGCCTTACCCATATGTGAAAAGAGAAGACCCTCTACAAAACCAAACAAGTAAGTCATCCAACCCTGGCTTTCCATTGAAGGAGGAGAATGTTGCTTATGATAGCTTATTCATAGTTAGGAAGTTTTTCCATGCATGATCTTATTTCTGCCTTCTGGGACTAAGCAGAAAAATGTTAATTCCTTCAAATACTTGAAAATGGTTAGACTTTGCATTAAAGGGCTTGGTTTTGATCTCTTTTTCTTGCTATTTATTACTTGTATCGCCTTGGACAAATTATTTCCCCTCTCATTGTCTTGGTTTTCTAATCTATAAAGTAAGAGAATTAGACTGGGTGATCTGTATGATTGTAAATATATGATTTTTATGTCTTCTCTAAGTTTTTTTCATAAATAGGCTAATTATCTGCAGTTCCTTCCACCTTGTATTACATTCCTAGTCCATTTTGTATGTTAGAGTTTAAATTGCTTGATAGTACAACTTATCAAAAAGCTGTGGGTTAAGGCTTAAAAATTTTTTCCTAAGTCCTTCATGCATGGAGTTCTATGCACACGTCTGTGTGTGTGTGTGTGTGTGTGTGTGTGTGTGTGCATGCACATGCACATGGCATATGTGTCTTGTAGACTGAACATTTAACTTTTATTCCTCTGGGACTTGTTTTACCTTTAAGTCAATCTGTAAGTCATTGCGCTTTTTGAATATCTATTTGCAAGGTACCATTCTTACTGCAGAATAAAAGTTTCCCTACCTCAAGTTTCTCTTTATTCCAGTCCATCAGTGTCAAATTGGTCTTCTAAAAGAGTAAGTCTGACCATGTTACCACTCCCACCACACACATGCATGCTGGCACGCATACACACACATATACCCCTGGTGGTTCCTGGTGGTTCCCTTTCACCTCCAGAATCAAATATAAAATCTTCTTTTTGGCATTATAAGCCCCACATAATCTGGCCCACTTCTACTTTTCTGGTGTTCTTGTTCCTTGCATTCCTCCCTACCATATCCTCTGTATTCCAGTAATGCTGGCCTCCTGGCTGTTTTCACACGAGATGCCTCATCTTCTTGGCAGCTAGGTAGAATGCCAGGCTTGGAGTCAGGAAGACTCATCTTCCTGAGTTCACATTTGACCTCAGACACATTAGCTGTGTGACTAGGGAAGTCACTTAACACTGTTTGCCTCAGTTTCCTCATATGTAAAACAAGCTGGAGAAGGAAATGGAAAACCTCTCTTATTATCTTTGCCAAAAAAAAAAAATTCCAAGTGGGGTCATGAAGAGTTTGACATGTCTTCCATGTCTAGAATTTTCTCCTTCCCAAATTCTGCTTTTTGGCTTCCTGGCTTCCTTCAAGTCCCAGAAAAAATCCTACTTTCTGCAAGGCTGTATCAGTCCCCCTTTAATGCTAATGCTTTCCCTCTATGATCATCTCCAATTTATCCTGTCTTATTTGTGTATTGTTGTTTGCATATTGTCTTCCCCATTAGACTGTAAACTCCTTGAGAGCAGGGCCTGATTTTTGCCTTTTTTTGTATTCCCCAGTGCTTAGCACCATGCCTGGTACATGGTAGAGACTTGATAAATGCTTGTTGACTTGCTGACTTCAGTTACACATCTTAGGAAACAACAACCAGATGATTCTTTTTATGTACCAAAATGTAGTAAAAACCCGAAGAAAGCAGAGTGATGGGATCTTGATGATGCATGTTGATGATAGCTATTTCTGGTAGAAGATTATTTGTTCTATCAAGAAAATGAGCATTTTAATCATTTGGTTTTAGAACCTTAATGAATGTGCCCTGTAGACAAGATGCCTCCCCACTGATTCTTGCATTTTTTACTTAACGTTTATTCTAAACACATGCTACTTTCTGGTTTATTTCAGGCAACTGATATGGTTGTGTTAGTTGTACAGTATTGATATAAGTGTCAGGAAATGTGAAGCTACTTCCATTTGTTTTTTTTCCTGTGTCTTCACATAACAATGTAGTTGGGAAGATGAGGCACATGCTGTTCACAGGGGACAGTTTAAACTCCTTAGCATGGAACTCAAGGTCTCAGTCAGACCCACAACCTCCCTTTCTGAGCATTCTTTCGCTATTCCACTGTAGCCTTCCACTTAAGCCCTTAACTCCAGTCAGGCTAGATCACCCAAACCATGCCTCTGGCTCATGTTATTTTTTCTGCCTTGAATGATGTCCTCCTTCTCTGTCAATCCAAGTCTCATATGTCTTTCCACTTCTACTTCTTCCATTATGGTTTCCTTAATCTAGCCCATTGGTTTCATCCTTGTGAACATATAGCATGGGTATTCCATCTCTTGTCATATGTTATGATTCTTCATGCAGATATGTCTTTGTCTTCCCAGCTAGACACTTCACAGCATAGATGTTACCATGTACTACCTTGTGTTCCCCTGAGGCTCTAACTTGGTGCCTTAAACATAAGAAGTGCTCAACAAATACCTTTTATTATCCATTGTTGCTTGTCGGTACTTATTTCATTACTTTCCTACCCCTGATTTCAATGGCATGTGTGTTCTTGCCATCACTTCTTTTTTCCTTAGATGTTATTTTTGAGTTGATGTGGCTAAAAATTCAGTTCTCCACTGACCAATTCTTATGATTCACCTCTCTGAACATACAGTTGCTGGGTTCATACTACAATTCAGGGTACTGCCACACCATGGCAGAGGCATATAAGTGCCAAATAGCTGAAAGCTGGTAAAATGTTGTGGCGTGGGAAATATATGTCTTTGGGAGTAAGGATCTATATTTAACAGCTAAAATAAAGTCACATGGAAAATGCTTCAATTTGCTGATATTTCGTTTCTCTTTCTCCTCTCTCCCCATCCAGGTCACTGCTGGAGTACCTTTACCAAAGGATTACACAGAAGAGGTAATCTTAAACTTGAATCCTAGACTCTCTATTTTTTGGAAAGAGCACTGATTTGGAGTAGATGACTCAGATTCAAACTCCAGCTCTGACGCTTACTAGCTGCAAAACTATGGGCATGTTGCTCTATATCTCTGCACCTCAGTTTGCCTCTCTATAAAATGGTCATTGTAATTGCGCCCCCAATCTCACACAGCACATTGCAAGGAAAGACATGAAATGCCATGAAAATTTAAATATTATTTTTACTGTTCATTGGTGATTTTAAATGTATGAGTTACCTGTCATGGTTCTCCATTTGGTGGGTGGGCTGACCCAAAGTGGAGGCCTTTAAAAATGTTAACTCTTAAAAATATAGATATTCTTTTATAGATTTAAATTTATGGGCAGCAAGGTGGCACAGTGGGTAGAATGCTAGGCCTGAGATCAATTTCAGGCTCAGACATCCACTAGCTGTGTGACTGTGGGCAAAACCACTTACCCCTGTTGGCCTCAGTTCTTCAGTCTGTAAAGTAAGCTGGAGAAGGAAGTGGTCAACTACTCCAATGTCTTTGCCAAGAAAACCCAAAATGGGGTAACAGAGTTGGACACTGCTGAAATGACTGAACAAGATTTGGACAGAAAACACAGAAACAGACATTGTTTTAAAAAATCTATCTGTATTTATGATTTTTCCATTTACAATAACAAGGAGACTACCCCTCAAAAAAGTTTGTGAAGCACAAGCCTGACTATAGTTTACATATGTGTTAGCCACTTGGCCCTCAAAATTTTTTTTTCCAGATGCAAGTTGGAATGTTGCTTAGAAGTGGTTTGTTTGAGAGGGCAGAGTCAACTACTGTCACAGATCTTCAGTTGTTTGCATTCTAATGAGTTTTAGCAGTCATCTAGCAAAAATACCATTTTTGCATCCTATTCCATTTGGAACAATAGAAATAGACCACTGAAAATCTATTGTAACCTTGGGTCAGTCTTAAAAGCTTAAGTTTGCATTTTATGGTCATTTTGTAAATTTGAAGTATAGGGTAAAATTATTCTCTCCTGCCTCTCCACAGATTTCTTTCCTCAATTAGAATGACCACTCCAGTCACTTCAATTTATGTCTTCATTAGCATTTAAGTCTTCATCCTCTGTCATTCTTGACAAACTAATTGAGTGCTCATATATTTGGGGAAGAAATAATCCAATCAAAATTTTATTTTTTTTCTTCCTTTTAAATTCTTTTCATTAAGTATGAAGAGCACTCTTCAGAAATGGAACCAAGGTATGGAAAATTTGTCAGATAAATTTTCTAACAGTGGTCAGACTATGCTACTGTCATCCAGGTCACTCTGAGGGACCTATGATGGACATTCATTTAAAGGTGAAAGTGTATACAATTTCTTCAGGAACCCAAGTGTGATAACAGCCCTGCTTCTGGTCTCATATATGGATACATATGTATTCATATGTGTATATCTGTACATACATACATATATATACACCTCTGTATTGTAATAATTATATATCATATAATACGTATTGTATATGTATATATACATGTATGTATGTGTGTATATCATATAATGCATTTATAATATACATGTAATATTAATGCATACATACATACACATGCAAGCATGCAGCTAGGTGACACAAAAGATGCTGGGTCTGGGGTTAGAAAGATTCACTTTCATGAGTCAAATCTGGCCTTAAACATTTATTAGCTGTTCACGCAGCCTGGACAAGTCATTTATTTAACCCTGTTTGCTGCAGTTTTCATCTTCTGTAAAATGAGCTAGAGAAGGAATGGCAAGCCTCTCCAGTATTGTTGGCAAGAAAACCTCACCATGGGGTCATGAAGAGCTGGACACAACTGAAACAAATGAACAACAAATAAACGTGCATGTGTGTATCTAGGCGTTTCAAGGAGGAAAGTTTGATTTTTCACTTGAGTGTTATGGACTTATATTTTCATCCCAGAATCCTTGAGGCCAGTTGAAACTAAGAATAAAGGACTTTGGTTGTGACTTCAGCTGCACAAAATCATTGTTATTTTCATTGTTGGTCATCAGAACAACTTGCTTTGTTTCTGGAGTAGTACTTGTATAATGAGGCACTTCTGATGAAGGCAGTTCTGCTATCTTTATAGTATTTTTATTGCCTTCATAAAATATTTTTCACTCTTAACTTTTACAGAACCTGGAGCTGTTGGAAAAAGGTTTTTGCAACTTGGGCAAACAAATTCAAAATGCCAGGCTATTTGGCATTCCAGTAGTCGTGGCTGTCAATGCATTCAAGTAAGTGAAAAGAGAAGTTAATGAAGAAAGAGAGTTGCCAGGTGTGGAGGCGCACAACTTGTAATCCCAGCTACCTGGGAGGATGAGACTGATAGGTCTCCCGAACTCATGAGTAAATTTCAGTAGGCTAAGCCAATGTTCACACTAAGTTTGACATGAATATGGTGAACCTCTAGAAGCCAGAGGCCACTAGGTTACCTAAGGAAGACCAAACTGGAGCAGGTCAGAGCTCCCATGATGATCAGTAGTGGGACCTGACCTGTGAATAAGTCCCTGTACTTCCTGCCTGTCTGACATGGGGAAACCAGATTTTAAAAACAAACCAAAGTTGCCCTGAAATGTAATTGAGTTATTATATGACTGTAAAATGGGGATGATGATAACTTGTATTATATCTCAGGGTTGTTTTGAGGAAGGTACTTTGTAAAACTTAAAAGTACAAGTGTGAGTTGGGTTAATCATTAGGCTTTTTAGGGGGTTCTCACTGGCAGTTTTGTTGGATGTGATCTGACTCTCCTAGAAGGACCTGACTACCTTTTTGGGGTACAAATACTTGTGTCAGAGCCAGCAGATTAGGTAATGGAACATGCCTTTAGGAAGGTTGATGTATCCTGCCTTGGGTCATGTTAGGGTTATCAGAATGTCTTCGCCATAGCAGCTTTTTATTTTGCCACAAGGTCACATATGATATCTTCCCAAAGGAAAGAGAATAGAAGACATGGGTTTAGAAATCCTGACCCTAGTATGAGCAACCCACCTTTAAAGTGTGTAGATTAATTACATCGTCTTACTGTCTGAGTTTTCCTATCACCAGGTTCCAGGGAGGGAGTGATTTGCTTTTTTTTGTTGAAATTATACAGAACCTTTTCTCTCCAAAGCTGAACTTCTCCCAGTGAATGGAAAAGATGAAGTCTATTGTCTTAGCTGAAGCTCTAAAATAGAATTTAGCTATAAAGTTGTCCCTTTGTATTAGTGATGGGGGGGAAGGAGTGATGCTCCTGTGTTATTAACTAACCATCAGTCTCCAATTCACTCTTTAAATGAATATTCAAGTGCTGACGCTATGCCTAGTACCAGAGGGCCCTTCCCACACTAGATCTGTTGTAGGATCATATGATTTAGAGTTTGTCATTCTATTTCACAGAAGATATTTGGCTATTGTCATCTCCAGGTCTGTCATAGGTCTCTACTATATTTAGTAGCAGTTAATCCTTTTAATAATTTACATCTAGTAGTCAGTCAACAAGTGTTTATAAAAAGCTTACCATGGGGCCAACTAGGTGACACAGTTGATAGAGCACCAGTCCTGGAGTCAGAAAGACCTGAGTTCATATCTGGCCTTAGACACTAGCTATGTGTGCCCCTGGGCAAGTCACTTAACCCCTATTGCCTCCTAAAAAAAAAACAAAAAACTTTCTATGTGCCAGGCACTATGCCAAGCACTGGGTATACAAATGGAAGAATAAAAAGAAAGATCATCTCTACCCTCAAGAAGCTTACATTCTAAAGAATGGGCAGAAGCCTAACCTGCATAAAGATAGCCTTAGTCATATCTTAACATGGTGGCTCTGTGGTAACAGTCAGTGCTGTCTCTACAGAACTGACACTGAGGCAGAAGTGGAGTTGATTGTCCGTCTGGCTAAAGAAGCTGGAGCCTTCGATGCTGTGAAGTGCACTCATTGGGCAGAAGGGGGGAAGGGAGCTGCTGCCCTCGCTCAGGCTGTCCAGAGAGCCTCCCAGGCACCAAGTCACTTCCAGCTCCTCTATGATGTGCAGGTGAGTGAGGCCTCTTCATGACTGACTGCCTGGGCTCTGGCCTGGGTGCTCTACTGTCCTCTGTGTTCTCACTTGGTAACTTGATCACTTTATCCCAGGAATTTAATTACTATGTCATCATTATGCAGATGCTTTAGAAGGGCGATGAGAAAGTTGGTTACAAGTATTGTGTTAGTGGTGCTGACTTCATACTATGGTTCCCATGTGGACCAGATTGTTCCCTATTCCATGGGTGCAGACTGAACCTCTGACTCCCAGCCAGCAGTCTTGTAATTTGTAAATGTACTCTGCTATTCAGATGGAGGAGAATAGGAAGAAAGTAGGTGGATCAAATCATCTGCATCCCCGAGACTAGAACAGTAATTCAGCAAGTCATTTCTGGGATATCAGTTGTGCCATTCTGCTTTCCACACAGGCCATTGGAGCAGGGGTCTTCTCTCCTGGAGTCACATTTAGAGCTCAATCTTTTGTACTTAGTAAGACCTTTGGACCTAGTATGACATACGTGCACACTGGCAAACAGAATGAGTAGCTATGGCCAAATAAGGGCAACTTAAAAAATAGAAAACCTCTTTCTTACCATCACCCTAAACTAACATGGGAAGGAATTGTGTACTTTTCAGTTCACCTCCTGATTTATCTGTATCTCAAGAGTTCAGTGAAACCCTCAGGGGCAGAACAGAATTGCCTCTGCAGAATTTGATCACTTTTGACATTAGTGAATAAATTAAATTTGCTCAGGCCCAGCAGCCATGTTCTTATAGCATAAACTTTATAATGAAATAAGCTTAATTCACAGAGTGGTTTGTTTTCAATCTTGTTTCTGGATATTCCAGAATATTACTAGATCTAAAACAAGACCAATAACCAGCAACTTATTTTGGAACATAAGAATAATGTTTTAGCCCTCCTCAGATCTTTTATATGGGTTTTTGTTTGTGGTGGTGGTGGTATTCATTTTCAATACCATGGACTTTGAAGTATGATACTGTGTAGGACATTTTGGTGAAAGAAACCATGTTGGGAGTTGAGAAATTCTCTTCTTATTTTTAATGTTGTCCCTTTTTTTCTGAATGTGGTAATCAGCATCTGTGTCAAGAAATCTCTTAAGCTAAGAGAAAAGTAACTAATTTGACAGTGCCACGTGGGTGTGGTGATGGGGTTATGGGGGGAACCCATCGGCCTCCCAAACTTTAATTAACTAGGTTTTTTTTTACCTTAGTCCTCCATAGACATCTGGATCTGTCCATCTTGTTTTGGCCACTACTTCTTACAGAAATGCCTTCATTGAATTACAGTTTAATGCCATGCTTTCAGCCTTTATAGAGATATTAGCATGAGACTCACTATTTTAATAACATTTCTGTATCTTGGGATACAAGTACAAAGGATGAAAGTCCCTATGTGGAGTGAGCTTACATTGCAATGGGGATACAACAAATACATTTCAAAATATATACAGTATAAATATGAAGTTAACAGTGTAGTTAAATACAAGGTAGTTTGGGAGAGACAACACGTACCAAAGGTCGATGGTATTTGATTTACACCTTAAAGAAAGAAAGATACATTTATGAATTGTCGGTGGGGAAGGAGTGCATGCCAGACATGAGGCACAGCCTGGGCAAAAGCATGGAGACAGAAATGGAGTGTCATATGCAAGGAAAAGACTTTGGCTGGATTACAGAAGATGGGAAAAGAGAATATTAATGTCCAGTGAGGCTGGAAAGATGGATTAGGGCCAGACTGTACAGGGTTTTAAAAGCTAAACAGTAGAAATTTATATTTTATTCTAGAAGCCATTTTGTTATCCTGGAAAGAAACACTGGATATTGAGTCACAAAGAACCCTACCTCTGCCAGATGACCATGGACAAAGCACTTAATCCCTCTATGTTTCTGTCTTCATCTGTGACATAAGAGGGATGAGCTGGATGACCTTGAAGGCTAATTTATAGTCCTATTAAGACATTAATGGGAAATAAGGTTAGAAAGGTAGGTCCTAGTCAGATTGTAGAAACTATGACATTCAAGGATAAGGACCTGTGATTTTATTTAAAGTTTTTTTTGTTTTTATTTTTTTTCTTTAATCAGCAAAGGAACAGGATCAGAGCTATCCTTTGAGAACAGAAGTGCACTGGGACTAGTGTATAAGATGAATTAAAATGGTGGGTAGAGACTAGAACCTAGTTGAAAAGAAATGAAGACCTAAATTTGGGTAGTAGCCATGTAAGAGAAAAAGAAGAGACTCATAGGAAAGGCATGGTAGAGATGGAATCAACAAGGATTTAGTGACTAATTGAATGTGGGAAATGAGGAGGAAGGAGTTGAAAATAACTGAGATCTCTCCTGGGCAACTAGGAGAATGTCATTAGGCAGAGGTAAGAAAAATTGGGAGGAGGATCAAGGTTTATAGAGAAAATAAGTTTAGTTTGGGATGTGTTAAGCTTGAAATACTTGAGTTAGTAAATCCACGTGAAGCTGTCCATCAGGCAACTATGGACTGGCTCTTGGGACTTTTGACAGAATTAAAGCTATGGGAATGGGTGCAATCAGTGAAGGAGAGAAAGAAAAAGTCAAGGACAAAATATGTCAAAAGGACAAATTCTAGGTCAAATGAAGTCAACAAACATTTATTAAGCTCCTCCTATATGCTAGGAACTCTGCTAAGTACTGGAGATACAAAGAAAGATAAAAATCAGTCTCTGCTCTCGAGGAGCTCACAGTCTGATAGAAGAGGCAGGTGAAAACAATCATGTATAAAAAAGTATATGTAAGAGCACACTAGAGATGATTGAATGAGGGAATGCACTAGCATTAAGGGGGATTGGGAAAGACTTCTGGCAGAAACTGAGATTTTAGCTGGGACTTGAGAGAAGCCAAGAAACAGGGGGAGGGGTGGGGAAGCCAGTGATAATGCCCATAGTTAGCAAATGGACATGTCTTATAGAAGGAACAGGAAGGAGGCCAGTGTCACTCAAATCACAAAATATGAGAGAGGATTTAAGTTGTAAGAAAACTGGAAAGGTAGGAGGGAATCAGGTTATGAAGGGCTCTGAATACCAAACAGATGATTCTAGATTTAATTTTGAAGATAATAAGGAGCCAGCATGGTTTTTTGAATGGGGGGAGGTTAAAAGAAATTATGTCAGACCCGCAGTTTAGGAAGATCATTTTGACTGGAGGAGAAAGAGGTATGAGAAAAGAAGGCCAAAGAGAAAGCTTTTGCAATGGAGGCATGAAGTGATGAGGGCCTGCACCAGCATGATGGCAATGTCAGAGGAAAGAAAGAGGTATAAGGGGACAGACTCTCCTGTCCTAATTATGCCAGTTGTAGGGTGGCATTCCCTCCAAGAGAAAGGGGTTCATACCAGCTTGGTGATTAATAGGTTTTATTAGGGTTAATTAGGTTGATTGGTTTGTTTAAGGGAATTTACTCATAGGAGGTCAGTCATCCTGCATGGTAGAAGGACAAAGTAACATCATGGATCCCTGGCACCAACCACAGGCCAGATCAGTTATTATATAGAAACAGAACCAAGAAGGCATAGTGCCAAGGTGGCCCACAGTTACATGAAAATTTTCCCGTGAGATAGTTGGAACTTCTTTTGCTTTTTACATTTACTCAAGGTAGTTTACATTTTTTCTGTGGAGTCATAGGTCATGGTCCCACTGTGACCTACTCTCATACAGGGGGCATGTGCAAAAGACATTACAAAGGTAAAATTGACAGGCCTTGGCAACAGATTAAATGGGAAGTGGAGTTGAGAGATGAGGAACCAAGGGTGACACCTAGGTTGTGAACTTGGGTGACTGAGAAGATGGTCATACCCTGTGTAATCAGAGGAAAGATAAGAAGTAGAGGGCTTAGGGAAAGACAAGTTCAGTTTTGAACGTGATCAACTTAAGATGCTTACAAGGCATCTTGTCTGAGATGTCCAAGAAGCAACTGGAAATGCAAGTCTGAAAGTTAGGGCTGGTTAGGCTACAGTGGCAGAGGCTTCAGAGAGGTCAAGAAGGATGAGAATTGAGAAAAGGTTATTAGATTTGGCTATTAAGGCATTATTGGTGACTTTGGAGAGCAGTTTTGATTGACTAATGAGGTCAGAAGCCAGACTATAGAGAATTAAGAAGAGGATGAAAGGAACAGAAGAAGAAGCACCAATTATAGATAGCCTTCTCAAGGTAAAACTAACTGGAAGAAAGATAGGGTGTTAGCTAGGAGGGTTGGAAGGGAGACATGGGCATCTTTGTAAGCAATAGGGAAGAAGCTGGTTGAAAGGGAAAGATTGAAGATAAGTAAATGGGTGTGGATGATATAAGGAAGCATTTTCCTAGAGAAGATGAGAAGCAGTGGAACCACTTTTGAGGTTTGTCTCGGCAAGGAGCAAGGCCCCCTCTTCATGTGAAATGGGGTGAGGAAGGAAATAGTTTCCAAGTGATGTGAGAAGAGTAGGAGGGGAAAGGAGGGAGCTCTTGGAAAATGACCTTTCTTGTTCTATTTTGTTTTTTTAGGAAAATATGAGCTAGAGGTCTCAATTTAGGAAGGTAGGGAGAAGGAAGCCATGGAAGAGAGGTTTGAAGAAAGATAAACAGTATAGAAAAGCCACTGTGGTGAGAGAGTTAGGTATAAAGGATAGTAAAAACATTGTCTTGCCTGCAGTGAGGGCTCAGTTGAAATTATGTGATCTAAATTTGTAGTGGACCCAGTCGGCACAGTTTTGTGATTTTTCACCAGCATGTAAGAGAGAAGGTAGTGGATAGTGGGAATAGTCCAAAACTGAGAGTTGTAAGTGCAAGTTCAGCAACTGGATTTTGGAACAAGGGCCTCCAGAGAACACAACAGTGTAGAGGGGAACTGGTTCACCAAAGGATCATGGTGGAAAAGGAAGAAGGTAAGAACAGGATTGGGGTTTCCTGGGAGAGGGAGAGGTGAAATGACAACAGATGTCATCAGATGGATATTTCAGAGTTTGGGAACATGGAAGTAGAATAATTGTAGGTAATGGCAAGATTCAGATCCCTGTGTGTGGCTGAGGTGGGCAGTGAAGGAGTTGAGGAGGTGGGCATTGAAGGAGTTGAGGAGCTGGGAGTTTGAGGGAATAGCATCGTGTACATTGAAGTTCCCTGATATGAAGGTAGGAAAGAGAGACTGAGCCAGGAACTGAACTAACTGACAGAAGAAGGCAAATGTCCTGGAGATTAGTTGACAGCTACCAGAATTTTGATGGAGTGATAAATATGGATTGAGTAAATCTCAAAAGAGGAGACAGTGGTGAGCAAGGAGTATGCCAACTTCCCCACCTCTAGCTTGAGTCAGGGATATGAGTGAAAATGCAGCCAGTGCTGGAAAGTGTAGCCAGGTTATCTCTATCATCAAGAGAGAACTAGATCTCAATGAGAGCCAGAAGACGGAAGGAGTGAGATAAGAAAGGTTATAAGGTAAAAGCAAGTTTGTTACTTAGGGAACAGGCATGTGAGACTGTACAGTGAAAAGGATGGGGAGGTTTAGAATGGGATGTTGCATTGGGGGGGGCACGGGGAAATGTTGAAGGAAATTGGGAGAAAGCTAGAGGACAGAAAATAGGGTTGAATGGTGAGGGAGATGAATCACTGAGATGGGGAGAGTATGGTGGGATGATGGAGATTGTTAATCATTAAGGAATAAATTCAGATAGGTTATCAATATCCCTTGGGACTTAACTTCAAGGTGTGTAACTAGAAGGGAGGAGGAGGTACCCATCTGGGGGCAGATTTAGGCAAGTTATCCATGGAGTGAGTATGATGGATGACTGTTGGCAGGCCAGCCTAGGAGAGCAGTATGAGGAAACATGTTGGAATGGTGTTTTTCTCCAATTCAGGCAAGAAAGCAGGGCAGGCTAGGATAGCCTGATATTTGATGTAATAAAAAGCAAGTAGATGCTAATGGATTTTTTTGTTTTAGTGATGCCTTTGGGTTGTTTTTTTTTTTACACCACAGACATTTCCCCCAATATCTCTTGCTGTCATCCCACTGAATCTTTCCTTGTCATCAAGAAAGAATTTTTTAAAAACTAGTCAAGCAAAGTCACTTCATTTGCATGTAATATTTGGTACTTGTAGTCCTCCATCACTTATGAGAATAGAGAGCCATGTTTCTTCCCCTTTTCTGGTAGACATTTTCCATGCCATGTGCTGTGCTTGTAATTCCTGTGATCAGTATCAAAAGAAATGTCTATAATAGTAGAACAGGATTTGGAAAATCTGACGTATCTGGACAAGAGAAATGTTTTGTGCCTTATTCTCTCCCCAATATATGAATGTTCTTATAAGTGACTGCATGACAATCATTCCCTTGTGTCTCTCTCTTCTTCCCCACCAATACACCCACCCCTCAGCTCCCTGTTGTAGACAAGATCAGGATAATTGCACAGAAAATCTATGGGGCTGATGACATTGAATTATTGCCAGAGGCTCAGCATAAAGTCGAGGTCTACACAAAGCAGGTAGGAGTATATGGTTTTTATTCTTCATTTTACTAATTTAATGAGAATGCCAAAGGAGCACTGAGCTAGAAATTCTGGCTCTAGCTTTACCAGTATCTCTATAATCTTGGGCAAGTTGTCACTTTTCTGGGCCTCAGTTTTTTCATCTATAAAATGAGGGACTTGGATGAGATCATCTCTGAGCCTCCCCTTCTTCTTCCTGTGCATCACTCCCAGTCAGTTTTGCTCTGAAATGTCTTCTTTCTTAAAAGTATTTTACTTTGATTGAAAGGTCATTCAGGTTTTCCCATATTGGACATGCTACATGGATGTATGCAGAAAAAATGGAAGGCATTGGTAAAGTGGTGTATCTTTTGCCTTTTCAATACAGCTGCTCCAAACTATCATTTGAATATTTGAAATAAAACTCTTCCGCTGTGTTTTAGATTTCTGAGTGTTTTAATCTCTCATCCAACTAGTACCTGAGATATTTTTAGTCTTTGCTAACTAGACAGAAGATACTTGTCACTGAGGTGGAAATTATTTCTGTCCTGCCAGATGGATACAAAAGAAATGAAAGTCACTTGGCTTTAGAAAGAAATGTAAAGGTCATTAAAATTGCAGTGCTTAAATGATTGTTTTGTTAAATTAATATAAACATTTATTATCTTGGTTACTCCTTCCCACCTTCCCCCTTGCTCTTTAGGGATTTGGAAACCTACCCATCTGCATGGCTAAAACACATCTGTCCTTATCTCATGACCCAGAGAAGAAAGGTGTGCCCACAGGTTTTGTTCTGCCAATCCGTGACATTCGGGCCAGTGTTGGTGCTGGCTTCTTGTACCCTTTGGTAGGGACGGTAAGTACTACACAAAGAATGATGCTTGGTGTGTTGTTCATAATTATGCTTCCTATTTTAAGTTTATTCCTGTAGTTACCAGTAAGTAGCTAAATGGGCAAAAACATTCTTGCCAGAGGAGGAAATGGGAATCAGACCTATCAGAATGATTAAGCCTGCTGAGGTACACTGTTTGTTGTTATTTAAGTGTGATGCAAGTACTGTCTCTGCTGAATAGTAACCTGGGGTGTTTCCAGTTTTCACACTTCTCTTGTGACTCTGAGTTCAAGATGGGCCTTGTTCACAGAAGAAGTAGGTGTAATGCATTATTTAGGAGCACCAGGAAGGCTGCATTTCCTACCCCCTACCCATGTCTCTCTGAGTTTCATGGCAGGTGTCGGAAATTCTACCATTAGAACTTTATTCCTTTGGATTGGGAAATTGTCCCTGCTGAAATATAGATACCCCGGGAGGGATAAGGCATTAGTTACTTATGTGTGTTTGTTTTCGTAGTTCTTTCTAACTTGGAAACCAATTGAGAACTTTTTATAAAGGGGATTAGGGATTGAGGGGAAAGAAGGTGCTTGATTTACAGTTTTACTTCAAAGTTTTGCTTTGTTTAAATTGTCCCTTCTGTGTACTACATCTGATGTCTGTCAGTTGAATCTGCTGCCTTCGGGTACCATATAGCATACGTTCAGTTCTTTTAAACATTTGTAAAGCACACTGTAAAAAAAGTTAACATATTTAAATCAGTTTAAACTATAGAAATGAAAGGTAACAAGTTACTGTGTTTTAGAAGACAAATTACCTTTTAAATGGAAGAGATGATTAAATTTTTTTCATTAGTATATCTTAATGTTCATAATGTCAGTGCTTCTCCTGGAATTGACAAGCTTAGCACCACACACACCCCCACAACCCCTCCATCTTAAGCACTTGAGCCAGTTAATTGTACTAACAAATGCAGGTGATTTTAAATCAACATTTTAAAATAAAACTTAATCATATTTTAATTGCTCACATTCATTTCTGAATATATCCCTCCCCACTACCACCTAATAAGCTATCCCTTGTAGCTAAAAACTTTTAAGGGATGAGGAGAAGCAGTTCATTAAAACTAACCAACGTATTAACTGTTTCTGACAGCATGTGCTTTCTTTACCTCCCAACTCTTCTCCCAGGCCAAACTTGATTGTCATGATTACACAGCTTTCAGTTTTTGGATTGTTCTTCCCATTTACATTGTGGTCATTATATATGTTGTTTTCCTGTTTCATCTTACTTCCTTCTTCATCAGTTCATACAAGGTTTCCCTTGATTCTGTGAAAAATCTTTCTATTTGACATTTCCTATGGTACAATAAGTAGTATTCCATTATATTTACGTACTACAGTTTGTTTAGCCATTCTCCATCTGTGGGCACTCTACTGTTTCCTGTCTCTGCTACTGCAGAAAGTATTGCTATGAATATTTTGGTATATATGGGAAATTTCTTTCTCCCTTGAACCTGGGGTGTATGCATTACAGTAGGATCACTAGATCAAAAGATATGAACATTTTAGTCATTTTTTACCTACTCTCAAACTGATTCATACTAGCATCTTTTAAAATAAGATTCTTAAATAGCAGGCACCCTCAACAATACATTTTATTTTTCCCTTTCAAGTAACTCAGTTTAGCAGCTATGAAAATGTTGCAGCGATATTATTTTGCATTGTTTAGAGATAAGATATAAATATGAATGGAGAATTAGAGATCAAGACATAAAAAAGTTTAAACCAGTAAAAATAGCCTTCTGCTAGATGGGAAAGAGTAACAATAGCTTGCTTAACCCCTTGCTTCAAATTTACCATTTAGCCTATATGTCTAAGTCAGTAGAGCTGTAGCAATGAATACACTTTAAAACCTTAAATGAGTATTTGATTATAACTGACTATAAACTTTTCATCTGCTTGGACACATACAGAGTCAGCAGTAATTGTTTCCAAAATTCATATGGTGTATAACAATAATTAGCAACAATTCGAGGAATTCCATTATTGAATTGCCTGTCACCTGTCAAATAATGGATTTCCCAGAAAAGGTTCTTTCAGCCATTGTGGCTCCATCAAGGCTCCTGTCCTTTATTCTACACACTGATGACTTTTTACCAGAAGATATCTTGGGTACCTCACAAAGTAAAGTCCTGTGGAATGTTTTAACATTCATATGAGGTGTTCTCTTTCAGTTTTACTTTTATAACATCTCTACGTCTTTCCTGTCTTTATATAATTGCTAATCTTTGCAACTTTATTTTCTGATTGGTCCTATTTTCCCCCTTCACCTTCAACTTCTTATCATTTTAACTTCTGACCATAGCATTTGGCCCCAGATGCTAACTTTAGAGGACTCAGGGTTCCTGGATTGTGTTTCAGGAATTGCTGATCCCATGAGATCCTAGTTCAAATAATGAGTCCCATGGAGTGGTCGCATCATTTGAATTTGCACTGCATGTTTCCATTGGGTTGAAACCAATTACCATATTTTACCTAATTATAACTTGGAACAGTACAAATTCAAATATATGTTCAAATAGGGTTCATTATTTGCAGTAATTGAGACCTAGCTGTGCTTAGAAATGTCAACATTAGGTGATGCAGTTTTTAAATTGCATTATATTATAGAAGATCATTCAACTGGTCCTTTAAGTATGTTTTTATACTTGTCAGTTTTTAGAAATTTCACTTCAAATGTCTTATTTTCAGTCTATATTTAAAGTAGCACTTGCATAATTTGTCATTATACAAAAGATTATAAAAATCAAAATGTACTGTGTAGAAATTGCATTTGCAAGCTATTTTGATTTGTACTTAACCTGATTTCCCTGCCCACCCAGCCAGAAAAAAAGTTGTTATTATTATTATTATTAGGAAATAAAAGCAAAGACCTCAGTGCTTTAATGCATTTATGTTATGGCTTCTCTTCAGTCTTTGCAAGTCTAAATTAAACTAGTAAGAACATTGACAGTAAAACTATATGTTCTGTTTTTAAAAAAACACTTTTTGCTTAAATACACATGAGTCTTGGAAGAATTATTGCCTAGGTATATATTCAGTTTTGGAAGTAAATTAGAAAATCTGCCTGCTGAGACTAATCCATTCTTTAAAAAAACAAAACAAAAAAGTCTTTACCCATCTCATTCCACTTTGTTGAAAGTAAGCAGACATTGCTTGTTCATCTCTTGTTAAGCTGATATCTTTGTTCACTTCCATGCTTGAAACCATTATGTGGGACAATTTCATGAGTGCAGTTCTTTAATTTTGCTGAAAACTTTCCAGCCTTATTTAATTACTATGCTAATTGGGTTAATTATAAGAATTACACTTTTATGTAGGGTGGAGGGCTTTTTCAATCTTTCCTTTTAAGTAGTAGGAGGTAGAATTGGCAAAGATGTAAGTACAGTTGATAGAGGCATTTCTGGAAGATACCCATGATATACTGTTAGCCTGTGGTCTGACCATTCTGAAAAACAAATTGGAATAATGCAAAACAAAATGACTAAAATATCCCTCCCAAAAGATTTCTCCTCCTACCTCCCCTCCCCCCAGTAGGCATGTATGCCAGGGAAGTAAAAGGCCAAAAAAAAGGTCCCCTACATACCAAAATAATCCCTAACTGTAGGTCTTGTGGTAGCAAAGAACTGCAAACAAAAACTACCCATTGATTGCAGAATGGCTAGATACTGGGGTAGATGAAAGTAATGGGATATTATTGTGCTATAAGAAATGACAAATATGAAAAACATGGAAAAACTCAAATGAATCAATGCAGAACAGGAAAACAATCTGTACAGTGACAACAGTGTAAATGAAAAGAACAGTAAAATGAAACTGGATTTTATGACAACCTTGGATCCAGAGAAAAGACAAAAAATATATACTTCCCTCCTTTCATAGATGAGAGAGTAGAGGACATTGAATATGAAATGTGTTGGTTAGTTCTGCTGAACTGTTGTTGTTTTTCATCTTTGTTACAAGGAAAGGGTTGCAGGGTAGGGGTAGATGGGGGAATATATTCAGAAATTAATGTGCTGTAAAAGCAAAAGGTATTACTGAAACTATTCAAATAAATAAAAATAAAGCAAAAAATTGGCTTAGTGTTATAGAAAGAACATTGTACTAAAAGTAAACAAGCCAGAACTACAGTCCTGACTTTTACTAACTAGTTGTGGAACCCAAGATTACTGACCCTTTGGTTTCTTCACTTATAAAAACTGAGGGCATTGAACTTGATGAACTTTAAAATTATTTCAAGCTCTAATATTCTTAATTCTATTATGTAGACTTTTTAAGTGTTGTGATATGTAATGGCTTCTTTAGGGAAGTTCCATAACTATTCATGTCTACTCCCTTGACTGACAATGAGAAAAATCTTCATATGACTTTGTTCCTTGGTTTTGTTCTATATGAGGAAGGTAGAGGAAGGATTATTAGGGTTAGAGTGCTCATTTTTCAATTCTACTTTGTTCCTTAGATGAGTACAATGCCTGGTCTCCCGACTCGGCCCTGTTTCTATGACATTGACTTGGATCCTGTATCAGAAGAGGTGAATGGATTGTTCTGAACTGGTAAGTTATTCTCAAGGAATCCTCCATTTTTATGAAGATGCTTGAATGTAAAATAAAGATTTCACGTTGTGATGTTTAGCAGCAATAAATAATGATTATTATTAGTTTAATTCCTCTTTTTCTTTCCAGATTAGGTGTATCTTCCAGAAACTACATTGGAAGTTTTCCCAGAAGCCTGCATTTATAGTGCCTGACTTACATTATCATGTGTAGATTTGCTTAAATCATGGAAGTTTTTATCAGTCCTTATGAAATTAAATTAAATAATTTTAAAATCTTTAAACTTGTCATTATTTCTAATTCCAACATCTCCTTCCCCTTATACACTCTTCCCTTTTTTATATAGAATTAGTACCATCTCTAATATACGTTTAACTGTGCCTGCCTCTGCTATTGCTTTAATATCCCCCACTGAATATGTAACAGTAGAGGAGTTTAATAAAGATAAGATCCTAAGAATTTGGTGCCCAAAATTTGTTTCATAATCAAAATATTAAACCAATAAAGGACTTTTGAGATCATCTGACCCAACTCCTTCATTTTACAAATGAGGAAACTGAGGCTTCAAAAGATGGTATGGCTTGTCCATGATCACACATAGAGTTAGGATCAGTCAGTACTAGAACTTGGATCTCTCGCATCCAGGATTCTTTCTGCCACACCACACATTGCCAGAAAAACTCTTGACTCTAAGTAAGAGGTCTCCCACAATTTATCTGCAGCTTTTCATCTCTCAAAATAAATGACCCTGAAGTTAGCAGGGTCATAAACATTCTAGAACAGATACTCAAATAGCCTCAGATCTCCTAAATAACTCTTGAGGCAGTTCGTGGTTAGTTTATCAGGGGTTTGGGGTTTGTTCTGGTTTTTTTTGACATATTTATTCTGACCTTAGCTCTTTCATAGAGCCCTCTGAATACAGCTTAGACCTACTGTGTTACTCACATATAGATATAGATAGAAAAGACCTGTCCATGACTTCTGTTAACTTTCTTCCAGCACTTTTAATAATAACAAAATTTAATAATAGCATTTATATAGCACTTGAAGGTTTGCAAAGCATTTTTAAGTTATCTCATTTGATCCTCATAATCGTCCTGGGAGGTAGACGCTGTCATTTATCCCCATTTTACGGATGAAGAAGGTGAAGTGTAGGATCCTATAGGACACAAAGCAGGTCTTCCCAACTTGAAGTTGGGTACTCTTTGCACTTACCACCTAGCTACCAGTTCATGTCACAGAAGCAACTCAAACATGGGAAATACCAAACAGTCGGATTGGATTTTACCCTGCAAAGTATGCAGGCTTTTGTTGTAAGTGTTGTTATTGATGCTCTATATGGTGCTCTAATAGCACCATGCTTTCTGAGTAATTATGTACTTAGTAAATAATAATAATAGCTGATATTTATATAAATTCTTAAACTTGTCTAATTCAAAGGCACAGCCTTTACCTAGGTAGAAATAGTTCCCTTTCTCTCATTTCTGTCTGGGCTGTGCTGAGGCTTTGATTTGTTGTAGCTGTTCAAATCCATTGCTGTCCTCAGACTCTCTGGATTCGATTCTCTGTTGTCCTATATTTCTCCTCCCTTTCACAGCCAGACTTCTAGGAAAAGCTGTCTACACTTCAGTGCCTTCTATCTTTTCTGGATCATCATCCATGTTCCTTCGCTCTGTCATTAGAACCCAAGGCTCTACACTGGGCCTTCTCTACATTCTCTCTTAGTGACCTCATCAACTCCTTTGGGTTCAATTATGACTCTAAAAATATATAAATATTCAACCCTCATCAACCAGATTCTACTTCTGCATCACCAGCTGCCTAACTGGATGTCCTAGAATAGGCATCTCAAACTCAGTGTGTCCAATATGTTTCCCCTAGTTCTCCAAACTTCCCTATTTCAGTTGAGGGCATTATTATTCTTCCAGTCATACTGGTTCAATCTGAGCCAGTCTCTACTGCTTCTCCCTCACCTAACCTCTCCAGTATGATGCCAACCTGAACCTTACTTCAGATGCTCTTGTCAGTTCTGCTTCCATCATATCTCATATGACACCACTCCATTCAGCATGCCTACCACCTCTGTAGACACTCTTCACCTCTTAGACTACTGCAGTATCCTCACTGGTGCCTTTGCATCATCTATTTCCTCTTCAAATCACACAACAGCCAAACACTGGTCCGAGGCTGTCTAAGCCCCCAGCAGGTTCCTTCTTGTTTTTAAGATAAAATGCAAACCCCTGTTGGACATGACCCTTCATAATCTGGCCCTAGCCTTCCTTTTCCAGACAGTACACCTCACTCCCCTTCATACATACTCTAGCCTGGTCAAATTGGCTGAGATGTTTTTCTCACAGGATAACTCTATCTCCTAGCTCTGTCTTTTGACAAACTGCCTGAAATTCATCCCTCCTCACCTCCACATCTTGTTCAGTTTCAGTCGTGGCTAACTCTTCATTTGGGGTTTTCTTGGCAAATTTAACAGAGTGGTTTGGTATTTCCTGTTTCTACCTCATTTAACAGATAAGGAACTGAGGCAAAAGGGTTGAGTGACTTGCCCAGGGTCACACAGCTAGTCTGAAGCTGGATTTGACTCTGAATCTGGTCCTCTATCCACTGTACCACCTAGCTGCCCCACATCTTAGAATACCTAATCTCCTTCAAAGCTTAGGTCAAGCCCCACTTCCTATATGAGGCCTTTTTGACCACCATCCTCCCCACCTCTGCCACCAGTCATTATACTGTGTCTCTTTTGCATATACATGTGTTTCATCCTCATCCCTCAAATGAAGGATAAATTCCTTCAGGGCAGGAACTGTTTGATTTTCTTTTGTAGTCCCAGTGCCTTGACATAGTACCTGGTACATAGGTATTTAATAAATGCTTGCTGACTGATAGACTGATTGACTGAAAGCAGATAGACAATCAATTGGACCCAGAATTCATTAGATCAAAGTGTTACATTTGAGAAATTGCAAAATACTTTTAGTGACTCCAAGCTTCTTCCTGAAATAAGGCTTTTTAAAATTAATATCTTTTTGAGATTCTGTATGCCTATGAGTCATAACATACCACAGTCTTTGAAGAACTAGTCACCAGCTAACCAGAGTGTAATGGAGAGGTGTATGGTGAGCATGAGTGTGAGCAATATGTTGCTAATGAAAAACTGAAAGCCAGAAGAAGCATATAAGATAGCTCCTTTGGATATATTCGAAAATAATGACAAAAAAGGCAAGAAAGTCGTGTGATAAGAGCTCAGTATAACCATTGGACAGTACTCACTCTCTTGTTCGTGCTCTCCCCTTCCCCCATGGAGGTTTATGGAGTGGCATGGACAATAGCTATACACCGATGACAGCGTGGATGGTTTGCCATCTGCACTGTTGGAAAAAAAAAATATTCATTTGGATGAAATCATAGATCCATCCAAGAAAGGACTAAGGAAATGAAATGGGGAACTATTGCTTATAAATCAAGGTATTAATGTTAACCTTCTCTGCCCTTCAACTACCCCATTTGAAGGTTATTAGTTTCATCACCATGTGCAGAATGTGGGAGACTCCTGTTCTTGGAACAGGTTGTCTGAAAGGGTGAATACCATTCCAAGCCCTAAGTGCCAAATGAAAACTTATTGCAAGGACAGTTCTCTTGGAGGAAGGTATGGTACAGCCAGGGATATCATCCCATGCAGGGGCAGAAATTCCAGAAATTTAGCTAGAGGTCCATAGAGGAAGTGAGCCAGCTGCAAAGATACTCACCTGGGATACAGCCAAAGGCAAGAAATCTTTACCTGATAGCATCCTATTTTAATTACTCTTACTAAGTAGGCAAGAAAGGCAAGCACTGTCAGCAACCCTTAAATTTTGGGTGTCCCTGGGGGAATGCCTCAACTGCTTTCCCTAGTTACAGTTCTGGACCTATGTTCTTCCCCCATTCCACTCAGTAGGGTATCCTTAGTGTTTTTGTTTTTTTGTTTTTTTAACAAAGTCATAGATGCCTCTAGGACAGGGGCTGTGTCTTACACCTCCTTTAATCCCAGAGCCCAACACAGAATGTGCCCTCCTTGCAGAGTAGCTTAGGAAAGGTTTGTAGCTCCCTTTCTGCTAAATGGTAATCAGGATGGGACTCGGATGCCTGTTAGCAGGTTCTGGGAATGAGTGCCTTGTGAAATCTATAGATGACCCTTTAGACTATGTTTCTTGTGCCCAGCCAAATGGATCTTAGATAAAACAAAAAAAAAATGGGAATTGATGCTCTGAGCCCCAGGGTACTCCAGCTTTTCAAGAAGCACTTGGTGTAGTGAGAAGAGAGATGCTCTTGGAGTCAGAAGATAGAGGTTTCGGTAGCTAATCTGACAGTAATGGAATCAATCTGGCCCTCTTCTTACTCATAACACTATTTCCATCCCTTTGGATGGACCATGCTTCATACCTAAAATATGCTTCCTCCTTACCGGTCCCCGTCTTTAAAACTCAACTCAGTCACTATCTTCTGTATGAAACCTTTTCTGACAGCTGAGTCCTAGCTGCTACTGCCTTACCTCCCAAACTACTGTGTATTTAATGACTGAATATATTTGTATTTAGGGGCAGCTAGGTAGTGCAGTGGATAGAGCAGGAGTCAGGAGGACCTGAGCTCAAATCACCTCAGACACTTGACACCCACTAGCTGTGTGACCTTGGGCAAGTCACTTAACCCCAACTGCCTCATCCTGGGTCATCTCCAGTCATCCTGGTGAATATCTGGTCACTGGATTCAGATGGCTCTGGAGAAGTGAGGCTGGTGACCTGCACAGCCCTCCCTCACTCAAAAAAAAAAAGTCAAGTGCCAGTCATGTCATCATTTCTCTGATGGCACGGTCTTCTTAGGCAATGAAGGACGAACACACACACATTTGTATTTATGCTGCACATATTTTTTAATTTTTACTCGCTCATTGCAAGTAGGAAATGCTTCCTCCTTTGCACCTGACTACCTCACCTAGAACAATACCTGGTACATGAGTTGTTGATTGGATGGTTGGTTGACTGACAGCAGGAAAATAAGGCACGAATGGATTCTCTGTTCCCTACAACTACCTTTCCGATTATATTAGTACAGACCCCTTTCCTGCTGAGCTCTCAGGGGCTCTCCATTTCCTGCCAAGTCACATGCTTTTGCAGCTATAGGACCTCTCTCCACCCCCCAATTCAGTGTGAGACGCCTGTGTAAATTCATCTTCCAGCCTCCTCTCAGCTTCCTGTCACATCTTTCCTGAGTCTTCCATCTCACTTTATTTTTTTTTCCTCCCTTGGAGAACTAATATGGAAAGGAACAATCCATGCAGCCTCCTCCTAGAAGGGTCTTTTCCATTTTTCTTTGTTCTGAGTGGCATATTTATGTTCTCATGGAGGCTTTCATTCCACGCCCTTTCTCTAGTGTCCGCTGCCTGCCTTGTAGATAGATGCCCTGAATGTCAGCCCCACTAGTCTAAGGTGACTTCTTAGTGCGGGGAGAGAATTCCCGCCCCCTCTTCATCCCCATCTCCATCTCCATCCCCATCTCCATCTCCATCCCCATCCCCATCCCCACCAGCTCTCCCCTGATTCCCCCACTGCCAGACCTGGTCCCAGCCCCCGAAACAGCAGCCCTCCCACCCTGTGCCGTCCTTCCCTCCCTCGTCCTACCCTCCTTCTGTAAGCCCTGCCGCCTCTACACTTGAGGCTGCCGCCCCCTCCAATTGGGCAGGCTCCCCATCTATTGGTGCTGCCTCCTGCCAGTCTGCCCGGGTTAGCTCCGCGGCAGTGAGCTGGGGAAGGGGCGTAACCCATTTTCGAGCTCCACATCTGTCCAGGGCTGCAGTACAGGAGCGGTGGGTTCAGCTTCCCGCTCCCAACAAGCTGGGATGTAACCCTGGAAAAGGCAAAAGGTGTGAACCGCGGGGTATCTGTGGGCATCTCCAGATATTCTCAAGGGCAATTCTCCGGGATCCAAGAGTTTGCAGTGGCAGCAAAAAATCTAGCTGGCCAGGCTCGAAAACATGAGTTTGCAAGGAACCATGACCACCCTTGGGTAGGTAAGTAAGGAGCTGAGGGCACCAGAGGTTTCAGGGGCGGGTGGCAAAGAATACATGCGACTGTCGTCTTGTAGGAGATGGAGTGGGTGGGGAGTTCTACTTCCCAGACTATATTGAGTTAATGGGAGAGATGGTGAAATGTCCTTAGAGAGGCCCCCTCTACAGTTAAGGGTAAATGCTCTCCTACCCACTAGAAAACACCCCAGATTGTTGGACCTGTCTCCATTTTATCACAGCTTTGTAGAATATTTGCCTGGGATTCCCTCCACCCCAGTCCACTTTCTGGAAATTATGACACTGTCTCTGTAGATAGTTTGTAGAGCGATGCTTAATCAGCTATGTTGTACAGCATCTCATTCTTTAAAAGTGTATTCTATTTTGTACATTCAGGTTTTCAGGTGAAGTTGATTGGAACTGAGAAAATATAATTACATTTAGATATAAATTCATTTTGATCAGAATTCAATTAAAATTTAGTAGCATTTGATGGGAACACCTGTAACTGCATTTTAATATGTTTTTTTGTATTTGTTGGATGGAGTTTTAAGCCCTCTCTTCTGACTTTGAAAGGACCAAGTTGAAGTCCTTTCCAGCTCTAAATATAGGATTCTATGAATGCTTCATATTTTTCTCTCCACAAACCACAAGGTTAGTTGTAATTTGCCCTTTAATAGTGGTTTAACCATTTTTTCCTATGTATCAGTGGGGTTCCATCTAAAAAAAAAAAGGAAGGAAAAAAACCAGCTTCTTCACCATTTGTGCCCTCTTTGTTTGAAGGAAGTAAGGGATGGGGCGGGGAGAGGATGGGGAGACTTTGTGCAAGTGTGAACATATTTTCTACCAGAGAGTATATAGAAAACAAAGCTCGTGTGATAGAGTGGTTATAGCCCTGGGCTTGGAGTCAGGTGATTTCCTGGCTGTATCACACTGGTGCAGTGACTTCAGACAAGCTATAGAATTGTAGACCTAGAGTAAAAGGGGATCTCAGACACCAGTCTAAGGTTGTACAGGTGGTGTCAAGGTAGACTTTGAATTAAAATCTTCTGACCCCAGGTCTCTTTCCACAAGACAAGGCTTTTTTTCAATGCTTAAATGATCTTTAAATAACCCCTAAGGTCACTTTCCAGTTCAGGAGTTTATGGTTCCACAAAGAAAAAGGAAAGAAAGAAATGGCAGCCAGCAGGCTAACCAGAATGAATGGTAAGAAAGCCAGAAAGCTGTAGGATCTCTCTTCATGCTGAGAAATCTTTCTGAACCTTCTAACTGGTTTCTGATTTATGCAGTGCTACAAACAGCACACAGTACAAGGAAAGGGGGATTGCTTACTGTGTCAGTAGGAGGACATAACTTGCAAAGCTATTCCCTTTCTGTAAAGAAGATTTTTAAAAAATAATTTAAAAGGCATGTAAAGAAAGGAACAGCATGTGGTATAGTGGAAAGCATACTTAGGTTTGGATTGACAATACCTAGATTAGATCTCCACTGAGTATATCACTTAATGCCTTCCCTCTGAGATTATCCCCAATGTATCTCGTGTGTGTGTATATGTACATATGTATATGTATATATGTGCACACACATATATATATGTACTTGTGTGTGTGTGTGTGTGTGTATCTTAGTTCTACATTGTTGTTTGCATGCTATTTCTCCTAATAGACTGTGAGATCCTTCAGAGCTGGTACTGGGGTTTTGGTGATAAAAGAACTCCCAGATAAGGAAACTCTACAATGCAGGTCATACCTTCTCTTGAAAATTATAAAGTTGTTTTAGCACAATGGTCTTCTACCTTTTATACTTACAAACTTCTATCAACAAAACCTTTTTGATCATGCAATAAGTGTATGTTTACTTATAAATTATATACATGTACTATTGTAGTGTGGATAGTGCTGGGCTTGGAACTAGAAAGACCTATCTTCATGAGTTCAAATCCAGCCCAAGACACTAGCTTTGTGACCCTGGGCAAGTCACTTAACTCTGCCTT
The DNA here is from genome assembly GCF_028372415.1 of Notamacropus eugenii. Taxonomy (NCBI): domain Eukaryota; kingdom Metazoa; phylum Chordata; class Mammalia; order Diprotodontia; family Macropodidae; genus Notamacropus; species Notamacropus eugenii. Next base: position 316,913,418 of record NC_092872.1, on the reverse strand, counting down.
AGTTTCCTCATCTATAACATGAGCTGGAGAAAGAAATGGCAAACCACTCCAGTATATTTGCCAAGAAAACACCAAATGAAGAGTCAACAAAGAGTCAGACACAACGGAAAAATGACTTACTAGTGTAGTGATAATTATGTACATTACAAAAACATACAAATAATAGAAAAATTTAAAGGATGAAATAAATATTAAATAGTTTATATTAGCATCAATAGGGAACTACTGAAGTAGACTAGTACTTTAAGAATATCACTTTAACAACTGAATGTAGGATAGACTGGAAGGGAGAGAGTGGAGACAGGGAAATCAATTACGAGACTGTGGCAAATAGTTCAGACTGGGGGTGATGAGAATCTGAACTAAGATGGTGGCTGTGTGAGTAGAGGAGACAGATATGAGGTGTCACAGAGGTGAACAGAACAAGTTTTGGTGATTGACTGGATATGTAAGGTAAGGAAGAGTAACAAGTCAAAGGGGTCACCAAGGTTGTACCAAAGATTACACCAAAACTGACTAGCTGAGTGATTAGAAGAAAGGGTGGTACCCTCAAAAGAACTCTGGAAGTTCAGAAAGCAAGTGAATTTGTGGAGAATTATCATGTAATGAAACTTGTGATACATAAAAGTCATCCAGTGTGATTTACTCAAAATGAAAAGGAGAAGAAAGACAGGGCTGTTGCCCTGGAGCCATGTAGAAGGGATGCTTCCTACAATCAAGGGGTGACCTGGGGTACAACAAATGAGTATTTTGAGGAATTTTCACAACAGAATCTATAGATGCCCAAGTAGCAGTATAACTATCCTGAGGGGTCAACTCCAAGAAGAGAAATGGGGAGGCTGGGAACTCAAGCAAGTGGAGAGAAAGAGACAAAGTGGATAGGGGGAGTCTTAGAAGATAAAGGTAGGTGTGTTGTATGGAGACAAGCCCCATGAGTAAGAGCTATTTTTCCACCATTTAATTGGTTGATCACCCATTCCTTGGGCACAGATCAGGGCCTCCACTTTGGAGGCTATTGGTTAAGAGCACTTAGAGATTAAGTGACTTCTCAAGGGAGCACTAATGTTTTGTATCACCTTCTAGATCTCTATGATGCATCACTATCCTGGCTTTGCTTTATATGTGTTTGTGTATGCACATGCATGCATATGTGTGTTCCTTTGTGTATATATCTTTCCATATTTCTTTGAATGTTTCATATTTCTCATTTTTATAGAATCATAATATTCCATTTGGAATTAATATGCCATACATTATTTATCCAGCCTTCAGTTGTTGGATATATACATAACCTCCATTTTTTCTATTACAAATAAAGCAGCAGTAAATTTTTTGTACAAATAAGTCTTATTTATGATGTTTTTGCAGGCAGCTAGACAACACAATGGATAGAGCAATGGACCTGTAGTAAGGAAGAACTGACTTAAAATCTGGCCTCAGAAACTTAATAGCTATGTAACCCTGGTCAAGTCATTTGACTTCTGTTTGCCTCAATTTCTTTGTCTATAAAATGAGGATTGGGGCAGCAAGGTGGTGTAGTGGATAGAGTGCCAGGCCTGGAGTCAGGAAGGCCTGAATTCAAATCTGGCCTCAGACTGGCTTTGTGAGCGTGGGCAAATCACTTTACCCTATATGCCTCAGTTTCCTACTCCAGTATCTTTGCTAAGAAAACACCAAATGGGGTCACAAAGAGTTGGATGTGATTAAAATGACTGGACCTCAAAATTAGGACATTAATAGCACCTCTCTTCCAAGGTTATTTCAAAGTTAAAATGAGACATTTGTAAAGTACTTTGCAAACCTTAAAGTGCTATATAAATGCTAACTACTATTATAATTTTGGGAATAAAGTCCTACTATTGGAATTGATGGGTCAAAAGCAATGATCAGTTTGGTGAGTCATTACATATTGCTTTCCAGAATGTCTGTACCAGCCTTCGGTCACACAAACAATATGTCAGAAGACCTCTTTTCCTTCAGTTGACAGGTCAACTAGCGTTTATTAAATGCCTACTATATGCCAGGCACATAGGAGATATATGGATATATATGTAGGATATATAATCCCTAGGGATCCAAAGAAAGACAAAAAAAACAGTCCCGGCCTTTAAGGAGTTCATAGTCTAATGGAGAACACATGTAAACCAAGTCTGGACAAGGTAACGTGGCAGTAACCTCAGAGAGAAGGCACTAGCATACTGTGTGTGGTATTGTTTATTCTTCATTTCCAAAGTGGATCACTGAAGGGGATTGGATTCAGTGGGATTTGTGGGGCTTAAAGGAAATCAAGAGATGGAGATGAGGAGGGAAAGAATTTCAGACATGGGGACAGCCCTGAATCAGGAGATGGAGTGAGTGTCGTATGTGAGGAACAGCAAGGAGGCTGGTGTCATTCCATTGTACATGGAGGGGAGCAAGATGTAGGAAGACTGGAAGGGTAAGAAGGGTCCGGGTTTGAAGGACTTCAAAAGCCAAATAGAGGATTTTATATTTGATCCCAGAAGTGATAGGGAATCACATAGGGAATTTATTGAGAAGAAGGTGACAGAGTCAGGCCTGCCCTATAGAAGGATCACTTTGATAGCTGAGTGGAGGATGGACTAAATTAGGGAGAGACTTGAGGTGGGGACACCAACCAGAAGGCTATTGAAATAGTCCATCCGATGAAGGCCACCTCCAGGGTGGTAGCAGTGTAAGAGGTGAGAAGAGAGAATATTACAAATGATGTTATGAAAAATATAATCGACAGGCCTAAATTTTTTCAGTGAAATACAAAGAAAGGTTCTTAGTTCAGAGAGTGGGTGAAAGAGTGGGATCCAGAGAGGTATGAGGAAGGAACTAAAGGTTTATGGGACAGTGAATCTATTAAGGTCTCATGAGCATGAGAAGACTTCCCTGCTACAGTGAGGGCCCAGTTGAGCTTAGGGAGCACAAGTTTGTAGTAGACCCAGTCAGTTCCTAGATGTTATGATTCTTTTTTTTTTTTTTTTGCTTTGTTATTTTCTATACAAGGTTGTATATTAAGTTTCCCTTGATTTGCATTTCTCCTATGATCATTCTAGACGCAATGATGTCTAACAGAGTGCTACTGTTGTCGTTCAGCCATTTCAGTGGTGTCCGACTCTTTGTGATTCCATTTGGGATTTTCTTAGCAAATATATTGAAGTGGTTTGCTGTTTCCTTTTCCAGCTCATTTTACAGATGAAGAAACTGAGGCAAATAGGGTTAAGTGACTTGCCCAGGGACACACTGCTAATTTCTGAGGCTAGATATGAACTCAGGTCCTCCCGACTACAGGGTTGGTGCACTATCCACTGTACCATCTGCATACCCCACAGAAGTAGCATAATGTAGTTGAAATAGCATTAGACTTATTCATAAGACTTGGGTTTGAATCCCAACATGAATGACCATGGCTGAATCATATAACTGCTCGACCTTAGTTTCTTCATCTGTAAAATGGGGATAATATTACTTGTCTCAGAGAGGTTGTAGGGGAAAAAATAATATCTTTTATACACCATAAAGCACCATATGTGTGGGTTACAAAGTGTATTTTTCTTTTACTTTACCCTCTCTACTTAATAATAGGCTACAATTATGTAATGCTTTAAGGTTAACAAAAAGCTTTAAATATATAATTTAACTTGATCCTCACCACCACCTTGTGAGGTAAATGCTATTATTATTTCCATTTTACAGTTTAGTAAACTGAAGCTAAAAGAAGGTCATACAGCTTAAGTAAGTGTCTGAGGCAGGATTCAAACCCAGGTCTTCCTGACTTCAAGAGCAGCATTTTGTCTGTTTCACAATACTTAGTTACTTAGCATACAAGTTAAAGTGTTAGCCATTCAAGACTGCCTATGCAGTTATGATTTTATTTCAGAAGCCATATTCCTCAAAATACTAAGCTCCAGTAACCTTCACTTTTATATCTGCACAAGAAAACTTCTGGCACGCTGAACTCACACAAAGTGCAAAGATCAATGTATTATGAGAGAGTGAAATGATAGCAAGTATGATTCTGGCTTTCATCGTTTAGTATTGGGATTAGAAAAAGGGCATAAGATTTCTTATTTTGGTCCTACCAGTACTATTTTTATGATTATGACTTTTTAAATGTTTATCACAGATGGGTAGTATTTGATTAAACAAGTATTTATGTACATCATAAAAGGCTTCAGGTCTCTAGGCCTTTGGTCATGCTAGTAAAATTTTATCAACAAGAGATTTGTATGGATGTCTTCCAAGGAAAAGTCCTTTACCTGTTGTGTTCTTAATGGTCATTAATGAAAGTTCCCAGAATTTTGATGAACATTTTGATTATCTCACACTTTCTCTTTACTACTGTCACACTATTCTCATGGAATAGAGTAACTCTTAACTGTCCTGTGTCTAGTGAATTATTTCAGTGGATGGCTTTCAAATGAGCATCAGAACCAAATTTGGAAATGCTAGTAATAAAATACAAAAGAAAAAAAATAATGGAAAACAACCAACCCATTTATACCCAGAAAGAGGGGGTCAAAATAACCTCCTTTTTAAAAATGTACTTCCATAAGCACTGACAGATATTTTATGATTACTCTATAGTGGGAGTAGCCCCAAGCAAGCACCTGAGATTTTTACTCACAGGGCTACTACAGATTAATGAGTGATAGCTAAGTGGTACAGTGGATAGAGTGAAGAGCCTGGAATCAGGAAGACTCATCTTTTTGAGTTCAAATCTGGTTTCAGACACTCACTAGCTGTGTGACCATGGGCAAGCCACTAAACTCTGTTTGCCTCAGTTTCTTCATCTGTAAAATGAGCTAGAGAAGGAAATGGCAATCCACTCCAGTATCTTTGCCAAAAAAGCTCCAAATGGGGTCACAAAGAGTCAAAAATGCAACAAAAAGGTTTAATTCTTCAAAACAGGTCATTTTTCTATGTAAATGCTAACTTCATTATGTTCCTTATGGTAGAAAAGTTTGATTTTTCTACATATACAAACTCAGAACCAAGCAGGAGTAAAGAATTAGGAGTAAGGGAAGAATTTTAATTTCCTTTAAAAATAGTCTTTTTTTTTCCCCAGAGAAAAATGAGGCCTCTCCATTTGGGAACATGCATTTCATAAAGACGTGAGTCTCAAGGCTATCTTTCCTCTGTCTAACTGCATCCATCTTATGAAAATCACAAAATAATTAAATAATGTCACTGTACATTACTCAGTTTTGTATAACATGTTAAAAGGAAGGATTTTTTTTTTAAAAGAACAGGGAAAAATTTTTGTTCCTGGAAAAAGTTTTAAGGCCAATTTGTTTTTATTTTGCTGTCACTGCCATCAGCTTTCACAATAGAAACATATGGTGGAAAAAGAGTTATTCAACAGAAGCATCTACAGAAAACAGTGAAATGAAATATCACTTTCTCTTCCTTTTCAGGTTGAACATACCAGTACAGAAGAGTGCTCTTTAAAAAAAAAAAAAAAGCCAAACTACAAAAGGTCTTTCTTTCATGGATAGAGTAGAGCTACCAGCAAAAGAGGACTTGGACTTTTTTTTACCCAGAAAGAACCACCAAAAACACCTGTGCAGAGCAAGACCCCTTGTACTCACAAGAAGGATAAAATAAAAAACGACCAAAAAAATCCCCTGCTCTTTGGGATGATATTTTTATCAATGGTTCTTCCCATAAAAGGCTATTAAAGAAGAGCAAATATTGTTTTCTAAAGACAAAAAGAGTGTGATGCAAAAAATGGAGACAACAGTGGCAGAAATTCAAGTAGAAAGCAAGGATGAAAAGGAGTCTGTAGAGATAAGTCCTCAGGACGAGGAGCAGGTTGAAAAAACATCCATGATTTGTTTTAAAAGAAGAAAGAAATCAGCCAAAGCTTTGAAGTTAAAGAATTGTTCTGAAAAAGCACCCCATGACACTGGTTCATGCAGTGCCAAGGATCACACGGAAGTAGAAGCTTCAGATCAGTTTCAGTCACCAGGGGGGACCTGGGCAGCAATCAGATGCTTTGTCACTCGACGGAAAAGGTCAAAATCTTCAAAGAAAGAAGTCCCCTTAGATGCTAAAGCACAGCCTAAAGAAAACAATGATGACACCAAACCTGCTAAGAAAAAGGCTCGATCCAGGATTAAAATCCCCTGCATAAAACTCTCGAGACGCAAGAAAAAACACAGCCATTCCCAAATTGCTGAGGAATTTGAATGCAACATGAAAGTAAAGGAAGTTACAGACAGTTTAGGTACAGAGATTCAGACTCCTCAGGATGCTCCAGCTGAAAAGGATAAATTAATTGCAGACATAAGTGGTGGTAGCTCCCAAGTAGATAGTGTAAGTGTGCCACAAGTTAGTAACATCAGCTCTTCTGGAGAGAATGTGGCTTCCATAGAACTTGGGGTTGATAAGGAATCTTGTGCCATTCATACAGCAGCATTAATCCTTGAAAAGGATATTGAGAAGACAGAAGAAAAACAGATAGTAAACCTCCATCAAGGAAGCCTCCCTGAGACTTCAGAAGTGGGACACCAGCTCCCCAAGGAGAATACAGAAGTCAGCAGTGTTGTGGCACCCAATGAAACCCTCAAAGAGGCACCTGCAACCCCAGAGACACAAATCATGGAAGAAACGTCTAAGGATGTCACAGAACAGGAACCAAAAGAGAAAGAACATGAAAATGGGGTGATTGCTTCAGAAAAGAACAAGTCAAAAGATACCATAGTGTGTTTCGGTAAATCAGATTTAGAAGAAAATGCAGTACATCCAAAGATGCCCCAATTAGAAGAAACCAAAAGGATGGAACCAATTGCTATTATTATCACAGACACTGAAGTCAGTGAATTTGATGTAAAGAAATCCAAAAATGTCCCTAAGAAATTCCTAATATCGGTTGAAAATCAGCAAAGTGAGCCATTTTCTAATGCTGTATCATCTAAAGGGGCTAATGATTTTGAGGGCAGAACTTCTGAGCAGTATGAGAAGCTTTTAATAGAAACTGCTTCCTCGCTTGTCAAGAATGCCATTCAGTTGTCTATAGAACAACTGGTGAATGAAATGGATTCTGATGATAACAAAAGAAACAATATTATATAAAAGACCAGAATTTCAGCTCATGTTTTCTTTTAATGGAAACCTAATGAAGAATTATTTTACATTTTATGACATCTTTAATTCAAAAGAATCATTTGTGGATATTTACAATCTCCAAAACTCAACAGCACCAGCTCCTGTTGAGTTGGAGATGAGAACCTGGCCCAGAAATGTATTATATTACTCCTTAATGCCCTTTTGATGACAGAATCTTATTTCATAAAGCAATTTAGTTCTGCATATACATTAAGCCTGCATTTGGTTTCAAATCCTTTTTTTTCTTTTTACAATTCAATTTTGTTGTTATAATTGTGAATAAGGTGAGCTAGTTTTGTAGATATGTGAATTATTGTGGTTGAGTAGCTGGTCAATGGTCTTACCTCAGAAATGTGATGCATCACATTATCTTAATTTCAGTGGCATTTGTGTATGTTCACAAAATGCATATTTTAATTAGGAAGAAACGGTTTTCTGTTCTTGATTCTTCTAAGTTATTTGCAAAAATTGCATTAAAATGTCTTCAAATAGTTGGTGAATAGCTTAGCAGCTATAAATGCTTATCGTGACTTCTCCCTTTTTCCTCCTCTATACAGTTACATCGATGCTCTCATTCCTCCTTTTTTTTTTTACAAAGAGGCATCCTTGACAGGGGGAATAGGGAGAATGGTAAAGCATCTTTACTTATTATGTCACCACTCCTCCTAAGGTCATGGTACTAAATGAAACCCATTCCTTTAAGAAATCACCCTGGAATTGGCCATTTGTGGTTCCCCATCCCTCTAGCAAGTAGATGGCCTTGCAGAAAGATAGCAAACTCCAAGAAAAATAGTTTAGCAGTTTAAAACCCTCTGAATAGCTCAAACATTTTCATTTTGGGACAGTGTCAGTCAAGTTTGGCCAAAATACCAAGTTATTTATTATCTCTTTTATTAATATATGTGAGATATTTCCAAAAAATCACAGTAAACTTTTCTGGTGTTTGCAGAAATATTTTTTACTTTAAACAAATGGGCAGCTCTGTGATGGTGAAAGATAGATAGAGCATTTTTCCATATTCTATTCAGAGAAGGCTTTTTTTTCCCCCAGAATTTAGCTATACCAACTATAGAAGAAATCTGTATAACAAATTAAAAGGAATTTTTCTTAAAGAAGAGAGGAAAAAATAAACACATTATTACCTTTTGTCATTGCAAGAGTTGAACCAAATAACAGATATGACTGGCACGATCTTGAAAGGAGAGGTGAGCCACTATCATTCAGGAATAATTTAGGAAAGGGTATTTGTTAGCTGCATTGTTAAGAAGGGCAGGGAAGGGGAGCTCATGATTTCTGGTCTTATCATAAGTGATTGCCTTTCTAGCTCAGAGAGAGTCATTTTACTGTCTCAATCTCTCACCACAACAAAGGCTCTCAATGTTCAATGAGATTCTACCTCAAAGCTCAGTGTTTGGGTCCTGGAGCTTAACTCCAAATGGGGTGTTCCTGAAGGCAACGAAAAACTTTGACTAGATATGTAAGGTATGTGCAGTACAGAGAGTTTCATGTCAGGAAAAAAACAATTAGCAACCAGACAATTAGAAATGCTTTGCTGTGTGAATTCTCATCTTTTATGGGTCATACAGAGCTCATATTACTAGTTTGGCCAACAAAATCCTTCTTGTTCCATTTCATATATACATTCTCAGCAAAGAAAATTCTTTAATCTGAAACAGAAATATTAAATTAAATGACAGATGTGATAGCAGGAATTTTTACTCCAATATAAAATTGCAAAGTTGCCCCCCAGATTTGTGTGTCCTTTGTGCTTCCAAATCTGGAAAGAAAATTCCAGCAGTTTCTCATGTAGTCAGATACATCGTTCAGAGTTGTCTCCAAGTTTATCTTTTAGGAAATATGAGCAAAGAACACAAAATTAAATTTTTTAAATGGTGTAGTCTTTACCTTTTTTAAAAATGACTTTGGTCAATCACAGTATCTTTAATTCCCTCTATGTGGTGCTAACAGATTTGGATTTTTTTTTTATAACTACCAGCAAATACTATGCCATATTTATGAAATAAAGAATTTTAAAACCCTTATGTACATCCTTATGTACTTTAGTTTCATAATGGATACAGTATCCATGTATTGCAAATGCCTTTGTGCCAGTTAACTTATTTTAATTTTAAATAATCATTCATAGCAGATGAAAGATAGAGCTTTTACTAAACACTGAAAATGTTTTGAAAGGGGTGCCATACAATTAAGCTAGCAAAATTTACAATAAAAATTTTATGTTGTACCAATAGCATATGAAAATAATATTATCACTAAATGCAGAAAATGACTTTTTTTACCTAGCTCTATCAATTGCTATTGGTTTTTCACCAGTTTAATATCAACAATTAGCATATTATATTGGATCACTTTTACAATGAGATATATCTTTGGTTGCCTGCATACTAAACTTCTTGTTCTTTCATTATCCTATTCTAAGTCACCAGCTAATTAAATTAAATAGGACTCCAGCCAGAAAAATGAGTCCAAATGTAGACTGGTTGATTCTATTCAGTTACTTTTAAATTGTAACATGTTTTCTAATGAGTTGTCCAAATCATTTCATTATGCTGGAATTTGGGGGATATCATTTAGGGTTTAGAAATATTTATGTCAAAGATTTCCTGCAGTAATAATGTTTTAAATTAGTTGACTAAATACATTGAACCAATTTTAAAAAATATAAAGTTTTTTTTACTCTAATTCTAATTTATTTGTTAATATTAAAACAATCAATAGGCAATCTAAGGGGAAGATATTAGTTTTCATAAAACCACTGATTTGCAAATGCATCCATATGCTTCAAATATACATCCATAGGCTATGATTCTGAGTTTCACTTAAATCTCATTATTTTGTAAGCCACAGTGGGTTATTAATTCATTAAAAAAAAAAATTCTTCCCCTGCTCTGGTTTTGAGAGTCAGTTATCTGTTTTGGTTGGTTCTGGTTATAGTCTCTTGAATATCAAAATTCCCCTGTTTTATGCACATTATTCACTTAGCATTTTCTCAAAGCTCTTAACAAGGTATAAAAATAGTACCCAGTAACATTTAAGTAAAGGTGACAGGAAACAAAAGAGCCCTCAAACAGAAAGTGTTCTCTGGCACCACCGCCCCCTCTTCAAAGAATAATAAGCATATGGCAGAAATTTATGCCTGTGTAATACAGGCTCAAGAGAGCTACATGCACATTATCTTTTGAGGTGATCACCAACTTACGTCAACTACATTAATTAAGTCTATTTAATAGAGTCATGGGATTTTTCTAATTAGTTGGCATTATATTCCCTGTGAATTGTACTGGTAAATAGGATTATTGTCTACTGTAGGCTGCTGAATGCAATTCAGTGTTAAAGAGTTTGCTTTAAAAAAAAAATTCCCTTTGTCCCTTCATAATAATTCGGGACTCACTGCCATTGTAAGTCAGTTAAGACCTGATTTTCCTAGGGACCAAAGTAGACTGACCTTTACAATGTTTCATTGCCTTTAGGATTCCCTGATATTAGGTACCAATTACTTAGGTGTTACCCATAGTTTTCTAACCCTCTAGAACAGCAGCTCTTAACTTGGGGTGGATGAACTTTTTTTAAAAAACTATTTTGATAATTATCTCTACATAATTGATTTGCTTTATAATCCTATATATTTTCTTATGCATTTAAAAACATTATTCTAAGAAGGGGTCCATAGGCCTTACCAGATTACTAAAGTAGTCCATGTTACAAAAAAAGGTTAAGAATCTCCCTAGAGAACTTTAAATTCTGTTTTGTAGTATAATTCCATTTTAATGTATAAGGAGGATTTTGAAGACTGCATTTGATACTGCAGTTGATTGTATATTTTTTTTTGCATTTCCATTTGAAGGGCTTTAAATTAATTTTTTAAAACCATCTGGTCACATTAAAGATATTTTGTGAGAATCCACAAAGATAGAAACTCTTCATCCCACATTTGGTAGGCCTGACATCTGACTCTAAGTGAAAACCTAAACTTTCAAGGAATTCCTGCAGGTTCAACTGTGATTCTACCACATTACAACAAAATACCTAGAACCACTCCATTTTGGAGCAAATTCTGGGCACACTTTGGTTTGATTTCTAAGCTCTGAATCTCAGTTTTTTTTTAAATAAAGTTTTATAGAACATAAAAAGAGGATTGCATATAAAACCATGAATCTATTCCATATTGCTTGCCCTTTTAAAAGCATATAAAAAATTCAACACGTTACTTTCAAAGCTGTCCTACTTGTATGTTCCATCTGAACATCCTTCTGTTATCTTCTATGAATAATTTCTGTGGCCCCCTTTTATGGGCATCACGACTGGTAGCCCTCCTCTGTTACTCAAATCCTTCCCAATTAAAAACAGGAGGAAAAAAGAAATCATGTAACAAGCAAAACAATTCCAAAATGTCTCTATTCCCTAAGTCCATCACCACTTTGTCAAGAGGTAAGAGATTTACTTTGTCATTGGTCTTTTGGCTGGTCATTGCTTTGATCAAAATTCTTAAGTTTTTCAAAGTTGTTTTTTTTCTTTTGCAATGCTGTACAAAGCATCCCCCTGATTCTGCTCACTTCATGCTGTATCAGTCCACACATCTTTCTAGGATTCTCTGAAACAATCTTTCATCATTTCATACAGGTTTATTTAATTTAATTAAATTTATATACCATAATTTATTCTGTCATTCCCCAGTTGATAAGCACTCCTTCAATTTCCAATTCTTCACTGTTTTTTTCTCAATCTTTCCCTCTTTTTATGATCCACCCTCCAAAGTTGAGGTTTTGCTTTAACCATTCTTTCCTTGATATTATCCTCCCTTTTAACTCTACTTTTTCCTATTCTCATCAATTCCCTTGTTTAATGTAATTATACACCAAACCTGCATGTCTGTGTGTGTGTGCGTGTGCGTGTGTGTGTGTGCGTGTGTGTGTGTGTAAGAGACAGAGAGAGAGAGAGATTCTTTGTCTGGCTCAAATAAGAGTGAAATTCACTGATACCTGCTCATCCCACCCCTTTCTTCTTGTGCCTTCTCAATTAGGGAATAAAGCAAATTCCAACTCTTTTTCTTTCTTTCTACATTAGTGTATTCCTTTGATCCTCCCTTTAATTCCCCTTCTTAAAACCCTCAGAACAGAACCAATCTATCCCCTGAGTCCTCTGATGGTTTTAACTCCCTCAACACCTTTTAAGGACATTTAGGATCTGAAAAAACATTTGTTTCTTATTCCCCATTAGAATACTAGTGCTTTATCATAATATAGCCCTTTCCAATGGCTCAAATACACTGACCTTTCTTTGCTCATTTGTTAGCATTTCAAAGTTCCTACTCAGTGCTGGTATCATAAGGAATGCTTACAAGTCTTCTACTCCATTAAAAATCCATTTTCCCTCCTATAGGATTATACATAGGTATACAAGGTAAATTATTCTTGATTATAAGTCAACATCTTTTGCTTTTTTAATTACTGTATTTCAAGACCTCCTTTTATCTGTAATAGAAGTAGATAGGTCCTATGTGATTCTCACTATGGTACCTTAATATTTGAATTCTTTCTTTCTGATTGCTTGCCACATTTTGTCTTTGACATGGGAATTCTGGATTTTGGCCTGGCATTCCTAGGTGTTTTGAGTTTATTTTTTTTCTTTCAGAAGGCAATTGGTGAATTCTTTTTTCTTTGCGCTCTGGTTCTAATAGATTGGGAAGTTTTCATTAATGATTTCTTGAGATACAGTGTCCAAGTTGTTGTAAATGGTTTTCAAGGAGTCTGATGATACTTAAATTAGCTATCCTTGACCTGTTTTCCAGGTCAATTGCTTTTGATAGTGAATAGCTTTACTTTTTCCTCTATTTTTTTCTAATGGCACTATTTTGTTCTAATATTTCTTGTTATTTCATAAAGTTCTTGATTTCTATACCAATTTTCAAGGAATACATTACTTGAGAAAGATTTACCACTTCCCCCCCTTTTTTTTTGTCCCTGCTTGAAATTGTGGAGTTCCTCTTTTCTTCTAGGTTGAGATTTGACTATCTCTGGATCTATAACAATTTACAGTGGTCAGTGTCTTCTTATGTTTACTCATCTTCAGCCTTAGTTTCTAAACTAGGGTTTTGTGCCAGGGCCAGACTCTGCCCTCTGCTATGCTTTGAGATGGGGTGGTGAGCCCTTCTGGTCTTGACCTGAGTCACTACAGTTCTTGAACTGACCTTCACTTCCCAGGGTGTGTCTATGCTAAATGCACAGCACTGAGTTTTAGGTCCTCCTGGATCTTTCAGATTCAGTGTGCTAGATCATCAGGGCCCTTCTATGGCATCTCTAGATAGAGTGCTATGGACCTCAAAGCCCCTGGACCAGGAGTGTCCCAATCTGAGTATGCTCCAGGGAGATCACTTGGGGTATTTCTTGTGGAAGGGCCCTCTACTTTTGCTGTCTCTGGGTAACAGTCTTGGAGGCTTTAGGTTTCTCTGGTTTGTCTTTGGGTATGCTGGGAGGGTTCTGTCTTGTTTGCCTATGGTGTAGGCTTTTCTGGAAGAGCCCCTTTCTTATTGCATAAAGACTTCTAGCTGACTTTAATTCTGGGATAGATGAAGTCATTTACTGTAGTTTCTCAGCGGACTTCTTGATCATTATTCAGTCTGGTGCTATTTTTAAGTTTTTGCTGAAATATGTATGTAGGAGTTAGAATGTTTGCATTTGTTCAAGCAAGCCATCTTGGCCTGATCTTGACTGTGCACATTTCTAAATGGGACTATTTCTTAGAGAAATTGTTCCTCTGTAGTAACTGAAATTTTTCTAAGAGGAAGTAGAGAGTACTGGACTTGGAGTCAAAAGACTTAAGACTCTTCTTATCTCTATTACACCTCAGATATTGGATAAAAATCTCTGTTTCTCTGGACCTCTGTTTCTTCATTTAGAAAACAAGAAGGGATTGGATTAGATGACCTCGAAGGTCCTTTCCAACTCTAAAGGCCTTATGAGCCTTTGGCAGGGGGTTCTGAGTTAAGATTAATTTTGTGGGATCCGTGAACTTGGATGGAGAAAAAAATCACATTTATTTTCACTAACCTTTGGTTTCCTTTATAATCCTATGTATTTTATTTCATATATTTAAAAGGATTATTCTGAGGAGTCTAAAGACTTCACCAGAATGCCAAAGGGGTCTATGACACAAAAAAATTTAAGAACCCTTGTTGTGTGGTTGATGATTCTACTATCAAATGGAAGTATTCTTAAGTGTAATTATTTCTGTCTTGACCTAGCCAGAACTAAGTAAATCTGAATTATATAAAGCTTTTAAACAGCTACATGATGTATTCATTTTGGATATGTGAACAGGTGCAGGAACAAAATTCAATGCTACATATATTTATAGTAGTACTTTGTCTTGAAAATGTTAAGTAGAAGAGATATTACAAAAGTTCAAGTTGCATTTGTGATTCTCATTAAAATGGCTAGAGTTATATTTCTGTAGAACAGATACTACTGTCAAAGAAATTGTGGAGAAAAAAGATGTCTTAAACTGAATGTAAAAATTACTAATACAGATTAAATATGCTTTATCAAGTCCATGTTGTCTTGCATAAAATGACTGGTCTATCTCTTGTATGTAAAACATGAATACATTATATTTCTTTCCTAAGCACAGAAGGCTCATAATTAAACTACTAAACATAGCTCCGCTATAAAATCTCATCTTTCATTTAGACTTCTGATTGGGCAAAAAACAAGAGAGGTCAGTTGATGCCTTACATCATGACCCTGTCTTATAATGACATATCCTTTTTTTGAATGAGTACACCTAGAGTAAAGGATACAACATGTTAAAAATATGGAGATACTAGTGAATTTCACATAAGCCAAGGGGCAAACTGGAAGACAAATTAGGACTTTGGTGGGACCAATTCCAGATCATTCCAGTTGTTGATCTCTTTGAAAAGAGCCACGTTTGCTTTCCTAGTATTTTACCATTTTCACTGCAGTAGACTTTTAATTACTTTCTTTCACTGTAATTTTTATCATTTTTTTAAAGCCTTATTTTTTGACAGTGTTGATGTGAAAAATGCCTCTTTTAGAGGCTGGCAAATTATATGATACTTCCTTGAGGCTGAGGTAAGCACTAATGTGTCCATTGCAATTAATTAGGAAGTTAGCCCACTCTGTTTCTTCTTATGCACTGCAATAACTATGCTACTCTATTGGAACCTCTATGTATAACACTCTCTTGGGGGTGTTCATGCCTATGTCTAGGTCTTTTAAGTGACACACAATAAGGTCCTTGTAAGTGCCAAATCCTGCTTCTAAAACAAAAATGACACTAATAATGATAGCTAGCATGTATATAGCACTTTTAGATTTGCAAAGCACTTTACATGTTATCTCCTTTGATCCTTACAACTCTAGGAGGTAGGTGTTGTTATCCCCACTTTTTACAGATTAGGAAACTGAGGCAAAGAGAGATTAAATGACTTGCCCACGGTCACATAGTTGGTGTCTGAGGCAGGTCTTCCTGATTCCAATATCCACCTAATAGCCTTGATTTACATCCCTTACCATAGGTATGTACCTGTACACCACTATATATCTATAGATACATACATATATATGGGTGTGTATATGTATATAACATATATGTATGTATATAGGTATGTATACACACATTCTTATGTACATACACACCCACACACACACCACACATGTATTATCTCCTGACTCTCCCTGATGGTACCTTGTTCCTTCAGCCAGTCTAGCTTGGTTGCTTGGTTGATAGCAATACATTAGTAGTTGATGGTGGTGATAGTTGTAGGGATGGAAGCTGCTTCATCACAAATGTTGCTTCCCAGGTCAGGATGTCAGAGCAATCAAGGGGGCGTGGGCTTGAGAGGAAGGCACTGTTCTTCCCAGGTGTCCCAGCCTCCTAGTTTTGGGCTATCTCCACTGGGCTCTCAATGGGGTAGTAGTAATGGTGTAACACACACACACAGACACACACACACACACACACACATACATACACACATACCATCCCCTGAGGCCCTTCCACCATTCACCACTTCTTGCCTCCTATCTCTTCCTCCAGGTGTTACTTCAACTAGTTTGACTTACCTGCCCCTTCAAGGACAATTGGGGCTATGAATACAGGAGTTCTGAAAGTCTTGCATGTCTATGACAGTTTGCTGTCTTCAGTCCATGTGAGGGATCAATGAGAGAAACACCATGGGAACTTCCATCTTGATCAGATGTCCCTCTCCAGTATTTATTTCTCTTTGGTACCCAAAGGGGTGCTACATAATGTATATGAGTGTTATACTCGATTCTACAGGGGCCTACCTTATTCACATGGTCCTTTTGGTCAGCAGGGATTCCAAATTTGGCTTCCCAGTTGAAGAACGGAGTATCATTTGTACAGAGCTCTACTTACCTGCTTATAACTGAAAGATACCTTAATACTTTGGAAAGGCTTTATTGTCAACATTATGTGGTCACTTCCTGCAATGATACATGTCAAAACCCTTTTGAGTTTTCATGGCCAAAAATATAATACAAATTGATTACCTAGCAGTTAACTTTCTGGTGATGAGTCTCTCCAAATTTCACTAGGCTCTTATGTCTGAGGGGAGTAGTTCCTTGTAAGACTCTGCAGAGCTTTACTCTCTACTAGATTAGCTTGTGAGAATTCCAGGTTCCCTCCACATCCTGCTGACACATTAAGATAGGACAAAGCAATACTCCAGTGGACAGAATGGTACAGGTGTGAAAATGGGAACAACCTTATCCACTGAACTACTATGATGAAACCAACTACATACAAATGAGTCCAAGATACAAGCTACAAGTTTGGAGCAAAAGGCAGAATTCTGTGTTTCCAAATTATAGGGGCAACTAGGGGAAGAAAGAACCCCAAGTTCATAAATGTGTGGAGAGCTATGTTAGATCAGGTTGTCACAAACAAGGATAAAGCAGAAAGTCATTCCTGAGATTAAATACAAAGTCTTTGGGGTGGAGATGATTTTTTCTAGATCTTTGAAGAGACAAATTGGATTCTTTTCATTTTAGGAACAGCTACTATCAAGGTATAGTTATAGATTAGTTATATACATAGTTCAGAAATTTAGATTTGATAAGGTTTCCTTTCAAGCAGGCCACTGCCACTGTGACCCTTTCCCCATACTTCCTACTGGAGAGGGAAAACACAGGTAGCAATGGTATCCCCTGCCTTTCTTGCTTCCTGCTCTGTCAGCCACTTAACTGCCAGCTCTCCTCTCTCCTGCATCCGCACCCAATCTCAAGTGAAACTAAAAGGGGCTCCTTACATAAAGAGTCTAGTGAAGGCTGGTCAGTGCTTTAGTATTATATATAGAAGTGAAAAGGGGAGGTTAAATAAATACCTGTATGTTCAACCAGTCCAAGAGATATCAGATATTTTTAAAGAACAGTTTTAAAGTAGCACTTTTTAAAATGAAAACAGAAGTATGGAATATGAAACATATAATTAGATATTATATATGTAATTGCCATAAGGTACTATTATGTATGTATATACATATATATTTAAATATGAAAAACCTTTAAGTAGCCCCTTTTCAGTAAAAAAGGAAAAGAATATAAAATACAGACATTTTATATATATATATATATATATATATATATAAAACATGTAATATATATAATTTGCATTCTTTGCCATAAGGCACCTCTATGTGTGCATACATATATTTAAATATAAAAAGCTTTTAAATAGCCCTTTTTAAAAATGAAGAAAGTATAAAATAGGAAACATATAATTAGACATGAAAATTCTGAAATTCTGAAATGGGAGCCATCACCTCCTTTGCTACTAGCTCTCACCACCAAAGTCTTGGCAGTTTCAGCCAAATGATTCAACCTCAGAAATGGCAACATCATTAGAGAAGATGTGTCCCCATCTGCTCTGCCCCTTTGTCCTAAATTCCACTAAGCCTTTTCCTCTAACTCGAATCTGAACTCTCCTGCAATATTCTGACTCCCCCTTTAGGGTATCTTGAGAGTAGGGGCTGCCTTACTCTTCGGTTTGTGTCCCCAAGACTTAGCATAGTGTTTTGCACATACTCAGTAAGTGCCCTTCCCATTCATTCTTCTTCATAGCTCCTCAGCACACAAAGGGGTGCTACAACACATAAAGTGGTGACCCTGGAGAGCCAAAGATTGTCTACGAAAACACAGTGCTACTCTAGGTACAGGTCCTCACAGACCTCAGTAAAATTTACTCAGAAAATAAATGCATAGAAGATATTTCCAGTTCTAGGTTTTTAGTCTCTGAGTCAGGGGGTCCCAGTTAGTATTTCAGCTTATAATGAGAAACTAAAGTTCTGTAAAATAATTAATTCCCCTCAGGAAGGAGGGGAAACATAATCTCGTTTTTGAGGGTAAGAGTAAGGGATATGCATTTATTAAGTACCTACTATGTGCCAGGCATATAATGTTCAATCCTAGGAGGCAGGTGCTATTATTATCACCATTTTACAGAGGAGGAAAGTGAGGCAAACTGAGGTTAAGTGAGTTGCCCAGGGTCACACAGCTAGTAAGTGTCTGAGGCTGCATTTGAACTCAGGTCTTTCTGACTCCAGGTCTAGCACTCAATCTGCCGTCCCACCTTAGATGCCTCAATGCATATAGTATTTTTCTCTTCTAGTTCCCAAAGACTTTGTTTAGAATAACAGAGCAAAAAACTTCAATGTTAGACTGACACACTTCTCTTGACTAACAAAAAGCTTAAGGGTAAAGTGTCAGAATTATATTCTAACACTAAGTACTCAAAGTTGTCCATATGCCTGGACTTGAGCTCTTTCTAACCTGTCACTTGTTTAAACCTGCATCTTTTGTTCTTAGGACATTTCCTGGACACATCACCCAGGGCTGCTGAACCTAGAAATTCAAATGTATATTTCTTACTGAAAGATAAAAGCAA
The DNA here is from genome assembly GCF_028372415.1 of Notamacropus eugenii. NCBI lineage: Eukaryota > Metazoa > Chordata > Mammalia > Diprotodontia > Macropodidae > Notamacropus > Notamacropus eugenii. The sequence continues at coordinate 316,894,356 of NC_092872.1, read as the reverse complement.
AGTTATGAAGGGTTTGCAGAGGCTGGAGCTTCAAAGCTCTGGGAACTGTATAATGGGGTTAATGGTGAAATGTGGGCCAGATGAAGGAAGGAATTCTGCACATCCAGGGTAGCTGCTGGCGGTGATGACTGGTTTGGAGATTCACTAGATAAGAGCTCTACAAGCAGCTCTTACTCTACTGGTTGGGGTTCACTACTATTTGTAAAGGGCAAGGAACAAGAGCACCTACTATGTGCCAGGCACTAGTATCTCATTTGATCCTCACAACATCCCTTGGAAGTATATAATCCCCATTTTACAGTTGAGGAAACTGAAGCAGGCTGTGGTTAAGTGACTCACCCAGAGTCACACAGACAAAATATGTCTGACGCTGGATTTGAACTCCGTTCTCCCTGACTCCAGGTGAAGCACTCTATCCAATGTACCATCTAGCTGCCCTGAGTTGTTCTCTACATGTAGAGGAAGAAGCAGAACTTTAGTAGAATCCATTAGTCCAGGCTGCCAGCTACAAGAGTCACCAGCTGCCTCTGGTCAGGGCTGTCAAATGTCCTCCCAGGGATTAAGGGTGGCTATTTCATTTGAGGACAAAGCAAACCCTTTACCATATTGCTAATCAAATCTCTGCTGGTGTCATATGTTTTTGATATAGCACCATAAGTTAGCAGTCATTTTCACTTAGCATTTTTTGGCCTTGTCAAGGTACTTTTCCAAAGATGTTGAAAGACTGGTTCATCCTGCTACAAATCAAGCAGGAGAAGAAAAGCAGAATGTAGAGAATTGAGAGGTCAAAAAAGATTTAAAGATTATCAAATCTGACTTCATCATTTTATCAATAAGGAAATCGAGGCAACTTGAGGGTGAAGGAATTGTTGGAATTTGGGTGACTGGGATCAAAGGTCATGAATACTAAAGATATGAAGAAGGTGGTAAATAGGATAGGGAGTCAGATTATATACACAGGGCTCAGATCTGGAAATCAGGAAGGAAAGGGTTGAAGAAAGAAAGTCCAAAATGAGAATTTTCTTTGCAAGAATGAGGAACCAAAACTTACTTAGTATTAAGGTTATGGGGCAGCCAGGTGGTAAGTGGATAGAGTGCCAGGCCTGAAGTCAAGAAGATTCATCTTTCTGAGTTCAAATCTGGCATCAGATATTTAACTAGCTGTATGACCCTGAACAAGTCACTTAACCCTGTTTGCCTCAGTTTTCCTCATCTGTAAAATGAGCTGGAGAAGGAAATGGCAAACCACTTCAGTAACTCTGCCAAGGAAACCCCAAATGGGATCACAAAGAATCAGACAAACTGAAAAAACAACAACAACAGACTACGAAAGTAGATAAAAGGAAATGAGAGGGAAAGGTCACTTCTTAAACAGTGACTTGAAGAAAGCCAAATTTGGAAACCAGAATTCTGGGCCTGCTTCACTAGGGTGGGTGTGAGGAACAAAAGGAAGCAGAAACAGACCAGCCAGTACTTTGGCCCTGGTTTCCTCTCCTAATTTTGTAGCACATCACAAATTGCACATAAGGCTGCCTGATTTGTGAGTCTCCAAGAATATCTGAGATGGAAATCCAAGCCCCAGAGTCACTGGTGCATAAAAACCAGGGGAAGTGCTTCAAAGCACTTGCATAATCACTTGAACCAAGTTATTTATTTCTATAATGCATTTAACTACAAACTGGAACTATCCTAAATCTGGAGATGTTGCCTTGGTTTCAAACTTATGCAAAATAAAGCAAGTTCTAGGAAGGACTAAAGTCAGGTGATAAGCCAAAAATAATAACGAAACTGAATTTAAGAACATTAAGTTGACACAAGTTAAATGTAGGCATGTTTTCCCCCTCCCTATGTGAGACTTGACATAAATGATACAGTGTTGCCACCTTCTGGCCAACCAAGCATTAGCACAAATAACCCCCTGCAGGGAGGGAAGGAACAAACATTCAGTAAGCACCTACTAGGTGCCAAGCAGCACAAATGGATTCACCCTTCCATGTACACTATCTCCACTTGTCTTCCCTTCTCCAGCCTAAACAAACACCCAAATGATCATATGGTATGATCATCAGGCCCCTCACTGCAGTTGCTCCCCTTTTCGGGACACATCCATTGTCAATATCTTTCCAAGAATGTATTGCCCCAAATTGGACCCAGTCTTTTAGGTAGGGTCTGACCAGGGCAGAGTACAGTAGGGTGTTAACTCTGAGGCAGCAGGGATGGAGCACTTGGCCAGGAGTCAGGAAGACTTGAGTTCAATTTCAACCTCAGCCACTGACCCTGAACAGGTTGGGGGGAGGGGTGTAGAGAGGGAAAAGGTTTCTCCCCCCAGACTTCACATTAAGGTAGAGAATCTAAAAGGAGAAGTCATGAAAAGCACAGGATATGTCTATGTGTGTTGTGTCCATAAAGTTTGCATGTTCACATGTATTTTTTTTAGACGTGACTGACTCAGAGGAATGAATGGATATCTCTGGAGTTACTTCTGCCAGCCTCCTTCAAAGGAGCTTTTGATTCCTGACAGGAGGAGAGTAGGAGACTGTGACCATGAAAGCTAGCTACTCTTCTATCTTTTCAAAGAGGGGTCACTGGGCTAGAATTATATCTATTTGTTAGAGATGAACTTGACAAACAAAAAAGGTATCAAGGAAAATTTATTAAAATGGAGTTCAGAGGAATTGAATGTCTTGGCCAAGGTACTCCACCCTTCTTCAGAAAGGGGGAGAGACAGAGAGATAGAGAGAAAGAGAGAGAGAGAGAGAGAGAGAGAGAGAGACAGAGAGACAGAGAGACAGAGACAGAGAGAGACAGAGAGACAGAGAGACAGAGACAGAGAGAAAGAGACAGAGAGAGAGACACAGAGACAGAGGCCCAGAGAAATATGGAAGTGAAGGCATTTTTATAAAGTTCATGCAGGACAGATCCTCCCATCAGAGGGGGGATTGGTCTGTTCTCTTTCGGGTCACAACTTTTTGACATGCCCACTTACATCATTAATAAAAGCAGTTGGATTTTCTCCTTTCTGATAGGCTTTCCCTCAAACTCGTCAGACCTGCCCATTAATTTCTGCTCTTCTTCACCTGACTCTGCTAAGTCACAAATCAATTTGCCCTTTTGGAAGTTCTGACCTTGTGAAAATGAAACTTTCCTTTGTTGCCCACGTATCTATCCCTGCCCTTCTAAATATATGTAGTCTAAAGGAAGATTGTGAGGATCACCTGGCAGGATAAGGTACCAGACACTGAAGTCCTTGTTCGAGCTGAACTGCCAAGTACTCAAACTATGCTTCAGAGAGCACAACTCTGCTGGGCGGGCACATTGTTCAAATGCAAAATGTCTGCTTGCCAAAAACACTATTTTATGGAGAACTCACATGGGGCAAGTGATCAGATGGTGGTCAGAAGAAGCGATACAAGGACACTTTCAAAAACTCTCTCATGAACTTTGAATTTGACTGTGCAGCATGGGAGACTGGCACAGGACCGCTCAGCATGGCATGCCCACATAAGAAGAGGTGCTGAGCTCTATGAACAAAGCAGAATTGAAACTGCACAAAGTAAACATAGGATACGCAAATTTGGAGTATCCACCTCAAATATTCACACGGACTATCTGTGTCCAACCTGTGGTAGAGCATTCTGAGTTCGTATGGGTCTGATCAGCCACAGTCGCACACACTTTATCATGGTGATGTTATTTTGGTCCTCTTCGAGAATGAAGTACAACAACCAGTCTAAGGGAAGTAAATTTTGTGTTCAAGATACTTTCCTGATCGTTAGCCCTTAATGGGGGGGAGGGGGAGAAGGGAGCATCTCCAGTCATCCTGATCTTCAGGAGGGGAAAGTGAGGCTGGTGACCTGCACAGCCCTCCCTAGCACTCAAAACAAAGTCAAGTGCAAGTCATGTCATCATTTCTCTGTCATGGTCGTCTTTGAAAACGAAAGATGAACACAACAACAACATCTTGCCATTGGACCCAGATGGCTCCAGAGGAGAAAGTGAGGCTGGTGACTTTGCAGAACCTTCCTCCCTTAAATCTAAGTCACTTGCCAGTCATGGCATTACCTCCTGATGGCACAGTCCTCTTTGAGAATGAAGGACAAACAACAAGAAGTAGGTGTCAGAAACTGTGCTAATCACTTTACAAACACTATTTCATTTGATCTTCCCAACACCCTATGAGTTAAGTACTATTAAGACCCCCATTTTACAGTTGAGGAGACTTGCTCTGCATAGGAAACTTGAACTAATCAGGTCTTCCTGACTCTAACAAATATATTAAGTACCTACTATGTGCCAAGCACTATGCTAAGCACTGGGGTTAGAAAAAAATGCAAAACACAGTCCCAGTCCTCAAGGAGCTTACTGCCATCTACCTGCAACAAGGGATGGTCTACTCTGGATCAATTTATTTTCCTTGCAAGGCAGAAAAATTATGAAGTGTGCAGGAAGGAACAAACATGAATATGAAGTATGTATTTCACTTTTATAAACAGATAATAAAGAGAAATAGGACCAACCACTGGGACTAATAAACAGTCCAAATGAAAGGTCATCTGAATATAAAAGATGCTTTTTAATCTACATACCTCTAAAATTTCTATTGTTATTCATAGCAGCCCAACATAAAAGAACACATCACGAAATTTAACCAAACCACTCTGAATACTTAATGTTACAGGTAAATTATAAAACATCCATAAGTCCACTTTTCCTTCCTGACTAAATTAGAAAATTCAACATCCCTTTACTTAGGTCTCTCCAAAAACTATTCACACTTTCACTTATTGCAAAAAGTTTCTAGTCATTGTGAAAAATTTTTGGAAGGATCAGCTTAATGGTATATGCCCTACTACCACACACCTCTCCATTGTTTACTGAATTCAGTACCTTTTTCAGACTGAAATTTAATCTCACTTCTTACTAAAATCTTAGCTCACAAAAAGAGGTCCTCTTCAAAATATGAAATAAAGTTATGTTCAAGTCTCAGACCCTAGGTTTTGGGATCACGGACAAATCACTTAACCTTTCTAGGCTTTGAGGAACAGGCAGATTATGAACTTTTAAAAACTATCAAAATTATCTCACTGCTTAGCCATCCCTAAGTAACTGGTTCTAATTTAGCACAATTCCAATGTTCAGAGAACACTTTAAGCAGATTTGGTTGTAAGATAAAAGGAAACAAAAGATTCCAACGCTCATGGCTGAGCTTTCATAGGTTTCACCTGATTTCCATAACTGAGGGTGCAAATTGCTTGTTTTGTCATTTCTAAGTCTTTCCTTATCTGATCTACCTTTCCAGGCTTGTTACACATTATTCCCCATTCATATGCTACAGTCCAGTCAAAGTGGCCCTCTCTCTGGTCCTAGATGCCTTAAACCTGCTCCCTCCTCTCTATGAATTCCAAGAATCCCTAATTTCCTTCAAAGCTCAACTCAAATTCCATGTCCAGAACGCTACCCTTCCTCTCCTCCAATGACTGATTGCCCCGCCTTTAAGTTCCAACTAAAATCCCATCTTTTACTGGAAGCCTTTCCCAACCCCTAATTCCAGTGATTTCCCTCTATTAATTACTTCTTATTGATCTTCTATATTGCTTGCTTTGTATATATTTGTTTGTGTGTTCTCTCCCCGTTTAGATTGTAAGCTCTTGGAGGACAGAGCCTGTCTTTTGCTTCCTTTATTTCTCCAGCACTTAAGCACACCTGCACATAGCAGGCCCTTAATACAGTTATTCCTTCCACATCAAGGGGTAAGGGGCGCAGCGCCTGTGCAATCTGGAATTCACGTCGAAGTTTTTGAACTCCCTTTGTACTAGAGAAGTGTGAATTTTTTATTTTTCTTTTATGGATTGTTTACAGTACCTTATTGTAAAATTTGAGTTAAATATTTGGTCAAAGGCTCTGTGTTGTATGCTGGTCTTTGCATATCGTCTGCAGCTTCCACAAAACTCCCATTTAATTTCTTATGCCAGCTCACGACATATCAAAACTGTGAAGGGGAAAATTGCAATGTGGAAGAGAGACCGACTGATTAAATGACATCCTCTCTAAGAAGCCTTTCCTGATCTCTCCTACCTACTAATGCCTTTCCCCACTACCTTCCCCATGATCCCCAGCAATACAAATACACACAAATTACTTTGTATTTTTTTGGACAGAACCTGAATTTTATTGATATGGGGAACTCCTAGTAAGAATTCCCTCTACCAATGAAGATGAGCATTTGCTCTATAACTCTGAGAAATGCCTATATCACTAAAAGATTAAATGACTTCCCCAGATCACCCAGACCTGTTAAGAGATAGAATCTGAGGCCATGTCTTCCTCATTCACTAGCCACTTTGTCTATTACTACTATCTTACCTCTCACTGTGTATTTTATCAGTGTACACGTAGTTTCTAAATGCTTGTGGATTAATATTCATTATGAAGCTTTCATTTCAAATTTCTGGAATGTTATTGTTTAGGGGTAGAAGGAGGACAGGAGATGGAAAACAATGACCAAAGTAGGTTACTTTTTCCTTTTTGGAGGCATTTAGGGTTAAGTGAATTGCCCAGGGTCACACAGCTAGTCTGAAATTGGATCTGAACTCAGGTCACCCTGACTTCAAGTCCGGTGCTCTCTACCCACTCCACCAACCTAATACAATGTTATCCAACACAAGAGAATGATCACCAAAGGATTATGAAGACAAGGTTTACTAGACATTGCTGTAAACTAAAAATTAAGTCTTTAAGCAGAGCTAAGTAAAAGGTTTTTAGTTTTGCTTTACGTAAACATAATCACACATGATAAAATAAATTTAAAACACATTAACTCTTGGTTTTTCTCCTTAACCTTGGTCTAAAACAGTACGCCAAACACATCTGTATTTGGCTTCAACATTAATTACACTGTATTTCTTAATACATACCTTCTCCATTTCATCTGGCTTATTAATACAGGCAAACCCCATTTTATTGCACTTCACTTTATTGTGCTTTGCAGTTATTATGTTTTTAACAAATTGAAGGACTTTGTGGCAATCCTACATCTAGCCAGTCTATGGGCTCCATTCTTGCAACAGTATGTGTTCACATCATATCTCTGTGTCACATTTTAGTAATTCTCACAATATTTCAAATGTTTTCATTATTATTGTATATGATATGGTGATCTGTGATCAGTGATCTTTGATGTTACTAATGTAATTGTTTTGGAGTGCCATGAACCACACCCACATGAGACAGCAAACAATCAATAAATGTTGCATGTGTTCTGATCATTCCCACCAGCCATTCCCCCATCTCTCTCCCTCTCCTCGGGCCTCCCTATTCCCTGAGACATAATAATACTGAAGAGTATTTCATAAACCTAGTTGATAAAGTAGCAGCAAGGTTTTTGGAGGATTTTTCAATTTAGAAAAAAGTTCTACTATGGGTAAAATGCTATCAAACAGCATCACATACTACAGAGAAATCTTTCATGAAAGAAGGAAGAGTAAATCAATCCTGTAGACTTCCTTGTTGTCTTATCTTAATTGCCACTGCCACCCCAACCTTTAGAAACCACCTCCCTGACCGGTCAGCAGCTATCAACACCAAGGCAAGACCTCCCCTCAACCCCAACCAGCAAAAAGATTATGATTCGCTGAAGGCTCAGATGATGGGTAGCAGTTTTTAGCAATAAAGTATTTTAAAATTAAGGTATGTACTTTTTTTTTGACATAACACTATTGCACACTTCAGAGACTACAGTATAGCATAAGCAAAGCTTTTATATGCACTAGAAAACCAAAAAATTTGTGACTCACTTTATCACAATATTCAGAACCTTCAAAATCTCTAAGATGTGCCTGTATTATTAAATTTAGTTTACAATCTCAAATTACACATCAGCTGAATGACCAGGGAAGCAACCAAGGATAGCAGAAGAGAAAGCTATGCTGAGAATAAAAAAAATTATTTCATATAACTTCATAAAGAATATGAGAGATTCTTTTAAAAATCCACAACCCTGTCTGTACTGGAATTACAAGTATTTATCAATTCACATGAAAGATGGGGGCTACCTGTGAGAGTCAAACAACTTCAGTTCCTGAGCTGATATACAAAGTGTCAATGAGTAAATGCAAACGGACCACCTGCCTAATTTTTTCACTTCTGCATATTAAGGTATGTTTAAATAAGCTGAATATTCAAAAAATAAAAAAACTTTAAAGTTTATCACAATCCATCTGTTTCTTGTAGTTCACAAATTGAATATTTATGAAAACAAGCACAATCCAACACTTTTAAATTGTCACACAGATTTATTTTTTCTTGATAAAATACATGAAAATACGATCGCTTCCATGCCAATCAAAACATGACAGTTCTATTTTTAAAAGAACAGGTATTCTAAACATTTTAAATTTATTATAAATTGAATTGCCTAACTTTGTCATGCAATAACACAATGTATTTATTATTGGCACTGGTCTACTCTATGTTCTACGTATTACCTGAGCCTTGAAAGCTCTCTTATGGGGGCTTTGTTTTTTTTTATACTATGCAAGTTTTGCAATCCAAGTATTTTTAAAAATGCCTCCAAATGATATTTTATCTACTTGACAAAACAGTAGGCACACAACAGAGATGATTCAGTAATAGGAAAGAAATGTAGCTGGATGAGCATCAGCCTAGGTATGCAGGATGCTTCACAGACACATACCAAGTAAAGCAGACTGGCTCCTACCAGCCTTGAAAAATCATGGGCTTGGCTTTTCTGGTACTTAAAAGATTCCATCTTGGGAGAGGAGGGTTGGGGAGAAAGGCTGATAACCTCACAACAATTTCCCCCTAAAGTCCAACTGTACAAACACAGATTTATATCACAGAATAATCATTTATGGATTTCGGTATGAAGAATTTTAAAGTCAATGGTCATAAGAAAATACTATACAGCTACATTTATACTTTGAAAATACAAAGACTCAAAGACTAAACTAGGTGGGGGTTTTTTTATACTCTTCACACAGCCTGTATTTTTATCTAAATTACTACCAAAAATGACACTCAGGTCTTCAGTTTCAACATCAAGAACTTGCCTAAGCAAAAAGGCTTTTTTTTATACTTAAATTGTACCATTCCAAGACTACTATATTTCCTTTGACCTTGTTTGAGGTCTTGCTTCCAACAGCATGGATAAAAAAGTACATGAACTAATATGTTTCATTATCCTTTTTTTCCTTTTCTCTTTTGTATTACCTGGAAAATAAAGGGTTTTCCCCTTATTCTTCAATGTGTTTTCACAGGGTATTAAGCTGAAATTAGCTGGTTTTTAGTGATGCTTGAATTCATTTGAAGTGCATATTCATATGATATATCCTAAGTCTCAGATTTTAGGCATTCACTCCTCAACTTTGATGCCTCATAAGAGGAAGCTTTTAACAAGCTATAGAATTTCCATGTTTCTAAGGCCTGAAATAGTGAAGTTCCATATTTAGTTAAAGAACAGAGGAAAGCAACAGCAAAGGTCTCCTGCACGTTGGACTAGCAAGACAGAGCACTTTGACAGTTTTACACATTAACCCTCATAATACCTGTGAAGTAGGCATTTCTCTGATAATTTTTAAGGACATGAAAACACAAGATCAGAGGAGAAATAATAATTTGGACAATTATAAATCAGAAAGTTCTCAGTCTCCTTGTAAGGCAGTTGAAATTAACTTTCTTTGAATACTGAAAAAATCCATAATAACTATCAGACACAGTCTACCTGGTTTTTTAAAAAATACTATTACATCATAACCCACATCTTTGAAAAGTACAGCATTTTCCTGGAATTGGCTTGGGTCCACAGCTGTCACATTTGAGCTAGCAGATGGTAAATGCAAGACAAGGAACCCACTATATTTAAGGTCTGGAAAGTGACAGGGGAGATTTCTAAAGATGATTCATAAAGGACATCTGTGTATTGTATTTGTTTAATAATGCAGTAATGCTTATTACGAGTGGCAGAATGGATAGTCAGAAAGCCTTGGAGTTAGGCAGATCCAGGTTCAAGCCTGGACTCTGACACTTATTGTCTGACCACAGGCAACCTTCAAAGGTTCTAAGTAAGTCACAGACAAGTTACTGATCAGAATTCAGTGGAGTTTCCTATATTTATGAATTACAGGTCAAAAAAACCCCAGTTGATATAGCACTATGTATTTTGAAGTACTTCAAATTCATTACTGAATTGATTCACTACATCCCCGTGAAGTAGGTTGATATTGCACCCCCATGTGGAAGAAGACAAAATGAAGTCCCAAATTATTTCACTGATTTTTTTTTTGAAAACATCTTTCTTTGCCAGTCTTTGTATCTATTATAATAACACCAGACTTAGAACATAGTGTTGGGCACACAGAAGGAGCTTTTACAAAAGTTCACTAAACGAATGAATGAATGCATGTATGTATGTATGTATCTAAGTATGAGAAAATGAACAAATGAAGGTTGGGTTCAATTCCCACACCACCACCACTTGACCTCTGGGATTCAGGTTTTGGGGTTTTTTCTGTAAAATGGAGTTAGTAGTGCTTTTCCACTTCCTAAAACAGAGAGATAGCATGAGGATTAAGGAAAGACCATACATATAGACTTCTTTTGTATTCTAGCCAACCAATATTTCTCTTAAAACCATCCAAACAAATCAAAATGAATGTCTTTAAATCAATGTTCTTCAATCTGAGATTGCTTGGGGGCAAGGCTAGGATGTCTGGCAACCTTCCCCCTATATTCTCATTCTTCCTTCCTCTGGCTCTATGCCCAACAATACATAAGATGGATATACCTAATGCCCACTATTTAACTATCTACTTCCTATTCAGTCACCTATATCAATGATAGGGGGAAAAATTAAAGAAATAATGTGAAAAAAACAGGAAAATTATATTCTTAAAGGGAAGCATAATTACATTTTAAAGTATGAATCATTTTAAAATAAATTGTGGTCACACTTGTGAACAAATGTGGCCAGTTGTGGCCTAAAGTCTGAAGATTAATTTACTTTGTTTAATATCCCAAACAGCAATCCCACAACTCTCCAGCAAGAGACACTCAGATACTTAGTTCCCTAAGTATCAACCTAGAACCCAAAAAGCTCACTGGAGCCTTGCCTTCTTTTAATCAGCATTAGGAAAAAGCTTATTCCCTTAAATTTAATACTTTCCCTGAAAAATCATCTGTGTCAGTACTAGTTGGTATAGTTTTCTCCTTACTAAAGGCTAGGCAAGTGTCATGGTACACTAAGGGAACAAGACTATGCAATAAATAAGCTTAAACAAATCTATTATTTTTCTTATATTTCAGTGTTAATCACAAGTCACTACCAACAACCTCTGGTTGTTTTGGAATTCTACATTTTAATAATAGAAGAAATAAGTTAACTAGACTCTATCCTTTGGCATTCTAATAACTCAAGTTTACAAAACTAGTCAGAGTAGCAAAATGGATCATCCCCTCTGATAATGTTAGTTTTGTCATAGTCTTGGGAAGAGTACTATTAGAAATGGGAGTCACATTAACTTATGAATGGGAATACCATAGGTTTTAGACATGGTCTGGGAATACTGAATTTAATTTCTTAATGTTGGGACAAAATAAATGATAAACTGAAGAACTATTTTAAAAAATTAATATTATCTTTGTTGTGTGGGTAACTATTTTGAGACTAAGGGAAGATGGCTCTACATTTATTATGCTTTAATCTTTGTAATTCATATCATTATGTTTTAAGATTGGGAGTTTTAAAAAGTAATTTAAAAACCAGACTCATAACTAATGAAGATTACGTTTCAGTACCCAATTCTGATATTTCATATTTAGCATGTTTATTTAAAAATTACTTATTTTCTATATAATGAAAACATTATGGAATCTTCTTCATAGACTTGTGATTTATGTGAGATATTAACCAATAATGAGGCTCTGAATGACCTTTTATAATATAATTGATCTATTTCAAACTCCATAGGACAATTTTTTAAATCCTACATTCTGGAATAACTTAACTAATAAATTCCTGAATTCTGTTTCACTATTTTAGCTGATTTCTAAGGAATTATCTAGTTAATTAATGGAAAATTTACCTTTAAATTAGTCAATTCATTATTGTGTTATCAAGAGCAAAGGTGACTTCAAATTAATCTTACCACTTTGGAAATGAAATCTGTTGGCTTTTAAAATCTTGGATGACAAGGTGAACAATCCAATAATACTGAAAAAGGGCTGGGAGGTTGGAATTGCAAATAAAAACTATTATATAATTTCCTCCCTCATTTTCAAAACTAATGATGCTGTTTTAAGGGAAAAATAGCTACTCTACTAGGATGGTATCCACATTTTCTTGTGTGAGAGCAGACTCTAAAATGCATGATGAATCTAGGTGGTCTTGAGAAAAGCTAGAACTTTTCAGAGGGCCCTCAGACCAGCTGTTACAATATGGCTGAAATCTTTGGGCCATTGTATTACCAAAACCTCGACACCGGTTATATTTATAAGGTTTACCTTTATGTGTGTACATGTGTTCCAGCAACTGGCTCTTCCGGAGAAACTTATGACCACAGATAGTACAGTTGATTTTTCTTTTTCTCGAGAAAGAAAAGTTACAGTTTAATTCCACCGGTTCTGTGTCTTTGGAGATCAGAGACAGCTGACTGATCTGTAACGGTTCCATGGTGCCCCGGTTTGGGTGGTCAGGCTGCTGCTCATTTTCTTTGACAAAGAAGGTGTTGAGCCGGTGACACTCATTGAGAGCTTCACTGCTTTCACTGATTGGATGTACTTCCCCAAGGTCATTACTTTCAAGGATGGAGGCTGGGACACCAAAAGGAAGAGACCCAGACACATGAGTGTGGAGATGTTCTCTTAAGTTACTACGTGAATCAAAGCGTTCCCCACAATAATGACACAAGTGAATTTTGATGCCACTTTCAGTGAAAGTTGGGCCTGTTACTTCTGAAGAAGGTGACGGGTGGCTCTGAGAGACAACAGATTCAGGGTCGCACCTTTCTTGCTTGATAGACACTGGTGGCTTCTGGAGCTCCTCCATTGACTGGGAAGAAGCATGAGATATCTGCTGGTCTGGAGTGCCATCATCTAGACCAATAGCAAGAGAGAGCTGTAACTGTGGGTGGTCACCCTGGGCAACGCTTCTGTTTCCACTGCTATTAGAAGGGTTTTCTTTCATCTCTAGCCCTTCCTTGGTTGTGGTTTTTTGTGTGGTTGAGATCTGAATCCCATACAAATTTGAAGACTGCACAGTCTCTGGAGAAAATACTTGGTTCATTTCTGTGGCAATGTGAGAAAGGTAGTCTGCATGAAGAAATCGAATCCCTTCTTCCAAACGGCCATGATCCACAGTTTGCTTTGGCCCTTTCCCAGTGTACATAATGTGCAACAAATAGCTGAATATATCAGGTTGGATGTCAGTTGGTTGTATTTTTATGCATTCACTGTTTAAAAGAAAAAAACACTAAATTAAATTTGTCAAAATAGACAACTGTTCTGCCCCATGTTTAACATGGTTACTTTGATAAAATGACATGTTAAACTGAAGGTACCTCTTTAGAATCATACTAGATTTAGGGATCTCACTGGATAGAGTAACCTGAATTTATACTTATCACTTTCAGGTCCCACTGACAATTCTTCATTTATTTGCTGTCACTATCATGTTTCTGGTTCTAAAAATTCAAAATTGAAGGTAGCGCATACGGATGGAAAATGTTAATAATTATTATACTGGACTTATTTCTGTCTCTAAATTATCTACCTGTGATGATATATATGTGTCCTGTGATGATGTGTGTGTGTGTGTGTATTTGGTCAGACTTATGATTGCACTGGTATAGGTTATTTCCAGGGAAGAAATTTTCTTTACCAATAAAAATCCAGAAACTGTTCTGCCACTGTATTCTGTGGGGCACTTGACAGGTGAAGTAACTTGCATCGTAGAGGTCAAAGGTTTGGATCCAGGTTTCCTGACTCAGTGCCTTATCGCTTACCTATACCAACATCCCACTAAGATATAAGGTAAACTATCTACTGAACAAATAAATGTATACAATAACTTAGAAAATGTATTCAATAACTTAGAGAAAGTGCTTTCAAAAACCCCACAAAACACCTAATCTTTGTAGGTCAATTTAGATAGAAAGAAATTATTAAAATACCTAAAAACTGTGGGAAGCTGTCCACTCACATCCCCAAATGAAATATTAACAGAAAAGGAAAGGGACTGTTGTTGGTCAAGGTATGATGCCAGCAGTGGACTTACTTTGGGTCTTCATGAGGTCCCTATTTACTTCTTGAATTGATTTTCCTGAAGTAGGTGTTTATCTGCACTGTGTATCAGCCTGCTTTCATGCTCCTGGGATCCTGGTATCTAGCTCAACAAGCCCCGTTCTGGCTTTGGCCCACACCCTTCAACATGGTCTGCTGGGAGTAGTTTTTATGCTAGTTATAAGAGGTCCTTTATTCAATGGACCTACTGATTTCACTGATGTGGGTCACACCTGCTCCTATGAGAATCTGTATCTTCCCATAAATCAGGCATGTACAAGACACAGCCATGGGCCACTTTCAGCACACTGAAGCGACCAGCACGCAGTATGTTGTACAGGCCTGTTTTACATTCTCTACATTTTTTGCAGACTGCTCGAAATCCTTTGGCGGGCCATATGTTGCACAGGTCTGCCATAAATCCTCCAAAGAAAATCAGTGAAAGCCCTTCTCTTTTCAACATTTTATAGGTACTAATACAGAGTTAAATTATCTGTCTATGATCTCTCCCTGTTATTTTGTGACTGATCCACTCTCATTTCTGATAGCAAATGTACATTTCCAGGATAATATCTTTTACACAACTTAATTCTATTAATTAAGATTTACTAGTTATACAATTAAAGTCTGTATTTCAAGAATCTTAAAAACCTTCCTAGGATTTTTAAAAAATGCAGAGAAAAAAAATGAATACCAAAAAGAAAGCCAGATGAGCAGGACGGTTTTGAATACTATCTCTCTCTGTATATATATATGTATATATGTATATGTGTGTGCATGTATATATGTGTGTATATGCATATACATGTATATATGTAATATATTATATATGTATGAAACAGTAAGGTCATAAATATATACATACATATACACACATATATCTTTTTCTGTTCTAATATAAGCAATTAAGGCTTAAAGCTACACTAAGACTTTGGAAACACCTTGGATATGGAAAAGTTCATTTCATTTGGTGTCTGAGTTCAGAATAAAAATACATTTTAAAAAGGGACGCCTATAGACTTATAATCAAGGCCAAATTTGTTTTTTTAAGGACCAGTCATCAAAGGTATATGTGAAAAGTATGATTTCATGATGAAGAATAAAAAAAAATCTTGTGAAAATAAAAATCTCTCCTAGAAGGCTCATCTGAAGGTCCTACTTCTAAAGTAAAAAAAGGTATTCTATGCTAGACACTGCTAAAAGCAGCTAATAATAAGGATTCAGCATACAATTAAAATGAAGAGCACTAGATTTAGACTAAGATTGCCTGGCTTCAAATCTTGGCTCTGCCACTTACTATCTACGTGATCCTGAGCAAGTCACTTCCCCTTCTGCACCTCTATGAGGGAGTTAGACTAAATGTAGTGCCTTCTGTCTAAATCAATGAGCATATGGTTTTATCACCTAGAAACAGTGATACTGTGAAATTAATTCTCAATTTCACATAAGGTTTCTTTACTTTACTCATAACCATAACATACTCAAAACTCATAACACTGCCAAACTGGGAAGAATTTAAATTGATAATTAAATCACTTATCAAGGGTCACATAGACAGTATGTGTCAGAGGCTTGGATTCAGACTTTTAACACTGGACTTTATAAGAATTCTCCTCCTTCCTCCAAACTCTCCTCCCTCCTCCATCTTTCAATGTATCTTAAAATTAAATCATATCCTTTTGAGGTATGTGCATGTGGTTGTATAAATGTTTCTCTGTGTCTGTATGTATACATATTTGTTGTTGCTGTTCAGTAATTTCAGTTGTGTCTCACTATTCGTGACCTCGTTTGGTATTTTCTTGGCAAAGATATTAGAGTGGTTCGCCCATGTTCACACAGCTAGTATCTCAGGCCATATTTGAACTCAGGTCTTCCTGACTCCAGGCCCGGTACTTTATTCACTGCACCACCTAGCTGTGTCTGTATAGGTATGAAAAACTTTGGCTCTGAAGCAAAACTCAGTTGTAATCATAGAGAATTACTGCTATATAAGTTACTTGCTTTCTTTATTTCTTTGGGAGTCATTTTTCACATTTTACTCGTGAAAGAATTAATATAGCTACTACATAAAAGAGATGCTGGAAGAACAAGAGATAGTATATATGAAGCACTTTAAGCTCTCTCTGAAAGCGTTCATCTGAATTCAAGGTGTTATTATAACTATTATAACAGAACCATACTATATAACATAATTAATTATGTAGTAGAACTCAAAAGGCATGTCTATATTAGACCCCATTGGGGAGTGAAGGAATCAAGTTTTAGTTACTAATATGACAAAAAGATGGTTCCTTAAAAAACTGATAATATAATTTTACTAAGGCAGTCCCCACATCAAGGTTCACATCATAAGGTATAACATTATGGTAGAATTCTAATGATCTCTAGTATTAAAAAGTGTTCTGATTTGCAAAAATATATCCTTACCTGCAAAATACGTATGGTGAAACATACTTTCCTCCTCTTGGTAGAGAAGTGGTAGACTAAAAGTAGAAAATATGGCACAGACTATCAGATGCATTTGCTGTGATGGCTTATTGTCCTTAACTTGTCCTTTGCTATAAGGGAAGATCCTTTAGGGGTACAGGGCTTAAAGGAAGTGATAGTTGTGTTTAAAAAAACAACAAAAAACATCAATGAATGAATAAATAAATACGTAAATATTTATATCCTTACCTAGTCTGGTGAATAAATATCATTTTGAAATAGTTAGAAAAAGCAGCAAGCACGGCTCGATGAGCTTTAAAGTAAACATCTCCAATGGCAACTGTGCAATCACAGAGAAAACCAAATTCCCTCTGCATATTCAACTGCTGCAGGAGGACAAGGCTATGGCCAGCAGTATCCATGATGCCTCTGAGAGAGAGAAAGGATGACATGTACATGCATGCTTAACAACGTTACCTGCATTTTCATACAACTCAGTTTATTTCCTCTGCGGAGATTACAAGGAACAGAACAAAGTGTAATCACTTTCCCTCAAAAACTGCTCAATACTGGTGACTGTGCTACACCTGGGTAATGTTAAAATTTTTTCAACAAAACTTTATACTGACATGAAATTCAAGCTGTCTTAATTAAAATTACATTTTCAAAAAAGAGGTCTAAAATACCAGTCTTTCCACTGTCCCTTTCCTGCCTACTTCTTCCCATCCCCCAAAAAACCCCTTTTCTATCTCATTTCACCCCCACCACCTCATCAAAACACATTTATTAAACACTAAATTTCACATGGTACTGTGGGAAAACTGCATAGTTAGTACAACAGAGACAAGATTGATCATTGTTCTTTAAGAGGCTCAAGCCAAGAGTTTTACATTTAATTAAAACAATACGTATCCCATTTAAAGTAGATTAAAGATTCATTCATTTAAGAAGCATTTATTAAGTACCTACTATGTACCAAGCAGAATAAAAAAATGAAACATTTTCCTCCTCTCAAGGAGCTTATATTATATTTGGGAGGAAGAAGGGTACACACAACTTGGAAAGTAAAAAAGAAAAAAAATTATATGTGTGCATATTGTTAATTTTTTTTTTTGGCATAATGGGAAGATCTTTCCCATCCATTAATAGGTCCATGCTACCCGCTTGAGTCACATGGTAGCCTGAGTCACATGAGACTGTGGTGGAAAGAGCTTGCCAAACGGGTGGAACAGGAAGGATTGGAGTAGAGCTGAGACAAAGTTGGATGTAGCAGTTAGAGCTGAGGGAGAGAGAGAAAGCAGGTAGTGAGCTGTGAGTGTTCCTTTGTGGGAAGGCTTGGGGGTGGTGGTACCCCCTGCATTGTTACTGTGTATAGAATATGAATTTGGCTTTCTTCTTTTGGGATTCAGCTTTCTGGTGTTTAAATAAATGTTTTGGTTCTGTCTTCCATGAGGAGAATCTGTTACACTTTGCAATTCAGAATTACGCTGGCATGGCCACCAGAGGTGCTGCAAATGTCCCGTTGGTGTTACAGTGTGTGTGTGTGTGTGTGTGTGTGTGTGTGTGTGTGTGTGTGTGTGTGTGTGTGTGTGTGTGTGTAATGTATGTATGTGTGTGTAATGTATGTATGTGTGTGTGTATATATATATATATATATATATATACACATACGCTATATAAACAAACAAATATCTAAATACATATGTATATGATCCAAAATAATTTCTGAGGGAACAGGTTACTCCAAGTAGAAGCTTCCTATAGGAGGTTAGATGGGGTATTTTTTCAGGCATGAGGAACAGCCAGTCCAAGGGAATGTAAACTGGAAATGGAATGTAGTAAATGGAGAACAGCAAGAAGGCTGGTTTGGCAGAAACATATAGCATCATGGAGAGCAATGTGTGACATACTTAGAAAGGTAAGCTAAAGATACGTAATAAACAGCTAAATGATGCAAATGGGACTTCCAGGTCATGCAATCAACAAGACTATATATTTTCTCCATCTTCTCTCAATAACTCGCAAAAAAAAATACAAGAGGAATTATACACTAGAGGTAGAGCAATTACAGCTGAACGCATAGGAGAAGAAAGTAGGATGACTGCCACAGAACTCTTAATCCTTAAGGCAATTTTAGCAGTACTTCCTCACCAATGCCACACAATGACAAGGGCACACAAGTCAGACATAGGATTGGACTTCAAAATTTACAAAGGGATTCTTCTGTTACTAAATAGATTCTGCCAGGAAGCAGACATTAACTTCTGCCCCACTACATGGGGGGAGACTGAGGCAGTTTTGCATTCCAGCCTTGACAGTATTCTGACCATCAAAGGGAGAGGAGTCAGAAAGTGAGTGAAAGGAAAACATGAGGAAAAAGGCTAAAGCCACCAAAAATTTCAAGATGAAAAAAATTCCATTAGAAATTAGGAAAACAAGCAGACAAATCAACAAGAGTACTAAAATTAGAAGGAAGCATTCATACTAAAACCTCAAAAAGATTACAAACTTCTCAAAGAAATGTTTTAAGACAAAAGAAACTAAATTAATGCCTGATGAAACAGTCCCTTGAAATTCCCAAGAGAGTGCAGAACCACAACAAGATGTTTCAGAATGATTCAAAAGATGAATGGAAACCATAAGAGAAGTAGAAGAGAGTAAATGTCAGAATTTATGGAATAATTAACAGAGCAGAAAAACTGAGTCTCTCCCAAGAGGCAAAAGAGAGAACAATAGATATGGAATACAAATATACTTAGATAAAGGACAATCATGAGTAAGGGAAGCACAAAGCAATAATGCTAAAACAAAACATGATCTCTATATGAGCAAAAGATTGTGATTTTCAAAGACAACATGCACAGAGACAACTTAAGGATCAAAGATCTCCTAAAAACATTGCACAATAGGGAAAAACCCACACCATAATACAGAGAATAGTGCAAGACTACCCAGAACTTCTGAATGCAAAAAACAAAGCATCAAATGAAAAACTACATTGATCACTTCCAAAAAAAAAACTCTAACTCTAAAACAAAATCCTCTTCTACATTCAACATTCACTCTGATTAAGCTTAACAATTCCAATGACAAACAATGCACTCTGCAAGCAGCTAGGTAAAAGACCTGCAAATGTAAAGGAAAGGCAATTCAAATAATACAACGCTATTCTACATTCAACATTCACTGGAAACTACAAAAATATATTCCAAAAAGTAAAAGAACTCAAGATGCAACTCAAAATAACACATCCCATGCAAATCTGAGGTCAATCATCAATAGAAAAATGTGAACATTTATTCGACTTAACAAACATTCTAAACAACAGAAACAGAAGAGGTGAATAAAAATTACGCCAAAGAAAGACTAAGTACGGAAAGAAAAAAGACTGACCTACTGATTTAAAGAAATAAACAGCAAGACTTTTAAGAGATTTTCATAAGGATGCAGAAGGATAAAGATAAAAGCAGAATTTAAAGAAATAAAAGTAATGCTAGAGGAGCAGGCCTGAAACACCAAAGGCTAAATAAACCCCACAAACCAGCCCTCTTGGTGAATCAATATATTCCGTGGGACTAAATTTCAGAATGTTAGAGCACATAAATGGAGGAGAGGTAGAGGATAAAGGAGAATATCTGATATACACTAATCAAGTCTATGAGTAAACAACAAAAGGAAGTTCTAACTTTGTAGAGTCTGAACAGGAAGGGTAAAGGAGAGTGACAGAAATATCAAAAAGGAAAGCTTTTAATGCGGGAATGAAAAAGGCAGATATCTCCATCGGGATTAAAGGAGTCCTACTGAAGAGTACTACAATGAGAGATGGAAACCAACCATGGATTTAATATGAAAGAATATTGTGTCTCCAAGGACAACATTCTTCCTCAGAAAAGAGGAAATCAAATCAGCACCTAGAAGGGTGGAAGGGCATTGACTACTTGGCAAATGGGAAGGACAATAATAGAAAGGGAAAGAGGTAAAATTATACTGCAAGATTTAGGACACTGTAATTTTAACTATGAGGCAATACTTCTATCCTCATCACTTCTCTTACAAATTGATACTTCTAAGAGTGATGCATAATATAAAAAGAGATGATGAAGGCAAGGACTATCTATAAAGACGTGAACAAAAATTGGTTAGAAAAGGAAGTTCAAAGTTGGTATTTCAAAAACTCTAATTCCATAATGAAAATAAGGAGATTAAGGAATAAATACACAGACCATAAACCAAAGGGTAAAAGTTCAGAATAGACATAAAGAGAAGATAATTAATGAAAAGAACAAGGTATACACAAATCTTTCTTAGAAAAAGGTTCAGAAAAAGGAAAACTAATAAACAAAAATAACTTGAAGGGGAGGGGATTTTGAAATAACCATATAATTGAGAGAAGAAAAAAAGGGTAAAAATTAGATAACTAAATTAAAAAAAAGAAATCAGTAGATAAAACACTAAAACTGCAGAACGGTGGTAAAATTGGAAGGAAGGGGTGGAGAGGAATGGGACAAAAAAGAGTCTATGGAATTAGGGTTTCACTGAAATAGATTAGTCAAAAATAATATCCAAAATCACGTTTATCTCATAGATATGGAAAAGCATTAACAAAATACATCACTCATTCATGTTAAAAACAAAACAAAATCCAAAAAATCTTACAAAATATAGGTATAGTGAAAGCTTTTTTAAAAATATGATTTTTTTAAAGTATCTAAAACAAAAGATTTAAAAAGCGAGAATTACAGGCATACTAAAGATACTGAGATAAGCAAAGAGGAGACAAAACTTTCTCTATTTAACTTTTAACATAATTGTTTACTTAGAAAATCCTAGCAAAATCAGCATAGTAATTGAGTCAATTGATAGTTTTAGCAAAGTTGCAAGCTACAAAAGAAAACTCACAAAAATCAACAGCATTTCTATATACTAGTAACAAAACGAAAGAGGTAAAAAAAGTAACTACAAAATACACAAAACATTTTAGAGTCAGTTTACCAAAGCACAAAATTCTTGTTAAAGAAATTAAAAAGCAACTTAAATAACTGGAAGGATATTCAATGTTTATAAAAATGACACTAGTTCCAAAGTACTAGTACAGATATAATGATATATCAACCAAAATACTAAAGAGATACTCTACAACAATAGATATAATAAAATTCATTTGGAGGAAACTATAATAGTGCTTCTTAAAACCCCATATGGGGTCACAACCACAGTTTAGGAAGCACTGAAGGGGTTACAAGCGGAAAAAGTTTAAGAAGCCCTGATCTAGAATATGAAGGGAAATAATGAAAACATGTAAGAATAAAAAAGGAATACCACTTCAAGCCTCAAACTACCTCATAAAGCAGCAATCATCAAAATCATCTGGCATGAAAGTCAGAAATATTAATTCAATAACCCAGTATTCAATAAACCTGAAAACATAAATTACCTAAGAAAGAACTCCCAAAAGTTAAGTGCTGTGGGGAAAACCAGAGAGTAGTCTGGAAGAAACAACAAAACAATAATAGAACATCTTACACAGTAGTCTACAATAAATTCAAATTGGACAGATAATGTGGATGCTAAACATCATACCATAAAACAACTGGAAGAGAATTAAGCATATACTTTTCACAGCTATGGGTCAACGGTGAATTCCAAAATAAAGAGAAAGAGGAAAATTATAAAAGATAAAATAAATCATTCTGATCAGATTAAAGTGAAAACCTGCTCAAACAGTATTAATCCATTTAGGATAAGAAAGGAAGTAGCTGAGTGGGGGAAAAAATCTTTGTATTAAATATGTCTTATAAGGATTTGATATCCATGATATATGAACAATTAACAGAAATACGTAAGACCAAAACCCATCCCTCAATACATACAAGTGGTCAAAGGATATAAACAAATGGTTCCCCACAAAAGAATTGCAACCTATGAATAACCAGACTGAAGAATACTCCAAATTACCAATAATAAGAGAAAAGTAAATTCCAAACAACTCTCAGGTTTTACCTCACACAGAGTAAACTGGCAAAGACAATAAAAGATGGGAAAAGTCAGTGTTTGGAGGAGCTATAGAAAGACAGGCATTGTTGGTGGAGCTCTGAATTGGTACAAATATTCTGGAAAGCAATTTGAAATTATTAATAACTTCTAATAAGTGGCAGCTAGGTAGTACAGTAGAGAGCTAGGCCTGGAGTCAAGAAGGCCCTGGGCAAGTCACTTAACCCTGTTTGCCTCAGTTTCCTCATCTGAAAAATGAGCTGGAGAAGGAAATGGCAAATCACTCCAGTATATTTGCCAAGAAAACACCAAATGAGGTCATGAAAAGTTGGAAATGATGGAACAACAACATTACTAATGATAAAGTGACTAAAAGGCCCATTCCCTTTGACCCAGAGATTCCATGCTTAGCATATACAACCAAAGTCACTGACAAAAAAGAAAGGCTTCACATACAACAAAATATAGAAGTACTTTTTACAGTAATAAAGTGGAAACAAAGTGGATTCCCATCAACCGGGGAATGGTTAAATAAATTGTGGAATGTGAATGTAATTGAGTATTGTGCTATAAAAAATTATGAATAGGATCGACACCGAGAAGTATGGAGTAACTTACATAGTATGATAAAGCATAAAGTAAGCAGAGGCAGAAAAATAATGTATGTAATGACTACAACAAAAAACATGGAAAGAACAACCACTGGAAAACAAAACTGAATGTTGTTGAAGTTGGACCCAAAAAGGAGACATGAGATGGTACCTCCCCTCACTCCTTTGTAGTGATGGGGTATTCTGAGGGTTAAATACTGAATATAATATCAGATTTTTTTTAATATGGTGATAAACTTTGCTCAATGTTTCTCTTCTTTTTGAAAAAAAATTGTTATAAAGGACAGTCTCTGGAAGGGAAGAGATAAAGTGATACAGGGTGAAATCTAGGTAATATAAATTTAAAAGCTAAACAGAGACTCCGTCACTACCTGGCCAAGAGATTACCCAGGGAGTGCAAGGGTCCTCTTCAGGTTTTCCCATCCTATCATCATCCTACTCTCTCAAGAGACCATCAGAACCATCTTCTATCCAGGAACAGGACCACACAGACCCAGTAGAAACCTTTGTTCTTCCACCGGCCTTGATTCATATTGCCAGCACCTACACATAATATTCCCTAGCCTTTATCCCACAATGCCACCCCATAAAGACTACAAAACACTTCATGTCATGTTTCTGGATGAGATGATGATATGAAAGTCTGTGGAAGAGCCTAGCTCTCCTATACTCCAGAAGACAAAATCTTTTTAGGAAAATTAATTCTTCTTAGAAGAATCTAAAAAGAATACAAAAGGGAATAATAATAAAAAAAGAGGTTAAGTGCTTCCATCCAATCCAGAACTTCACAAAAAGATGACCAGAAGCTAGCAGTGGCTAAAAGAGGAAAGCCAATTAAATACCCCAGTATACATACCAGAAGCTTTCAAATATAGGGAGAGGGACCAAATCTGGGAAAATATGAATAAACAGCAGAAAACCCCGAAGATAATGAAGAAATACTGTTAAAAGGATCCCAAGACATAATCTCATTCAAGGAAAACAATTTCACAAGTAAGAATTGAACCAACAGAAAGAAGTATCACAATTCAGGATGGGCTAGATTTTTCTTTTAAAAGTATGGAAACTGTCTCCAAGATTTAATTGGCTAAGGGGACTTGGGCTCTACCCAATCATGTAAGTGGGTGGTGCCTGAATATAAAAACAGTGAGGATTCACAACCACATGAAAGAATACTCCAACATCACTAATATTAAGAAAAATTCAAATCAAAACACTTAGGGGTTTCAATCTCACACCCTGAAAATTGGCAAAGATGACAAAAAATGGTCAGTGTTAGAAGGAATGTGGACTAACAGGCATGCATTGTTAGTAGAGGTGTGAAAAGTGACTTAAAATATCTATACCTTTTAAACCAGAGATTCCATTACTGGGGTTGTAAACCAAGGAAACCATTGATAAGAAGAAAGTTCCAATACACACCAAAATACTTAAGAGTATTATTTTTTGTAATAGCAAAAAACTAGAACCAAAGATGTTCACAGATTGAGAAATGGTTGAATAAATTGTGGAACATCTATGTAATAGGATATAAGAAAAAATGTGATAAATACAGAGTACAGAATAACTTACATGAACTAATGCAGTGTGAGGTAAATAGAGCCAAGAAAACAACATACAACAATGTAAATGGAAAGAACCACATAAAAAAAAAATCAAAAGTAAATATTTAAATGTTTACATTTATATTATGTTTAAATGTTTGAAATAATAAAATCAAGGACTCAAAATGAAAAGATATGAGAAAATCACATCTAATCCATCCTTTATGAAGGTGAAAAGTCTAGAGATGTTATACATTGCACCTGTTTTCAGGTTTTTTTAAATAAATTCAGCAGTTGTGCTGAATTTTTTACTTTGGGAAAGATACTGGGACAACTCTGATGATGTAAAAAACTGAAAATATTAATAAAAGCAAATTTTTTTTTAAAGTCAAGGCAGGAGAAGATGCTCCCTGGAGCTTTAACTAAAAGCCACAGGAAAACCAACATCAGCTGAACAAAGTTACTACATTCAGCAACATCAAGGTAGGTACATGCAGCAACATCAAGGTTACAGGCTCAATGCACACCTGTTCACTGGTCTCAATGTCCTCCACCTCTTCTGAACATCCTTCCCTTACTATGGCTAAGTAAACCACAAGTATCTCATTTCATCTGAATCTCAAACCTAACGTACCAGCCCAGCCTAAACTAGGCTTAGCCTGCTATTGGGAATAAGCTGCACGTAGCAGAAGGTAGAAAACTTTACCCTGGTCTGAACCTCCTTAAAGGACTCCTTAAAAAGACTAAAAATATCAGAACTTCCTAAGAAAACAAATATTAGAATCAAGAGAAAAGATTAAAAATTGGAGAAAATGTCCGGCACCTACTAGCAAAAACAAAAAAAAATGACCTAGAAAACAGATCAAGAAGAGATAATTAAGATAATAATAATAATAATGATTATCAGACTACCGTATTTCAAGAAATCACAAAACTGTCAAGATTTAGGGGGAAAAAATCAAAAACAGAGGAAAACGTGAAAATAGAATGAATCCACCAATCACCAGAAAATCTAGTCTGAAAACACCCAGGAATGTAACATGCCAAAACTTAGAGTGTGAAAGAAAAAAATAGGCAGTTAGAAAGAAAATGTTCAAATAACAAGGAAGCAGTCAGGTTCACAGATGTCTATGGTGGGACTATGACAAAGAAAAGAAAATCCTGAAGGTGGTATTTCAAAAGGCAAAAAAATAGGCTTACCCCTAAGAATGTTACCCTGTCAAAGTGAATATAATCTTATGAGAGAAAAAAAAATGTTCCTTGAGTAGAATAGATGGCTTCCAATCATTCCTGATAAAAAAGACTAGGTAGAATATGATGTGCCAAAAAGCAAAATAGACAAGGATCACCAAGAATTACCTATCAGGCAAACTAAATATAATTCTAAAGGGAAAAATAAGATCATTAATGAAATAAAGGGTAGGAAAGGTTTAAGAAATAAGGCAGGATCAAGAACTGGAAATCAAAGGAATGCCTATCAATTGAGGAATGGCTAAACAAGTTATGGTATATGAATGTAATGGAATACTATTGTGCTATAAGAAATGACCAACAGGTGAACTAAAGAAAAACCTGGAAAGACTTATATGAACTGATGCTGAGTGAATCAGATCCTGGAGAACATTATACACAGTAACAGCCACAGTGTATGGAGGACTGTTTCTGATAGACTTAGCCCTTCACAGCAATGCAAGTACCTAAAATGTTCCCAAAGGACTCTTAATGCAAAATGCTATCCACAATAGAGAAAGAACTGTAGAATCGGAATGCAGAATGAAGCAGACTATTTTCTCTTGTGTTATGTTCTGGTTTTGTTTTTCTCATGGTTTCCCCATTCATTTTAATTCTTCTATGCAACATGATTAATGTGAAAATGTGTTTAATAAGAATGAATGTGTAGAACCCATATAAGAATGCATGCTGTCTCGGAGAGGGAGGGTGAAGGGAAGGGAAGAAAATTTAAAACTTATAGAAGTTATTGTTGAAAACTGAAAACAAATTAATTAAATAAATTTTAAAAAAGAAACAGGGCAGGATTAATGAGCAAATAGTTATGGTGGTGCAGTGGCAAAAGCAATGGAGTTAGGAAGATCTAAGTTCAAATTCAGCCTTAGACTTATTAGCTGTGAGACCCTGTACAAGTCACTTAATCCTCTTTGCCTCAGTTTCCTCATCTGTAAAATGAGCTAGAGAAGGAAATGGCAAACCATTCCAGCATCCTTGCTAAGAAAACCCCAAATGGGGTCATTAATGGGGTCAAAAACCCAATGGGGTATATGACTCAACAACAAGTTATAAACAACAACAACAACAACAAAAACTCCAGCCCCTGAGAGAGAAACAAGAAAGCTACCAATGCAGTTAAAATTAGAAGGGAATCACATAACCAGGAAAAAAAAATCTTTGCAGCAAGTTTCTCTGAAAAAGGTCCCATTAATGATACTTAAGGAACTGATTCAAAGTTATAACAACAAAAGTTATTCTCCAATAGAAATATGGTCAAAGGATAGGGACAAACAGTTTTCAAAAGAAGAAATACAAGCTACCAACATTATTAAAAAATGTTCCAAATCACTAGTAATTAGAGAAACATGAATTAAAGTAACTCTGAGGTTGCATCACACTCATGAGATTCACAAAAATGAGAAAAGAGGAAAATGACATATTGGAGGGGGCTCAGGAAAACAGGTACATACCAATATGCTGTTAGTGGAGGAGAATTGTTTCTACCATTCTGGAAAGCAATTTGCAACTATGTCCAAAAAATGACTAAACTGTTTATGCCTTCAAATCTAGAAAAATCACTACTAGGTAATTACCCCAAAGAGTAAACTCTTTTTGTAGTGACAAAGCCATGGAAATTAAGGGGGCACCCATTAATTCGGGAATGGCTAAACAAATTTATACTATATGAATCTAATGGAATGCTATTGTACCTTAAGAAATTATGAAAAGGATGGTTTCAGAGAAACCTTCTAAGACTTGTATGAACTGACACAGAGTGAAGTTAGCAAACCTAGAGGAATTTATACAATAATATTATAAAGAAAACAATTTATAAGACTTGAGAACTCTAATTGATGCAATGATCAATTGGTATTCCAGAGAACTGCTGTGGAGCATATTCCCACCTTTTGACAGAGAGATGATGGATTCAAGATGCAGAATAAGAGTTAATATGCTAATTTGATTTGTTTTATTACATATATTGTTACAAGGATTTTACTTTTCCTTTTTGTTTTCCAATGGGGAAGGGATGAAAAGGTAAGGATGAGAAGGATAAGAATATGGTAGCCAAGAGAAAGGAAGGACAGAAGAAAAAATGGGTCACTGTGGCATCTCTTTAAAAAAAAATAGAAAAGAAAGTCAAAAAAAGAAAAAACAAGTAGAAAAATTTTAAAGGCTGCAGTTAGAATTAAGTATATATGTTTAAAAAATATAAAATTATACACAACAGGAACCTGCAATTTCATTACAATCCTCTTTTTCTGTTCTATTATGCAAATGGAAATAACCATTTTCTTCAACACTTGTTAAAATTCAGAATAAAAATACATTTAAAAAATTCTAGCTCATGTCCTTTGACCAAGTAAATACCACTACTATGCCTATACCATCAAAAAGGTCAAAGAAAGAAAGGTCTCATATGAACTGATAATGTTTAATATAAAATTTTGGAATAATCTCTTTGTTCTCTCTGAAGCAAACTCAGAGAATGCCTCTTCCTATGTCAACAAAAGCCTGCCAGGGCAGACTTAACATTCCTTAAGAGACCTTTAACCTAAGACACTATCTTGAATAACGGGACGTTTTCCATATCTTAGTATTTGTAGACATATACTATGTTATGGCATATTAATGGTAAAGAAAACACAGACATCTTGGGTCGTAATTTCTATGTGAAACTTTGTCAAACTCTTGTTATCTTATTGTATTTACAACCTATGCAATTAAGAAATTCCTTTACTAATGGTCTAGTTAGTCACTTATGGAGATCATAAATCTGAAGGACACAGAACACTTCTTTGTCCTAAAACATATTTAAGGCTGCCCAATTCTTTGTATCGGTAGCCAGAACATTTCTGGCTCCATAATGCATTACGTTACCGTTTTCTTTAATAGGGAATTGATTAATTAATTAATTAAATCATAAAATGTATGCATTTAGCCTGTTGCCTTTTCTTTAACCAAGTTTTCAGGTCAACAGAACAAAAACATCTATAGTAGCACCTTTTTCTTACTACAGCAAAGAACTGGAAATAAAGAGGGTACCCATCAATTGGGGAACAGCTAACCAAATTATGTAATATGAATATAACAGAAAATTAGCGGAACATAAGAAATAACAAAAAGACAGATTCAGAGAAAACTGTAAGGACTTGTATAAATCCATGCAATGAAATGGGCAAAACTAGGATAACTTATAGGTAAAGAAATTTATATGTAAAAGGAAAAAGGTAAAAGGCTAAGAATCAAAAAAGTGACCAATTATGACTTCAGAAGACTGTGGATGATTTATATTTCCCACCTCTTGGTAGAGAGGTAACAAGCTAATGCAAAATGAGACACTAGTTTTCAGCTATGGACAATGTGCAGATTTTACTTTAGTTTACTATACTTGTTTGCTACAATGGAAGATATTTTTTTTTGGAAGGAGAAGAGTTATGGAAGGAATGGTAAGGTAATGATAATTATATCCAAAAGAGAAAAAAAAGAAAGGAAAATATCATCAATAAACTGTTTTAAAAATACACAGAAGACGATAGAACGAGTTTCAGAGGTAGACACACAAGAAATACATTGTTGAAAATTTTATATATACTTGACTGGGAATTGGTTCAAGTATAGTGGAAATCAATTTGGTTTTAGGGGAGAAAAGTCACCAGATTTTTCTTATCTTCTGATCCAATGATCTTACTATTGGGCAAGGAAGTCAATGACTGAGAGAAGAATCAACAAATTATTCACAGTAGCACTGTCTATAGTAGCAAAAAACAAACAAACTGGAAACAGTGCATCCTCATCAATCACAAAACAAATTTTACATGAGAATTCATTTGATCATCCTCCATTAGATGGTAAACTCCTTGAGAGCAAGACTGACTGTCTTTTGCCTCTTTTTGTATTCTCAGCACTTAGCACATTATTAGGTGCTTAATAAATGTTTACTGTTTAAGTATTCCAAACTATCCTTGTGGAAATATGTTGACTAGATCATAATACAATTAGATGATGTAGAACTGGTTTAATGACTAATCGTCAATGGTTCCCTGTCAGCCTGGGAAGAGAATTTTATATTACCCAAAGGTAATGCAGTCAGCCTTGTAATATTTTTTGAATGACTTGAATAAAAACCTAAATGGCATACATCAAATTTGCAGAGGACACAAAGTATGAATTGAAAGTGAAAACACTGTATAACTGAGTAAGGATCCAAAAAAATTTTAACAGATCAACTATTACACTCACGACATTCAATAAAAATAGCTGTGAGATCCTACACTTGGGTAAAAAAAAAATCAATTTCACCAGTACAAGATGAGGTAGGCATAATTAGACAATAGTTTAGTCTTTAAAAAGGATGGGGGAGGGGGTTAACTTGGCCATAAACTTAATATTATTGTTCAGCAGTGTGATGTGGCAACAACAATAAAAAATTATCTAATGAGATCTTGTGAGGCATAGCTTCCAGGAATAAGGGGAAGATAGAATCTCTTTGTACTCTGATTTAATCAGACTACATCTGAAATACTGCATTCAGCTCTGGAAACTAGTTTAGGAAGACTACTGCCAAGCTGGAGAACTTTCAGAAGTCAACCAGGAGAGTAAAAGGCCTGAGCTTTTTGATAAGCTGAAGAAACCAAGAGTGTTTAGTCTGTAGAAGACTCAAGGACAAGATAACTATCTTCAATTAACTGAACAGGGAAAGGGGATCAGACTAGTTCATTTTGGCCCCAGAGGGTATAACTTCCACTGCTGGAGTGTGACCTCAGGAAAAACTTTCTAACCATGAAAGGTCCCCAAAAGGAGAATGGGTGGCCTCTGCTGGCAAGGAGTTTCACTTCCTTGGAGGTCTTCAAGAAGGAGCCAGATAACTTATCAAGTACATAACAGTGAGGATTTCTTTTCTGAGATGGGTTGAACCAGATGGGTCTCTTCCAATTCTAACATCTTATGACGCTCATTCAATATAATGGAATATTATTATGTTGTAAAGTTTAACAAATATAAGGAATTTAGCAACATGGGGAGACATCTATGAACTAATAAAGGGTAGAGAAAGGAGAGCATTATATACAATGACTATAATAAGGATAGGCAGTAAGTGCTCAGAAGCACTTAACTATGGTGAACTACAGAAATCCTAGAGATTCCTAATAAGTGAACACACTGCCCTGAGAGGAGAGATGACAATAATGGAAAAGGCAAAGTTAACAATAAAACTTTTTTAAAGTTTGTGTATTTTTAAAAAAAGTAAACATTTTTAGAGTTCCCACAATTAATTCCATAACTGATGAATCCAATGGAACTGAGGAGCAGTGACCTGAAAAAGTATAATATAGCAGGCTTGGTTTTCTTATTTATCAGTCTTACTTCTTCCCTTTACCTCTATCATTTACTTACTTATCATATTAAGCAGTAGCTTCTGGAAAATATAAAGTGGGGAAATCACTACTAAACTCAATTCTAGATAACTTGTTTTTTCTATTTTACATTAGAACTTCCAACATATACCTAGATAGAACTTTTTAAATGCAAAGAAAATACAACATAGCCAAAGGAATCAAATATCAAAGGTTATCAAATGAACGTAAATTTATCTGATTAAAAACTGCAATTATTTGTTTCCAGAACAGTGGAAACAGTGGATGAGCAAGAGGCAACATGGTTCCAATGTGGTGCTTTTAAGAATAGCTATAGTAATGTTCCATTTTTCAATGTATTTCACCAATATTTTTTATTTTTTTCCTGCAAAAGAAACAGTGTGACAGGTTTTCTGTGTGTGTGTGTGTGTGTGTGTATGTGTGGTCTTATAAGATACATTTGACAATAATTGGTGGAAATTTGAAATGAGCTCTCCAGTTTAAGAAGACAGCTTACTGAATAAAATGAAATAATTCATTTTATGATAATTAAAAACATGGGGTCAGAACTATAATAGCAGAGAGGGAAATTTACAAGTACTTGTGATGTGATGTGATGTGTGTGTGTGCGTGCGCATGCGTGTGTTTGGTCTGGACCCATGATTTCACTGGCTGAAGGGGCCTCCCAAGATGGATACTAAGGCAGCTAGGTGACACAATGGATAGAAAACCATTATTTGTCTTACATGATTGTTTCAAGGATCAATTATGTACATACGTGAGAACACTCTGTAATAACAGAGGTCGATATAATTATTGAGGTAGGTAGGTGGCACAATGAATAGAATGCTATGTTTGGAGACAGAAAGACTTGAGTTCAAATCCAACCTCATACACTTACTAGCTGTATAATCCCGGGTAAGTCATTTAACCCTATTTGCCTCTGTTTTCTCATCTGTAAAAGGAGCCAGAGAAGGAAATGGCAAACCTCTCCAGTATTCCTACCAAGAAAAGCCAAAATGGGGTCACAAAGACTCAGATACAACTGAAAATGACTGAACAACAATTGGAATGTGGTTTCTGGTCTCTTGAGACAGTGACCAGTAACAAAGAGTCTCCCTGACTTTTCACTGGGTGGCCAGCATGGACCATCATAAATCTCCACGTTTTCTCTCTTCTCCAAACCCATCTGTCTTCTAAATTGTTTTGTTACTATCAAGAGTAGCACCAATAAATCAACCTCACAGTGGCATCTTCAACTCCTCACCCTCTGTCGCCCCATATAACCAATAAGTTGCCAAATCTTCCTATCTCTTGAATATATGTCCCATTCTCTCTATTCACACAGCTATCACTTTAGGTGAGGCCCTCATCACCTCTCCCCTGTATTATTGAGACTATTTCCTCAGGGATCTCCCTGCTTCAGGTCTCTCCCCACCCCTCTCCATCCAAAGCTGCCAAGTGATTTTCCTCAAGTACAGATATAACCTTGACACTCTCCTACTCAATAAATTCCAGTGGCTCCCTACTGACTCTGGGATCAAGAATTATTTTATGCTTCATTCTTTCTAAAATTTTATAATGTACAGTAGATAGAGCACCAATACTGGAGTCATGAGGACCTGAGCTCAAATCTGGCCTCAGATAACTTACTAGATATGTGACCCTGAGCAAGTCACTTGATCCTGACTGCCTCAAAAAAAAAACAAACAAAAAAACAACTCAACCTTTATAATGTGCCTAATTATTAAAAGGGTAGTATAACTGTAATTTACAAATAAGTATACACATATTAGGAATACCTGCTCAAAAATATTTTGCTTATAGGAGACCACTATCAAAAAAGTTTGGAGACCACTCCCTTATGGCACTCCAGGTTAAAGCACTCATATCTAAAAGCAAGTTTTCCAGTGATGTTACATGTCAACATGGAATACAAGTATTAAAAAAAAAATGTCAAAGATTGTTAAGATTGTTTGTTAAAGACTAATTGTTAAAGATAAGGTTAAAATATATAAAGGAAGATACCATAAGTAAATTAGAAGAATATGGAACATATTACCTATCAAACTTATGGATAGAAGAACTTATGAATAAACAAGAGATATAAAGTTGATAATTTTGATTACATTAAACAGCTTTGTACAATCAATTGTAAAATCAATGAGCCAAGATTAAAAGGAAAGCAGAAAATTGGGAGGAAATTTTTAGAGACAGTTCTAGATAAAGGTTTCATATCTCAAATATATAGTAACTGTCAAATTTATAAGAATCAGTTATTCCCCAGTGGAAAAATGGTCAAAGGATATATGAACAGGCAGTTTTTTCTTTTCTTTTCTTCTCTTTTCTTAAAGCCAAAGAAAACAAAGTTTATTAAAGATTTGACAAATTGGGTTGCCTCTTAAGGAGCCTAAGTATTTGTGACGATTGTATTCACAAGCAGGCCAGACAGAATCTCAGTTAGACAGAGTCTAAGCTGGATTGAATCTGAGTGCCTTCATGGAGGCAATGTCTTAAATACAGAAAAGAATATAGGAGGGATGGGGGGGGGGGGGGGGGGGGTCTGGTAGTCCAGGGTGATGGGAGGAGGGGTTTAGAAAGGGTCTTGAAGAGAAGTCCAAGGAGGGAATCCAAGGAGGGTCAAAGGCTGGAAACAGCTGGAGGCTATCAGGAGATAGCAGACAATGGAGGGTTTTGGGTAGGAAGCAGGTGGGTCAATGGAGAGATAACAGACAATGGTCACAGATTTGAGTATGAAAAGCAGGTTCTATGGAGAGATACCAGGGGAGCTCAATTTGAGTATGAA
Source organism: Notamacropus eugenii (assembly GCF_028372415.1). NCBI lineage: Eukaryota > Metazoa > Chordata > Mammalia > Diprotodontia > Macropodidae > Notamacropus > Notamacropus eugenii. The sequence goes on along the minus strand of NC_092872.1, from coordinate 316,860,101 downwards.
AAGCCAGGTTAAGTGAGGAGATTCCAGGGGAGCTCAAGGAAGTTCCCAGTCTGAACCTCATCATTCCCCCCTCAAACAGATTGAACCCAAATTCTTTTGGGGTAAAGGGCGAAGGTCTCAGTTTCTGAAACTTCTTCCTGCTGGCAAGGGGCGTAGAGCTGTCCCTGCCTCGATGGGTCCTGTTCAAGGGGTCAGACTTCAGAATCTGGGTGGTGCCAGGTCCAGTGGGCTGGAGACCTTGGATTCAGACGGAGGTTGGTATCCTTTTTCTCTCAGAGGTTAAGGAGAGAGAGAGGTGGGTGTGAGTTCATGGCCCAAATACCTTATGGACTGGCATGCTATCTGGACTTTGTTCAAAGAGACCCTATAGCCTCGAATGTCTAAGAAATTAGGGGGTTTTGTGGCAGCAGCCAAAGAACCTGCCTGGATGGGGCTACAAATAAGACTATCAATTAAAGATTGTAGTCTTTCCCAGGTCTCAGACTTAATCAGATACTGGCTGAGATGGGGGAGCACTTTAGGGTCTGCGACACTAACAACGGCTGGGGTGGCAGAAGTAGCTCTCTCTGGAATTCTAGTGTCCCAAATATTTGGCCTGACTGTCTCCCACACTCTCAAGCAAACCAGGGAAGACATAGTGAACAGAGGCAAAAGGGAGATGAGAGGTTTAACTAGAGAAAATTGGCTACCCAATTTCACCATCAGGTCCCTTCCCAACAAGGGGGCAGGGTGAGAGGAGGGCATAAGGAAGGATAGTTTAAACCACAGATTCTCAAGCAGGCTGGGGGGGGGATATGTCTGGAGACATTCCTTAGTTTCCTCTTCAATGCCTATGACCTGAGGGGTCAAGGGACGGGTAGGGCCAGAGTGACTGGTTAAAGCAGAAAATTTAGCCATGTTAAAGTGGGTAACCTTACCTTCAGCTTTCGTTTTTTGCCCAGGGCTTGGTGAGAGAAGTGGAGAAAGTGGGAGCACTGCCAACACCCAGGCTTTCCTATTGTTCCAAGTCTTGAGAAGATTGGAGGATAGGGTGCTGGGGGGGCGACTCCACCACTTTTCCAACCTGAGGGACAATCTTTCCTCCAATGTCCCCTCCTGGTCACATGGGCACGGTTCCACAGGCATTGGTTCCTGGGGCTCCCTCTGGGGGGGTGCCCTGGAGGGGCACTCCTTGGACCAGTGACCCTCCTTGTGGCAACGAAAGCAGGTTTCCCCACTGCCCAAGTAGCCAGCCTTCCTCCAAGGGGGTGCCCTGGAGGGGTGCTCCCTGGGTCTTTTCCTGGCCAAGGCAGCAGCCAAGAATTGAGCATGCTCCCTGGCCCTGGCCCTTCTCCTTTGTTCTCTTTCCTCTGCTGCAACGAGGTCTCTGTTGTTAAAAACTCCAAAGGCCATCTCCAGTAATTGGGCCTGAGGTGTTTGGGGTCCCATATCCTATTTCTGCAATTTCCTCCTAATATCTGGGGCAGACTGATTAATAAAATACATGCTAAGGATTGCTGCCCCTTCTATGGAGTCGGGATCCAAATTTGTATGCTTTGTAATAGCTTCTACTAGCCAGTTTTGAAAAAGGGCAGGGTTTTCCTTTTCTCCCTGAGTAATTTCCCTAATTTTTTGAAAATTTACTTGTTTTTGAAATGCAGTTTTTAGGCCTTTTAACAGGCAAATAACCATAAAGTCTCTCTTTTCCCTGTCCTCACTCTTTTGATAGTCCCATCTGGGGTCACTCGTGGGAACAGCAGCTCTTCCTGGGGGGTATTTTATGGGATTATTGCTAGCCATATGATCCCCAAACTTTTGGGCATGTTCCCAAATTCTCCCCTTCTCCTCAATGGTACAACAGACAGAAAAGAATATGCAGATCTTTCCAAGAAAGTTCAAATTGTAGGGATATGTCCCTAAAACCCTCAGTAAATGTAGTGGGGTCTTCCAAGTATCTCCCTAGTTTCTCTTTAATCTGGGTGAGATCTGAAAGAGAGCGGAACAAGCACCCTGGTTGTCCCACTGGGTGGGGTAGGCACTACTCTCAAGGGAAACAGCCCTGATGGCCCAGTGGGGACAGGGGATTGTGGAGGAAGATAGAAGTCCCACTTCTTGTGAGGGAGGGGCTAGGGAATGCCTGCTGAACTAGATTAGGCTGCAGGGACAGGGGATCTGGCTGGCAAGGGGAAAAATCTGCTGGTACCTGAGGAAGAGTAGGGATCAAAGGGGGAGATGCCCCAGAGAATGCCACGGGAGTGTGGCCTAAAGCCTGAGTGAATATTGCCCCAGCGAGAAGGGCTGCAGAGGGAGGCACCCCAGCAAGGCCCATAGTTAGGGACTGAGGTAGAATCCCCAAGGAGGGGTGGGTTACAGGCAGTGATACTGTAGAGACTGCCATCGGGGTGGGGCCTGAGACCTGAGTGAGTGTTGCCCCCAGCAAGGGGGGCTGCAGAGGGAGGCACCCCAGCAAGACCCATAGTTAGGGACTGAGGTAGAGTCCCCAAGGAGGGGTGGGTTACAGGCAGTGATACTGTAGAGACTACCGTGGGGGTGGGGCCTGAGATCTGAGTGAATGTTGCCCCAGTGAGAGGGGCTGCAGAGGGAGGCACCTCAGCAAGCCCCCTGGCTGGGAACTGAGCAGGGGTTGGGAACAGAGAGAGGGGAGGAAGTGAGGCCGAGACCCTAGGAGCCATAAACAGGGGGTCATCCAAAACATCCAATTCACCCCCATTTCCCTTTGTGGGATGGCTCTAGCTACAAGCATCTTTCAATCTGTTCTGAGAATGGGGTCCTGAGAGAGTTTGACAAAAGCCCTTATGTAAGGTATTTCTATCCATTTTCCCTTTTGGAGGCAATATAATTGTAACTGTAAAAGGATATTACATTGTAAGGACCCAAATATGGGCCACACTTCGTTGTCCTCCAGGTGATACTGAGGCCAAAGTGTGTTGCAAAAGAATACCAACTTTTTCTTTTTAAGGTCTTTAGAGAAGTTAAATTTTTTCCAGTTTTGTAAAAGACAGCCCAAAGGCGAATTCCTTGGATTTGATGAATTTTGACCCATTTTTTGGTGTGGGACTGGAAGTCCCCCCCCTTTAAAGGAGGACGTGAAAGTAAACCTTGAGAAAAAAACAAGAGGACAAAAATAATCGAATTTTCCCTGATTTCCTTGAGCCCAGGAAATCCAGAGAATTGGACACCCACTTAACTGACATTTCTCTAACCTTCTAGCACCCAGAAAGTTCAGAGAATTGTGCTTTGGAGGGTATGCCCAGGTCCATGGCCACAAACACAGCTACTGGACCAACAACCTGAGTCTCTAACTGTCTAGCGCCCAGAAAGTTCAGAGACTTAGGCACACACTAAAAAGTAACCAAGTTTTCCCTGATTTCCTTGCGCCCAGGAAATCCAGAGAATTTCCAGGTCCATTGCCTAACCACTGGACCGACAACCTGAGTCTCAACTATCTAGCGCCCAGAAAGTTCAGAGACTTTGCCTGATACTGGGACCTGAAGCCAGGTCCAAAAATCCGCTTCCAAGGTGCTTGGAGAGCAAGTACGGGATAGAGAAAGGGGAAGGCTTATATACCTTCCAGTTTTAGCAGAAGAACTTGAGATCAGCAGCTTTTCCCAGTCAGGGAACCATAAATGACGAGGTTAAGGGGTGATCGGGGACCCCAAAATACTGACAGTCCGGGTCGTGCTAGAATGAATTCGACTCAAGCCTTCTTAAAGCCAAAGAAAACAAAGTTTATTAAAGATTCGCCAAATTGGGTTGCCTCTTAAGGAGCCTAAGTATTTGTGACGCTTGTATTCGCAAGCGGGCCAGAGAGAATCTCAGTTAGACAGTCTGAGCTGGATTGAATCTGAGCTTAGGCAGTTTTTTCTATGAAGAAATCAAAGCTATATATAGTCATATGAAAATGATCAGAATCATTATTGATGAGAGAAATACAAATTAAAACAATTTTGAGATATCATTTCACAGCTGTCTGATTGGCTAAAATGACAGGAAAAGCTGGAAAATGCTGAAAGAAATATGGAAAAATTGAGACACTTGTACGCTACTGGTACAATTGTGAAATAATTCAATCATTTTGGAGAGCGATCTTAAATTATGTCCAAAGAGCGTGTATATCCTTTGATATATACAATATCACTATTAGGTCTGTTTCCTAAAGTGATTAGCAAAAAAGGAAAAGAACTTATATATTCTAAAACATTTATAGCAGCTCTCTTGGTGGTGGCAAAAAACTGGAAATTAAAGGGCTATCCATGAATTGGGGAATTACTAAACAAGTTGTGGTATATAACTGTGACGAAACACTACTGTGTTGTAAGAAATGATGAGGTTGATTTTTGGAAAAACATGGAAAGACTTGCATGAAATAATGAAAAATGCAATGAGCAGAAGAACCAAGAAAACATATACAATAACAGCAATATTGTTTGAACAATAAGTGTGAATGACTAAATTATTCTGAACATTACAAATACTCAAATCAACCACAAAGGACCTATGAAGGAAGATGCTATCTACTTCCAGAGAAAGAACTGATAAATAGAAGCATGCATAATACTGTGGCCTTCTCTAGCGCAGGGTAAAGAGGAAGACAATTCAGAACTTAAAATGTAACCCTCCCCTCCAAAAAAAATTACAGATTTTTTTAAAAGAAAGAAAATTGTGGACTAACCAAACTACAATGAAGCAACGTATGCTGGGAGTAACTATAAGAGAAGCACCCCCATCAGTGTGCTTCACCAAAGTACTAAAGCATGTGAAATATAACCATAATTTTTGTATTTATTTAACTTCCATGGCCAATTTTACTTCTTTTTTCTTTTTTGTATAAGATAAGATATATCAAATATCTACGATAACACAACCTAAGTTCTCTTTAGTGAATCTTTACTACATCATTTTCACCAAGACCTATAGCGTACATTGTAACAGGTACTTCATTCATTATTCATCTCTCAATGAATAATTTGTTATAATCAGGATCTTTCATTGACTTCCTTAGACTTAATAATCCTCAAAAATGAGAAAGAGTGGGCATGTCACTGCATAACAAAATAAGCGTTATCAGATGTTTCTGTCAAGTTAAAAGAAATCTGTACTATAGATAAACACCTGAGTGCTTGCAAGGGAACCAAAAAGACCAGCAAAATTCTGATATCTCCAGGGAAAACCCTGAGTAGGGATGTAAACTATTAAGTTATTAGTGAGAAGTCTCAAGACTGATTGGGGTCTATGTGAGCACAGAGCTTCAGGATATGAGCCACAGGTTACATTTTCTATTTACTTCCCAGTGGACTGAAAATTCCCTGAAGAAAGGAATCATTTTCAATTTTGGTCTTTTTGTCCCCTACTCATAGTACAGTGCTTTGCATGTAGTAGGTGTTTAATAAATGTTTAATGAACTAAATTCTCCCTTGGGTTCCTTCTGGCTGTATGAACGTTACAGAGGGGCTAATAAACATTTTCTGGGCCCATAAATATACAAAATTGAAAGGTCAACAAATGTAAAATGACTGACAAAATAATAATAATCTTGCATGTGTATAACATTTTATACTTTTAAAGGGTTTTCATTTACATTGATGTGAGGTGTTCATAGAAATATATATGTTAAAAGGTGTGTGTGTATGTATGATATATGAGGGACTACAGAAACCATTTTACTCAGTAACAGTCAAGAAGCCAGAAGGAGTACTTAGGTTAGCATTTCTAACTCTGCTGTTCTGAGTTTAGTCAATTCTTTGCATGTCAGAGAAATGCAAAATGTAATAAAAATAAATATTCAAAAATCAATAGCATAAACTCTAATTCAGAGTCCAAAACCCCAAGATCAGTTGCTTGCAAGCTAAGCATATTACCATTTTGGGAAATCTTTTTCAAGAAAATATTGGTGACTGAGTGAAAGGAGCAGAACCAAAAGAACTTTGTACATAGCAAAAATCACAATGTGTGAGGAATTTTTCTGGCAGACTTAGTCCTTCACAGCAATGCAAGGACCTAAAAAGTTCCCAATAGACTTTTGAGGCAAAATGCCTTCCACATCCAGAGAAAGAACTACAGAATTGGATCGCAGAATGAAGCTGATCACTTTTTCTTGTATTATGTTTTGTTTTATGATTTCTCCCATTCATTTTAATTCTTCTATGCAACATGGCAAAGGTGAAAACGTATTTAATAAGAATGTATGTGTAGAACCTATATAAGATTGCATGCTGTCTCGGGGTGTGGGGAGGAAAGAAGAAAGGTGGCAGAGGGAGGGAAAAAAATCTAAGATATATTGAAGTGATTGTAGAAAACTGAAAACAAATTTTAAAAAATATTGGTGAAAAGTATTAACTTTTAACTCCCTATACTTAATGTCTACATTACCTGACTCAGAGGCAAAAGTTCAAAGACAGAAACCAATGTTCAAAGTACTCATCTGACGTGAGCACAGGAATTCCCTTTAATATAAAAAATATTTAGAATGTTGATGCAGGACAGGAGAGCTGAGAAGAGATACTGCAGATATCCTTAAGGGGACAGGAAAATGTAACTTGGCAACTCCCAAATGCTGATGTTCAGTTGTCTGCACCTATCACACACCACTCCAAGGATATTTGGTGATGCCCCTAAAGTATGGCCAAAAAAAAAAAAAAAAAGAATGCTAACACCAGTGGTGGAGTGGATAGAGCACTGGGCTTGGACTCAGGAAGACTCATCTTCCTGAGTTTCAAACCTACCTAAGGCACATACTACCTATATAATCCCAGGCAAGTCATTCAACCCTGTTTGCCTCAATTCTCCATCTGTAAAATGAAATGGAGAGGAAATGACAAATCACTCCAGTGTCTTTGCCAAGAAAATCCCAAAATGGGGTCATGAAGAGTAGAATGTGACTGAACCCCACCACCAGCACAAAAATATAAATGGACCTAGCACTCTTTCTCCTCTCACCTCCACCTCCTAGCTTCCCTGACTTCCTTCAGGTCTCAGCTACAGTTCTACCTTCTAAAGGAAACCTTTCTGAGTCCCCTTAATGTTACTGTCTTGGCTATGTTGATTTATGGACAACGTTAAATGCAAACTTGTTTGTACATAGTTGTGTGCATGCTGTTTCATCCAGTAGGCTGTATGTTCTTTGACAATACAGACTTTATTTTGCTTTTTTTGTGTTATCAGCACTTAGAACGTTGGGCACTTAATAAATGCCAATTAACTGACTGACTGAAAAAATGCCAGCAACCTTCAGTAGGAAAAAATAAGGGAAAAATATGTATATATACTTGATCAGGTAAATAAAAAATAGAACTATGATTTTTTTTTAGAGGGGTAGGGAAGGTGAACCACCTGTAATCTCATCAATCTGAGGACTTTTCTCCAGGTGTAGAATACACCTTCACAGATGTTGATCAGCAACTCATCTGCAAAATATGACAACTTGTTCATAATCACACAACTAATAATGTCAGAGGCAGGCACTGAATATTGACTTGGGGATAGGTTTCTCTGTCTATTATGCCAGGGTGCCTCTCTTTTATTACTCATGAATAGAAAATAAGATCATGGATACTTAAAGAGGAATTTAAGAAAAGAGCAATGTAAAATGTAAAGCCACACTCACAGCACAGTGATAAGTTGAAAAGGATCTGATATGAACAGTCTTCTTCCTCAATCCAACTACATAATATACCAGGAAGTCCTTACTCCGTAGGGGCTAAAACAACCCTGTATTATAAGTGCTCTGGGTTTCATCTTCTTATAATATTATTATGTATTAACGATATTTTATATATTTGTAAATGTATACATATATATGTAAAACATCCTAAATCAATTTATTACAGAAAACACATCAATTACAGAGAATTTACAGAATTACTATAGTATGATAGAAACTAAAAGACATGATGTTCATACAGCTTAGAATTAACACAAAGGAAGAAAATAATTCAATAATTCCACCTTCTTTTCTCTCCCTACTTTCAGTAACTTAGCAAGCAAGAAGGACTACAATGTTTTATACTGTATATTTTTTCTCTTTTTTCAATTAGAATAACATTGTCCTCACAGAATTCACTTGGATGCAATGTAAAGCCCTTTTCTGAACCTAATCCATTTTATAAAATGGATGAATTTTTCATTACCAAGTGTGATACCTCCAGGTCACATTAAATCAATTCAGTATAACAGCAGGGAAAGTATTATGTAACACTTCCCAGCAGAGCCCTGACCAGGACTTTTTTTTAATGGCCCAGACACTTAGGCCCCTCCTCCCATCTAGACAGCCTGGCTCCTTCAGCATCTCCCAATTCTGGGGCTGGGATAGGGAAAATGCCACTCCACTTTTCAAGGGCAACACAGAGAATTGGAACCACAGGCGCCAATAATCCAGTCACAGGCCTCTTCCCTCAGCCTTCCTTCCTGATCCCAAAGGGGGAGAGAGGAGACAGCAACTGCCCTCCCCATTAATAATGCACACTCAAACTGGGCCTGTCCCAGGCCAAACTGTGAGGCAGGCAAAGTGGTATACATCCATCCTTCTTCTCTAGGCACACAGGCTCTAAGCACTTGCCCTTTTAATCCCTAAAATTATCTCTCCATCACCTCTCCAAAGCTCCCAAGTCCTCAATCATTCATTCACTGATTAGGAGAACTTCAAAGAGAAGCCATTTAAGCTGGGTCCTGAAAGAACAGGAATCCAAACAAAGACTGGGGAATGAGGGAAAGAGTTTTCTAGGTGACTAAATAAAAACTCCAAGATGAAAATGTATACGGAATATTTAGCCCAGTCTGATAACAGCTACAGATGAAGACTAGAGAAAAGGAAGCCTCAAAAAGTAGGAAGGGGCCTGTCTGGGAATGGTCTTAAAAAGACACATCTATTAATTCTAGTGTCTAAAGCAGTGTATACAAAAATCCTTATACAAATGCTTATTGAATTAATGTTTAGTTAGCTGACACAGTCTCAGATCACAAAAGGGTCTACCAAAGCGTTCACAATGATAAGAATTTCAGAGCACTTAACAAACCCTTAGGGGAAATTTTGGGAGGGGCTGACACATCTCTGCTCCTCAAATCTTTGTTCACTTCCAAATATTTGGTTTGACCCTAAACCACCCTCTCAACATAAGGTATGCATTGGCATACACGAGCACTGGTTGATTCCTTATGACAGTGTGTAATTAAAATTTATTTATTTCACAGTTTATGTACCTACTAAGTGAAAGTTATGATGTAGAGAAAAGAAAAATGACCCTAAAAGTCAGGAGATGGCACTACACTGTTGTGTAGCCTTGGGTAAAATGCTTAATTAAAGTTTCTGGGCCTCAGTTTCCTCAACTGAGGGAGATGGCCTGGATGATATGAAAGGTCCCTTCCAGGTCCAATATTCTGAACTGTATTTTTGACGTTTCAGAAATCCCTGTAGAAGACAAGGAATGAGAGGCCTCAGAAGAGCTACTGGCCTAATCTACAGGACAGTATTTGGTGAGAGTAGCCAAGTTGTATGGAAATGGGTACGTGATGATGACACCTGTAACCGAGTGGTGGCAGAGAGAAGCAATGGTAGGTAGAGAATAAAGGGACTTGCCTGGATAGACTGAACTTGGTAAGGCGATGACAAACTAACGAAATGAGTCACAAGGCAGAACTTCGTGCCTCGGGAATTGTTCAACCCCAAACGGGGCAGGATGGGGGGGCGGGGCTAAAAGATGGAATAAGTATCATTCTTGGATTCTACACAGGCGAATGGACCGCAGGCAGGTCGGGCTCGTGATGAGGTGGACTGAGGTGGGGTGGGGATTTGCAATCCATCCTGGAAGCAAGCAGCCTGTCTCAGCAGATCCCCTAGCCCGGGATCCTCCCCTTTCCTCTAGGGGAGGGAGCCCCAGCAGAATCCTGGGGGCTCCCCCACCTGAGGCCGGCAGAGCGAGAAGTAGCTGTGCCTTTAAGGTGGCCGTCTTCAGGCCCCCAGCCCGCAGTGGGGTCCGCACCATCCCGGGAGGAATGCACTCCACACCTCGGCCCCCGAGGGCACCACCCCCTGCCAACCGGGGATGGGGGAGAGGGGGAGGGCAGTTCCGGAGCATCCTGGCCCCGAAGGGCGCATCTGGTTGCCATTTTCCTCCTCCTTTTTTTGCAGGTCCAAAACTAACGAAAAAACAAAACCCCAAACCAACAACAACAAAAACAAAAACCCACCCCTCTCCCCGGAGCTACTTGCATCTGTCTCGCGACGGGTGCTGAAAGCTTGCAAGCCTCCGCGGAGTGGCACACGCCGGGAGTCTTCAATCGCAACGGAGAGACCCAAAAGGGCTATGGAGGTGCATCCCTTACCCAGGTGCCGCCGCGGCACTGCCCGCTGCTCGGTGGGGGAGGGGCCGGGAAAGAGAGGGGGGGAGGGGGAACGCGAGAGGGGGCGGGGGGATTTGCAGGCTCCTAGCTGGGGACCTGGCAGCAGCTCGCGCGCTCACCCAGCGGCCCCGGGTCTCGCGCGGCTTCACGCTACCCTCCCCCCCACCTCCTCTCTTCCCCCCTCCCTCCCCGCCGTCGGAGATAGCCCACGTGATCGCACGCGTGGTCGCAGTAGGGGAAATGAGAGACTCGAAAATGAGGACGTGCGTGCATGCGGTAAGCGCGCAGGTGGCCGGCCGGGCGAGGCTCTGCTTGGAGCTGCAGCAGCAGCCGCGGCTCGGGCTCCAAAATGTAGGGACTGGGTTTGCGTGTGGTGGGCCGGCGGGTTATTAGCTTGCGAGCGCACGCGCATACCAGCCCCCTTCGATGACATTAGCAGCGTACAAAAAGCACGGGCTTCCCTGGGAGAAACATGAGGGTGGGCGAAGAGCAGCGGAACTGACTCCTGGTTGTGAGAAGAGCTGGGATGGGGTGGGATGGCTATGACCATGGATAATTGGTGCCTCCACACCACAGCTGTGCTGGGCAGGGCGGAGCATGAAGGGGTTAAGTGGCTCCGGTTCCACAGGCTGCCGAGCCAGAGGGGGTGGGGGCTGTCCGGGTAACTGGAACTTAAGAGCTGGCGTCTTTGCGACCCCCGAGCCTACCGCAGGGCACAGCTTTTAGGGCTTCCCGGAGAGTAACCGCGCCGGCGCTTCTAAGTCTGAGGCACTGAGAAAAGTCCCACTGTTGGGCCCCACACGTCAGAAGTCTTAACGTGGGACCCGGAAAAAAAAAGCAGCATCCGGACCTTGGGGGAGTTGGGCACTCTAAGCCTAGTCAACTACCCTGGGTATACAGTCGTGAAAAATCAAAACAAAAACACTGCAAGGGAGAATCCCGAGATTATCCTTTCTTAGAAGTTTGTGGAAACCCTCCCAGTGCGGAGATCCCGACGCAGAAACTTGTTGCAGCCCCACAAGCTGCCGCAAGTGCCCCTAGGAGCGAGCGAACGAGCGACGGAGGAGGGAGTGGGTGGGCGGGAGGGGAGGAAGGGAGGGAGGGGAAAGCTGGCGGACGCCGCCGCCGCCGCCAGCGAACGGGTGGGCAGACCCTGAGTCGCCGCGTAAGCGGGGCCGGCTCAGTGCGGTGCAGCAGGCGCGGCTGTGCGGCAGCGGAAGTCCTTTGTTGCAGCGCAGTCCCTGGCAGAGCAGGAGCCGAGCTCGGGGCGCAGCCGGAGCCCAGGAAGCCTTCGCTGCTGCCGCTGCCGGAGCTTCAATTTTTTTCTCCGCCCTTTCGCTTTTCTCCGCTCCGCCACCCCCAGCTTTGCCGTAAAAGTCCCGCGACGCACCCCCCGCAGCCCCAGGTCCTGCGGTGGCCGGTGAGTAGATTTCGGGCGCGGGAGGTTGGGGGTGGGGGGGCCGGGATGGGACGTTCGCACAACTTTGCGGCGCAGCTTCGGCCTGGCCGAGGGCGAGGGCCGGGGAGGGGCGCGAGGACACGCGGCTGGCGTCGGGACCGAGACCGGGCGCCTTGGGGCCTGCGGGGCCGGGGAGGCTGCGCCCCTCCTAGCCGGGGAGCCAGAGCCGGCGGCCTCTGCGCGGACGGATTCTGAAATGACTTCGCTTTTCTTTCTTTTTTCTCTTGCTTTCTTGGCGGGAGGGTTCGGTTTGATTGACGTTCTCGGAGCCCCGCCACGGGTTGGGGGAGATCAGGGGGAGGGGGAAACGTCCCGGAGCTAAGGCTGACTTGCTGGGCTGGCGGGGGAGAACGCTGCAAAGACCGGGGGCTTTCCTTGCTGCGCTTTGCTGCGCTGCCGCCCACGTCCTCCGTCCCGCAGCACAACGCGCTGTTGTATGTGCAGGGGAAAGTGCGTGGGTTAAGAGTTTGAACCGTGTTAGCTGGAAAAAAATCCCTTCCGCTTTCAGCTAACTACAAAAATGATGAGCGCGGGACCGCCCAAAATAGAAGACTTGAGTTCGATTTCTGTCCCTCCCGTTCGTTACCTCTGAAATGTCAGTCTTATCAAAGAGAAAAAAAAATTTCCCAACTGAAAATGGAAAGGGAAGCCTCCTACCCCCAATTGTTGAAATAGTGCTTTGTTTTAGAATGCATGGTATAGATATTTTCATATAATTTATTTTAATGACATAGGACGAGTCTTAAACGTGGCAACTCGACTCAACCTTATCCGTCTGTCAAAACTGTAATGCTACACTGCAGGAAGGTTGCACCAGTGTGTGGACTGGGCCTGGGAGAGACTGTAACTTTGGGTGGGTTCCAAGGGGTTTTGTGGTGTCTCGGAATCGATTTCTTAAGCCAAAATTGGCATATTCTCGAGGAGATTTTAGTGAGGAATTCAGTTGCCACAGTGGAGGAGCTTTTGGCACACAATCGCAGCCTCCAGGATTAGCTGCAGACTTAACATTTTTTTGTGCAAGTAGGGCAATGTAATTTGGGTCCAAAGATGGAGATAATTGGGAAGAAATGGGGGAAACTGAGACAAAAAAAAACTGAGACAAAACCTTGGTGCTGGAATGGTGTCACCTATCAAGTTCTCAGAATCTTAAAAGTTTTAGGGGCTTTTTTTTGTTAGTTTTCTGTTACTCTCCCACCCCAGCCTAGTGCTAGCTAGGTCATAGGCTACGTGCATTTGACATAACTTGTCATTTTGGTTGTTTTTTCTTTTCTTTGGTAACTAGTTAGGAGACAGCTAGTCTACTCATTTTTAAAGGGGATGAAACTGAGGAGAGTTGGTTTACCAGAAGTTAAGACAAAAAAAGACAGTAGCAGACCCCAGTGCTATGTTTACATTCGTGTTTATCCTATCCACCAGAGCCAGAATTCTTTACCCAGACGATGACATCATGGTGGACATATTTCTAGTTGAACTACCTTTGCTGGTACTTTTGCCACTCTCTCTAACGTAATAGTTTTGTGGGTAGTCCAAGGGCTGCCCACACTAAAGGGAAACCATGCCTTAGCTGAGGCCTTGTACTGTGTTAAAGCAGGAAATCAAATATTCCACCCACAGAGCTTAGGTACAGAGGTGACCTGACTCCTCATCCAAGCTGTGCTTAATTTCAGTTTATGGGGCTTTCCCAAAAGTTGAGAACCTCAGCACTATGGTGTATAGTGGTTCTCAGTACATTTTGCTATTGCCAGGATCCCAGCTACTGCAAAATTGAACTGTGTATTCCTTTATATGCTGTTCGTGCTGTGATTTGCAGTACATTTATGTGCAGGTCTCATCACTGCTGCTACAATGATAAGCCCCATCAGGTGATCTTGTTCCTGTCTCTCTTAGGTTCTGGCACACAGTATTTAATAAATGTTCCCTTCTTACTGTGCCACCTTGTGTCTTGATTTTACTTTCATTAAGCTCTGCAAAATGTTGGTGTTTCTGGCGCTCCCTTCCCTTGCCCAGCTAGGAGGGATGTGATCCTTATACTTTCCTTTTCCTCACTACTCTCTTCTTTTTCTAATTGAAGGAGTAGCATATGCAGTTTTGTAAGCCTCTCCTCTCCTTCTCTTAGGAAGTGCTAGGTCTTTTTCCTACCACGTTAATACTGATAACAAAAAGGAGAAAATTTTGTTTGGTGATTAAAAAGCACAATTAATATTAGGCAGGCTGACCCTCTAAACAACCTAATTGAAAGTATGAGCAAATGTAAAATGGTTGTTTTGTTTTCTAGTAGGGTATGTGCGTAGTGGGGAAACCACAGTACAGGGTCTTATTTTCAATTTTACGCATTCAGGAAGTCACTTTTACCAATTCATCCATGTGAACAGACTCTGGAAACGTAGTAAACCTAAGCAAATTCACATAAGATTGGTTTGTAAAATAACACCAGGTGGTTATTATTGAGGGATCTAAAGACCAAAACATTCAAACACAATGGCCAGGATACACTCTTCCTGATATCAAGGTACCTTGAAAGCCTAATCAATAATTAAAAGGCTTTTTTGAGATCATGGAGTTCATGAGGGTAGGCGTTTGTAACTGACAGGTCTCAAGGAAGAGAAGGGAGACACTGGCACAATTGCAACTATATATTGGTACTTAAGTACTTCACCCTGATGGGATTCCTAGATACACCTAAATTTTGGGTTGGTAGCATTCTGTTTATTAAAAGTCAGAGTGATTTAGTGGGGAAGAGCACTGAATTTGAAGTTAGAAGACCTGAATTCAAATATTAGCTCTTAAATTTATTATTTAATATCCTTAAGCCAATCATCCCACTTCTCTGGCAGGTAGTATCCTCATCTGTAAAATGATAGGGTTGGACTGGGTGATCTTTATAGTTGTAAAATCTGTATTCTTATATAAGAGGTTTTAGTCAAAGTGCAGCATTACTACTTAAGTATCAAGCATCTCTATATATCAAGAGAAGACTATGAAGATACTGCATAGGACTCAAAATGTTGCTTAAAAAGATCATTGAAAGCAAACTTTATATTTGTAATCTGTGTACAGTGTATTTATTACTTTTGTTTATAAATTGATCTCTGTATTTTTTATTCATAAGACATCCATTCATTCAGTAAACATAGGTGAGGTGAGCTGCTCTCATACAACTCAAAGTTTCCTGGAGGGATAAAACAAATATATAACTATATTACATATTAAATGCATCATAAAATTGCAAAACAAAATGATATTGTGGCAGCAAGAGGAGGATTTCAGTTATTAGTCACCAGGAGAGTCATACAATGAGCCAAGGCAGAGCTGACATTAGAATTAGACATTAGACTTTAAAAGATAGGCAAGAGTATATAACAGGTGAAGAGAGTAGGCATAGCAGATGTAGAGAAATAATAGAGCAAAGAAATACTATAAGAAATAGTGTTGTATTGGGATATCAGACTTGGAAGTCAGGAAGTACAACCTACATTCAAACCCCATGCTTCAGGTATTTACAACTAGGCAAGTCACTGAACCTCTCTCAGACCCTCAAGTTTTCTTCTCTGTAAGAGGGAGTAATAGCACTTTTCTCTTTGGGTTGTTGTATTAAATGAGATAATATATGTAAAATATTTTGTAAAACTAAAAGCCCTATAGAGATGTGAGCTGTTATGGTGGCGGGAAAGTACAGAACTTAATTCAGTTTGATTGGAGCATATAAATAACAACCAGCCTTAACATCTCATTTAATCTGAGATCGGTGCTACTGATATCTGGAAGGGAATGTAATGAGAAAAGGTTGGAAAGGTACAGAGGCACTAGGTGGAGCAGGGCCTTGAATAGCAGAAACAAGAGTTTGAAACTAATTCAGGAGATAGTAGGGAGACTGAAGATTTTTGAAGAGTACCATGCTAGATTATTCTAGTATTCTCATTAGAAGCAGATTAGAAGTGGGAAATCCAGTTGGGATTATTGGCAGGGCTGGTAATGAGAGCCTGTAACTAGCACTGGGAATTGGCTGGAAGAAGGGAGAGATATTGTGGTGGGAGAAATGCATGAAACTTGATAATTTGGTCTCTGGCCTGCATAGATGCGGAGTATTAGGGGAAGGTGTATTATGAGTTAGCAGTGGCAATGAACAGATGGGACAAGAAGATGGAATGTCAATGAGGTCTACCAGAAAGAGAGGACAGAATAATAACTCATATTTACATAGCACTTCATACTTTACAAAGATCTTTTTAGATAGCTCCAGCCCTGGCTTTGTAGTGCTGTCCATCCCCAGATTACCATGTGTTTGTTTTATATAGCCTGTATGTAGTTATTTATGTACATGTTGTCTTCACTAATAAAAAATAAGTTCCTTGAGGGCAGGGACTTTTTCATTTTTGTCTTTGCATCCTCAGAACCTAGCATAACAATACTGGAACGTTGTAGCAACTTAAATACTTGTTAATTGATAAAATGAACTGGGAGATCCAGCTAGAAAGCAGTTAACGGTCCTAGATATTTCAGAGGAAGAATTCAAAGGTAATCACCCACAAAACTGAAGTGAAAATAAAGGTTGAAAGGAATGATAGAAAAAATATATGCCTGATTGCCTTTGCTGTGATACATTCCCTGGTATGCTTTGGAATTGATACAAGGCTTTAATACTTTGCTGAATCTGTGATCTCATCAGCGTGGGCATTTCCTGGAACAGTGGGGAACACAACTCATTTGTTATACTATGACTGGTCCACGCCCATGGGGTGGGGGAACTTTTCTGTATGTTATTAGATATTATGTGGATACCCCTGCATCATGAGGGCTGTTTGTTGGTTACCACATATCTCAGAACATGGTGACCTTTTTGGCCAAATTTTTGGCAATCTCTTTAAAATTCCTTTCTTTAGTAGGACATTACAGCCTTCTCATACCCATAGTGTTTTCTTCTCTTGCTCTTTGGTGATGTGACTAATTCTGAAGAGACTTATCCTATGATTTGTAGCAGTTTAGCATCACTGGAATAGTCAGTCAGTAAACTGATATTTAAAAGATGGGCCTTTCTTTTGTAGAGAAGTTCAGGGTCATTCAAAGCACTGCCATTTACCCAATATAATTCAGTCTGCTCACCTTCTCTTAATCATTTCTGGTCCTGGTCTGTCTGTCTGCAGCATCTGTTAGATGCACTAATGGACGAGGTCTATGGGCTGTCCATCCACCTTTTTGTAGTCAACAAACATAGCAGGCTATTGTTTTCCCTGCGTCTGTAAAGATGTGGTCTGCTGTAGAATTTTGTTTGCAGCAAGTTTACCTATTCCTTTTCTCCTACCTTCATCAAATATGTTCATTATTCTCATAAAGATTTTGTAGGAGAAGAGAAAGTGACATAAACTGATATGTTAGATATACTTAAAGGTTTAAAAATTGAGTTGTGTACTTTTAAGTGAACAGATTTGTATTTTATTCTGGGCTTTGCTCCGTTTCATTTCATGGTGTCTTAATCAGGGTGTTTGTGTCTGTGTGTGTGTAGTGAAATGTCCTAAAACCAGAATAGAATTGAACATTAAAAAAGCCACATATGAGAAAACATTGTGCCCACAACATTGGCAGGGAGGTAATAATTCAATAAAATTACAGCTAAGATAGATATTAGTTGACTGAGGAATGTTAAAGGGGAAAGAAAAGCTGAGCTACTCTCAGAGCCGAGAGAAGTATCTCTTAGGACTTCATCTATGGGAACAGAGTAATTATGGGCATTTAGAAGTCCCCTGGGCCTAAGGTATATAAAAAAAGATATTTCTTGTGGTGATATTTTTTTAATAGATGGAAAGAAAGCTAGAATGCATTGCTTTTTAAGGGGGGGTCGGTGTTGCCTTTTTAATGAAGAAACTGAGATGTGAAGAAAGTAAAATAAGTTGGTCTTTGTAATACATAATTACAGAAAACCAGAATGTAGGTCTTCCAGCTCAGTAGTTCTCCTACCACAGTCAATTAATATGCACTGATTAAACACCTACTTTATGTCACTTACTCTGGGTAGGCTCTGAGGACTCAAATTCCACCCCTCAAAAAAAGATTACTTCTCTCAAGTTAATTACATTCTATTGGGGTGGACAACACACTCACACAATAGATAGTTCTTTGCGTGTTGTTTCCCCATTAGATGGTGAGATTCTCAAATGCAGGGATTGTCTTTTGTGACCTTTCTTTATATCTCCGGGACTTAACTTGGTACCTGGCCTGTAGTAAGTGCTTAATAAATGTTTATTAACTGACTGAGTAAATATGAGGTAGTTGAGGACATTAGCAGCTGGGAGAATCAGGAAAGATTTCATATAGAAGATTGTTTTTTAAAGGAAGTGAGAAAGTTCTTCAATTTTTTTCCCAAAAGAATCTGCCTTCTCTTCCTCATATATTCTTTTCACTTCACCTCCCTGCCAGCTTAAGAAAGCAAGAAAACAAGCTCCTTGCAAAAAAAAAAAAAAAAATAGGAGTCTATGTGTGTGTCTCATTTTGTACTCTGAATCCATTACCTCTCCATCTGGAAATGGGTAGTTCTTTGGAATTGTGGTTGATCATTGCATTTACCAAAGTTGCTTAACCTTTCAAAATTGTTTGTCTTTGCAATATTGTTGTGGCATAAATTGTTTTCTTAGTTCTGCTCAGGAAGTGAGGACATTTTCTGAAGTGGAGGTAAGAAGAAAGCACATTCTAAGTATGGGGAATGACCAGTGCAAATACATGGAAACAGGAAATGGAGTACCATGAATGAGGAACAGAGAAGGCTAGTAAGCCTTCCCAAGCCACCATTACTTGAGAGGCAGCATCATGAAATGGAATCAGCCATGGATTTGAAATTTCAGAGATAAAAATTCAAATCAAGAGTTTGCTGTTCCCTAACTGTAATTTTGGAAAGACCATCTAACTTCAGTTTTCTCATCACTTAAAAAAAAAGTCTCTTTGCATCCAAAAAATGCATCACAAAGTCCAAGCACTTGAAATTCCTAGAGGATCCTATCAGAACTTCTAGAAGAACATTTTTACCTTGATTTAGATGGGGATGGTTACAAATTTGGGCTTTTTTCCCCCTCATTCCATTAAAAGACTAGGAGAAAATTAGGATGGATAAAAAGTCTCTTAGAGACTGACTTGATAGTGATAAGAACATAAAAATCAAGGAAAAGCCAAAAGTAATATAAAAAGTAAATACCATTTAATATATTCTTAGAAAGGCACAGGAGAATGTATCCAAAATGGGTAAAGTTTGGCACTAAAAGGATTCTGGGTGAATGAGATGTTGTAGTATTAATGCTATTACTATGATTAATTCTTCACCTACTCCGGTGTCTCAGCAGGTGGCCCAAAGCTGACCCTCATTTCCCAGAGGCCATCGTAGCAAAGCAAAATTACAGTCAGTCCTGTCCAGTTGGGAGGACTTGAATTAAGCCCCAGCCTCAGACTCTCAAATACCAGCCTTGTTAGGATTGGAGAAGCTAATCCCCAGGATCCAACAAGATAACTAAAGTGCTTTGTAACTGTGAAATGTCCTGTATTTGACAGTTAATGTTTCAGCCACAAAACCTCATGAAGGTTTTCTACTGAGGCTTAGAGGACATTTTGTATTTTTTGGAATGAATACCCACCCTGAAGAAGAACTACTCTAAATAATAATTGCCAACATTATCTCATATTATACTCACATCAGCCCTGTAAGGTGGATGTTATTCTCATTTTACATGTAAAGAAACTGAGGCAGACAGAGGTGAAGTGATTTGTCCAGGGTCACAGAGCTAGTAAGTTTGGACTTGAACTTGGGTCTTTCTGACTCCCAAGAGCAGCACTCTATTTGCTGTACTGCCTTTATGACTGTACTTCTATACTTGAATCTATGACCCTTTGCTGTGAGATTTGTAGTTAAAGATTCAGACCAGTTCTTCCATAAGTACTCCATGAAAGAGATTCATGGGTCATGTGACAGAGTAGGCTGTGAGCCTTTTTCTCGATCTCTTGACATTACATGGGTAACAGTAGATCATCTGTCACTTATACCAGCTTCTCAGTTAGATGACCAGTATTTTTATTCTTTTCCAATCATCTAATTTTCTCATGACCTCCTCCCTCCTCAGTATAGTGTTGCCTGTACCTACCACTGGGCATCTCTCTGTTGCCTTCTGGGTGACCAGTAACTTTAATTCTTCAGAACTTTGATATTTCATGATTTAATTCTCTACAGCATTATCAGAAGAATATTGTTATTAAAAATAACTATTTGTTTCAGGAAGACGTTTGGGGTCATTAAAAGCATTATCCAGTTTCCTACATTCCATCTAGCCCACTTCTTCTCCTCTTTCTGTTTAACTCTGGACTTAGCTCTTTGTTCACTTGCAGTGCCTGTCCAAGGTAGATTAAATTGTAGGCTGGCCTGAAAACCTAAAAAGTATAATATTGTTTCTTAGCCCCAGATGGCCTTCTTACAAATGAATTTTTTTGAGATAACTGTTTTGTGATTAAGGAATATCCCATTTTAGTTTTGAACCCAGAGCCCTACACAATTTTTCTAATCTTGTAGCCAGATCAGAGATGAAATCAGTGATCACACACTTAAGTACCTCAGTGAATCTGTCATTTTATGGGTGTGGGTATCTCTTCTATTCTTGTATTTCACAATTCAGTTCATATCTTCTTGTCAATATCCTTCTATAAGTCCTCTGTAAAGAATCTATCCAGTGCAATAAAGGTCTTATATGTCTTAATATTTCATAAGCTGTCTATATGTTAATCCTCCCAGTAGCTCTACATGTCCACCTCACTTCCTTTTCCAGTTATATATGCTCTCAGTGGAGTTTTTATACTTCTTTTTGTTTCTGTGTTCTCTGCCCCCTTATAAACCTTGTAGGTCTTTTGGCCCATACAGAATGAGTACTTCTTTGGGGTTCATGATGTTGTTATTTGCAGGCCTAGAACATCACCAAGAAAATACTGTACTTTCAAAAAATGGGCTTTGGTCATAGGGAGAATTTAAAGATCATGGAAAGTACCATATAATTTTCTAAATAACAGCAAAGAAGACAGGCGTGGGGAGGAGTGGGAAGACTTTATAGTTATCACTTAACCTTCCTCAGCCTCAGTTTCCTAATCTGTAAAATAGGAATACTCTTTTAATTGATCTTATAAATGACCTAGATACATGTTTTAAAAAATGAAAAGACAGTGTCCCTCTAGTTCCAGAGTGACCCCTTTGGCAGTCTGGTGAAATCTATAAAGCCCTTCTCAGAATAATGTTTTTAATTGCATAAAATATATAGCATTACAAAATAAACCAATTATATTGAAATATAGATTTTTAAATTTTTTTTTTAACTTCATGGACCCAGGTTAAGAACCTCTACTCTGGTTAGATTTATGATGTACATACACACTGTAATGTAAAACTAAGCATAGAAATACATGACAGAATAAATATGTATTAAAAACTGGTGAGACTCAGATTTCAGTTAAATAACTCAAGACACAGAATTGAAAGTGAGTTGACTAATTCTCATCCTGTTGTTCAGGACCTCAGCATCTAAAATTTTAAAGAGACCTTCAGAGGCCATCTAATCCAACATGTATTGACCAAAAATTGCAGTTACCTAACTGATAAATGGATATCCAGTCTCTTCTAGACCTCCAAAAAAATGAAACCCAAGGCAATCTTTTCCACTTTTGAAGAGCCTGTGATTGTTAGATTTTTTCTTTACTCTTTCTTTACTTTTTTTTGCAAGTCAACTTTTCTTGACTCTGCAACTTCTAATTATTGGTCCTACTTGTGTCCTGTGGGAGCTTACAGAACAAGTCTAATTAATTACTCTTCCACATGACAGATCTTCAAATACTTAACGACCCAAGAAGTTTCTTCTATAGGCTAAACATCCTCAGTTCTTTTGTCTGATCCTTAGATGGCTCTAATCTCTGGACACAATCAGTTTGTTCACATCCTTCCTAAAATGTACCACTCAGAACTATACACATTTTTCCAGTTATGTTCCACTTAAGGCAGAGTATATAGTGGGATTAACACTATGTATTCTTAATGTTACCTAGTCCTTCTTTTTGACAGGCATGTTAATACCTTGTGTAAATCTCTTTCTCTGCTCTTTTCTATTTCTGTATACTATTTATGCCTGGGTTGTGACCTGTAAGAAAAAACTGTTCAGAAAACAAATTATAGGGTTGCTATTTGTATTACAAAATAATTACAAAAAAATTATTTTCTGTAGTAGGGGAAAGTACTCTAATATTTGTTTTACATAAAATCATTCTTAGACCTGGAGCTAGTTGACAGGGACTTTAAAGCCATATTGCAGTGTTTATTGAAGATCAGAAATAATCACACATTGTGCAGATTAGCATAATTGACAATAGATGGGAAGTCAGTATTGGAGAGTCTATGGAAAGATAGACTCACTGATGTACAATTAGTGGAGTTGTGAAGTAATCCATTTCTGGGTATCATTTTGGAATTATGCAAGAAAAGTGACCAAACTATCTATGGCCTTTGAGCTGATGATTCCACTATTAACATTCTTTGTGGTAGAAAAGAAATGGAAACAGCAGATGCCCACTTATTGGGTAATGAGTGAGGGAAAACAACCAACTGTGATATGTGAATGTAATGGAATATTACTGTGCAGTAAAAAAAAAAAAAAAACAACAAATGAGGAATCCAGAAAGGCATAGGACCACCAAATCAAGTCTGTTGAACTTCTGGAGATAGGAACCAGACTTGCAGATGAAGAAAATTCCTCTAAGGCAGTGTAGTACCCTTTCTATACTTTATAGGAAACTGTTAAGAGCAGTAAGAGGTTAAGTGATTGTCCAGTTACACAGCCAGTATGTGTTAGAGATAGGACCGGGTCTTTTTGACTTCAGTAATAATAGTTAACATATATATAGCATCTGGGGCAGCAAGGTATTGAAATGGATAGAGCACTGGGCTTGGAATCAGGAAGACTCATCTTCATGAGTTCAAATCTACCTTTAGACACTTCCTAGCTATGTGACCCTAGGCAAGTCATTTAACTCTGTTGGCCTTAGTTCTTGCCAGTAAAATGAGCTGGAGAAGGAAATGGCAAACCACTCCAGTATCTTTGCCAAGGAAACCCTAAATGGGGTCATAGAGTTGGACAGGATGGAGCAACAAGAGCATATATAGCACCTGCTGTGTGCCAGGCATTGTACTAAGCGCTTTACAGATATCATGTCATTTGATCCTCACATCAATCCTGGGAGACAAGTCTTATAATTATTCCCATTTTGCAGTGAGGAAAACAGGCAAACTAGTTAAGTGTTTGAGGCTGGATTTGAACACAGGTCTTCTTGACTCCAGGCCTATCCTTCTGTCCACAGCACCACCTAGCTGCTTCAAGGGTAGCTCTCCATCCACTCTGCCACACTTCTCATATACTGATGCACAGGAAAATAAAGAGAACTGGAAGTAATTATACAAGTTTTATAGATATACACAGATATACACACTGATTACAAAAAAATATAAATAAAAAGATCATTGAAAGGAAGTTAAACTCTGAGGATCCCCCCCCAAAAAAACATTAAAGTGCCCAATAATAATGAAATGTACCCTCCCTCCTAACAGAATAGAAGCATTACTAGGTGTCAGGTCTTTTTATTAAGCTGTTTTGTTTTGTCCCAATAAAAGACTCAGTCTGGAAAGGGTGTGTTCAAAAATTAAAATGAAACCTTTATGAAATGTCTGGAAATTATTCAAGTATGGAAATACATTATTGAAATTCTCTTTATACCTACTCGCTTTATCACTTGCAGTTATTTTTCCTTGATATTTCAACTCCCTTAATCCCTAGTAGTCCTATAGTATCCCTATAGTCCTTCCCCTATATTTTGGTACTTTATTCCGTTCTATTATTTCTACTCCAAAAACCTGAAATATTAACCTCCCACCCATTCCCTATACTTACATAGCATACAAAAGGGCATTTCAAAATGCTTTCAGCTGAGAACATGGGGATTCGAAATAAATCTGTTAAAGGGCCGACATCCATATGAGAGAAGATGGGGAAAAGGATTTTATAGCCATCTTTATATTTGAGGAAGTAGTTGGAGGAAGGATCAGACTTTTTTTTTCTTGGCCTAAGAGAACCAAGCTGGAGCAAGAGTCACACTTCCACATGGAAGAGAAAACTTCCTTAACAATTAGAGCTGTCCAGGGTCAGAAAGACCTCATCCAGGAAGGTTGTAGGTTTGTTTCTTTACACTGGAAATCCTTCAAGCAGAGCGTCTGGGTGACCACTAGTTAACAGCGTAGTAGAAGGGAGGCCAGTTCAGCCATGGGTTAGACCATATAACCTCAGAGATCCCTTCCCACCTCTGATACGGTACTTCTAGGCATATGTATTATTACATAAATCCTGGTGCTTCAATAGCCACAGGATTTCCAAGGTGCAAGAGACTTCAAAGACCATATAGTTTAACCCTTAACCTAAAAAAGCAACCCCTCTATAACATACCTTAAAATATCCAGCCTTTCCTTAGATACATCTGGTAAGGGGGTTGCATGCAGAGGTGGGGGAAACACTACTATCGCTATAGGTATCCCATTCCACTTTTGGATCAGTCTGGTTAGGAAGTTTTAACTCAAATCATGCTTGAATTGGCTCTGCAACCTCCACATTTTGCTCCTAGTTCTGTTCTCTAGAGCCAGTCAATCTGATCTCTCTTTTACGTGGAGTCCTTCAAATACTTGAATGCAACTGTCATGTACTCCTGACTCTTCCTCTTCCCAGGCCTTGCCTTTTCTTCTAAGCATTCTCATTTCCTTCAATAATTTGACCCCTATGCAGCATGAATTCGAGACTTCACCATCCTGGTTTGCCATCCCTTTGTGCTCTCTGGCTTATTACTAATGTCCTTCCTAAAACATGGGAGGGAGAGCTAAACATAGCAGTATTCCAGATGTGATCTCACCAGAGTAGAGTCAACCACTTTGAGGTAATTGGCTAGCATGGGGTAGCAGGTGAGTAATAAGTAGTTTAAGTAATTATCTCACCTCTGAAAAGTTACAACAAACTTTGAGAACTAGAAAGCCAGAGAGAAATTAAATGAAAATCAGCTGCATTACTTTCATCAAACTCTAGAACATTATAAAAGTCCCTCAGTTAAATCCACTATAGTGTCAGAGAGGTTCCAACCATCGCAGTGGAAACAAAG